>NC_143194.1:13852500-15052500 GCF_051530095.1 Phoenix dactylifera | reverse complement strand
AGTACGAGAAATACGACAGCACTCCCACTAACCTTTTTGTAAACATACGGTTCCTCTTCGTTTTTGATGAAATCAAACGTTTTGATTGCGTCATCGAAACGAGTATTCCAACTCCGAGATGCTTGCTTTAGTCCATAGATGGACCTTTGCAGCTTGCAGACCTTGTGATCTCCATTACTGGAAGTGAAACCCAAAGGCTGTTCCATATAGATATCTTCATTAAGATATCCATTCAGGAATGCAGTTTTCACATCCATCTGCCAGATTTCATAATCATGAAATTCTGCAATGGCAAGCAATATTCGGATGGATTTTAACATGGCTACAGGTGAAAAAGTCTCCTGATAGTCAATGCCTTCGCGTTGACTATATCCTTTCGCCACTAGCCTTGCTTTATAGGTCTCTACCTTTCCATCCGAACCTATCTTCCTTTTGTAGATCCATTTGCATCCAATAGGTACAATACCTTCTAGTGGATCTACTAGGGTCCAGACTTGGTTGGAATGCATGGAGTCTAACTCCAACTATTTCTCGGAATCGATATCAGATATCGCCTCGTCATAGGTTTTGAAATCCTGTATGTGATCCCTATCTCCCACTAGGAACATTTCCTCGGTATCCTCTTCTAGTATACCTAAGTATCTATCGGGAGAATGGGAGACCCTACTAGATCTGCGAGGTGATTGAGGGACATCGTGTACTGGCTTAATATAAATAGGTTCTATAGGCACAATGGTTCGTTGCTATTTAGAGACTTTCTCTTCAAGCTCAATTTTCCTCCCACTATCTCTGTCAAGGATAAACTATTTCCATGAAGATAGCATCTAGGCTCACAAACACTTTGTGATCCTTTGGGACGAAAAGTCGTATCCTAATGACTCTTTAGGATATCCTATAAAACGAGCATTAATTGTCCTATCCTCTAGCTTGTCTGCCTGTAGTCGCTTGACGTGGGCCGGACATCCCCAAATCTTGAGATGACCAAGACTTGGTTTCTTATCATGTCATATCTCATATGGTGTGGTAGGAACGGACTTTAGAGGAAACTCTATTCAATAAGTAAATAGCTGAAAATAGGGCATCTATCTAAAGAAACAAGGGTAAATTAGTGAAGCTCATCATGGACCGGACCATATCCAATAGAGTCCGATTCCTCCTCTCTGACACTCTATTGAGCTGAGGTGTACCAGGAGGAGTCCATTATGAAACTATACCATTCTCCTTGAGATAATCACGAAACTCTCTATTAAGGTGTTCACCTCCTCGATCTGATCGAAGAACCTTAATGAGTTTTTCTGTTTATTTTTCTACTTCATATCTTAACTCTTTGAAACTTTCAAAAGTTTCAGATTTGTGTGTCATACACATATCCATACCGTGAGTAATCATCGGTAAATGAAGTAAAAATTACAACCCCTAGCTTGCACATCGAATGGGCCACACATATCAGTGTGTACCAGGGTAAGTATTTCAGTGGACCACCCTGTGTCCTACAAAGGATAATTTGGCCATCTTTCCTTGAAGGCAGAATTAACAAATCAAATATGACTCGAAAGTCAATGAGCCCAAAAGTTCATGTTTCTCCAATTTGTTTATTCTGTCTTCTCCTATATGGCCAAGCCTGAGGTGCCACAAATACTTTAGATTTATCTCATTTCTAGATCTATTAGATCCTATGGTATTCACTGTTTGCTCAGATACATTCACAGATACATCCATATGTATGTGATAGAGACTGTCAATCATAAAACCACGTTGAATCAATTTATTTCTCAAATAAATGGAACAGTAGTCTTATAAAAATCTTTCTATGCTAAACAAGATATAGAAATCAAATTTCTGCTAGCAACAGGTAACAGTCCCTAAGTATCCTGAGCATATCTAACATACCTTCTGAAGGTCTGTCACCCTTCATGTTTTTATGCTTTCCATGTATGTAGGACAGTTCCTCTTCCAATGGCCGTCCATGATGCAAATGAAAACATTTTTCCTTGCAATTGGCCTTTTTCTTGGAACTTCCTTACTTGGCGTTTTCTCAGTCTTCTGCTTTTTCGCAGGCTTCTTCTTCTTCCAAATAGACTCTCTCTTGGAATTAGAAACCAACTCGACAGCGAGAACGATGCCCCTTGAACTCTTCAAGGTCCCTAAGATAGTTACCAATTTATTTAACAATTCTGTTTTGGTGCTTACAATCTTGTTCATATGATAATTTACTATAAACTGTTCATATGAAGCTAGAAGGGATTGTGGGATCAAATCCATTTGCAATTCCTTGTGCATAATCATGCCGAGCTTCTCAAGCTTCTCTAAGTCCTTTATCATGGTCAAACCATGATCATGGATAGACTGCCCATCACGCATCTTGGCCTTGAAGAGCCTTTTGGACATTCAAATCAAGCTGCGTGACTCTGATTACCATACAACTCTTGCAGGTGTTTTAATGTGTCCTTGGCAATCTTCATGTTCTCATGCTGGCATTATAATTTATTGGACATGGATGCCATTATGTAGCACCTAACTTTATTGTCATTGTTCGTCCACTTGGCATGCGTCTTACGCTGATCAGTGATCGGACAGATTGGTAATACAGGGATTCCATGGTCTAGCTCATACCCTAATTTCTCACAATTCAAAACTATTTTGAAATTTGTTGAGCCAGTCTTTATAATTGGGTTTGGTCAAACGGTTGTTCTATAGGATATGAGTTAAAAATCTAGAAGCTGACATTATAATCCTCATAGAGTAAAGATTCTAGTTAGAATTTTGTACTTGATCCTTATTTGTTCTAGGGTCTTTTAGAACAAATGAAATTTTCCATATGAAGATATGTTGAAGCATGTTAATTAATTGCTTATGATTTATACATGCTATGAGATAGCCATGATGCATGATAGTTTATTTTAGACATGTTAAATATATGTTGCAATTAAAGAATGTGCTAGAGACTAGTAAGCCCTCAATAAAAATTATATTAAGTCATAGTGTTGAAAAACATTGGGCTAACCCATTCTAGAACAATTAACCTAATTGGTGTCTAAGGAAAGCACTAAAAGTGGTTCTCTAATTAGGACCTTACTCTCTGAGTAAGGGGAGCCTCCCACCTGCTTACCTGGCCAATTGTTTGATTGCCTATTATGGATAAGCTTAATATTGATATAACACTATTGATAGCCTTCCTTCATGCTTTTAGAATACCCGCCCATGCCGCAGAAAAATTTCAAAAATTTCAGATGCAGCGGAAGAGGCATGCGCGGGATCAACCGTTCATCGCATGAACATTGTTTAAAACCGTTCGTAGATAGATAAGGATTAAAAAAATTTTAAAAATATTAGAAGATCAGATCTTCACCTTGTGCGGGTAGATGATCACCGCAAACTGATGATCGTGGTTTTTGGATGAAGGTTCGCTTGAAGCCGTTCAAGTGCCCGGCCTCTACGGGTATCCACACGAAGCAGGAACCAATCCAAGCTTTCTATCTCCCTGGGGTGCTAGCTCCCTTGCAGAGATAACTTTGATGGCTGATGTCCTCCCTTTTAATCAACCCTTGATTGTGCTTGGGAGGAGGAAGAAGAAGGATGAAGAGAGGAAGAAGATCAAAGCCCCTGCAGCCTTCTTTCTTTTCCCTGCGTTGGAAGGAAGAAGGGAGGATGAAGAGGCCACCTTTCTTTTTCTTCCTTTGCTTGCGGCTGAACCAAGGAAAGGGGAGGAGAGGGGGCCACGAATTGGAGAGGGAGAGGGCTTCAATGAATGCCCTAGGTCAGCCCCACGCCTCCTCTTAAATAGCATGTGGAGCTCCTACTTTGTCGGAGCTCCTTGATTAAATTCCAAGAGGGGCGCCGGCCCCTCTTCTTTGCCGCACCAAGCAAGGAAAAGGAGGAGGGGCGTGTGCCCCTCCTTCATGGTTAACCTAATCCTCCTCTAAGGAGGATTAGGAAGGTCACTCTTAGTTAGGTCCTAATCTAATTAGGTTTGGACCAAGGGTGAACCAATTTGGGTTTTAATCTAGGTAAGTCCTAATCCAATTAGAACTTGATGAGCCATGACTCAATTGAACCCTTCAATCCTAATCTAATTAGGAGTCATCTTGATTCATTAGATTAATAATTAATTGGAACTTAAGAAGTCCTAATCCCATTAGGATTTATTTAATTCTAGTCCTAATCCAATTAGGACTCTAATTTGAATTCGAAGTCCTAATCCGATTAGGACTCTAGAAATCCTACTCCAAGTAGGAATCCAAATTTAATTCAAAACTCCTAATCTCATTAGGATTATAGGAATCCTACTCCATGTAGGAATCCTAGTCCTACTCCAAATAGGATTTCCAGTCCAAGTAGGAATCCCAGTCCAAGTAGGAATTCTAGTCCAATCCAATTAGGACTCCAAGAATCCAACTCCAAGTAGGACTCTTGTTTCAAGTCCAATTAATTAATTCCCTTTGTTCCTTCTTCAACTTATTATCAATCGAATTGATTACTTGTGATTCCTAATCACGATTCAACCATCGGATCGGTCAATGCCTCTAGTGTGTGTGACCCCATAGGTTCTACTCTGACTGGTAGTGAGATATATTGTGATCTCTATCACAATATCATTGAAAACTCCTTTCAATGGGTCGGAATGATTCCAACTCTACTCATTAGGGTTTATCGATCATCAAGATAATCCCTATGAGTCCCACCATCCACCAGTGACACCTAGCAGCATGTAGTGGCTACCCAGCAGAATAGAATGATGAGCCTCTAGGTGCAGTTATCATGTGATACAGTCCTTCTATCGTGGATCCCTACAAGATGGAGGTCATGGATAACTTGTCAAACCCCTTCGTCTGTCATATGTCAAGATTTATTCGACTTAAGTTCGAAAGCGGAGAACTCTTTCTCCACTGTACAATCTGCCCCGGCCGAGGTCTTACGAACTCAGTCTTATAAATCACATAGGATCTCTCCTTATCTGTCAAGGTCGATAGATTCCTTGTACATGCATACCCTACTCCTACAGTGAACCTACTGCAGCCAATCTACACTGCATGGACCCATATGGCTAGAGACCATGTATTTGTGCAGTCAAACTACAAGAACCTCACTGTGAGTAGCCGAAGCATCGCAGGTCAAAGGACCAGTCACACTACTGCAACATCAAGCAAGTCACTGACAAGTGGATAGACATCCAAGTGACTTCTTGTGTTGGTCACGCTCAGTACCCTTGTTCTCTAACAAGCACTTGCACAATTGCTCCAGTGTCCCTACACTGTGGACTCAAGACTCGTCCATCAAAGAAAGCAATATGTGCACTAATCTCAGCGGATCAATCATCGTCCTCGTGATGATCCATCGATCAGGAGCAATTCAGGAATTAATCACCAATGACACATGCCTCAAATTCTCAACTCTTGAGAATATGCGTCATCATCTTATTAATTCCTTGGACGATTCATGGACACATAAGAACATGAATGAAAAAGATGCCTTTTATTTATTCAATAATAAATAGTCAAGTACAAAATTATGTCCTAGAATAAAATAATGTGTCTGCCAAATTGGCTTCTAGGGCATACTTCTAACACATGCCTCGACATTATTATGTCAAGATCCATGCTAGTTTGTTGTGCTAACACAAGGCTTGCTATGGGAACTGATTTTATATTGTCTTGGTGCATTAAGATGCTTATGGCATATTTTAATATATTGCTTTGTTGTGCAACCACAAGGGCAATATTATTCGAATATGACTATATGGAAATGAAGGGTTTGACTTAACTAAAACATTATTGTTTGTTGTGCTAACACAAGGCAATAAGTGTTTTAAGAGGATAAGATAAAGTTGAGAATTGCATGAGATGCAATTGGAAAGAGTTTCCTACCTTTGAATTCATAAAGGTTTGTTGTGTAACCACAAGGCTTTTTATGATGAATTAGGATCTCAACCCTATTAAGAAAATTTATATTTTCACGTTTATCATAGGAGAGGGCTATGATATTCGATAAAAATAGTAGGAGACAAATTAGATTAAAGTCCTTATCTAGTTGCAAACATGTCATCATGATTGGTCTGCTTATATTAGTTTTGTTCTTGCATATGTAGAATTATTAAATAGCTTCTTCACTTTCACTAAGAGGCATCTTAGATGCCAACAAGTTGACCGGTCCAAACTATGTGGACTGGTTGAGGAATTTAAAGATAGTACTCACTCAGGAGAAAATTTCCTATATACTTGAAACCCCTGATCTTGGAGATCTAGGGGATGATGCTACAGAAGAGGAGGTTGCCACACATAAGATGTGGAAAATGACAGTTTGACTGTTAAATGTATCATACTTGCCTCTATGAGCAATGAATTACAGAGGCAACATGAAAGCATGGACACTCAATCCATACTTCTCAATTTAAAAGAGTTGTATGGAGAACAAAGTAGGACTGCTAGGTATGAGATATCTAAGCAGTTGTTTCGTGCTAGAATGAATGAAGGAACTCCAGTGCAAAACCATGTTCTTATGGTTATAGACTTAATCACCAGATTAAGTCAATTAGGTTTTGCTATGGATAATGAGCTCAGTCAGGATTTGATCCTGCAATCACTACCTGATTCATTCTCTCAGTTTGTTGTGAACTTTCACATGAACAAGCTGAACACCTCCCTGCCCGAGCTGTTAAATATGCTCAAAACAGCTGAAGGTCATATTAAGAAGAATAAAGGTCCACTCCTTCTTATAGATGGCACCTCTAAGAGGAAATCGGGCAATAAGGGTTCTAAAAAAAGATTGAACCCTAAGAGTAGCATCAAAAAGAAAAAAGGAAAGAAAAATTCTGGATTAAGTACCTGCTTTCATTGCGGCAAAGCTGGCCACTGGAAAAGAAATTGCAAGAGTTTTCTTGCAAGTATGAAGACCGATGCAAGAGTTGCATCGAAAGGTATGTTTATGTTACATGCCAACTTGTCATTAAGTTCTTCAAATTCAAATTCATGGGTATTGGATACCGGCTGTGGTTTTCACATTTGCAAATCTTTGCATGGACTACAGAAAATTAAAATTTTGAAGAAAGGTGACTTCGAGCTGTATGGCGCTGGAGGAGAGTCCATCCAGGCTGAAGCTGTTGGAACCTACAACTTGGAGTTGCCTTCGGGAGAGCTCCTACAATTGGAAGATTGTTATTATATGCCCAAAATTATTAGAAATGTAATTTCCATTCCTTTGTTGTTAAAGAAAGGATTTGAAATTAATGGAAAGGGCAATGGTTGCTCTATTTATTTTTCTAATAAACATCTTTGCAATGGCATTATGAAAAATGGTCTTCTTGTTTTATTACTTAATGACAATGTCTTTCATATTAATAAAAGCAATAAAAGAAAGAGAGAGGAAGTAAATAACACCCTTCTTTGGCATTGCCGACTTGGTCACATAAGTGAATCAAGAATCAACAAGTTATACAAAGAAGAATTCTTTGATCCTTATGATTATGAATCATTAGGAACTTGTGAATCTTGTCTTATGGGTAAAATGATTAAGTCTCCATTCACTGGACATGGAGAAAGGGCAAGCAAGTTATTAGGACTTATACATACAGATGTATGTGGTCCTATGACAACTCCAGCTAGAGGTGGATACTCTTACTTCATCACATTCACTGATGATTTATCAAGGTTCGGATATGTGTATCTTATGAAACATAAATCCGAAGCCTTTGATAAGTTTAAAGAGTATCAAAGTATGGTTGAAAAACAAACTGGAAAGTGTATTAAAATTCTTCGATCTGATCGAGGAGGTGAATACCTTTCTGTGAGTTTTTAAATCATCTTAAAGAAAAGGGCATTCTCTCTGAATGGACACCTCCATATACGCCATAGTTAAATGGTGTAGCCGAACGGAGGAATCGTACTTTATTAGATATGGTACGGTCCATGATGTGCCTTACTGATCTTCCTATTTCCTTCTGGGGTTTTGCCCTAGAGACTGCTGCACTAATATTAAACAGGGTACCTTCTAAGTCTGTACCTAGCACTCCATATGAGATATGGAGAGAAAAGAAGCCTAATCTTAAGTATCTTAAGATATGGGGTTGTCAAGCTTATGTCAAAAGAAATTTTGGACACAAGCTAAGTGCTAGATCAGATAAATGTATTTTTGTAGGTTATCCTAAAGATAGTATAGGATACATATTCTATCATCCTACTGAACAAAAGGTTTTTGTAGGTAGGCATGCCATTTTCTTAGAGAAAGAGTTTATCTTAGAAAAAGGCAAGGATAGAAAAATTGAACTTGAAGAAGTTCAAGACCTACAAATAGAAACACAAGAAATTCTTCAACCAGATGTACCCATTGATGAGGTACAACCACAACACACATCTCCACTCCAAAGGTCAGATAGAGTGCGAAATGCACCTAAGAGGTATGGTTTTGTCATTGAGAATGATGAAGCTCACATTGTTCAGAATGATGATCCTCTGACCTATTCGGAAGCTATCATGAGTAGTGACTCTGACAAATGGCTAGAGGCCATGAAATCTGAAATAGACTCTATGTATACCAACCAAGTATGGAATTTGGTTGATGCACCAGGGGGTATAAACCCTATAGGTTGCAAATGGGTCTATAAGAAAAAGATTGGAGCAGATGGCCAAGTAGAAACCTACAAGGCTAGATTGGTGGCAAAAGGTTTCAGGCAAAAACAAGGAATTGACTATGATGAAACTTTTTCACCAGTAGCTATGCTCAAATCTATTCGGATTTTGCTTGCAATAGCTGCATACTATGATTATGAAATCTGGCAGATGGATGTCAAAACCGCCTTCCTTAATAGTCATCTTGAGGAAGAGGTTTACATGACATAGCCAGAAGGATTTGTCTCAAGTAAGAGAGCAAATCAAGTATGCAAGCTTAAGAGATCCATTTATGGATTAAAGCAAGCATCGAGGAGTTGGAACATCCGTTTTGATACAACAATCAAAGAGTTTGGTTTTATCAAAAATGTGGATGAACCATGTGTGTACAAGAAGACTAGTGGGAGTGCCGTTGTCTTCTTAATATTGTATGTAGATGACATACTAATCATTGGAAATGATATTCCAATGTTACAATCGGTCAAGACTTGGCTATCAAAAAGCTTTTCCATGAAAGACTTGGGAGAAGCATCCTATATACTTGGTATAAAGATCTATAGGGATAGATCTAAAAGGATGCTAGGCTTGTCCCAGTCTAAGTACATAGATCGTGTGCTGAAAAGATTCAGCATGGAAGGAAGTAAAAGAGGTTACTTACCTATGAGTCATGGCATACGTCTCTCTAAGAAGATGTCTCCTAAGACATCTGAAGAGAGGAATAGAATGAATTCTATTCCCTATGCTTCGGCAGTAGGATCAATTATGTATGCTATGCTATGTACTAGGCCTGATGTTGCTTATGCCTTAGGCATAACAAGCAGATTTCAGGCTGATCCAGGAGAAAATCATTGGATAGCTGTGAAAAATATTCTTAAGTACTTAAGAAGGACTAAAGATATTTTTCTAGTTTATGGAGGATCTGAGTTGAAACTAGAAGGATTTTCTGATTCTAGTTTTCAATCAGATCCAAATGATAGCAAGTCCACTTCAGGGTATGTCTTTACCCTAAATGGTGGTGCAGTGAGCTGGAAGAGTTCCAAGCAGCAAACTGTAGCTGACTCAACTACTGAGGCAGAATACATCGCTGTAAGTGAAGCCGCTAAGGAAGCTGTCTGGATGAAGAAGTTCATCGCTGAGTTGGGAGTAGTTCCTGAGATTGCTGGACCAGTTTCAGTTTATTGTGACAACACTGGAGCTGTTGCTCAAGCAAAGGAACCAAGATCTCATCACAAATCCAAGCACATTCTAAGACGCTTCCACCTCGTTCGAGAGATCATCGAGAGACAAGACATAGTCATTGAACGAGTAGACACAAAGAACAACTTAGCAGACCCGTTCACTAAAGCTTTACCACAACAGCAGTTCGATCGCCACCTCGATTGTATGGGGATAAAATATAAGAGCGATTAGCTTTAGTGCAAGTGGGAGATTGAAAGAATAGATGCCCTACAAGCCAATCGCAATATGTATTGCGAAAGTTTTTTTCTTTTGATTTGTCCAAATCATGTACATGACATTTAAATATGAATAAAGGCGTTATGTTTTATCATATGCTGTTGATTATATTTATGATAAACTTCTTAGATTAGGGCAATGGTTTTAAGACTATGATGAGATCATACTAGTGAGACTTAAAATCCTAAAATCCTAATCTTAAATATTCCCAGTCATTGGTACATTGAGTCGGGGATCAATGATTACCGGAAAGACTGGCATGTCTTATGTATGTTCGATGCAGAGGATGATTGATCTCACAATCATTTGTGTGGAGACACTAATACAAAGATGTGGGTGCTCATTAGAGGAATGAGTTCACTGAATTGACCTACAAAGAGAAATCTTATGAAGTCTTACTTACATGTCAAAAGATGATTCTCTTAGTGGGACTTGTGCAACTGATCCTATGACCTGAGATCACCATGGTATCTTGTGCACATGAACCCATATTTTGGTTTACACTCATTCATGACAATAAGTTATGTACGAGGTCTTCTGGATATGGTGAATTGTGTACGAAGATTATGAGTAGGTCAACAAGAAATTAATCACTTCTAGTAAGAGAAGATAGCATCCTATTTATTCTAATCATATGATAATTCAGGAAGCCTTTGATCAAAGCAGAATGAAAATTAGAAAGAGTTTCTAATGTTTCATTATTTGAATTATCATTAAAAGATTGAGAAAAATATGAATATGAAATTGAGTTTGACATATATTCATACTCATATACATATTTGGGATGCAGTTTGATTAAAGGATTGAATTGCATGGTAACTTGCCACTAAAGGGTATTTTTGGTATTTCCACCAAATTCCATATTTTTCGGATAGACATGACACGTTGCTAGACGTCAATCTTGTTTTATAGGTTTGATCAAATTAAAGAGTTTAATTCGATCACCAATTAGAAAGGATTCTAATTGTTAAGTTCGGGTTCGCGCAGTTTGGACTTAAATCGATTGAAGAGTTCTAATCAAGTTGGGTCAACTCGCACTCACACCTATTGCTGGCTAAGTATGGAACCCAATGGGTCACACACAAGAAAACTTATCAAGGGTCTAATTGGATTAGATCATGTTTGCAAGATAAACATCCTAGCAGGTGTTGCAAACCTTAGCTCCTAATTCGAATTGGATTCGAATCAGATTCGAATTGGATTCGAATCTGATTCGAATTGGATTCGAATCTGATTCTTAATTGATCTAATTTGATTAGATCATATTCTAATATGGGTTAGCCAAGAGTTGGCACCTAATTGGCTTGGTTTGAGTCTAATTGGATTAGATTTAATAAATCATTCAATCTAGACCATTAGATCTTGATCTACCGTTGGATGAAGACATAATGGAGAGTTGGTTTAACCCAATTGGATTGGGTTAGAGGATGGCTACCATAATTGACCATTGGATCTTAATCCCACCATTGGATGAAGACATAATGGGTTAAGTGAATGGCGCCTTGCATTGGAGCCCTTGGATCATCATCATGAAAGATCAAGAGGTGAGGCGTGATGGACATGTGATTAACATGTGATGTTGACTTGGTCAAAATATGGCACCACATGAAAGGACATATCATTTGATACATCTCCTCACTTGATCTGCACCTCCTCTTATTTGATATGGCCCTTAGATGATGTCCTTTCATGAAAGGATGTGTGGATGGGATGCATCCCTTGGAGATGCATCCCTACACCTATTATAAATAGGCTAGCACTCCATGGGTTTCATCATTCCAACTCCACCCCACTCCTCTCTTCTTTCTTTCTTACATTAGTTTCTTTCTTTCTAGCATTGCTTCTAGTGTGTCCTAAGCCAAGACAAGGTGGTCTTCTTTAGGACAAAAGGATTAGAAGTGATTTTAGAAGGTTAAAGAAAAATAGAAAGAAAGGAAAGCAAGCCATTAGAGTTCTTTAAGAATTCTGCATTAAGGATCAAAGTCTTTGGAGCTTAAGACTTAAATCAAGTTTTCGTGTGGATCAACGTTGGAGGGTGAACACTTGGGCACCTAGTGGAAATTCTGCATATTGGATTAGGTATTCTTCTATTTCTGCATTTATATTATATTATTTGATTGCTTCCACTAAGGTGATCTTGGCTTATAAGGGTTTTATGTTAAAGAACTTTATCAAGAAATTTTTAAAATTCCTAGCTTCCGCTGCCCATTATAGCATGCTAGAACCCTTCAATGCAAGACTTCAATCTAACTCTAATGAATCATATTCTATTGATAACAAATGAATCATAATCTGAATTTTGATAGAAACAACTGTTTAAGATAAATTGATTAAAACTTAGCTAGCATATCTTATTGATAATTATCTTAAGCAAATAGAATCTAAGCTAAATTGATTCTGAAAATAAGAAATTGATTTGACCTTGATGAATCTTCCTATTGCTTCACATTAATGAGAGCACAAAAGTGTGATCTATACATCACTTAAATTAGTATTATTGCTAACAAATAATGATAAAATTGCCGCATTAATATTATATTTTTATGAGGTGCAGGTGATCGGAAATCAAAGCTAAAATGCACATTGGGTTCAAAAAGATGTATCACTATAGGTGACCAGCCAACCGCATGGGACGACCCCAGTTGCACACTAAAAGGAGGTCAAGTTCAGCGGTCCACTTCGTCGCAGCTTCATTTTCCCTTCCCAGCATCTCGTGCGACCCAGCTTCTTCTGCATCTTAGCCCAAGCACCAGCAGTCCGTCTTCTCCGCTTGTGAAGCCATCTTGCACCCGAGTTCCAGCCACATCAGCTCCTACGTGTTCCAACCAATCCCAAGCGTTCAAGCCCAGCCGGTCAGCATCCCATGAAGCATTCCTTCCGAACCAGTCCACCCAGCATCCACGAGCCTCCTAGATTCCGCTTCTCCCGCGAGTGATCCTCCACGTCCAGGAACAACAGCAAATCCCAGGATTCATGATCATCCCAGCGCATGTGATCAGCTCCATCTCAAGCTCATCCGCGTGCAGCCCAACATCCCGTGAGCAGTCTCCATGTCCCAGGTTCTCCCAGTTCTCAGCAGTCCACGCACCCCAGCATCCCGTGAAGCTTCCGAGTCCATCCTCCCACGCGTCCCAAGCTTCACCGCGTCCGAAGATCCCGGCATCTCCCGATTCCAACGTCCGCTTCATCCGCGCGATTCCATCCCGATTCCCAGCTTCTGTGATCGCATCCAAGCAGCCGAATCCCAGCATCCCGAGCTCGCGATCCGTCCGAACCAGCTTCCGTTCCAGCTTCTTCGGAGATCCAGCCACATCAGCTCCCAGCCTTCCGTCTTCCTCGCAGCCTCCCGGATTCGCAATCATCCGAGTTCATCCATCCGTGTCCGCCCGCTTCTTCCGCCTCTCAGCCTCTCCGCGTCCGGGATACTCGGTAGCCAGCATGAGAGGAGCATCCCGTGTGATCAAGGGGTCCATCGAGAGATATAAAGGGCTCTCGGTTGGCAAACGAAGGGGAGTTCATTCGAAAACAGAGAGGCCCTCTGCCATTCAAAAGAAAAGTAAGGGAGAAAGGGAAACAGGGGATGCCCTGTTTCCGAAAATAAAAAGAAAAAAAAAAGAAATAAGAGGAACAGGGGAGTTTCTTTTATGTTTATGGCCGGCTAATCCCTTAGGTGAAGGGTGATGGAGGAACCTTTGATGTCTTATTTTTTTCAAGTAAATTCTGAACATTGATCTCTTTGCTTTACATCTATTCATATGTTTTTGGTTCTTGAATGTTTATTTATGAGATAGATCTTTTATGGTTTATATTTCTTGATTCATGGATTGTTTCGATGTTTGATTTGTCGTAGACGTAATCGGCACGATAAATGCTTAGATCTTGAATTCATGTTTTCAAATTGTATACTCCATGATTAGAACTATTCTATCTGATTGATCCTTAATCAAGAATCGCAGAATTTAATTGTTGAAAATAATATCATCGAAGGGGATCCCAGATCCCTACACCATCTTAATCTATTTAAATTTCGATTCTCTATTTACTAAATTATTTTCTATTTGCAAAACATCATCCTAATCCACAAATTTATTGAATTAATTAATTTAAAATTATATTAAATAATCTTATATATATTTCGTTTCCTGAGGATTCGACCTCGGACTCCCGAGAAATTTACTACTTGTGCGATTCTCCTGCACTTGGGAGAACAATTTTATTTTTGCATCAAGTTTTTGGCGCCGTTGCCGGGGAACGGCTGATTTATTAGTATAATTTTAGATTTAATCAGTATCTTAGTATTTAGTCTTTTTCTTTTAAAAAAAAAAAAATCCTTATGATGACAAGTCTGGCCTCGTGGCGTAGTCTGATTCAAGTAATTAAGCCCGAGGGGTGTTTCACCTAATGTCTTGAGCCAACTGGATCGGGGGTCATTAGCTGAAAGCTCGCTACATGGATCTTACTAGAGCCTAATGGGGTTGGACCATTGTAATCGTCATATGTGTTTAAAAATAAAAATAAAAATAAGCATGAATAGGGTTGGTTGGACTGAACCTAGTGACATGTGGTAATGACTGGTTTGACTCCATTGTTTTGGATCTCTGTGTACCCAGATTGTTTAGTTGGGATTGATAGCTCTTTCTTTATATGCGAACCATTCTTGACAAATTTAGACAACAAGTGATATTCTAAAAATTTGATGGATCAGGTTCTAATAAATTGTAGAAAACACTTGTGAACTTGAGTAGTGCACCTAAAACTCAGGCGGTGCCCTGTTGTGGTGGAGGTATTAGTACTCTGAGAAAGTCATGCGGTTTGATGCACACTACACTTTTATATTTCCTTGCCTTGACAGTTGCCATGCTTGAAAATATATATCAATTAATTACATGTGTATTAACTTAAGATTTATTTCATATTTCTATTAGAATCTCATGTCATATCATTCATGATGTTTGTGGGTAGCATCCCTGAAAACCCTCATGAGACAACACTCGTCCACTAGGGTAACCTAGGGGTTTAACGGCTTGTTGCACGTGCTAAGTGCAATCGTGATTCCTACGAAAGTGAGTACATATCTTAGTTTTATATCTTTAGCTTCAATAAAAAGTCTAGGTTAAACCATACCTTTTGCACTCTCATTCTATTATCTGCTCATTAATTGCTAGAGACTAGCAATAAGCTAGTTGGGGGGTGTGATGAGAGCACAAAAGTGTGATCTATACATCACTTAAATTAGTATTATTGCTAACAAATAATGATAAAATTGCCGCATTAATATTATATTTTTGTGAGGTGCAGGTGATCGGAAATCAAAGCTAAAATGCACATTGGGTTCAAAAAGATGTATCACTATAGGTGACCAGCCAACCGCATGGGACGACCCCAGTTGCACACTAAAAGGAGGTCAAGTTCAGCGGTCCACTTCGTCGCAGCTTCATTTCCCTTCCCAGCATCTCGTGCGACCCAGCTTCTTCTGCATCTTAGCCCAAGCACCAGCAGTCCGTCTTCTCCGCTTGTGAAGCCATCTTGCACCCGAGTTCCAGCCACATCAGCTCCTACGTGTTCCAACCAATCCCAAGCGTTCAAGCCCAGCCGGTCAGCATCCCATGAAGCATTCCTTCCGAACCAGTCCACCCAGCATCCACGAGCCTCCCAGATTCCGCTTCTCCCACGAGTGATCCTCCACGTCCAGGAACAACAGCAAATCCCAGGATTCATGATCATCCCAGCGCATGTGATCAGCTCCATCTCAAGCTCATCCGCGTGCAGCCCAACATCCCGTGAGCAGTCTCCGTGTCCCAGGTTCTCCCAGTTCTCAGCAGTCCACGCACCCCAGCATCCCGTGAAGCTTCCGAGTCCATCCTCCCACGCGTCCCAAGCTTCACCGCGTCCGAAGATCCCGGCATCTCCCGATTCCAACGTCCGCTTCATCCGCGCGATTCCATCCCGATTCCCAGCTTCTGTGATCGCATCCAAGCAGCCGAATCCCAGCATCCCGAGCTCGCGATCCGTCCGAACCAGCTTCCGTTCCAGCTTCTTCGGAGATCCAGCCACATCAGCTCCCAGCCTTCCGTCTTCCTCGCAGCCTCCCGGATTCGCAATCATCCGAGTTCATCCATCCGTGTCCGCCCGCAAGACATTAGGTGAAACACCCCTCGGGCTTAATTACTCGAATCAGACTACGCCACGAGGCCAGACTTGTCATCATAAGGATTTTTTTTTTTTTTTGAAAGAAAAAGACTAAATACTAAGATACTGATTAAATCTAAAATTATACTAATAAATCAGCCGTTCCCCGGCAACGGCGCCCAAAAATTGATAGTCAACTTTAAAGACCACGCAATAGCACGTATCTGGTAGGATAGTGATTACGGGTATCGATCCACAGGGATTGGGGTATAGTTGTTTTTCTTAAAATAAAAATATTTCAAATGATGAATTTGTGAAGACTATTAAACTAAACAATTCAATAAAAGAAAATGCAATTAAAGGGATATCAGTTTGGAAGAACCTAGGGCAAGGAATTCACCACTAACATCGGAACAAGGGTTATTTATATTTTATTTCGTTCTTGGATTAACATGCAAATTGGCTACAAGCCTAATAAGCATTTAAATAAAAATTCACAAAAGTAATTTGGGCATAATCCATCTTCGGTTGGCATGAAATGTCTACCCTAATCTAAGGTGGCAGCACATCGCATCTTCCCTAAGCATGGACTATCTTATATTTACTTAGTGATCATGAAGAACAGTTGTACGAACATCATACTTAAAATCACAGAAATTAAATATGATTCAAAAGAAGATAAAACAATAAGTTCATACAACTCCAAGAACATAAAATAAAAACATAAAATTCTTATCCCTTTGTTAGGGCTGCATCCAGCCCTAAAGAGAAGATCAGCCCTGCATGGAGTTGGAGACGGCAGCAGCAGCACAGCAGCGGGCTTCCATCTCTTCCTTTCGCCGGCTTCCTCTCCCTCTCCCTCTTGAACTTCTATGGAAATTCATTCCCGAAATATCCAAAAGTTCTCTCTCCCCTTTTATTCTTCTTCTTCCCGTGGGATGTGGCCTCCGAGTGATGATGGGAGCAACCCCCGGTGGGGGAAAAGGGAATGCCCCCCCGGTGGGGGAAGAAGGATTGATCCTCTTCTTGGTTCACGCTGGGCCTTTTATAGGCTGCACCGCCCCCTCGCTCCTCCTCTCTTTCTTCACGTGCGTGGGAGGATAAGGTCGTTGAAGATTGATCTGATCCGCCGTTGGGAAGAGGGTGATGATCCAGAAGAGGCCAACGCGGAGACTGTTGACGTGGATTCCGGGGAGATGCTTACAGCTGAAGGAGTTGCTTGGATAAAGATGTATCTCGGAAGACGTTGGATTTGCTGGTGATGTGGAGCAGGGGATGCTTGGAGTTGATCACGGAAAGGATGGAATCTGTGCTCAAACGTGGACGCGGCTGAATCTGGGAAGTTTGGACGCAGAAGGAGATAAGGATGCTGGGAGATTACTTGCAGTTGGTTGGGATCAATCCGATCCGAGCTCATCTGGGTTGAGATGCAGCCATTGGCTGGACGTGGAGGAATCCGGAAGAAACTGATAACGGATGCGGTTGAATGCTGGGATAAGGATTCGTGATGAGCTGCATCTGCTGGGATAATGCGGAGAAAATCTCGGACGCGGAAGGAGGATGAACTCTGTTCTGTTTCCTAAACAGGGGAAGAGGATGAATCTTTGATGGCTGGGATGAAGACGCGTGAAACAGGGGATGATTCATGGGATTCGGCAGCTCGGGCGTTGGGAGTGAAGGTGCTGGAAGCTTGATCTGCATCACGGGATGGCTCGCGGATGAGGTTGAGATTAATCCGGGAGTTTGGATGAAGCTCACGGTTGGGAACGGATGTCAAGTGATCTGGAACAGGGGAGAATAAGTTAGATGCCGTGTTTGCTGGTCCGTGAGGCTCGGGAGGATGGAGTCGGGATGAGCTGATGATGCTTCAACGAGGTGGAGATGAAGACGTTGAGGAAATCTCGGCTGGGCGTGGGAGAATCAACATGGAGGGGATCTAGCGGGAGAAGCTGGGAGCTAGCTGGTTCGGATTTAATTTAACAAAGCCCTGTTCGTTGGAAGCGGGAGATCACCCACGGTCGGCTGGTTTTGCTGAGATTTGGAGCTATCCATGGAGGGTAGACAGATCCGTGGGTGGTTGGATCGATGAAGACTCGGGCTCTGTTTGAACTGCTCACGAGATGGGGAGAAGTTTGGATACGCTCGAGGTGTTCAATCGGCTCCGATGAAGATGGGAATGTTGTTCCGGGAGATGCTGGAACGTGAAGAAGATAAGGATGCTGATTTACCTGGGATTCCTTTTGACGTTGGGGATCCGATTAGATGCGGGATGAAGTTAGATCAACGAGGGAGGCTGGGTTGGTTTGGTAGAGATACGTGGAGAAAGATGGATACGGCTGAGAACACATGGGTTGTATCATGGGTGTTTGATACAGGGAATGTGATCCTATTTAGTTGGTTGGAACGTGTGGGAAGGGAATTAAGTGACTGATATGTGACACAGGGAAATTTTGTTGAGCCGAATGCAGGAAAGGACCAAGGGAGTTGGGATGAATCTAAAAGGGTCTTGATTTGCGGGGCTGCATGCAATTTGGGTTCAGAATGAATTTGACTTGACCTGCATACGTTAGATTCAACCAGTAAATTACCTTTAATAATTTATTAAAATGCAATGATGAAGGTAACACATTTTTTAGTTGAATTTATAAAATATATGAATTAAAATAATGATAAGTGCTATGAATAAGATATTAATTTATGCATTATTTAGCGCTTATCACACCCCCCAACCTACATTTTGCTAGTCCTCAAGCAAAATAAAAGCTAACTCACTTTCGCAGGAATCGCGATTGCATTTACCGTATGCAATAAGGCTTTAAACCCCTAGGTGGCCCTAGTGGACGAGTTTTGTCTCGTGAGGGTTTCCGGCTCAGATACCCACAAACTGCTGTCGAAAGAATTTATTTTATTATTTTATAAAATCTAATTTTAAATGCATAAGTGCTAAAAATTTCAAAAGCACACAAAGTTTTAATTACTAAGTCAGCCCAAATCCTAGGTCAAGATGCAACTTAAGTTGAAGTCATTAAGTTTCCGTTAGAGAGTTGTAAGGCTAATTTATACTTGGGTGCTCGGTGATATCTGGACCATACACAAGCTAAGGCTTTAGATCCCCAAAATACTGCTAAAGCTAGTAGTTTCCAAGAATTGGTCAGATAAGACCTAATCACTGATTCAAAATCATCCTATCTTGCAGGATTTCGAGAGTTGTGGATGTTTACTTTAATACCTCATGGGCTTTATCTGTAATATTCCAGTTTACTCGAATTTTTACAACGACGGCTTTCACACTATCGTCTTTTTCAAGGTCAATATTATTTTCTCTTTTTCTCTCTCTTTTTTTTATTTATTTTTTTTATTTTTTTTTATTATTTTTTTTTATTATTTTTTTTTATTTTATATTTATTACGCACTTTTACTCTTGTAATGATTCCTCCATGTAACGAGCATTCAGTCAACACTCCCACACCAGATGGCATAAGGTGTTAGGCATCAAGACTCCCCTACGGACCTATGCTCGGATTCATCATTGCAAGCCCGCTGACCTTTGACAATAGGTAGCCCTTTTCGATGTACCTGACTAAATTCACCTTTTTTTTTTTAAATAGTGAATTGGATAGGTATGATTCATCAGGACTCAAGGTTGCTACCAGACTTAACAACATAATGTTGAACCTAACCCTTAGAAGTGCAGGCCATGTGTGTTGTGAAATTTCAAAGTAAAAATTATCTTACAACTCGCTAAAAGAATATTTAATAAAAAGAACTCAAATTGACTTACTCCTGACTAGTTATTGGGCTTTTTAGATTTTATATACTTTGTGTGATTATCATTTCAGCACTAAGGCATAGAAATTAGGTTTTTTTTTTTTTTTGAAATTTATTTTTTTTTTTGAAATTCACTTAAAAATGTGAAAATGCGAAAAATTTTTCAAAAATTCGAATCCTATATCCCCCAACCTAGACCAGACATTGTCCTCAATGTTTTTTTTTTTTTTTGATGAATTTTTTTTTTGAATATTATATTATTATTTTTATTGTTTTATATTTTTTTTATTTTGGACGAAAATATGATGCATATGGAGGATAGAAGCATTTTACCGTAGTTGCATCAGTAATATGAGGACTCCTAAAAAATGCGATAAATAAATGTGCAAAAATAACATATAAGAATTGGGTTGCCTCCCAACAAGCGCTAAGTTTAACGTCTTCAGCCAGACGCATCAGGTGCAGTTAAGCATGTATTAATAGAAAAACACATCAATTCCTTATATTTGCCCTAAAATCACTAGACAGCTCCTAACTGATTTGAAGAGGGCACCTAAGCCTCCAATCCGGTCTAATGAACTTAGTTGACCAGGTAAGCTCCCAGGTAAGTGGAGGGGTCACGATGCGTTTGCAAAGGTCCCACTTAAAACCCACTTGCCTCGAACAGATGAACTGTCTCCCTTAAAGGGACAAAGCTTGCCTAGACATCAGCTAAGCCACAGAGCGAAATTGGTGCAACTTTCGGTGATCTTCATCCTATTGAGCTCGAATGTCCCTAGGGGCCAACGTCTAATTGATTTTAATTAAGGTGAAAACTATGTAATAATTGATTCACCTAATTTGGGCAAGAATCTGGTGATGAAATCCAGTTCTTATCTTGTTGGGGTGATTGCCCTTACTATGTGCAGATTAATTGGTGTATGTGTATCAAGCATGCATTCACACTTTTGCTAAAATTAAAATCAAACAATCACCACAAAATTTCAAGCTAATTGAGAATCAATTTATATAAGAAAGGTTCAGATGTTACCAAGAGGAATTCCCCAGTAATTTTTAAAGCAAACCTTTACAGTATTTCTTTTTCAGCCGTTCCCTTTCTGATTGTTCCAAATTTTCTCTTCGATTCCTGATCAAGAAAAATCAAAAATTAATAAGAGAGAGAAATGAGATAAGAAAAGTAACAAAAATAGAAAATATTTTTATTTTATTTTATATATATATATATATATATATATATATATATATTGGAAGAAAAACAACTATGCTAGCAATCCCCGGCAACGGCGCCAAAAATTGATAGTCAACTTTAAAGACCACGCAATAGCACGTATCTGGTAGGATAGTGATTACGGGTATCGATCCACAGGGATTGGGGTATAGTTGTTTTTCTTAAAATAAAAATATTTCAAATGATGAATTTGTGAAGACTATTAAACTAAACAATTCAATAAAAGAAAATGCAATTAAAGGGATATCAGTTTGGGAGAACCTAGGGCAAGGAATTCACCACTAACATCGGAACAAGGGTTATTTATATTTTATTTCGTTCTTGGATTAACATGCAAATTGGCTACAAGCCTAATAAGCATTTAAATAAAAATTCACAAAAGTAATTTGGGCATAATCCATCTTCGGTTGGCATGAAATGTCTACCCTAATCTAAGGTGGCAGCACATCGCATCTTCCCTAAGCATAGACTATCTTATATTTACTTAGTGATCATGAAGAACAGTTGTACGAACATCATACTTAAAATCACAGAAATTAAATATGATTCAAAAGAAGATATCCATTAAAAATAATAAGTTCATACAACTCCAAGAACATAAAATAAAAACATAAAATTCTTATCCCTTTGTTAGGGCTGCATCCAGCCCTAAAGAGAAGATCAGCCCTGCATGGAGTTGGAGATGGCAGCAGCAGCACAGCAGCGGGCTTCCATCTCTTCCTTTCGCCGGCTTCCTCTCCCTCTTGAACTTCTATGGAAATTCATTCCCGAAATACCCAAAAGTTCTCTCTCCCCTTTTATTCTTCTTCTTCCCGTGGGATGTGGCCTCCGAGTGATGATGGGAGCAACCCCCGGTGGGGGAAAAGGGAATGCCCCCTCGGTGGGGGAAGAAGGATTGATCCTCTTCTTGGTTCACGCTGGGCCTTTTATAGGCTGCACCGCCCCCTCGCTCCTCCTCTCTTTCTTCACGTGCGTGGGAGGATAAGGTCGTTGAAGATTGATCTGATCCGCCATTGGGAAGAGGGTGATGATCCAGAAGAGGCCAACGCGGAGACTGTTGACGTGGATTCCGGGGAGATGCTTACAGCTGAAGGAGTTGCTTGGATAAAGATGTATCTCGGAAGACGTTGGATTTGCTGGTGATGTGGAGCAGGGGATGCTTGGAGTTGATCACGGAAAGGATGGAATCTGTGCTCAAACGTGGACGCGGCTGAATCTGGGAAGTTTGGACGCAGAAGGAGATAAGGATGCTGGGAGATTACTTGCAGTTGGTTGGGATCAATCCGATTCGAGCTCATCTGGGTTGAGATGCAGCCATTGGCTGGACGTGGAGGAATCCGGAAGAAACTGATAACGGATGCGGTTGAATGCTGGGATAAGGATTCGTGATGAGCTGCATCTGCTGGGATAATGTGGAGAAAATCTCGGACGCGGAAGGAGGATGAACTCTGTTCTGTTTCCTAAACAGGGGAAGAGGATGAATCTTTGATGGCTGGGATGAAGACGCGTGAAACAGGGGATGATTCATGGGATTCGGCAGCTCGGGCGTTGGGAGTGAAGGTGCTGGAAGCTTGATCTGCATCACGGGATGGCTCGCGGATGAGGTTGAGATTAATCCGGGAGTTTGGATGAAGCTCACGGTTGGGAACGGATGTCAAGTGATCTGGAACAGGGGAGAATAAGTTAGATGCCGTGTTTGCTGGTCCGTGAGGCTCGGGAGGATGGAGTCGGGATGAGCTGATGATGCTTCAACGAGGTGGAGATGAAGACGTTGAGGAAATCTCGGCTGGGCGTGGGAGAATCAACATGGAGGGGATCTAGCGGGAGAAGCTGGGAGCTAGCTGGTTCGGATTTAATTTAACAAAGCCCTGTTCGTTGGAAGCGGGAGATCACCCACGGTCGGCTGGTTTTGCTGAGATTTGGAGCTATCCATGGAGGGTAGACAGATCCGTGGGTGGTTGGATCGATGAAGACTCGGGCTCTGTTTGAACTGCTCACGAGATGGGGAGAAGTTTGGATACGCTCGAGGTGTTCAATCGGCTCCGATGAAGATGGGAATGTTGTTCCGGGAGATGCTGGAACGTGAAGAAGATAAGGATGCTGATTTACCTAGGATTCCTTTTGACGTTGGGGATCCGATTAGATGCGGGATGAAGTTAGATCAACGAGGGAGGCTGGGTTGGTTTGGTAGAGATACGTGGAGAAAGATGGATACGGCTGAGAACACATGGGTTGTATCATGGGTGTTTGATACAGGGAATGTGATCCTATTTAGTTGGTTGGAACGTGTGGGAAGGGAATTAAGTGACTGATATGTGACACAGGGAAATTTTGTTGAGCCGAATGCAGGAAAGGACCAAGGGAGTTGGGATGAATCTAAAAGGGTCTTGATTTGCGGGGCTGCATGCGATTTGGGTTCAGAATGAATTTGACTTGACCTGCATACGTTAGATTCAACCAGTAAATTACCTTTAGTAATTTATTAAAATGCAATGATGAAGGTAACACATTTTTTAGTTGAATTTATAAAATATATGAATTAAAATAATGATAAGTGCTATGAATAAGATATTAATTTATGCATTATTTAGCGCTTATCACACATGCTTGTCCTTGAACCATCTTGGTTAATAAAACTATCTCTTTAGTTCAAGTGACATGTGTTTGCTTATATTTAGGCAATCTCTTGAGTAAAGTGACTCAACATTCAATTATTGTCATATCTTATGTTGAGTCATCTAGTTAAAAAATATGTTGTATGAATGTTTTATATCTTGAAGAAACTAATGACTTTCCTTCACATAAGATACAATAAATATTCACATGCAAACAAGAAAGGGACTTTCTTCAGCCAAAAGTTTACACTTAAGAAATCTAGTAGGTATTTGACTTGAAGAATATAAAATGAATTGGTAATTCTAAATACCTCTCTTGTAAATTAGCTAAGCAAAGTCAATGACTTAGATCTTATTATGGCATGATTAAAATCCTTGATTACTAACTTCTTGATATCATGTCTATATATGTATTAATTGACTTATGATTTTAGAAATTGTTTCATGGTTTGCTCAAACTAAAATATTTCTTTGCCTATATCATAACCATGAAATACACAAGTATATGCTTAAAATTTTGATTTAAAATGACTTGTGAAAAGCTATGAATTCTTGAGCATAATGAAAATATTGTTTGCATGATATACCTCTATATGATACATTTGATTATTTCTTTATTCTGCTCTTTCATGTAAATTACTTGAGAATAACAAAAAGAAAGAGAGATAAAGAAAAGAAAATGAACATTATTCAAGGGAAGTAAAAATCTAAGTAAAGGCAAATACTCCAATCTTAAGGAAAAGCAAAACAAGCATAATATATTCGGTATATTTGTGAGACTTTTGTGAGCATTTTTTTTAAGAGATAAAATTCGTAATCAATTACATTTAAACAGGAGGAGTTTGAAGTAAATCTTTTAACCTTTCTATATTGCTCATTATAGGGATGGTGCCAATGGGAAGGCTAGTGGTAGTACCCGGCACTATTTGACCCAACTATTCGGTGTAGGGTATATTAGGGACGGCACAAGAGGGAGGCTAGTGGTAGTACCTCCCCTTCCAACTTCACCGGATAGGGAGCAAATAGAGTATAGAGCATAAGAAAGTAAAAACGAAAAATAATATCAAAATGTTCGTTAATTGGTTAAGAAAAGAAATTCAAAAAAAAAATGAGGAAATGAATGACAAAGTAAATGAAAGTATATAAGAAGAATCAAGTCAAGTTTTAATCACTTGGAAACACACCTTAAGGATGAAATTAGTGGAAGATTATATTTAAATAGGGGGAGTTCATTTGAAAAGAATTGATTTTGATCCTTGACATGCTTGTTATTAATATTTTAATGCATGACTTAACACATAATATATTTTGCATGTGGCATGATGTTTTGAATTATGGGTTCTCAATATTTTGTAATGCTCCATGCTTGGATAAGTTGATTGAAATATGTTTTATCAACAACAAATTGATATTCATAACTTGGAATATGTCTTAACTTTGCTCACAAGTCTTTGCTTCACCCTTACCTCAAACTAACTTGTGTTCCAATGCTTGAATGTTTGAAATACTACATAAAGTTTTTTTTAAAGTAATATTAAAAAGAAATTTCAGTTTTATCATTCACGATTATCTTTGAAAGTTAAATAGATTTACAAAAAGAAGAAGAGAAGGATATTTCGATTTAGGCAAAATGAATTGATCTTGATCTATCCTTCTACTTGCCTAACTTTGATACATAATGTCCTAATACTTGTTAAAATATCCTCCATTTTGTATCGAAACTCAATATTAAATACAAAGATTCTAAAAGTGCTCTAATGTTATTGAAATATGTGTTTTCAATCTTAGTGATTTAAGATGAGCTACAATGTAGAAGATACATATCTCAAATTATAATTTTGAAAGCTTTCTTGGAAATTCTTATGAAAATTCAGAATCTGATTTTGTATAAAAACTTAAACTTAACTTAAAAATGCTTATATCGTTACATCTTTGTAACCTTAGTTATATGCTTCAATGATCGCGTCATTCAGGAGAATAACTCAATATGATTTCTAAAATGAAAATTTTAGCATAAGAAAAACAGAATTAATTTTGACGCCTTGGTTGATTGTCTCGATACGCATCCGAAACATATCATTTCTTATCTTTAAAGTGCACTAATATTGATCTAAATGATGTGTCTTTCGATGATCTTGATTGCAAACAAATATTTTTAAATATATGATTTTATTTTGATATTAAAAAGATTTATTGTGCTTCATGAATACATTGCTGGAAAACTATGATTAAGAAAATGAGTTCTATAAATATACATACTTCAATGATCATCTATATGTTTTTCTCTCCTACATTCTTAAAGACTTCCATCAAAATATATATATTTTTAAAAAAGAGTGAATGATCTTAAGTCTAGAAACATTTCAGCTCACTCAAATGATTCTTAAAAGAAAGAAAATGTAAATGCTTTTTAAAGAAATTGAGCTTCAAATGAATCATTTTCTGATTAATATTTCTATACATTTTCTCAAATATTTAGAGGAAGCATAACTTGTTCTTGAAGGATTAAAAAGAGTGATTGCTATAAATTTTGAATAAATCTAGATCACTCTACATTCTTGATATCATAGAATTTCTGTTTTTATTTACGCTTATCATTAAAATCTGAAATTCAACAAAAAGAAAAGAATGATTAAAGAAGAATGCATCTTTCGAGGGGGAGCTTAGACATATTCAAAAGCCACCATCATATGATGCATATCTTTTATATTTTATGGATTGATTTTGATGAACCTCCTTATATTGCATAACTTACTTTAGTTATATAATAAGCTTATACCTTGAGATGAGTTCTATAAAGGTTGTCTTATCTCAAACCTTGAGTCTTATGAAAATATGCTGAAACTTATAGAACATATACTTTTCAGATAGACAACTTGAATGTTTTATTGAACATTATCTTCAAATTCTAAACTCTTAAGTGGAATAATCAATTAAGGGGGAGAAAGAAAATTTCAGAATGAGAGATCATATGGAACTTAATCGCATAAATCCATAACTAAAGAAGAGAGAAAGAATACTAAATGAGAAGTGATCCTAATATCCTCCAATAGGTATCATTTGAAATTTAAATATAAAAATCTTTATGATACACCTTGAGGCTTGTTATTTGGTTAATATATCTTAAGAGCCTCTAGCTTAATGAAAAAGGAGGAGAATAATGTGTTGAATTTTCTTGAGTATCTCTCAGAAAATCTATTTTGGAATTCACTAATGAGTCCTAATTGGCTTGCTCTTTAGAACTTCAATTTAGTGTCAATTCATATTTTTATGTATCAAATTGTGCTTATTTTTTAAAGGAATAAAAGAAAGTCTTTAAAAGAACTCTAAAAGAACTTTCAAAGCTTTGCATTTTATGTATGCTCTAAGATATATCATAAATTTCATGAATTCATATTTTGATATGTATGCCACAATATTTTTTTATCATGAAAGAACTTTGAAGCCATTAAAAATTAATGATCCAACATGATGTTATATATATATTTTTAAAAAAAGTTTTGTTCTTATACTCTGAAAATTAGTTCAATTGCTCTCATGTTGCTAAAATACTTAATATATTGGGCAAAAGATCTTAAATGAACAAGCTTTCATACTTATTATTAAAGAAGGGTTAGATTTTCATTCGTGCTTTCTTTGAATATCATTCTTGGTACTTCTTGAATTAACTTGAGAAAGATTCCACCTACACTTGATTTGAAAACTATCTTTGGAACCACATTCGATGTGTTCTCATTATAATTGGCTCTGATCTATGCTCATTAATCTTTTTCTAACATTATTGCCTTGAGTTATATGATTCATATTCTTACAATAATTTGACATGCAAATCAGAGTACAATAAGAAAAAGAAATATTTGAGTATTCTTATCTTTGTGCTTAATGTTTCACTATCTTTTTGATGTTGTCAAAAAGAGGGAGAAATATCTAAGTATATGCTCATAATGCTGTATGTGTTGATTATGTTAAGTTGATTAAATCTAAAGCATTATCATGAAGTATATTTTAAAGATATATATTTTCTACTTCAAACAACTTAGCTATGCATTACTTCTAGAATACAATATATTTTATATTACATATACTCCAAGTTTTGTCATCATCAAAAAGGGGGAGACTGATGACCCAAAGATTGATTTAAAGATTGATTTTGATGATCACAAAACCTTGAAGTATAAATACTAATGTTTGTGTTGCAAGAAGAAAGATAA
Organism: Phoenix dactylifera; assembly: GCF_051530095.1. NCBI lineage: Eukaryota > Viridiplantae > Streptophyta > Magnoliopsida > Arecales > Arecaceae > Phoenix > Phoenix dactylifera. Next base: position 15,024,494 of record NC_143194.1, on the reverse strand, counting down.
TTTGTTTTGCAAGGAACATAGCAAGTTGGAAAAATACAAGAAGGCCTCAAAAGCTCTCAAGAAAAGTTGGAAGAAAGCTACACTTTATTAGCCCAAGTTTCAAGTTCAAAGGATTCAAGTTGGAGGAGCAAATTCAAAGAAAGATTCAAAAGAATAGTCCTCGAGTCGACTCCTGGAAGTTTAGAGTCGACTCTGACACTCTGGAGTTTCAAGAAACAGTGCTCGAGTCGACTCCGATACTCTACGAGTCGACTCCGACTGAGAACAAACAAAAAGACAGAGAGTTGATTTTCAGCGCTACAGTGCTCGAGTCGACTCCTACTTCAGCGCTACAGTGCGGAGTCGACTCCCAGCTACAGTGCCGACAGACTACTATTCACAAGTCGACTCCTGTTTCAGCCGAGTCGACTCCTACTTCAGCCGAGTCGACTCCAGCACGCTGGGAGGCATAACGGCTAGTTTTTTCTCAACTCCAACAGCTCTATTTTTGTCTCTAACGGCTAGATTTTTGTTCCCACTCCCTCTAAAGCTATAAAATCAAGGGGAGAGCAAGGGGAGAAGGTATGGAAGTGGGAGAGAACATTTAGGGAAGAGATTTCAAAGAGATTTCAAAAGAAACCTCCCAAAAGCACAAAAGGGCCATTCAAAGCAAAAGTGAGAGAAGAAGAGCATCCAAGTGAATCCCAAAGCTTCCTCTCCAACTGTATGCTGCCTCAGTGATCCTCTACCTCGTGCCAAATCAGAAGAGGGCAAGTAAAGAAGAAGCCGAGTTCCTTCATCTACAAATTTGTTTGAGGGCTTCTTCTCTTTACTCTACTTGTTTACATTGCTATATTTGCTTGTTTAAGAAGCTTGTATTTGTTTTAAATTCTTGTTCTAATATCTTGTAACTTGATTCAATCAAGGGATTGAATCAAGGGGTTAAGGTTTGTTGGTGAGCCAAAGGGAAAACCAACGTTGTAAGGTTGTGGTTGGTGAGCCTTTGGGAAAACCAACTGGGTTGATTGTGAAACCGGAAAACAATCGTTGTAAGGTTGTGGTTGGTGAGTCTTTGGAAAAACCAACTGGGTTGGATTGTGAGCCCATGAAAACAATCGGTTGGTTCTAGTCGGTGAGCCTGTGAAAACCGACCGAGTTCGTTGTGATCTCGCAAAACAACAAGTTGGGTTGTGAGCTTGTAAAACAACCGACTGTAATCTGAGGGATTATAGTAAAATTCTCAAGAGGTCTTGGGGAGTGGATGTAGGTGCTGGGGTGCACTGAACCACTATACATCTTTGTGTTTGTGATGCCTTATCTCTTGTATTTCATGCCTTACATTCATGCTTGATTGTGTAATATCTCTAGTTTTGTTTTCTATAGAGTTATAAGTGATTGTTTAGAATTTGCTTAGCTTCCACTCCATTCTTACCATAAACATAGATTAAAATTGATCATACAACTATAAGTTAATTTTAGATCAATTGCACCCTAAAGCCATAGTATAATTGCTCTAGCTTAATTTTCCACTGCTTTACTTGTAATTGCCTAGAGCTTAAGTAAATAACATCTTATCATTCCGCTGCATTATATTCAAAGTAAAAATTAGGAAACATAATTTTTAGAAAACCCAATTCACCCCCCCTCTTGGGTTGTCACCTTGGGCAACATTAGGATTGTAGGAATCCTACTCCAAGTAGGAATCCCAGTCCTACTCCAACTAGGATTCCCAGTCCTAATCCAATTAGGACTCTAGGAATCCTACTCGAAGTAGGTTTTGTGTTTAAGTCCAATTAATTAATTCCATTGTTCCTTCTTCAACTGATTATCAATCGAATTGATTACTTATGATTCCTAATCACGATTCAACCATCGGATCGGTCAATACTTCTAATGTGTGTGACCCCATAGGTTCTATTCTGACTGGTAGTGAGATATATAATGATCTCTATCACAATATCATTGAAAACTCCTTTCAATAGATTGGAACGATTCCAACTCTACTCATTAGGGTTTATCGATCATCGAGATAATCCCTGTGAGTCCCACCATCCACCAGTGACACCTAGCAGCATGTAGTGGCTACCCAGTAGAATAGAATGATGAACCTCTAGGTGCAGTTATCGTGTGATACAGTCCTTCTATCATGGATCCCTACAAGACGGAGGTCATGGATAACTCGTCAAACTCCTTCGTCTGTCATATGTCAAGATTTATTCGACTTAAGTTCGAGAGCGGAGAACTCTTTCTCCACTGTGCAATCTGCCCCGGCCGAGGTCTTACGAACTCAGTCTTATAAATCGCATAGGATCTCTCCTTATCTATCAAGGTCGATAGATTCCTTATAGGTGCATACCCTACTCCTACAGTGAACCTACTGTAGCCAATCTACACTGCATGGACCCATATGGCTAGAGACCATGTATATGTGCAGTCAAACTACAATAACCTCACTGTGAGTAGCCGAAGCATCGCAGGTCAAAGGACCAGTCACACTACTGCAACATCAAGCAAGTCACTGACGAGTGGATAGACATCCAAGTGACTTCTTGTCTTGGTCATGCTCAGTACCCTTGTTCTTAACAAGCACCTGCACTATTACTTCAGTGTCGCCACACTGTGGACTCGAGTCTCGTCCATCCATAAGGAAAGCAATGTGTGCACTGATCGGATCGATCACCGTCCTTGTGATGATCCATTGATCAGGAGCATTCAGAAATTAATCACCAATGATGCATGGCTCAAATTCTTAACTCTTAAGAATACGCATCATCATCTTATTAATTCTTGGACGATTCATAGACACATAAACAATATGAATAAAAAGATGCCTTTTATTTATTCAATAATAAATAGTCAAGTACAAAATTATGTCTCTAGAATTAACAATGTGTCAGCCAGATTGGCTTCTAGGGCATACATCTAACAATCTCCCACTTGCACTAAAGCCAATTGGTCATATATCTTAGGCCCATCTTCTCAAGGTGGGCTTCAGTCTTTTGCTGACTCAGCTGCTTAGTGAATGGGTCTACCATGTTGTCCACGGAGTCTACTCTCTGCACCTCGACATACTTCTTCTCAACATAGTCGCGTATGAGGTGGAAGCGCCGCTCTGATGATCCTCCAAAAACCAAGAATAAATCTTTAGTTCTTCTCAAGTACTTAAGAATATTCTTCACAGCTGTCCAGTGTTCTTCACTTGGATTCGACTGATATCTGCTTGTGACACTCACAGCAAGGGCTATATCAGGTCGTGTACATAGCATGGCATACATGAGGCTCCCTATTGCTGATGCATAGGGAATCTTGCTCATGCGTTGAATCTCTTTAGATGTGTTGGGGCACATCTTCTTGGAGAGATGAATTCCATGCCTTAGGGGTAAGAGACCCCTTTTAGAGTTTTCCATGCTGAACCTTTTCAGCACTTCCTCTATGTACATCTTCTGTGATAGGCCAAGCATCCTTTTAGATCTATCTCTATAGACTTTTATTCCCAAAATATAGGATGCTTCCCCAAGGTCTTTCATGGAGAATTCTTTTGACAACCAGACCTTGACCGAGGTTAGCATAGGAATATTATTCCCTATCAGGAGGATGTCGTCCACGTACAGTACGAGAAACACGACAGCACTCCCACTAACCTTTTTGTAAACACATGGTTCCTCTTCATTTTTGATGAAATCAAACGTTTTGATTGCGTCATCGAAACGAGTGTTCCAACTCCGAGATGCTTGCTTTAGTCCATAGATGGACCTTTGCAGCTTGCAGACCTTGTGATCTCCATCACTGGAAGTGAAACACAAAGGCTGTTCCATATAGATATCTTCATCAAGATATCCATTCAGGAAAGCAGTTTTCACATCCATCTGCCAGATTTCATAATCACGAAATGCTGCAATGGCAAGCAATGTTCGAATGGATTTTAGCATGGCTACAGATGAAAAGGTCTCCTGATAGTCAATGCCTTCGCGTTGACTATACCCTTTCTCCACTAGCCTTGCTTTATAGGTCTCTACCTTTCCATCCGAACCTATCTTCCTTTTGTAGATCCATTTACATCCAATAGGTACAATACCTTCTGGTGGATCTACTAGGGTCCAGACTTGGTTGGAATGCATGGAGTCTAACTCTGACTTCATAGCTTCCAGCCATTTCTTGGAATCGATATCAGATATCGCCTCGTTGTAGGTTTTGGGATCCTGTATGTGATCCCTATCTCCCACTAGGAATATTTCCTCGGTATCCTCTTCTAGTATACCTAAGTATCTATCGGGAGGATGGGAGACCCTACTAGATCTGCGAGGTGGTTGAGGGACCTCGTGTACCGGCTCTATATGAATGGGTTCGATAGGATCCATGACTCGTTGCTTTTCAGAGACTTTCTCTTCAAGCTCAATTTTTCTCCCACTGTCTTTATCAAGGATAAACTATTTTTCCAAGAAGATGGCGTGACGGCTCACAAACACCTTGTGATCCTCTGAGACGTAAAAATTGTATCCTAATGACTCTTTAGGATATCCTATAAAACGAGCACTTATGGTCCTAGCCTCTAGTTTGTCCGCCTGTAGTCTTTTGACGTGGGCCGGACATCCCCAAATCTTGAGATGACCAAGACTTGGTTTCTTACCATGCCATATCTCATACGGTGTGGTAGGAACGGATTTAGAGGGAACTCTATTCAGTAGATATACTGCGGTAAGTAAGGCATCTCCCCAAAGAAACATTGGTAGATTAGTGAAGCTCATCATGGACCGGACCATATCCAATAGAGTCCGATTTTCTCCTCTCTGACACCCCGTTGAGTTGTGGTGTACCCGAAGGTGTCCACTGTGAGACTATGCCGTTTTTCTTGAGATAGTTCTGGAATTCTCCACTAAGGTATTCTCCTTCTCGATCTGATCGAAGAGCCTTAAGAGGTTTTCCAGTTTGTTTTTCTACTTCATTTTTGAACTCTTTGAACTTTTCAAAAGATTCAGATTTGTGTCTCATAAGATACACATACCCATACCGTGAATAATCATCGGTAAAGGTAATGAAGTACGAATAACGTCCCCTGGCTCGCTCATCGAATGGGCCACATACATCTGTATGTACTAGGGTAAGTATTTCAGTGGTCCTCTCCCCATGTCCTACAAAGGGCAATCTAGCCATTTTTCCTTGAAGACAGGACTCGCAAACTGGATATGACTCGAAAGTCAATGAGCCGAGAAATCCATCTTTATCCATTTTGTTCATTCTGTCCTCTCCAATATGGCCAAGCCTGAGGTGCCACAAATATTTTTGGTTTATCTCATCCCTGGATCTCTTGGATCCTTTGGCACTCACTTCTTGCTCAGACACATTTACAGATACATCCATATGCAAATGATAGAGACTGTCAATCATAAAACCACATGCGACTATTTTATTTCTGAAATAAATAGAACAACAGTCTTTGTCAAATGTAAAAAACATGACCTTCCTGTGCTAGACATGAAACAGAAATCAAATTTCTGCTAGCAGCAGGTACATAATAGCAGTCTCTAAGTAATAAACTAAAACCAGACGGTAGTCGCAGATGGTAGGTGCCCACAGTCACAGCAGCAACTTTTGCCCCGTTGCCAACCCGAAGGGTTACCGCACCTTCCGCCAGCCTTCTACTTTCCTTTAGACCGTGCATGGTAGTGCACAAATGAGCACTAGAACCAGAATCTATAACCCAACTAGAAGTAGAAGAAACCGTTAGATTAGTTTCAATTATGAGCAAGTCTATACCTTCTGAAGGTATGTCACCTTTCTTGTTCTTCAGGCTCTCGAGGTATGAAGGACAGTTTCTCTTCCAGTGGCCGTCGACATTGCAGTGAAAACATTTTCCTTTGTCATTAGCCCTTTTTTTTTGAACTTCCTTCTTTGGCTTCTTGTCTTTCTTCTGCTTCTTAGCAGGCTTCTTTTTCTTCCAAGTAGACTTTCTCTTGGAACCAGAAGTCAACTCAGCAGCAAGGACATTGCCCCTTGAACCTTTCAAGGCTCCCTCAGCAGTTACCAACATATTTATCAGTTCAGTCTTAGTGCATTCAATCTTATTCATGTGGTAGTTTACTATAAACTGTCCAAATGAATCAGGTAGGGATTGAAGGATCAGATCTACTTGCAATTCCTTGTGCATGTTCATACCGAGCTTCTCAAGCTCCTCTAGGTCCTTGATCATAGTCAGACCGTGATCATGGACAGACTGCCCCTCGCGCATCTTTGCTTTGAAGAGCCTCTTGGACACTTCAAAACGAGCTGTGCGACTCTGCTCACCATACAACTCTTGCAGGTGTGCCAGTATGTCCCTAGCAGTCTTCATATTCTCATGCTGGCATTGGAGTTCATTGGACATGGATGCCATGATATAGCACTTGACCCTAATGTCATCGTCTGTCCACTTTTCATGCGTTGCACGCTGATCAGTAGTCGGACGTGCTGGTAATGTGGGGATGTCATTGTCGAGCACATAGCCTATTTTCTCGCAACTTAGAACAATTTTGAGATTTCTAAGCCAGTCTCTGTAATTGGTACCAGTCAATCGGTTGGTCTCAAGAATACGGGTCAAAGGGTTTGAGGCTGACATTATGATCTGCAGAGAGTAAAGATTCTAGTTAGACTTTTGTACTTGATCCTTAATCTGTTCTAAGGACTTTTAGAACAAATGTACCTCCCACTATTTTCTCGAATTCCTCACACTCCCCTGATAGAAAAACGGAAATCCTACTCGACTAGGGTTTCTAGTAGGTACTGCGGTCTCACCAATCTACATGGCACCTCACCTAACAGTTATTGGTGACAAATAGATGGATGAGTGTACAACTCTTGTACAATGCTTCTCAAGCATGTTGCAGTGCAACTTGGTCTCTAAGCCATGAAGACCTCACCTAACAGTTATTGGTCCCATTTCTTAGTTAAATCAAACCCACCGTATAACCGTAGAAATAAAGTCGTCATTGGGTCCTCACCTAACAGTTATTGGTGCCCAACCCCATCTTTATCCTACAACATCTCATGTCTATAGAGAGGTCCAGCCCCCCGATGCAACTTGACCACTGTATCCAGCCGAGACAAATCAACATCAGAAAGACCTTAGCAGCTCTACTACCGTGGAAGACCTATTGACTTAATATTGGTTAATCAGGTCTTAGTGTTTGCAACTTGAGCTCTTCATAAGAGGTAATCAAACAATTGGCCAGGTAAGCAGGTGGGAGGCTCCCCTTACTCAGAGAGTAAGGTCCTAATTAAGTAACCACCTTTCATGCTTTCCTAGACACCAATTAGATCAATTAATCTAATATGACTTGCTCATGTTGGTTCACTCTCGACTTGATTGAGGAGGTTTTAATTTAGGTCTCAATTGGGTTTGTTACATCACATGTAAACCTATCTACCCGCTCTCATTCACATCACATGCAAACGGCACATCACAGGCAGTTATAATCGCAGCATCAAATAAAGCTAAACTTTTAAATAGGTGATGATCATGGATTCTAATTAGGTCGTATTACAAGCACATGCACGTCAATCAATCAATTGGTCTTCAACTCTTGAATTGGTTCCAAGCTTCCTTGATTCGATCCTTGATCAACTCTTGATCCCATCACCATCAACCGCTTAGATCGCCGTTCATCTCATGCCTTGTCTTCAACTTAATCGTTGACGTACATCACATCACAGAAATACAACCAGATGTAAAATAAAAATAATAATAAATTACATCCCCTTTTAGGAGGCATGCAGGCCTCTCAAAACATCAAATAAGATGCATGCAAGCATCTGAAAAATTACATGACATTACATATCACATCGCAGGTCATTACATTTGATACCAAAAGGGTTTGAATCCTATAATCATCACCACATGCAGCAATTATAATTTTCAGATCTGAAATCTAATTGATTATCTCATGACATAGGTTGCTGATCATGCTAATCATGATTCTAAACTTTGTAATCCCATTAACAATGCAATTAGAATCATCTTTTTATCACATAAAAATCAGCATGCAAAAATCAGCATCCTAGAAAAAATCTGCATGCAGAAAATTTTTAGCATGCATAACCATTTAAATTTCAGATCTAATAAGCCTATTAATAATTAATCCTTACCTTAATCTACGATGCCTAGGCTCTGATACCACTGTTGGAAACCCGCCCATGCCGCAGAAAAATTTCAAAAATTTTAGATGCAGCGGAAGAGGCATGCGCGGGATCAACCGTTCATCGCATGAACGTTGTTTAAAACCGTTCGTAGATAGATAAGGATTAAAAACCTTTTTAAAAATATTAGAAGATCAGATCTTCACCTTGTGCGGATAGATGATCACCGCAAACTGATGATCATGGTTTTGGATGAAGGTTCGCTTGAAGCCGTTCAAGTGCCCGGCCTCTACGGGTATCCACACGAAGCAGGAACCGATCCAAGCTTTCTATCTCCCCGGGGTGCTAGCTTCCTTGCAGAGATAACTTTGATGGCTGATGTCCTCCCTTTTAATCAACCCTTGATTGTGCTTGGGAGGAGGAAGAAGAAGGATGAAAAGAGGAAGAAGATCAAAGCCCCTGCAGCCTTCTTTCTTTTCCTTGCATTGGAAGGAAGAAGGGAGGAGGAAGAGGCCACCAAATAATCTTCCCTTGCTTTCCTTTGCTTGCGGCTGAACCAAGGAAAGGGGAGGAGAGGGGGCCACAAATTGGAGAGGGAGAGGGCTTCTATGATGCCCTAGGTCAGCCCCCACGCCTCCTCTTAAATAGCATGTGGAGCTCCTACTTTGTAGGAGCTCCTTGATAAACTTCTAAGAGGGGCGCCGGCCCCTCTTCTTTGCCGCACCAAGCAAGGAAAAGGAGGAGGGGCGTGTGCCCCTCCTTCATGGTTAACCTAATCCTCCTTTAAGGAGGATTAGGAAGGTCACTCATGGTTAGGTCCTAATCTAATTAGGCTTGGACCAAGGGTGAACCAATTTGGGTTTAATCTAGGTAAGTCCTAATCCAATTAGAACTTAATGAACCATGACTCAATTGACCCCTTCAATCCTAATCCAATTAGGAGTCTTGTTGATTCATTAGATTAATAATTAATTAGGACTTAAGAAATCCTAATCCAATTAGGACTTATTTAATTTTGGTCCTAATCCAATTAGGACTCTAATTTGAATCCGAAGTCCTAATCCGATTAGGACTCTAAGAATCCTATTCCAAGTAGAAATCCAATTTTAATTCAAAACTCCTAATCTCATTAGGATTGTAGGAATCCTACTCCAAGTAGGAATCCCAGTCCTACTCCAACTAGGATTCCCAGTCCTAATCCAATTAGGACTCTAGGAATCCTACTCGAAGTAGGTTTTGTGTTTAAGTCCAATTAATTAATTCCATTGTTCCTTCTTCAACTGATTATCAATCGAATTGATTACTTGTGAATCCTAATCACGATTCAACCATCGGATCGGTCAATACTTCTAATGTGTGTGACCCCATAGGTTCTATTCTGATTGGTAGTGAGATATATAATGATCTCTATCACAATATCATTGAAAACTCCTTTCAATAGATTGGAACGATTCCAACTCTACTCATTAGGGTTTATCGATCATCGAGATAATTTCTGTGAGTCCCACCAGATACTTAGGCAGATGAGAAAGGTCATATGCAATTCGAGAGTCTCCCTGCCTTATGGTATGATACTCACCCTGATCTTCCGACAGCATGACATATCAGTAGAGGGAGAGATCTCCAGGCATCTACTATTCACTGACACATACACTGCACGATCCCTTATTCGCATGGGTTATGAGAAGGTGAACGGACAGTGGGTGCGTGCAGGAGCTGGGATTCAGGGTGATGCACCAGAGGGTGATGCACCAGAGATTGGAGACCCCATCCCTGAGGATGAGGAGCCTGCCGATCATCCTACAGCACCTTCAGAGGCTGGACCTTCGTCATCTGTTCCTGCGGGATACACAGATGAGTTTTGGAGTAGGATGACTGAGCTTATGTCGGCTCAGACGAGGACTATCACTGATGGACTGATGAGCAGATTGGATATTATGACTGCTGAGATTAGCGATCTTAGAGAGCAGGTAGGAGCTCTACGGAGAGAGAGAGAGAGGTTCATGGACCATCTGTGCCTCAGGCAGCTGAGTCAGAGATTTCGGCACAGAGTCATCCAGCTCACCGAGCTCCACGCCAGACTCAGTCCCATCAGGCTCGACCTCCCCTCGCCACTTATGCTAGGAGGATGAGGACTAGATCACAGCCATTAGATACCCCCTAGGCTGATGTTAGCACCTTTGGTATTAGTGCCTAGGATTTATCTAGTTCTCATATGTATTTTGTGTTGATCATATACTTTGTACTTTGATTGAGGAACATTGTTTTGTTTTGGCATTAATGTATTACAATGTTCCATTTTGATCAATGAAATTGAACTGTTTATTATTTATTGTGTCTATTTGATGATAACAAAAAGGGGGAGAAGCAAGGAAAGAGAAATAAGTTGACAAACAAGGTTGAACATTATATTAGGAAAGACTGTACATTTAAGGGGGAGTAATCTGTAACAATGAAAATGTTAAAGTCTAAGATTTAAATCGAATTTCAGAATTTGGCACATAGAATTTCAGAATTTGGCACATACCTTTCACACCTCGATACATAATCTGAAACTCATGCTTTATCTCAAATTTTTGAAGTTTCATCTTTAATGAAATATAAAAGAAAGGGGGAGTAATTCAAAAGGTCAAATTGGAAATATTTGGATGAAATAGGGGGAGACTTCACTCTCAAATTTGAAAAGCTGAAATTCAGCAACTTGAGCCCTTCTAAAACTAATTTTAAGATAAGTATCAATAGGTTCATACTCAATATTTTGTAATCATCAAAAAGGGGGAGATTGAGGATGATAGTGGTATTTTGATGATTAATACAATGATTAAGAGTATGTTACAAGTTAATTCGATACATCATTAATAAGTCCGTCACTCTCGATACATTAGTATAATGAGATTAAGATGTATTTCAATGATTATTAATGAGATAAAATTTGCGATAGGAAAGGGATAGTGAATTCTAAATTCTAATTCGGCAAAGTTTCAAGTGAAACATACTCTTAAGTGGACAATAGTAATTTTCATTGTTTGGAGTATGTAGCACTACCATGACATATATTCAAAATTGTTTAAAGTTTATTTCATTGATTATATGGATGAATCTAACCTTAAGTTGCAGCAAAGTGTGGATTGAGTCGACCCCAAGATTGATTGAGTCGACCCTGGCACATCAAGAAACCATCTGGCACACTTCTGCAAAAATGGCACGGATGAACAGTACTTGGATCGACCCAAGTAAAGGATGAGTCGACCCAATCCTCAAGCCTCAAGAAAACAGTTCTCTGGAAACCCTGAGAGAGTCGACCCAAATGAAACTTGAGTCGACCCAAACTTGAGTCGACCCCAAGTTAACATGAGTCGACCCAAAGGCAATGACATTCAAAAATAGGTTCTCTGGAAACCCTGAGAGGGTCGACCCAAGTGGAAGTTGAGTCGACCCAAGTGGAAGTTGAGTCGACCCAACTGAACCTTGAGTCGACCCAAAAAGTGTTGAGTCGACCCAAGTGAAGGAAGGCTGAGATACAAGGTTCTGTGGTTTCTGAGAGGGTCGACCCCAATGTTGCATGAGTCGACCCAAGTGAAAGTTGGGTCGACCCCAGTAAAAGTTGAGTCGACCCAAGCACGGGCAGAAGCATAACGGCTAGTTCTGCAGAAGTACTTTCAGACCTCCCAACAGTGAGTAACGGCTAGTTTTTGAATTCTAACCATTGGAGCTTGTCCAATGGATGAAGGAAACTATTTAAAGTGACACTATTCATCAGAGGAAACATCCTTTTGCAAAATATCAAAGCTTACACAAGAAAGAGAAGAGCCCTAATCTTCTTCATCCAAGTGCTTCATTCAAGAGTCAAAAGGAAGTGGTTGAGCAGACTCCAAGAGATATCAAAAGCTCAATCCACCCTTGAAGAGTGAAGCATTCTTGACAAAGAAGAGAGAAGTCTCATCAAGCGATAACTATTCTCTAAACTCTTCTTTGTAGCTTATAATTGTTATATTTGCTCATCTAGGAGCTTCAACTTTCTTCTTTCTTTTATTAATCACCTTGTAAAGGTGTGTTGGTAAGCCCGCAAAACCAACGGTGTAGGTTTATTGGTGAACCCGTAAAACCAATTGTGAAGGTTCGTTGGTGAGCCCGTAAAACCAACAAAGGTTATTGGTGATCCCGGAAAACCAAAGTGTAAAGGTTTTTGGATTGTGAGCCCGGAAAACAATCCAACTGTAATCCGAGGGATTATAGTGAATTTCCAAAGAGTCGCTTGGGGAGTGGACGTAGGTGCTTAGGAGAGCACCGAACCACTATACTTCTTGTGTGTTTGTATTGTGCATTGTTCTAATTTCACTCACTCATCAATTGACTAGAGTAAGATAGCAATAATTTAGAAAAACCAATTCACCCCTCCTTCCCTCTTGGCTTGTCACCTTGGGCAACAGAGGAGGACGCGGACAGCCGGGGCGGTGATAGCGGCTGCTGCGGTGCTTCACAGGCGGAAGGAGAGGGATCTCGAACGTTGATCGTGGAAGATGGATTCGTTGCTGGGGCGCTGCAGAAGGAAGAAACGGGTGTTGCAGAGGCGGAGGGCGTCAATCCGTGGCTGGATTTCGGGCTGGAGGTTGGCACGCGGACGCGGTTGGACGCGGTTCACGGACGCGTGATGCTGGGAGGTGATCACAGGATGATCACGGAAGATTGCTCGCAGGGGAGAAGCTCGGATGTCGTGGATCTAAGACTCCAGACGATCGCTGATGCTTGGGATTACGGGCTCGGGCGGACGCCGTGGAAGAGGCGGATGGCTGGGCGGTGATCACGGGCGTTGCGTTGCTTGATCCGGAAGCTGGGATTACGGGGAACGAAGATGATGTGGGGTGCTGCTAGCTGGTTCCGCAGGAGAATCAAGTGGAAGAGGATGCGGTGCTTTGGGTGTTTTGGGATGCAGACTGATGCGAAAGGATGGGCTTCGGATGTTTCTGGTGCATTCCATGTGGATGGTCGCCAAGTGTCGCTCTAATATGGTCAGGCCTGGCTGCTGCCCATAATTGTGAGTTTGATAAATGATGAGTTCGACTAGGATATGGCGAGATTGGGTGCGCACAGCTTGGGTTAAGCATCTTCCTGAACCAAACCTGTACCAAATGTGCATTTTATCTCTGATTTACGATAAGACTATGCGAAACACAAAATACAATTTAACTCGACGATATTATCATCATCTGTTAACAATAAGACTAATTTAAGTGGTATGTAGATCACATTTTTGTGCTCTCATCACACCCCCCAACTAGCTTATTGCTAGTCTCTAGCAATTCAGAGTAAATAATAACATGAGAGTACAAAAAGTGTTGGTCAATTCTTTGACTTTTTATTAAAGCTAAAGACATAAAACTAAGATATATACCCACTTTCGTAGGGCATCACGATTGCACTTAGCACGTGCAACAAGCCGTTAAACCCCTAGGTTACCCTAGTGGACGAGTGTTGTCTCGTGAAGGTTTGTAGAGATGTTACCCACAAACATCATGAATGATATGACATGAGGTCCTAAATTCTAAGCTAATACCCATGTAATTAATATATATTTTCAAGCATGGCAACTATCAAAGCAAGGAGAAATATGAAAGTGTAGTGTGCATAAAATAGTATGACTTTCACAGAGTACTAATACCTCCACCACAACATGGTACCGCTTGAATTTTAGGTGTACTACTCAAGTTTACAAGTGTTTACTACAGTTTATTAGAGCCTGATCCATCAAATTTTCGGAATATCTCATGTTGTCTAAAATTGTCAAGAATGGTTCGCATAAAAAGGAGCCATCAATCCCAACTAAATATCCAAAGTACACAAAGGTCCAATACAATGGAGTCAAACCAGCCATTACCACATGTCACTGGGTTCAGCCCGACCAACCCTATTCATGCTTATTTTTATTTTTGAACACATATGATGATTACAATAGTCCAACCCCCTTAGGCTCTAGCAAGGTCCATGTAGCGAGTTTTCGGCCAATGACTCCTGATCCAGTTGGCTCAAGGCATTTGGTGAAACACCCCTCGGGCTTAATTACTCGAACCAGACTACGCCACGAGGTTAAACTTGTCATCTCCTCATTTTTTTATTTTTTTATTTTATTATTATTATTTTATTTTTTTTTGCAAAATAGAGAAGGTAAACTGAACCATATAATGTGACTGTATCGTGACTATAGGTCAACCAAGGTCGGAACATAAGACACTTAGATGATCTAGCCAGGGTATTCAACCTCTATCTTTATGTGAAAACCAAATCATGAACCTTATAGTACGGACAAGGATACTCGTACTTCTTTTACAGATATGGCTTAATAAAAATGCATTAAACAAATGTAAAATTCTGAGGCCTTCCTATAATCATTAAGTACATGTGCGGGGATCTAATAATAGATCTCTGATCAGTCATAGTATGCATGTGTTCCTTGCCTTAATAGTTGCACAAACTTAATATGAAAATACATGTGCATTGGTAATAAATCAAATGTTGCATTGTCCTCAATGTAATAGATACAAGAAATATTTATATGAGAGACAGTAGAGAAAATAATATTGGAGAGAAGGAAAATACCTTGAGCTGTTGATATCCAGAAAATAAGACCTACAAAACTAGAAAAAATATAATTCTAACTAATATACACATACCTTTACCTTCATATTCAGTCATAAGAAGGCTCCCCCAAGGAAAAGGAGTCCTCTTCATCTGCAAAATTCTTAAGAAAGGGTTTTAACCTGTGTCCATTTACCTTAAAAATTTTACCATCTCGTGGATTCTCAATCTCAACCGCTTCATGTGGAAAAACAGTTTTTATAATATAAGGACCTGTCCATCTCGATCGCAACTTACCAGGAAACAGATGTAAGCGGGAATCATATAAAAGAACTTTTTGCAAAGGTTCAAAAGATTTTTTTAAAATTGATTTATCATGTAAGATCTTCATTCGTTCTTTGCAAATTTTAGCATTGTCATAAGCATCTCTGCGAATCTCATTAAGCTCGTTCAATTGCAATTTTCTAGTTAGACCGGCATCTTGTAAATCAAAATTTAATTTTCTAATTGCCCAATACGATTTATGTTCTATTTCTACAGGCAGATGACACGCTTTTTCGTAGACTAGCCGGTAGGGAGACATGCCAAGAATGGTTTTGTATGCAGTCCGATAGGCCCATAATGCATCTGATAGTTTCAAGGACCAATCTTTTCTTGATGGATTTACCGTTTTTTCTAAAATATGCTTGATCTCCCTATTGGCTAATTCTACTTGGCCACTAGTTTGCGGGTGATATGGGGTAGCAACTCTGTGGGTGACACCATACTTTTTCAATAAGGTCTCGAAAGGCTTATTACAAAAGTGTTTTCCACCGTCACTAATTATAACCTTAGGCATCCCAAATCGTGAAAAAATATTTTCTTTTAAAAACTTCAGGACAGGTTTGTGATCATTGGTCCTACAAGCAACAGCTTCTACCCATTTGGACACATACTCGACACCGACTAAAATGTACTCATATCTGATGACCCAAAAATTGATTTAAAGATTGATTTTGATGATCACAAAACCTTGAAGTATAATTACTAATGTTTGTGTTGCAAGGAGAAAGATATTTATTTTGCAAGGAACATAGTAAGTTGGAAGAATACAAGAAGGCCTTCAAAAGCTCTCAAAAAAGTTGGAAGAAAGCTTCACTTCATTGGCCCAAGTTTCAAGTTCAAAGGATTCAAGTTGAAGGAGCAAATTCAAAGAAAGATTCAAAAGAATAGTCCTCGAGTCGACTCCTGAAAGTTTAGAGTCGACTCTGGCACTCTAGAGTTTCAAGAAACAGTTCTCGAGTCGACTCCGATACTCTACGAGTCGACTCCGACTGAGAACAAACAAAAAGACAGAGAGTTGATTTTCAGCGCTACAGTGATCTCGAGTCGACTCCAACTTCAGCGCTACAGTGCGGAGTCGACTCCCAGCTACAGTGCCGGCAGACTACTATTCACAGGTCGACTCCTGTTTCAGCCGAGTCGACTCCTACTTCAGCCGAGTCGACTCGAGCATGCTGGGAGGCATAACGGCTAGTTTTTTCTTGATTCCAACGGCTCTATTTTTGTCTCTAACGGCTAGATTTTTGTTTCCACTCCCTCTAAAGCTATAAAATCAAGAGGAGAGCTAGGGAAGAGGGTATGGAAGTGGGAGAGAATATTTAGGGAAGAGATTTCAAAGAGATTACAAGGGAAATCTCCCATAAGCACAAAAGGGCCATCCAAAGCGAAATAGAGAGAAGAAGAGCATCCAAGTGAATCCCAAAGCTTCCTCTCCATCCGTGTGCTGCCTCAATGATCCTCTACCTCGTGCCAAATCAGAAGAGGGTCAAGTAAAGAAGAAGCCGAGTTCCTTCATCTTCAAAATTCGTTTGAGAGCTTCTCGTTACTCCATTTGTTTATATTTGATATATTTGCTTAGTTAAGAAGCTTGTATTTGCTTTAAATTCTTTGTCTAATATCTTGAAACTTGATTCAATCAAGGGATTGAATCAAGGGGTTAAGGTTTGTTGGTAAGCCAAAGGAAAAACCAACGGTGTTAAGGTTTGTTGGTGAGCCAAAGGAAAAACCAACGGTGTTAAGGTTTGTTGGTGAGCCAAAGGAAAAACCAACGTTGTAAGGTTGTGGTTGGTGAGCCTTTGGGGGAAAACCAACTGGGTTGATTGTGAACCCGGAAAACAATCGTTGTAAGGTTGTGGTTGGTGAGCCTTTGAAAAAACCAACTGGGTTGGATTGTGAGCCCGTGAAAACAATCGGTAGGTTCTAGTCGGTGAGCCTGTGAAAACCGACCGAGTTCGTTGTGATCTCGCAAAACAACAAGTTGGGTTGTGAGCTTGTAAAACAACCGGCTGTAATCTGAGGGATTATAGTGAAATTCCCAAGAGGTCTTGGGGAGTGGATGTAGGTGCTGGGATGCACCGAACCACTATACTTTTGTTGTGTTTGTGATGCTCTTTGTTGTCTGACTTCCTCACTCACTTACTTACTTAGATACTATGCTTGCTTAACTCTTCTCCGTGCATCCTTTAGTTGCAAGCATATTCAATTTACTTAATCAAGTCTCATTCAATTGAATTGCATACTTGGGCAAACTTAGACTAATCTTTTATTGAGTCCGCTGCTTAATAGTTGATTAGATTAGAATCATACTCTTGCTAAGTTTAAATTCCACTAAGCATCCATACAACTTAGCTTAATTAACTCTAAAAGATTAGAAGTAGTTGAAAAGTTTTTTAAAGACCCAATTCACCCCCCCCTCTTGGGTTGTCACCTTGGGCAACAAGTGGTATCAGAGCAGGTCCTCTGTTATTAATTATAGTCTTAACCGACTAGAGCTAAAGATTATGACAACCCCACATAACATATTATTTGCCGAGGGACTTTCCATAAACAGACCTCCACTATTTGATGGAACTTATTATATTCAATGGAAAGCTAGAATGAAAATTTTTGTTCAATCACAAAACTATAAAATATGGAATATCATTATAGATGGACCTCACACACTCTCTCAAAATGTCAATGAAAAAGACTTAGCACAATTGAATGCTAACGCTATGAACTTTCTATATTGTGCTATCCATGAATCTATATTTCATAAGATTTCTGCATGCTTATCTGCTAAAGAAATCTGGGATACTTTAACAATTATTTATGATAAATCTCAGATTAGCTCACATGTGCTTCAATTGCGTACTAACAATGAGATTGCAGAATCCTCCACAGTAGCCGAGTCGACTCCCAGCTTGTCCGAGTCGACTCCTAGAGAAGAACAGTCTAAAAGGCAGAGACACAGTCTTGAAGACCCTGTGAACGAGTCGACTCCAAGTATTTCCGAGTCGACTCCCAAGTTAGCCGAGTCGACTCCAACAAGGCCCGAGTCGACTCTGAGGCAGATTAGTTCAAAAAATAAAGAGTCCGGTGATGGAAACAAGGATCCATTCCCAAACACCGAAAGATTCAAAAGCTTCCTAAAGACAAGGAAGAAGAGGAAGCAAGAAGAAAGGAAGAAAAAGATAAAAAGCAAGAAAGTCTTGACCAAGGAAGAGTCAAGCAAGAAATTGAAAGCTAGAAGCAACAATGAACTACAAGAGGTAACTAACTTATGTTTTATGGCACTAGAAGATAAAGTAGAATCTGAATCTAATGAATTTCATGAAGAATATTCTTATGATGAACTATTAAATGCTTTTCATGATTTGTATAGTGAATGTGGAAAATTAGCTATGAAAAATAAAAATCTTAAAAAGCTAAATCTCGAAATCTTAAAAGAAAAAAATTCTATTGCTGAAATATATGACAAACTAAATTCTGAAAATGAAAGCTTAAGGTTAAATTCAGAACAATTGATTCAAAAAATCAGAATTTAATTAAAGAAAATCAAAACTTAAGTGAAGAAATTAACCAATTAAAATCTTTTATTAACAAATTTACTGTAAGTTCAGAAAGATTAAAAATAATGTTTGAAAGCCAATATGTTGCTTATGATAAATCAAAATTTGGCTTGACTCCTTTACTTAATAATAAATCTCTAGAGAAAAAGGTTATCAATTCACCAAGCAAACCATTAAATAAGATAACTTATTTCAAACATGAAAAGAATGGGCATAACAACTTTACCTATCGTTCGAACATAATTAAATCAAGTGGTAAAGTTATTACAATTAAACAAATCTGGGTTCCAAAAGGAACCATATGTCCTAACTCTCAAGGACCCAAGCAAGCTTGGGTACCCAAAATGAAAATATGAGGATGTAGACATAGATGTGCCAAGATACCCATGGAACAAATAGATTCATACAAATGGGTGTTCTAGACACACGTCAAAAAATGAAACTTAAAACATACTTATGAAAAGTAATTTTAAATAATAATAATAATAATAATAATAATGAAATCAGTAATCCTTGCATCTCATCATTATTTTTGCTTTAGTATTTGATTAAAATATGAATTGCAAGTATTGATCAATTTTGTGATATAGAAAATACTTTTGGAAATATAATCAAATCACTTCATTTTATAATATACTTTACTCACTATTGGATAAGTTGCTAAATGATTAATCAATTTATTAAGAATAACTCTATGAATTCTCTATATGCTTGATTGAGAGTTTTTATCCATGGCATTATTGTTTATTGATCATAGATATGATAATGTGTACTTGGTGTGCTTTTGAATATATGCACTATGAATACCAAGATTAAAGAAACCATCTTTGGCATATAAAATCAACTCATGCTAGTATGTACTTAATCTCAAAAGACCTTGCCATTGGCTTACTTAGATTATCTTCTGAAAGGTCAAAGTTTGCTATGCATGCTAACTAAGGAAACAAACAAAAATCAATTTCTAAATCTAAAGATGTTGTTTCCATCACTAAGTTTTTCAAAAGCTTACATTGGATTTGTTCTTGGCAAATAAAATTGAAATATTTTCTGTATTTGCTAAATCTTGTAAAAGTGTTTCAAATGATAAAGGTTTCCAAACTGTGAAGATAAAGAGTATCATGGCACAGTGTTGAAAACCAAAATCCTGATAAAGTTTATACAGAAATTAATTATTTCAGCACCAAGGACACCTTAAGTAAAATAGGGTTAATAGAATTCTTGAAGAAATGAAAAAGACAATTGTGTATGATAGTCATCTACTTAAATGTTTTTTAAAAGCTATCATCACTGTTTGTCATACATATGATTTCTATTAGATCTATTTTTGATGAAAACTCCTTTTGATCTTCTAAAAAAGGGAAAATGAACCATTGCATATCTTTCATATTTTTCAGTCATACACGTTATGCTTGATATGTTCTTATGAAAATAATGCCAAATCTGATAAAGATATCTCTATCCTTGGATATCATTCATCAAACAATGCATATAGAACATTCATGAAAAGATTCTAGTTGTAGAAGTATCAATTCATTTTATTCTTTATGAGACTAATGATTTATTATCAAAATACTAAAATCAAATTATATATGTATATGGTTAATCTTTTACATATAACAATCTGAAAAAAACTTGTTAATAATTAGAACCAAATTGGATTTTTCAGAAATGCACTTAATGAAGAAAAATTGATGACTACTAAAAGACTAAATCAAGAAAAGATGAAATAGATCTTGATAAGATTCTTGCATGATTAGAAGTAAAGATCACCATTATCATTTGCTTGCTTTATGAACTTTAATTCTGTCAAATGAATGTGTAGAATGCACTCATATGTGGTTATTTCATTAGAAAAGATCTATGTAAAATAACCACCTTATTTAAAAACACTCATTACATATATGATAAAGCAATATGTGATTTGGAACAAGCATCAAAAGCATGATATATAAAAGCTTGAGTAACTTTTTGATAAAAAGTAATAATGATAAATCTATACATTAAAAAGATGAATCTGTGATATCTTGCTTGCTCAAAGCACACATTGATGGCATCATTTTTGTTCTACTGATGAAAATTTATATGGAGATTTTACTAAGCTCATGCAAAGTGAGTTTGAAATATGAATGAATTAACATTTTCTTTCTCAAACTCCAAATTAAGACAAACAAGAAAGGGGATCTTCATTGACCAAAGTTAGTCCACAAGAAAACTCTTATAGAAGATTGGCATGAAGAAGGTATGTCTATGACCCCATCTTGTAGAATTTGAAAAGGATGAGCAAAGTAGATCTATTGTTTTAAAGCTGTATTGAAGCATGATAGAATAATTATTTTATCATACAGCTAGTAGACCAGATTGTATGCTCATTATGTGCCCTTGTGCAAGACTTCAATCTAACTCTAATGATTCATAATATGAATTTTGATAGAAACAACTGTTTAAGATAAATTGATTAAAACTTAGCTAACATGTCTTATTGATAATTATCTTAAGCAAATAGAATCTAAGCTAAATTGATTCTGAAAATAAAAAATTGATTTGACCTTGATAAATCTTCCTATTGCTTCACACGCTTGTCCTTGAACCTTCTTGGTTAATGAAACTATCTCTTAAGTTCAAGTGACATGTGTTTGCTTATATTTAGGCAATCTCTTGAGTAAACTGACTCAACATTCAATTGTTGTCATATCTTATGATTGAGTCACCCAGTTAAGAAATATGCTATATGAATGTTTTGTATCTTGAAGAAACTAATGACTTTCCTTCAAGAAAGAAAAGAATTTTGTTAATAATGCAGGATCCTTGAGCAAGAAAATGAGAGATTTCAACTTGAAGGATATCTCCATGTAAGATACAATAAACATTCACATGCAAACAAGAGAGAGGACCTTCTTCAGCCAAAAGTTCATACATAAGAAATCTAGTAGGTTTTTGACTTGAAGAATGCAGAATGAATCGGTAATTTTAGATACCTCTCTCATAAATTAGCTAAGCAAAATCAATAACTTAAATCTTATTGTGGCATGATTAAAATCTTTAAATATTAATTTCTAGATATCATGTCTATATATGCATTAATTGACTTATGCTTTTAGAAATTGTTTCATGGTTTGCTCAAACTAAAATATTTCTTTGCCTATATCATAACCATGAAATACACAAGTAAATGCTTAAAATTTTGATTTAAAATAATTTGTGAGAAGTTATGAATCCTTGAGCACAATGAAAATGTTGTTTGCATGATATACATCTATATGATACATAAGATTATTTCTTTATTCTGCTCTTTCTTGTAAATTACTTGAGAATAACAAAAAGAGAGAGAGATAAAGAAAAGAAAATGGATATTATTCAAGAGAAGTAAAATCTAAGTAAAGGCAAATACTCCAATCTTAAGGAAAAGCAAAACAAGCATAATATATTCGGCACATTTGTGAGACTTGTGTGAGCATTCTTTTGGAAGGGATAAAATCCGTAATTAATTACACTTAAACAGGGAGAGTTTGAAGTAAACATTTTAACATTTCTATATTGCTCATCATAGGGATGGTGCCAATGGGGAGGCTAGTGGTAGTATCCGGCACTATTTAACCCAACTATTCGGTGTAGGGTATATTAGGGACGGCACAAGAGGGAGGCTAGTGGTAGTACCTCGTGCCCCTTCCAACTCCACCGGATAGGGAGCAAATAGAGTATAGAGCATAAGAAAGTAAAAATGAAAGACAAAGTAAATGAAAGTATATAAGAAGAATCAAGTCAAATTTTTTAATCACTTGAAAACACACTTTAAGGATGAAATCAATGCAAGATTATATTTAAATAGGGGGAGTTTATTTGAAAAGAATTGATTTTGATCCTTGACATGCTTGTTCTTAATATTTTAATGCATGACTTAACACATAATATATTTTGCATGTGGCATGATGTCTTGAATTATGGGTTCTCAATATTTTGTAATGCTCCATGCTTGGATAATTTGATTGAATGTTTGAAATACTGCATAAATTTTTTTTTAGTATTATTGAAAAGAAATTTCAGATTTGTCGTTCACAATCATCTTTAAAATCTGAAAGTTGAATAAATTTGTAAAAAGGAGAAGAGAAAGATATCTCTATTTAGGCAAAATGAATTGATCTTGATCTATCTTTCTACTTGCCTAACTTTGATACATAATATCCTAATACTTGTTAAAATATCCTCCATTTTGTATCGAAACTCAATATTAAATACAAAGATTCTGAAAGTGCTCTAATGTTATTGAAATATGTGTTTTCAATCTTAGTAATTTAAGATGAGCTACAATGTAGAAGATACATATCTCAAATTATAATTTTGAAAGCCTTCTTGGAAATTCTTATGAAAATTCAGAATCTGATTTTGTATAAAAGCTTAAACTTAACTTAAAAATGCTTATATCGTTACATCTTTGTAACCTTAGTTATATGCTTTAATGATCGCGTCATTTAGGAGAATAACTCAATATGATTTCTAAATGAAAATTTTAACATAAGAAAAACAGAATTAATTTTGACGCCTTGGTTGATTGTCTCGATACGCATCTGAAACATATCATTTCTTATCTTTAAAGTGTACTAAAATTGGTTTAAGTGATGTATTTTTCAATGATCTTGATTGCAAACAAATGTTTCTAAATATATGATTTTATTTTGATATTAAAAAGATTTATTATGTTTCATGTATACATTTGCTGTGAATCTATAAGTAAGAATTTAAATCCTATAAACATTCACTTGAATGATCTTCTATATCCCTTTCTGCATGATTGTTGCTTCCATCACTAAAAGAAAAAGCTATCTTTAAAAGAAAGTGATTGCTCCTAAAGCTAGAAATATTTTAACTCACTCAAATGACTCTTAAAAGAAAGAAAATGTAATTGCTTTTAAAAGAAATTGAGTTTCAAAAGAATTATTTTTTGATTAATATTTCAGTACATTTTCTCAAAGATTAAGAGGAAGCATAACTTGTTCATGAAAGATTAAAAAGAGTGATTGCTATAAATTTTGAATAAATCTAGATCACTCTACATTCTTGATATCATAGAATTTCTGTCTTTATTTACGCTTATCATTAAAATCTGAAATTCAACAGAAAGAAAAGGATGATTAAAGAAGAATGCATCTTTTGAGGGGGAGCTTAGACATATCAAGATTTTACATCTTATTCAAAAGCCACCATCATATGATGCATACCTTGAATTTTATGGATTGATTTTGATGAACCTCCTTGTATGGACTTACTAGCCTTAGTTACATAATAAGCCTATACCTTGAGTTGAGTTCTATAGAGGTTATCTTATCTCAAACTTTGAGCTTTATGAAAATATGCCCTCATTAGTATAACCTATGCTGAAACTCATCGCATAAATCTACAACTAAAGGAGAGAGAAAGAATTTATGATACACCTTGAGGCTTGTTATTTGGTTAATATATCCTATGCATAATTCAAATAGTTGATCTTAAGAGCCTCTAACTTAATGAAAAAGGGGGAGAATAATGTGTTGAAGTTTCTTGAGTATCTCTTAGAAAACCTATTTTTGGAATTCACTAATGAGTTCTTGTTGGCTTGTTCTTTAGAACTTCAATTTTGTGCCAATTCATTATTATATGTACCAAAATGTGCTTCTTTTTAAAGAAATAAAGTCTTTAAAAGAGCTTTAAAAGAACCTTCAAAGCTTTGAATTTTATGTATACTCTAAGATATATCATAAATTGCATGAATTCATATTTTGGTATTTATGCCACAATATTTTTACACCATAAAAAAACTTTGCAATCATACTTAATGTATTGCTCTTATACTCTGAAAATTAGTTAAATTGCTCTCATGTTGCTAAAATACTTAATATATTGGGCAAAAGATCTTAAATGAACAAGCTTTCATACTTATTATTGAAGAGAGGTTAGATTTCCATTCGTGCTTTCCTTGAATATTATTTGTGGTACTTCTTGAATTAACTTAAGAAAGATTCCACCTACACTTGATTTGAAAACTATCCTTGGAATCACATTCGATGTGTTCTCCTCTGAAATTATCCTAATTGGCTCTGATCTATGCTCATTAATCTTTTTCTAACATTATTGCCTTGAGTTATATGATTCATATTCTTGCAATAATTTGACATGCAATCAGAGTACACTAAGGAAAAAGAATATTTGAGTATCATTTGTTGCTTTGTGCTTAATGTTTCATTACTTTGCAACCTTTTTGATGTTGTCAAAAAGGGGGAGAAATATTTGAGTATGAGTATATGCTCATAATGCTTTATGTTTTGAATTGAATACAAATCAGCTTAAATTGAAATATGTTGATTGTGTTAAGTTGATTAAATCTAAAGCATTATCATGAAGTATATTTTAAAGATATATATTTTCTACTTCAAACAACTTAGCTATGCATTACTTCTAGAACACAATATATTTTATATTGCATATACTCCAAGTTTTGTCATCATCAAAAAGGGGGAGACTGATGACCCAAAAATTGATTTAAAGATTGATTTTGATGATCACAAAACCTTGAAGTATAATTACTAATGTTTGTGTTGCAAGGAGAAAGATATTTATTTTGCAAGGAACATAGTAAGTTGGAAGAATACAAGAAGGCCTTCAAAAGCTCTCAAAAAAGTTGGAAGAAAGCTTCACTTCATTGGCCCAAGTTTCAAGTTCAAAGGATTCAAGTTGAAGGAGCAAATTCAAAGAAAGATTCAAAAGAATAGTCCTCGAGTCGACTCCTGAAAGTTTAGAGTCGACTCTGGCACTCTAGAGTTTCAAGAAACAGTTCTCGAGTCGACTCCGATACTCTACGAGTCTACTCCGACTGAGAACAAACAAAAAGACAGAGAGTTGATTTTCAGTGCTACAGTGATCTCGAGTCGACTCCAACTTCAGCGCTACAGTGCGGAGTCGACTCCCAGCTACAGTGCCGGCAGACTACTATTCACAGGTCGACTCCTGTTTCAGCCGAGTCGACTCCTACTTCAGCCGAGTCGACTCGAGCACGCTGGGAGGCATAACGGCTAGTTTTTTCTTGATTCCAACGGCTCTATTTTTGTCTCTAACGGCTAGATTTTTGTTTCCACTCCCTCTAAAGCTATAAAATCAAGAGGAGAGCTAGGGAAGAGGGTATGGAAGTGGGAGAGAACATTTAGGAAAGAGATTTCAAAGAGATTACAAAGAAAATCTCCCATAAGCACAAAAGGGCCATCCAAAGCGAAATAGAGAGAAGAAGAGCATCCAAGTGAATCCCAAAGCTTCCTCTCCATCCGTGTGCTGCCTCAATGATCCTCTACCTCGTGCCAAATCAGAAGAGGGTCAAGTAAAGAAGAAGCCGAGTTCCTTCATCTTCAAAATTCGTTTGAGAGCTTCTCGTTACTCCATTTGTTTATATTTGATATATTTGCTTAGTTAAGAAGCTTGTATTTGCTTTAAATTCTTTGTCTAATATCTTGTAACTTGATTCAATCAAGGGATTGAATCAAGGGGTTAAGGTTTGTTGGTAAGCCAAAGGAAAAACCAACGGTGTTAAGGTTTGTTGGTGAGCCAAAGGAAAAACCAACGGTGTTAAGGTTTGTTGGTGAGCCAAAGGAAAAACCAACGTTGTAAGGTTGTGGTTGGTGAGCCTTTGGGGGAAAACCAACTGGGTTGATTGTGAACCCGGAAAACAATCGTTGTAAGGTTGTGGTTGGTGAGCCTTTGGGAAAACCAACTGGGTTGGATTGTGAGCCCGTGAAAACAATCGGTAGGTTCTAGTCGGTGAGCCTGTGAAAACCGACCGAGTTCGTTGTGATCTCGCAAAACAACAAGTTGGGTTGTGAGCTTGTAAAACAACCGGCTGTAATCTGAGGGATTATAGTGAAATTCCCAAGAGGTCTTGGGGAGTGGATGTAGGTGCTGGGATGCACCGAACCACTATACTTTTGTTGTGTTTGTGATGCTCTTTGTTGTCTGACTTCCTCACTCACTTACTTACTTAGATACTATGCTTGCTTAACTCTTCTCCGTGCATCCTTTAGTTGCAAGCATATTCAATTTACTTAATCAAGTCTCATTCAATTGAATTGCATACTTGGGCAAACTTAGACTAATCTTTTATTGAGTCCGCTGCTTAATAGTTGATTAGATTAGAATCATACTCTTGCTAAGTTTAAATTCCACTAAGCATCCATACAACTTAGCTTAATTAACTCTAAAAGATTAGAAGTAGTTGAAAAGTTTTTTAAAGACCCAATTCACCCCCCCCCCCCCCCTCTTGGGTTGTCACCTTGGGCAACAATATCCAAAAGACGGTGAGAATGGGCCCATAAAATCGATGCCCCAAGAATCGAAAATTTCGATAATAGTAATGGGTTGAAGAGGCATCATTTGCCTACGAGTTAGACTTCCAATACGTTGACATGGATCACATGTCCTGCAGAACTCGTGGGCATCTTTGAACATAGTAGGCCAATAGAAACCATATTGCAAGACCTTTGCAGCGGTTTTCTTAGAAGCAAAGTGTCCACCACAAGCATCAATGTGACAGAAAGAAAGTACGCTTTGTATATCATGATCCGGTATGCATCGTCTAAAAATTTGGTCATTGCAATATTTAAATAAATAGGGTTCATCGTAGTAATAATTCTTTACTTCGCGTAAGAAAATTTTTCTATCTGTCGACCCCCAATGCTCCGGAATCCGGTTCGTGACAAGAAAGTTTATAATATCAGCATACCATGGCATAGTAGAAAGTGCAAACAACTGCTCTTCGGGGAATGAGTCCTTGATGGGGAACTGTGATACCGAATCATTAAAAACTAATCGTGATAAATGGTCAGCAACCACATTCTCTACTCCCTTTTTATCTTTGATAGTGATATCAAATTCTTGGAGTAGAAGTATCCATCGTATTAAGCGTGGTTTGGCCTCTTTCTTATCCAACAAATATTTTAGTGCCGCATGGTCCGGAAAGATAACAATAGGAGCACCAAGGATATAAGAGCGAAATTTATCATAGGCAAATACTACTGTAAGCAATTCCTTCTCGGTGGTAGTGTAATTCATTTGAGCATCGTTTAAGGTTTTGCTTGCGTAGTAAATGACATATGGTTTATTATCCTTGCGTTGTCCTAGGACAGCTCCTATCGCATAGTCGCTAGCATCGCACATAATCTCAAAAGGTAATGACCAATCAGGTGGTCGCACGATGGGTGCAGTGCTAAGCATAGACTTCAACTTTTCGAATGCCTCCTGACAGGTTTCAGTCCAATTGAACGGTGTATCAAGGGATAGGAGGTTACATAATGGTCGAGCTATGACACTAAAGTCCTTGATGAACCTCCTATAAAATCCGGCGTGACCCAAAAATGATCTAACATCTCTAACCATCTTGGTGCAGGTAGCTTAGCAATTAAATCAATCTTAGCTCTATCTACTTCCATGCCCTTCGATGAAACAATATGTCCTAAGACAATTCCCTTTGGCACCATGAAGTGGCATTTCTCCCAATTCAGTATCAAATTCTTTTTCATACATCGAGCTAAGACGGCTTGTAAATGTGACAGGCAATCATCAAATGTGTCGCCAAAAACGGAGAAGTCGTCCATGAACACTTCCAAAAATTTCTCGTTCATGTCTTCAAAGATGCTGAGCATGCATCTTTGGAATGTTGCAGGTGCATTACACAACCCAAATGGCATTCGTCGGAAAGCAAATGTGCCAAAAGGACAAGTGAAGGTAGTCTTCCCTTGATCTTCTGGTGAAATTTCAATCTGATAATATCCCGAATAGCCATCGAGAAAACAATAGAAATCATGCCCTGCAACCCTCTCCAATACTTGGTCTAGGAAGGGTAGAGGAAAGTGATCCTTTCGTGTGACCAAATTCAGCTTTCGGTAGTCAACACGCATGCGCCAACTTGTCGGGACACGAGTTGGAACTAGTTCACCTTGTTCATTTTCTACTACTGTCAAACCCGATTTCTTAGGAACGACTTGAGTAGGGCTTACCCACTTGCTGTCGGAAATTGGGTAAATAATACCTACGTC
This sequence comes from Phoenix dactylifera, assembly GCF_051530095.1. Taxonomy (NCBI): domain Eukaryota; kingdom Viridiplantae; phylum Streptophyta; class Magnoliopsida; order Arecales; family Arecaceae; genus Phoenix; species Phoenix dactylifera. The sequence continues at coordinate 14,995,915 of NC_143194.1, read as the reverse complement.
AAGCAACTTGAGGACTTCTGCCTTAACCACATCTCTCATCGTAGGATTTAACCTTCGTTGCATTTGCCTTGTGGTTTTGGCATTGTCCTCCAAATATATCCGGTGCGTGCAAATTAAGGGGCTAATTCCCTTCAAGTCGGCAATAGACCACCCTAAGGCTCCTTTATGATTTTTTAGAACACCAAGTAATTTTTTTTCTTGGTCATGATTAAGATCAGACGAGATGATTATAGGGTAAGTGTCCTCGAGTCCAAGAAAGGCATACTTGAGTTCCTTCGGTAAAGGTTTTAACTCGAGCTTAGGCACTTGCTCATGGGATGGTACTATCTTTGCTTCTTGAGGTGGCAACTGTTCAAATTTTTCTACTTTTGGTCTCCACCCATTGATCATCATGGCGTTCGAAAAATTCATACTAGGTTTGACCAACAAATCCTCTTCATTGGTGCCATTAGAGCACCAATCAATTAAACTATCGCCGGATGGATCGTTAAATGCTTCAGCTAACAAATATTCCTCCACGATGGTTTCAACCCAATCAACCTCCTTATTCTCTTCGTGATCATTGGGTTGCTTGCAAACATTAAAAATGTTAAGTTCCAGGGTCATGTTACCAAAAGAAAGCTTCATGACGCCATTCCTACAATTAATCAATGCATTAGAAGTTGCAAGGAATATACGTCCTAAAATGACCGGAATCTGAGACTGTGAGTTCGAAGCTGGATGTGTGTCCAATACGATAAAATCGACAGAAAAATAGAACTTGTCTACTTGGACCAATACATCCTCGATAATCTCCCTTGGAATTTTAACTGACCTGCCAGCTAATTGCAAAGTGACGGAAGTTGGCTTCAATTCACCTAGACCAAGTTGCTCAGATAAAGAATATGGCAACAAATTCACACTTGCCCCAAAATCTAACAATGCTCGCTCTATCCTAAAGTTGCCTATGATGCATGGGATGGTTGGGCAACCTGGATCCTTATATTTAGGAAGAATGTTGTGCTGCAAAATAGCACTCACATTTTCAGTTAAAAATGCCTTCTTCTTAACATTTAATCGGCGTTTGACAGTACACAAGTCCTTCAAAAATTTGGCATATGAGGGTACTTGTTTGATTGCATCAAGAAGAGGTATGTTGATCTTTACTTTCTTAAAAAGCTCAAGAATTTCAGAATTAGGTTCGAGCTTTTGCAACGGCTTTAACCGTTGTGGAAAAGGTGGAGGAAAAGGACATTCAACTTTTTCGGTAGAAGTTGGGACCTTGTGGAGTGATTGATTAAAACCCTATTTGATTTTGATGAGCTCAAAGCATTTGAGTATATCTCTTGTTTACTAATGAATTCAATTAAGTGTTTCAGTGAAAATCTTGTCTAAGTGTCTCTAGACTTGGTTCATAATATTTTGGATAAGTTAAGAAGTCAGCTTGAACCAAAGTCTGAGACTCGAGTCGACTCCAGAGTATCACGAGTCGACTCCAAGCGTATCAAGTTCACTGGCACGAGCTCGAGTCGACTCCGGATCAGTACGAGTCGACTCCGACTGAGAACAGACAGACGAACAGAAAGCATCAACTCAAAACCTGTCAGCGAGTCGACTCCTGAAGTGCGCGAGTCGACTCCGATGTTCACCGAGTCGACTCCAGGGTAGTATGAGTTGACTCCTAGGAGTCACAGGCAGAAAAGTCAGAGAGCAGTTTTCGGGTCTGAGATTCGAGTCGACTCCAGTGGAACGTGAGTCGACTCCGATGGTTGGCAAGTCGACTCCAAAGAAAGTGAGAGTCGACTCTCAGAGGAACACAAGAAAAAGTCAGAGAACATTTTTTTCGGACTCTGAGATTCGAGTCGACTCCCGCAATACGCGAGTCGACTCCTAGACACCGCGACCCCAAAGAAGACAGAAGACCAATCTGCTGTGTCTGAGAGCCGAGTCGACTCCTAGAAAGCTCGAGTCGACTCCAAGGCAGCGGTACACCAAAAGGGCAGAAGACTTAGTTTCGGAAACTGAGAGCCGAGTCGACTCCAGGGAAGTTCGAGTCGACTCCAAGACTGGACGAGCCAAAAGACAGAAGATCGGGAGTTCGGGCTCTGAGCGCCGAGTCGACTCCCAGGACAGTCGAGTCGACTCGAGTTGGCCAAGTTAAAAATTGGCTCCGTAGACTTCATGGGATGAGCCGACTCCGAAAATGCCAAGTCAGCTCCAGAAGTTGGCGAGTCGACTCCGGGTCAAGACGAGTCGACTCCCAGTCGAAGAGGCTACTTTAATTCAAATCCGAAACAGTTGCCGAGTCGACTCCAGAAAAGCATGAGTCGACTCCCGCTACAGCCGAGTCGACTCCTGATCGCGCGAGTCGACTCCAACCCACCAACGGACATATTGTCAGGCTGTGCAGAGTGTGCAGAACGGGCAGAAAAAGGTCTCTAACGGCTAGTTTCCGTGGGGGTTGGTTTAAATAGCCACAGAGGACTGTAGCAAAGTAGAGAACAACTATTCCACTCAAAGTAATCAAGCATTCAATCTCTGCAACCTGTTCTTCAACGAAAAGAGGGAAGAGCGGGATTAACTCCATCCAACTTCCTCTTCCCAGCAATTAAAGAAGCCTCCTCCTGCATTCAAGTCGACCACACATTCAAGAGGAGACCCGAAGTTCGAGAAGCCCCACTCAACTCCAACTCAAACGTGTTTGAGGGCTTCTAACTTTTCTTCTGTTTATATTGTTATTTATCTGCTTTTTGAGAAGCTGTGTTTTCTGTTTGTACCTTTTATTTTCACCTTGTCTTTACTTGGTTCAATCGGGGGATTGAATCAAGGGTATTGAGGTTGGTTGGTGAGCCGAGTGTAAAACCAACGTGTGTAAGGGTTCGATTGTGATCCCGGAAAAACAATCGGGGCGGTTCTAGTCGGTGAGCCAGGGAAAACCGACCGAGTTCATTGTGAGCTCGTAAAACAACAAGTTTGGTTGTGAGCTTGGAAAACAACCGGCTGTAATCCAAGGGGTTATAGTGAATTCCCAAGTGAGACTTGGGGAGTGGACGTAGGAGCAAGGGTTAGCTCCGAACCACTATAAAACTTGGTGTTTGTGATTGATTGTCTCTCTTTCTCTTACTCTCATATCACTCACAGCACATAGCAATTAATTAAACAACTTGCAATAGTTTTAATTAGTCATTCACAACGTTTTAAATAGCTAAATTATTTTAAAACCCAATTCACCCCCCTCTTGGGTTGTCTATCTGGGCAACAAGTGGTATCAGAGCCTAAACTCTTCCACCCAAGAGTAAAAGATCGAAATGACAACCCCATTTGGATCTTCCCACATTGAGGGTCAGTCCACCCAAAGACCCCCATTCTTTAATGGATCCGACTACTCATATTGGAAGGCTAGGATGAGAATATTCATCCAAGCCCAAGACTATGAGATGTGGACCATTGTAGTAAATGGGCCATACATCCCATCCATATATGTAGAGGGTGTCACGGTACCCAAACTAGAAAAGGATTGGGATGAACATGACATGAGAAAGGCACAACTAAATTCTAAAGCTATGAATGTGCTTTATTGTGCCTTAGATAGAAATGAATTCAATAGGGTCTCTACTTGCAATTCTGCAAAAGAGATTTGGGACAGACTTGAAGTGACCCATGAGGGCACGAATCAAGTCAAAGAATCCAAAATAAATATATTGGTTCATAAGTATGAATTATTTAAAATGGATTCTAATGAAACAATCACATGCATGTTCACTAGGTTTACTGACATTGTCAATGGCCTAAAAAGCCTTGGCAAGAACTATACTAACAGTGAGCTTGTCAGAAAAATTCTTCGCTGTCTACCAAGGTCATGGGAAGCCAAGGTGACGGCAATCCAAGAAGCTAAAGACTTGAACAAGCTTCCACTTGAAGAGCTCCTTGGATCCCTAATGACTCACGAGCTCACAATGAAGCAGCACAGCGAAGAAGAGTCCTCCCATAAGAAAAAGGTAATAGCTCTTAAATCTACATCATCTAATAAAGACTTGTCTTGCAGCAGCAGTAGTGAAGAAGAAGAGCTTGAGGGAGATGATGGTGAGGCTCTTCTTGTGCGCAAATTCAGAAAATTCATCAACCACAAGAAGTCCTATCATCAAAGGAGAGGCCCCTCAAATTCCTACCGCAAGGACAAAGGTAAGAAAAGGGAAAATGAGGGGATTGGGTGTTACGAGTGCAAGAAGCCGGGTCACATAAGAGCTGAGTGCCCTTTACTGAAGAAGGGGAGCAAGTACAAGAAGAAGAAGGCTCTTGTCACAACACTATCCGACTCCGACTCATCATCCTCTTCATCGGATGAGGAACAAGAGGAAAAGGCCAATTTCTGCTTCATGGCCAATGAAAATGAGGTAACGTCCGAATCGCCTTTAGATTTTACTTTTGATGAGCTTTATGATGCTTTTAATGAACTAATGATTGAATATAAGGCTATAAATGCTAAAAACAAAGAACTAAAAGTAACTAACCAAACTTATATCCGTAAGTATGATTCATTAGTTAAGGATAAAGATGTTCTTATCAAAGAAAATTTAGAACTTAAGACAAGCAATCAACTCTTAACTCAAAAGACTAATACCTTGAGTAAAGATAATGAAAAATTAACTAAGGAAATTTCAGAACTTAAAAACAATAAACAAAACTTAAACGAGAATCTCATAAAAGATTTAAACATTCTAAAAACCGAAAAACAAACTCTAACTAAAGAACTTGAAAAGTACAAACCTTTGGTAGAAAAGTTTACATATAGTTCTGAAAAATTGAACATGATACTAAATAGTCAACGAGCAGTATTTAATAGAGCGGATTTAGGGTATAAACCAAAAAATAAACAAAAACTTCTTAGTAACTTCTTTGTTAAAGCTGGAGAAAGCAAAACTAAGAAAGTAATCTGCTTTTGTTGTGGAACTGTAGGACATAAGGCAAATGTATGTGACTATAGGAAAGGAAAAACTAAAAGAAAAATTAAAAGGGTATGGGTTCCAAAAGGAACCAATATGACTAACCATGAAGGACCCAAGAAAACTTGGGTACCTAAGATTATATGATCTGCTTGTGTAGGAGTGTCTTGCAGCCAAGGTCAACAAAAATTGCTGGTACTTGGATAGTGGCTGCTCAAGACACATGACGGGTGACAAGGATCAATTTTTCACCCTTGAAGCTAAGAAGGGAGGTGCTGTGACTTTTGGAGACAACAACCAAGGTCACATCATTGGTATTGGTAAAGTTCAAATTACCCCTTCTACTTTTATTGATAATGTTAGATATGTTGATGGTCTTAAGCATAACCTATTAAGCATTAGTCAATTATGTGATAAAGGGTATGATGTTATGTTTAAACCATCACTATGCATTATAACAAACCCAAATGACAATAGTTTAGTTTTTAAAGGAATTAGACGTGGGAATGTGTATGTTGTAGACCTTGAAGATCTTGCCAAACATAACCAATGTTTAGTTGTTAATGAAACTAAGGATAATGATGCTAGTTGGTTATGGCACCGTAAGTTAGGTCATGCAAGCATGGACACAATAACTAAACTAGTTAAAAGAGATTCCGTGATAGGTTTGCCAAAATTAAAATTTGAAAAGAATAAAATATGTGAAGCATGTCAATTTGGCAAACAATCTAGAAACTCATTTAAATCCATAAAATGTGTCTCTACCTCTAGACCTCTAGAATTATTACACATGGACCTATTCGGACCAACTAGAACAACAAGCCTAGGTGGAAATAAATATGGTCTAGTTATTGTAGATGATTATTCTAGGTACACATGGGTCATGTTCCTAATACATAAGGATCAAGCATTTTCTGTTTTTAAGAAATTCCATAAAGAAGTAACCAATGCTAGAGATACCTCAGTAATAGCTATTAGAAGTGACCATGGTACCGAATTCGAAAATCAGTCATTTGATGAGTTTTGTAGTAAAAAGGGGATAACCCATAATTTTTCTGCACCTAGGACACCACAACAAAATGGAGTTGTGGAAAGGAAAAATAGAACTCTAGAGGAAATGGCTAGAATTATGTTATGTGAAAGTAACCTCCCTAAGTACTTTTGGGGAGAAGCCATTAATACTTCTTGTCATATATTAAATAGAGTTTTATTAAGACCCATTATAAAGAAAACACCTTATGAACTTTGGAAAAACAGAAAACCAAAAGTTAATTACTTTCATGTTTTTGGATGTAGGTGTTTTGTTCATAATAATGGAAAAGATAATCTAGGTAAATTTGACTCTAAATCTGATGAGGGCATATTCTTAGGTTACTCCACAACTAGTAAAGCCTATAGAGTCTTTAATAAAAGAACCCTAGTTATAGAAGAATCCATACATGTTGTGTTTGATGATTCTAGTGATTTTTCCTCTAGTAAGAAAGGTAATTTTGATGATGATGCTGAAATTCTTGAAGAAAAGATAAATGAGATGACATTACAAGATGACAATCAAAAATTGATTGAAGGTGCATCATCAAGCCAAGAGGCTATTGTGGATCATGGGCTAACTAAAGCTTGGAGGTATGCTCACGGACATCCTAAGGAACTAATTCTAGATGATCCATCTCAACCGGTTAGGACAAGAGCATCCCTTAGAAATTTAAATAACCATCTAGCTTTTGTCTCACACTTTGAGCCCAAACACATAGAAGAAGCCGAAAATGATGTAAATTGGATAAATGCAATGCAAGAAGAATTAAACCAATTTACTAGAAACAAAGTATGGAATCTAGTTGAGAGACCTTCTGAATATCCAATTATAGGTACAAAATGGATTTATAAAAATAAACTAGATGAAAATGGAATTGTAATAAGGAATAAGGCTAGACTAGTAGCAAAGGGTTATAATCAAAAAGAAGGTATAGATTTTGATGAAACCTTTGCTTCCGTAGCTAGACTTGAGGCTATTAGATTATTATTAGCATTTGCATGCTCTAAGGACTTCAAGTTATTTCAAATGGATGTAAAAAGTGCATTTCTAAATGGGTATATTAATGAGGAGGTATATGTAGAACAACCTCCTGGTTTTGAAAATCATCAATACCCTAATCATGTTTATAAATTGAACAAAGCACTTTATGGTTTGAAACAAGCACCTAGAGCATGGTATGAGAGGCTTAGCAAATTCCTACTAGAACATGAGTTCTCTAGGGGTAATGTAGATACAACACTATTTCTGAAAAAGAAAAACCAAGATATGCTACTAGTACAGATTTATGTTGATGATATCATTTTCGGTGCTACTAACAATCGCCAGAATTTGCTGATTTGATGCAGAGTGAATTTGAGATGAGCATGATGGGAGAGCTGAACTACTTCCTCGGGCTTCAAATCAAACAGTCTGAAGGAGGCATCTTCATCAATCAAACCAAATATATCAAAGAGATGCTCAAGAAGTTTGATATGGAGGAAAACAAGTCAATCAGCACCCCCATGAGCTCATCATGCAAATTAGACCAAGATGAATCAGGTAAATCTGTAGATCAGAAACTGTATAGAGGTATGATAGGATCTTTATTGTATCTTACTGCAAGTAGACCTGATATTATGTTTGGTGTTTGCATGTGTACTAGATATCAGGCTAATCCTAAGGAATCACATCTAATTGCAGTAAAGAGAATCTTTAAATACCTAATAGGAACAAAGAACATAGGGTTATGGTATTTTAAAGAATCTAGCCTAAACCTAATAGGATACACAGATTCAAACTTCGCTGGATGTAAGCTTGATAGAAAAAGTACCAGCGGGTCTTGTCAATTTCTAGGAGAAAACCTAATCTCATGGTTTAGCAAGAAACAAAACTCGGTTGCATTATCTACTGCTGAAGCTGAATATGTTGCAGCCGGGAGTTGTTGTGCTCAAATCTTGTGGATCAAACAACAATTAGAAGATTATGGCATTAAACAAGATAAAATACCTATTAACTGTGATAATACAAGTGCCATTAATCTAACTAAAAATCCAATTCAGCATTCAAGAACTAAACACATTGAGATAAGACATCACTTCATAAGAGATCATGTACTGAATGGTGATGTGACACTACAATTTGTTTGTACTGATGATCAATTAGCAGACATTTTTACAAAACCCCTAAGTGAAGAGAGGTTTAGTGTGCTTAGGAGGGGATTAGGAGTGATTGATCCATCCTAGTGGTAGTTTCCACTAGATTCGTTGATTTTGATGATTAGATTGTGGTTAAAATAGAGTTTCTTTTCAATGATCATCAAATCAGATCATAATTTAGTGATTTTTCCTCATTCGGCACGAACATAACATGATTTTTAGGTGCGTGCCAAAGTTAGAGACGACTCGAGTAAGTTTCAGAGTCAGCTCCTGAGGGGGAGTCGACTCGCGCATTTGCGGGAGTCGACTCGAGATTGATGGCAGCAGAGGGGGAGTCGACTCGCGCATATTCTGGAGTCGACTCGAGGTCGAGTCGACTCGCGACTCAGTGGAGTCGACTCGCAGTCGGGATCCGACTTTTTAACCCTAACTTTGTCGTTTCGAAAACACTTCTATTCTCCGCCGCCACTGTTCACAAGCCCTAGAGCCGACTCCTAGGTCGTCCCCGGTCGTCCCCAAGCCTTTTCCGTCAACCTTTCACCGTCCCTTAGGGTTTTCCTCCCAATCTAGGTCATTATGCCGCGTAAAACCGTAGTCCGGAAGAGGTCCCGACCCGAGGCCGGTCCCGAGAGGCGCTCCAAGGCTCGGCACGATCCCGCGAGGCCACAACCTCCGGCTCGTTCCCCGCCGAGGGCGGTTCCCGCGAGGCCGTGCGCCGGGAAGGCCGTCACCACCGGGAGATATGTCGATTTCGACTATCTCTCCCAGGAAGGTTTCACCATAGGTGAGAGATTGCGTGTCCAGGGCTTAGAGTATTTCCTCACATTAGATCTCCCAACTTACCCTGGATTAGTTAGAGAGTTTTACGGTACCGTCCATCGGGGAGATGGGGGTATCGAGGGCACGGTAGCTGGTGTCCCTCTGTTCATTACGGAGGATCTTATTGCCCACATCCTCCACCTTCCACAAGTAGGGGTGGCTCCCACACACCCCGAGGACAGGGTTGAGGCCCTTACGGCCATTCTAGGGCATCCACCCCAGTCACCTTTAGACGAGGTATCCGCTAGCTCACTTCCGATTGAGGTGCGGATCCTCCTGAGTATATTGTCTAGGTCCATCTTCCCTAAGACCGGGAGATTTGATTTTGTATCTGAGAGAGACCTAGCTCTCATGTTCTACATGCTTCAGGACACCCCAATCAACTTCCCCAAACTCATTTATCGATACCTGTGTGAGCCACTAGACAGACCTAGGCTTACCCTACCCTACGGTATGGTATTCACTCTGTTGTTTAGGGAGTACGAGATTCCTATCCCTGAGGGGGAACCCTTTCGCGCATTGCGATGGACTGATCGCATGCGTCCGGGGACCCTACACAGGATGGGGTTTCGGAAGATAGAGGGGACATGGGTTAGGAAGTCCTCCATCACCACACAGACCACCAGACACTCCCCTAGTCCTGAGCCAGATTCTGACTATCCTGACTTACCGGACTTTCCATCCACTTCTGCTCCTACCACCTCCGCCGGACCCTCCTCCTCGGCTCCACCACCCATGGAGGTCCGCATCGCTCCTGAGCAGCTCCGGGAGCTGCGGCAGGAGATAGTCCGAGATCTGCGGGATGATCTGCTTCGGGAGCTCCGAGGTTCAGTGCCTGCTCCCTCTTCCGCTCCATCTTCAGCGTTGGTCCCTTCCCTGACGGCCGTGACTGACATGACGGCTCATGTGCGGGAAGAGATCTACAACATGAGGACTTTGCTCCAGGCCCAGTTCCATAGCATGAGTGAGGTCACGAGCACCACTCGACAGATGCGGGATGACATAGGACGTGACATGCACACCACTACCGAGGGGGCCGAGCGCTTGTCGAATGTGCTCATCGACAAGCTGGACGCACTTCAGACGTCGGTGACTGAGCTCTCCACTACACATAGCAGAGCCACTTCGTCCATTATCACTCAGCTCGGGCATGTTACAGATGCAGTCACCCTCCTCATGGAGCAGAGCAGATTGAGAGGAGGAGCCACATCCTCGAGAGGAGGAGCCACATCCTCGAGAGGAGGAGATACATCCTCGAGAGGAGGAGCTACATCCTCGAGGAGACCATAGCTGCTTTTTGTGTTTTGTTTTGACATGTATTGTTTTTGCTTTACTTATTGTATTCTCAAATGTATTTACATACAAATCAATACAATGAGTAGCCATATCTTCTTCAATTCTGTGCCATTTGATCTATGATTGATTGTGTGTGCTTACCTCCTTTTTGATACGATGACAAAAAGGGGGAGAAATATGTATAAAATATGTAAAAGGAATCAATGAAAATCAATAAAAAAAAGAAAAACTTTTAAAACACACAAAAATTTGTTCTAAGTGGATTTGGTACCTCGAGGCTCATTATCTCTCTTTTGGGGCTCCTAATGGAGTAATCTCCAGAATCTATTCAAGGGATATTCGGAGATTAGCTGAATCCTACTCAAGAACAAATTGACAGATTTTCCCTCTAAAAACCAAAAATTTAAAAGTCAAAAATTCTTAGAATCAAAACAAAGTAGATTGCATATGTTGAGGGGGAGAATCTGAATTTTAAGCAAGCTAAATCATTAAAGATATATAAGCCAAACAATTGATTGCATGATATGAAGGCTTATATAATTCCAAATGAAAGGGGGAGCTTTAACTCCGAAATTTATTGTTCACACCTTTCAAACTTGGATAAATTAAATTACCAGACATCTGAATTCATTTATGGATTTTACTTCCTTGTTTATAGAGCAATTCACTTTACATATACTCAATGTTTTGTCATCATCAAAAAGGGGGAGATTGTGGAGTGATTGATTAAAATCCTATTTGATTTTGATGAGCTCAAAGCATTTGAGTATATCTCTTGTTTACTAATGAATTCAATTAAGTGTTTCAGTGAAAATCTTGTCTAAGTGTCTCTAGACTTGGTTCATAATATTTTGGATAAGTTAAGAAGTCAGCTTGAACCAAAGTCTGAGACTCGAGTCGACTCCAGAGTATCACGAGTCGACTCCAAGCGTATCAAGTTCACTGGCACGAGCTCGAGTCGACTCCGGATCAGTACGAGTCGACTCCGACTGAGAACAGACAGACGAACAGAAAGCATCAACTCAAAACCTGTCAGCGAGTCGACTCCTGAAGTGCGCGAGTCGACTCCGATGTTCACCGAGTCGACTCCAGGGTAGTATGAGTCGACTCCTAGGAGTCACAGGCAGAAAAGTCAGAGAGCAGTTTTCGGGTCTGAGATTCGAGTCGACTCCAGTGGAACGCGAGTCGACTCCGATGGTTGGCAAGTCGACTCCAAAGAAAGTGAGAGTCGACTCTCAGAGGAACACAAGAAAAAGTCAGAGAACGTTTTTTTCGGACTCTGAGATTCGAGTCGACTCCCGCAATACGCGAGTCGACTCCTAGACACTGCGACCCCAAAGAAGACAGAAGACCAATCTGCTGTGTCTGAGAGCCGAGTCGACTCCTAGAAAGCTCGAGTCGACTCCAAGGCAGCGGTACACCAAAAGGGCAGAAGACTTAGTTTCGAAAACTGAGAGCCGAGTCGACTCCAGGGAAGTTCGAGTCGACTCCAAGACTGGACGAGCCAAAAGACAGAAGATCGGGAGTTCGGGCTCTGAGCGCCGAGTCGACTCCCAGGACAGTCGAGTCGACTCGAGTTGGCCAAGTTAAAAATTGGCTCCGTGGACTTCATGGGATGAGCCGACTCCGAAAATGCCAAGTCAGCTCCAGAAGTTGGCGAGTCGACTCCGGGTCAAGACGAGTCGACTCCCAGTCGAAGAGGCTACTTTAATTCAAATCCGAAACAGTTGCCGAGTCGACTCCAGAAAAGCATGAGTCGACTCCCGCTACAGCCGAGTCGACTCCTGATCGCGCGAGTCGACTCCAACCCACCAACGGACATATTGTCAGGCTGTGCAGAGTGTGCAGAACGGGCAGAAAAAGGTCTCTAACGGCTAGTTTCCGTGGGGGTTGGTTTAAATAGCCACAGAGGACTGTAGCAAAGTAGAGAACAACTATTCCACTCAAAGTAATCAAGCATTCAATCTCTGCAACCTGTTCTTCAACGAAAAGAGGGAAGAGCGGCATTAACTCCATCCAACTTCCTCTTCCCAGCAATTAAAGAAGCCTCCTCCTGCATTCTAGTCGACCACACATTCAAGAGGAGACCCGAAGTTCGAGAAGCCCCACTCAACTCCAACTCAAACGTGTTTGAGGGCTTCTAACTTTTCTTCTGTTTATATTGTTATTTATCTGCTTTTTGAGAAGCTGTGTTTTCTGTTTGTACCTTTTATTTTCACCTTGTCTTTACTTGGTTCAATCGGGGGATTGAATCAAGGGTATTGAGGTTGGTTGGTGAGCCGAGTGTAAAACCAACGTGTGTAAGGGTTCGATTGTGATCCCGGGAAAACAATCGGGGCGGTTCTAGTCGGTGAGCCAGGGAAAACCGACCGAGTTCGTTGTGAGCTCGTAAAACAACAAGTTTGGTTGTGAGCTTGGAAAACAACCGGCTGTAATCCAAGGGGTTATAGTGAATTCCCAAGTGAGACTTGGGGAGTGGACGTAGGAGCAAGGGTTAGCTCCGAACCACTATAAAACTTGGTGTTTGTGATTGATTGTCTCTCTTTCTCTTACTCTCATATCACTCACAGCACATAGCAATTAATTAAACAACTTGCAATAGTTTTAATTAGTCATTCACAACGTTTTAAATAGCTAAATTATTTTAAAACCCAATTCACCCCCCCTCTTGGGTTGTCTATCTGGGCAACAGACCTCAACTTCTTCTTTGTCCCTTTCATCGGCTTTGGGAGCATCAGAATTAGAAGTGAGCTACGGTCTCAATGGGACGGTCTGATTAATGACTTTTCCGTTACGCAAAGTCATGATGCTCTTTGCATGTTCTGTATGCGAACTAGAAGGAGCCGTATTATTACTACCATGCACTTGTGGATTAGGTTGGGGTTGAGCTGGAAGCTTACCCTTCTCTTGGGTACTTAGGACGGTAGTCAACATTAACAATTGGTTCCTTATATCTTCAAAATTTCGAGTATTTTGAGCATTGATATTAGCTTGACCTTGTAGAAAGTTTGTATAGATTGCAAGGTATCCTCAATATTCGGCTTCTGAGAGGGTGGTGATGCAAAAGTAGGATGTGCGGGTGGAGGAGCTGAATGGTGTGACTGTTGAGGATGATCATTTCTCCACCTAAAATTTGGATGATTCTTCCAACCAGGGTTATAGGTATTCAAGTATGGATCGTTATAAGGCTTTTGGTAGGAGTTCATAGCATTTGCTTGATCATGCAAGACTTCCTTGAATGCCGGTATGGTGGGGCAATCTGTAGTAGTATGACCCGACATATCGCAGATACCACAACACTCGTTTCTAAGCTCTATAGTCTTGACAGGCTCAACCTTACTAAGCTCAATTTCTTCTACCTTCCTAGTGAGGGCTGCCATTTTAGCATGAAGATCATCCTCAGTTCTAAGGTAGTAAAGGCCTCCCTGTACAGAGCTAGTAGGCTTAGGCAAAGACTTGTTGTTTCTATCCCCGTTATCCTAAAGTTGGGCAATCTTAGCAAGGAAATCCAAATACTCCCATGCCTCATCAGGTTGTTTTTCTAAAAATCTACCATTGCACATGGTCTCTACAAACTGTTTCAACTGTGGAGATAAACCTTCATAAAAGAAGCTAATGGTTCTCCAAGTTTCGAATCCGTGTGAGGGCATGAGAGAAGAAGGTCTTTAAATATTTCCCAACATTCATAAAATGTTTCATTATCTTTTTGTTGGAAATTGCTGATATGTCTTTTCAAAAAGTTGGTCCTTTGTGTGGGGAAGAACTTTTTTAAAAATTCTCTCTGCATATTTTGCCAAGTTCTTATTGATCTAGGTCGCAAAGAGTTTAGCCATGTTTTGGCCTTATCCTTTAGAGAGAAAGGAAACAATGTCAACTTGAGGACATCCTCGGTGACGTTTGGCACTCTAAATGTAATGCTCAATTCTTCAAAATCCTTTAAATGAAGATACGGACTCTCGGACTCTAACCCGTGAAACTTGGGCAGCAATTGAATTACCCCGGGTTTGATGTCAAAATGTCCTACATTATCAGGAAAAATTATGCATGAAGGCTGACTAGTCCTAGCCGGTTGTAGGTATTGTCTTAGGGTCATAACATGGGGTTCACGTTCTCGATCGTGGTGGCTTCCGCATCTTCATTTAAATCAGCCATCTCACAAGGTGTGAGATACTGCGAAGGAATTTCAAGGCTGTGTCCTAAGGGATGATCTAAAGTTGTACGACTTAATCGACCGGTGTCGTCCCTATTCCACTTTAGATGCAAAAATATTTCCCTCTCTTCTTTTTTTTTAAAAAATAAAAAATAAAAAATATATAAGTACCAACTAAAGATACCCTAAAACGACACCCTAAAACAAAAATCTATTCACAATCAAACATGCAACAAAACATTACACCTCAATTTCTAATGTTTTTCTTAAATTTCTAGACAGCTCCTAACTGGTTTGAAGAGGACACCTAAGCCTCCAATCCGGTCTAATGAACCGAGTTGATCAGGTAAGCCCCAGGTAAGTGGAGGGGTCACGATGCGTTCGCAAAGGTCCCACTTAAAACCCACTTGCCTCGAACAGATGAACTGTCTCCCTTATAGGGACAAAGCTTGCCTAGACATCAACTAAGCCACAGAGCGAAATTGGTGCAACTTTCGGTGGTCTTCGTCCTATTGAGCTCGAATGTCCTTAGGGGCCAACGTCTAGTTGATTTTAGTTTAGCTTAGGATATTTATGCACTGGGGTGATTTTTGGGCTAAGGACGAGTGATGAAATCCCGACCCTATCTTTTTAAATGGGTTCAGCCCTTAGAATATTTTATGCTGATGCCTTATACTATATGCAACAATCAAGAAATTTTTTTTTTTAATATTTTATGACAGTCGGCAACCAACTTCACTCCAGTTGGTTCGGATAGGCTGCGACCTCCATCACTTTTTGATACGTACATGGATTGAATGGATGCATTTCCTGCCTAAGATTGGTCCTTCTCAAGCACCCAACTCCTAATATCAATATCTCAGGGCTAGAGATGCGATACGGGGAATGGAACGTGACATTAAATTCATTGAATAGGTGATCAAGCAAATTATTTATTTATTTTTTAAAAAAAATTTATGAGTTGAAGTTTGAAATTTGAATTCTGAAATTTGAAATTTGAAATTTGAAATTTTAGATTTTTCCTCTTTTTTTTAATTTTTGAATAATCACCCTTGATCTTTTCTTAAAGTTTTTTTTTATTGATTTTCAATTAGCAACAAGGGTTAATGAGATATAATAACAATAAAATTCTGATTCTAAAAAAATTAAATGCAGAAAATTCAAAACAGAAAGCAGCAAGATTTTCGCAGGGGAGAAGCTCGGATGCCGTGGATCTGAGACTCCAGACGATCGCTGATGCTTGGGATTACGGGCTCGGGCGGACGCCGTGGAAGAGGCGGATGGCTGGGCGGTGATCACGGGCATTGCGTTGCTTGATCCGGAAGCTGGGATTACGGGGAACGAAGATGATGTGGGGTGCTGCTAGCTAGTTCCGCAGGAGAATCAAGTGGAAGAGGATGCGGTGCTTTGGGCGTTTTGGGATGCAGACTGATGCGGAGGATGGGCTTCGGATGTTTCTGGTGCATTCCATGTGGATGGTCGCCAAGTGTCGCTCTAATATGGTCAGGCCTGGCTGCTGCCCATAATTGTGAGTTTGATAAATGATGGGTTCGACTAGGATATGGCGAGATTGGGTGCGCAGAGCTTGGGTTAAGCATCTTCCTGAACCAAACCTGTACCAAATGTGCATTTTATCTCTGATTTACGATAAGACTATGCGAAACACAAAATACAATTTAACTCGACGATATTATCATCATCTGTTAACAATAAAACTAATTTAAGTGGTATGTAGATCACATTTTTATGCTCTCATCAATTGAACTCGAAATGTCCTGGCAGAAGAACGTACAAGCTCTGTATCATATGGCAGTACAGTAGCCCCAGGATGCTAGATTGCAAACACTATCATTCCTCAGGAGATTATATCGTGCCTCTAAATCTTTGGAAGAGTTTGAAAATGGACTACTCAAACTACTAGATTCACATCCTCCGTAAACAGACTTGCGGTCCCCTTCTCCATATAGACAGCAAGAAGTAGCACCATTTGACAGGATCGACCATCTCAAAAATATGGATCACCATCTCATCAGTTACCTTGCAGTTGCACCAGAAGACACGAAAGTTTTTTCATAAAACATGCTCAAGCTTGTGCGTGCAAGCACCTCTCCAGACAAAGATGCCCTCGTTGATTTCAAAATGCGGACTTCCACATAATCTCCAGCCTCTGGGTTTCGCATTCCATCAGCCTCAACTGTGTGCAGGAGAGGAACATTAAGAAAGGAGACTTTGTGACCTCTATCGCTCCTTCCAATCAGTTCTGTCTCAGGAGCCCTCTTATTGGGTCCCTCAACTAAAACAAGTTGAACAGTTCCCACCTGAGAATCATAGAACTGCCCGGTGCTTTCACGGAAGGCATCAATCAGTTCAGTCAGCCTCCTCTGTTTGACACTGTCAGGAACATCATCTATGTAATTTCTGTGGGCATGAGTTCTTTCCCTCATGCTATATGCAAACATGTATGCCATATCATATCCAACAGCCCTTACAAGACTCAGGGTATCAGCATGTTCCTCCTCTGTTTCTCCACAAAAGCCTGACAGAACCAAAGAGAAAACTCTATTAATAGAGTACATGATCGCATAGTGGATAAATGTGCTCAGGAAAAATTACTATTTGCTGCCGAAAAATATAACTCTAGGAGATTATTTTGTAAAAACTTCACCAAGTCATCTTAACCTTTTCTTTTACTAGGTCTAGCCAATTTATTCAACCATGTTTCGTGCATACATACAGGAAAAGAAAACATGTAATATAAGAGAAGGATTTACATAAATGAATAGAATCTTACAGGAATCAGCTGGACAAGAAAGTCAAGTAGAAAAAGCCACAAACGTTTGAAGTAGACAAACAAGTCTCACAAGTAACATATGGTGTTCTATGTCCAAGTTCACTCAAACCTGGATCACTTCAAATTTGACTCCAGGTAGTTCAAAATGGACTTGATGACATTCTAGACAGTGCTGTACGGTTCTACACAGTCCATAGGTTAAGAATAAGAATTGGTCTGATGCTAAAAAATATTGAAAAATAACTATTGACATGGAGAGAAGACCTCCTGTATGAGATTAGATAATTTGAGAATTACTATAGTTTTAAGATCTTAATAGAAATCCATGGAAAAGTAGGACTTCCAAAAATCAACATTAAAATAAATCTAGCTACCATACATTTCCTATTAAGAAAAGAACCCATATTCCAAATACTCTCTATTTGGACCCAAAAGCAGTACAAAAGACATGATCCATGTAAATAGTGGGCTCTATTACCTTCTTGTATTTCAAGAAAATGAATTAACATGTTCAGTCAGCACAGTGTCATTTTACGCTGTCAAAGTTGATGATATTAGAGGTTCCATGTAGTTTTTTCATTCAAATTCCCATAGCACTACTCTTCTAAAACTTTTCCCATGATCATTTGTATTCTCAGGTTCTCTGAGGATATAAAGAACAAATTGTATATTATGCAGTGAAGTGCACTGGCATGCTTCATACATGTTCCTGTAGAAGAAGTAAATATATAACAGCATTCTTGGGCTTGGGCCACTGGATACCTTACTTCCTGTACTTTATTGGATATTCTTATTTACCCCAATTATTTTCCATTTCAAATACATAGATCCTTAAGTATGTATGTGACGCAATTATGATACCAAATATGACAAGGGATCTTTTTTGTTCCTGTTTCCTTTTTTCTTGAACTAAAATCACTATTTTTCAGGAAGCCTTAAAAGTCAGACGGGTTGCTAAAAGTTTTTAAGTTAGATATGCTCAAAGGTCTATCTACTTAAGAAATATATTTTGCTTCTGTGTGTGTGTGTGTGTGTGAGAGAGAGAGAGAGAGAGGAGATGAGCCTCCCCACACCACTCTCATTGATATAGATATTTTCCTTTCGCAAACTTAGACAGATCAAGATCCTTATCCTCAACGTTTAATTGGCTACATTGACTTTGAATGGCTATTACTTTCTTACAATTTTAAATATGAGATTGATTTGAAATTTCAGTTTCTTTCAGAATACCTGATAGGTTCCATACAGCTATGTTCTTCCTCTCTTGATCATGGGTTAAAATCAAAATCCTATCCTCTCTCTCTTTACCCACATATTCCTCAAATCTAAACTAAAGTCAGATTTAGCTTTATATCAACCAGATCCCAAAATGCATTCGACATTAGTTTGTTCATAGATCTCAAAATTTCTAAAATTGGTAATTAAGCATAAATATTTCATGTGCATGGATAGAATAGTTCGCATTATTATCAGGCTTGAAGAACTTAACACTAAGGGTCTGTTTGGAAACAAGCTGCCAGATCCAACTGGATCGGTGGAAGAAGAGAGAACAGCATGGGAGAGAGGGAGGTCGTGGGAGAAGAAAGAGAGAGCTCGTGAGGTTCCTCATGATGAATAAATAGATGAACATCGGATACTTGCAGCGGAATATTAGGACCTTCGTTCATGATACTTCCATGGAAAAAGCATGCATATAATGTTTAAAATATTTATACCATCCCTTAATGGTACATCTGGAGTTGATTCGATCCTCTCAGAAGAGACTGAGGCCATGATTGCATACAACCCTCTAAGAATTATTACTTGCAGCTGCTTTATTTTATGTGATCTACTCTATGCAAGTTGTCTGCTTGCATAGAGTAGCCCTTACATGAATTTTCCTAATAATTATGATTGTGAACTTAGAGATAAACAGACAATACAAGGACTTTTAGACTCTCCAAAATTCATCCTTAAACAAATAAATAAAAAAAAGACTACACAAATAAATCTTAATTTTCCTTTTCTACACCAAAATTCATGTCAGGGTGTTCACGACCCACATTAGTTATATTTATGCGCTAAAATAAGAATAGAAAGATATGTGGTATTTTTTGCGGCCTCAGAAGAGCATGCACTTTAGCTATCAGCATGACATTCTTCATGCTAAAAGAAACTGAATATGATCTTTAGTGAAGACTAGCATTGTCCAAACCATGTCTTACATGAAGATGAATTATCTGAAGCTAAAACAACTAGCAAACTCAAGTTCACTCAGATATGTAATTTTTCTCCTTGCCTTTCTTCTAACAAATTTTATGGTTGTATCTCATGTGGCATTACTCATTGATTTCATCGAAAATTCAAGATAACATAAGAAAATCAAAAATTAGAAAGCCCAGCTTTAAGAATATCACAGATACAGAACATCAGGATTCGATCAAAATAGCACTTTTGGAGCACCAGCATTAACAACAATGATGAGCCTCATTGGTGCTTGGTGTTGTTGAATACTAGACTCAATTACTTACATTAGCACTAAATACAATTGCAAAAATTGATTACACTACTTTTTCAGTTAAAACATTTGACATGCTGCGCATCTACATAACATAAACACAAAGGATATTTTTTATTAAACACCAAGGATGAGAATTCACAATAAATTCCATACCCTTGTTCCCGTCATCAGCTAACTTTGAGAGTATTTTTATTCCATTACGAAGATATTCTACTGATCAGTAAAAAAAGTATGATTGTCTGATTAGGATCGGTGCAACACAAACTCGATGATAACAACTATTTCCTCGTGTACTTTTATGATTGTTCCTGGTTTAACTATCATCCTTAACCAGCCACAAGTCAGATCTGAAGCAAACAGCATATCATAATCCATTATACCTGGTAGTCTCAGATATATAAAATCCAAGTAGTAATCAAAGAAGCTTGTCTAAACCCCAATCCATACTTCATATTTTACATATGCTCCCAATGTAAATTTACATCAGTTACTTGGGACAAATACCCCATTCCCCTGACAGGTAGGAGTTCTGGTGCAACGGACCGAGATTTCACAACAATTTGAAAGCTCATGATCAAAGAGTGCTTAAGGTTTGTTAGAAACTTGCAGATAAGGGTTTGTATTGTTCCTTCCAAATGTTCTAGAGGCTCTTATTGTAGAATAGATAAAGTTCTACAAATAAAGAAACAAAATACACTTTTAGCATATGCATTTACACCCTCCCCACACCCGGGCGCAGGCACAGAAAAAAAGCAACAATAATAACAAAAAAGAACTATGAGAAGTAATTGTTTTGAGCATCATTTGAGTATGGTAATAACAATAGCAAATGACAAAATGATTAGCTCTAGAAATAGACATTTTGAAGCAAGATTATCCTTCTGAATGCAAAAAAGTTTGAATTTTCACTAGGGCTTAAGCTGATGGACCCTTCAGGCTCCGATACCAGAAGGTACGAAATAAGTTCGAAGATTAAAAAACTTAATTATCACCATAATTAAATTGAGTGCAGCACAAAACAGAAGCCATGTAAGCAAGTGCTGACGTGAAAGTTCAAGAGAGCTATACAACCATTCATATATCTATGTGTACGTATTTCTTTATACAAGCAATCCAATAGTCCATTAACTTGATAGGACAGATATCAGATAAAAACAGCCTACCCAAAAAAGACAAAAAGAAAAGACACCATACTAAAATTCAACAATCGATTATTTAGAAACTTCAAAATTAAAAGGCAAAAGGAAAAGGCTTACCACATATAAAATCACTACTTAATCCTACATCTGGAACGATGTCTCGTATTTTGCGCACAAGGTCCATGTAAGCCTCCCGGGTATAACCTCGACGCATTCTTTCAAGCACTGAGGTACTCCCTGTTTGAGCTGGCAAATGAATATTTTTGCAGATATTATACCTATCCCGCATTAAGAACAATAAATCATCTGGAAAATCCTTTGGATGTGGTGATGTAAATCTGAAGCGCATCTCCGGAAATTCCAAGGATAGTCGATTCAAGAGATCAGAAAACCGCAATCCCATATTCTTCACTTTGCACACGCTGGAAAATCCTTCACTAAGTCTCCAATTTGATCCTGGTTCTTTGGCTTCTGAAGTATCATTATAACTGTTCACATTTTGACCAAGGAGAGTTACTTCTTTTACACCCTCTTTCCATAGTTCACCAACTTCTCTAACAATTGAAGACACCGGACGAGATCTCTCTCTGCCTCTAGTGAATGGAACAATGCAAAATGAACACATATTATTGCATCCCCTCATTATTGAGACAAATGCAGTCACTGAATTGCTTGGAATTCTTACTGGACTGATATCAGCATAAGTTTCTTCAAGGGAGAGAAGCGTATTGATTCCTTTTTGCCCATAGTCAACCTCTTCTAGTAAGCGAGGCAAGTCCCTATAAGCATCTGGTCCACAGACTACATCTACCATTTTATCTGCATCAAGTATTTTATCCTTCAACCTCTCAGCCATGCATCCCAGAACAACAATCTTTGGCGGACGCAGAGACTGTGATCTTCCAACAGAAACATTAGTCTTCCATTCCCTTTTCAGAAACCAGAAGTAGTTTAGTCTCTGCCAGACCTTTTGCTCAGCATTGTCTCGGATGGCACAGGTGTTAATAAATATGACCTCTGCATTCTCAGGCTCCTTCACAACTTCTACATACCCTGCATTTTTCATGATAGACAGTACTATCTCCATGTCATTAACATTCATTTGACATCCATATGTCTCATGGTAAATACGTCCTTTATCATTGTTCTCAGAAGTTGACACTGGACTAGACAAAGCATATAAAATACAAATGATCAGAATTCCAGTTTAAACTAACCAAATTGTGCATGACATTCCAGCCTCTAACATGTCATATCTGAAGGGAAAACATCTTATGCACAAATAATGCACTGAAAACTGATTATTAGAAAAACTTAAATTCCACCATAGGAGGCAACAAGTCACAATAAGAGATGACTCGTACAACAAAACTATAACTTATATTATTCCGTAATTAGAAATTAACAACATAAATAGCGATGTAATAATATTGAATAATAATATAGTATACATAAAAGCTAGGATAAAAGCAGGTTGCTAGATGTACTCAGAGATTGGTAGAACATACTGCAATCCATAAAGCTGATCCACAAATGTGGTAAGTTTGTAGGTGGGCAAGACAATATGATCACACACTGATTATGTTTTGTCTAATCAATCTTTAAGTAGTCCAAATAACCAATTAGATAGCATACAAATCACTTCACAACAATATATGCTAAATGTAGTTGTTTATTGTCGTCCCCTTATACCTATTACATCCTATCCTGAAATCTTTGGTGAGCAAAGATCAAGAATCCTGTAGGAACATTCTTTAGCTAGTCTCCTAGTTTGCACATAATTCATGATTTTTTGGCTATTGCCACACTTCATGGTATCAAGCTTGGAGACATAACCAGAATCCCTGCGATCACTTAAAAAATGTTGTTTGAGACCAATATATCCATTTTCTATTCAACTGCTAGACATGAAAGCATAAATATTCTCTCTTTATTCATACTTTTGATCTATTGTCTCATTAGTGTATTGGCAATCTTAAGAAATGGCTCAAAGCAAGGTTTGTCGTATGTACTGACCGTACCGTATTGTACCAAAATCGAATAGGTACATGGTATGAAGGACGTACCAACACTTGTAATGCCGAACCGGCCCCTATACCGAACATACCGATACTATAATAGAATGGAACCGATACGGGGTCCGGTACCAAGATGACGAACCTTGGCTTATAGAATTCCAATAGAAACACTAAAAAATGCATGAGGATTAACTAAAGAGTATAGATTTCAACTTAATATAATAACTAGTGCAAAAGGATCAAATCCTCAAGCTCTACCACCAACTACGATTGAGGTCTGCTCAACAAAGAAGGTGGAAGATCGACTGAACAGTTAAAATTTCAAAAATAGGAAGAAAAGCAAAAAGGAGCAAAGATTTCAACTGAGGCTACTCAAAGGGGTGCTACCAATGGCTCAACATATCACTGTTTACTGAGGAATCAAATAAATACTGAATTGATCTCTTAAGTCAATCTAGATTGTGAATTTGTACATCACTATTTACTGAGGGATCAAAAAAGCACCTAATTAATATCTAAATAAATCTAGATTGTCAATTCTAGAACACTGCCTTTGACCCGAAAGTACCAAAAATTGATCAAAAATTACTTTGATGTCGACCCTATTCAGAATGGTGTGTAGCACTACTGGAAATGGTGCTGGCCCTACTAGGAGTATGCCTTTGACAGCAGGTCAGCAGGACTAATATGCCAGAAAGTAAGATTAAGCAAAGGTTACAGTATTTTAGAAATTAGACCATATTCATCGAGTCTCTGGTTCAAACGGTTCAAGATACCAGGGAAAGGTAATACAACAGTATCTCCAATTTATCCAGAAAATTATTTTTCAGCTACTAGTATCACTGGGATATATTAAAACATCATTTGTCAATGGTGGCTTTGGACTGAGATTCTTGTGCTTGGCCCGCAACTTGAGCCAAGTTACGCAAGTTCCTCGACAGATTAACATAAATACAATACCTAAAGTAATAATTTCATGATGAAACATGCAGAAGGGATTGTATTGATATTTCTCAAAATCCAACTACAACTTTGATGCCTGTTCTCATGAATGGTTAATGACATACATGCAAGAGGAAGTCCAAGCATTGAGGTGTCCACACCATACAATACAAATCTAAATCATATTTTTAATGAAGAGGGTCAAATTTAATGGGATGACAACGATGATGTATTATTATCATGTTAAGACAGTTAACAGCAATGATGGTGGGTATGGCTATGACAATAGGTATTATCAGAATGGTGGTTCCAATGTTGATGGAAGCTGAATGGCAACAATCAAGGTAGTCCTACATTTGATCAAAAGCAATGCATGCCAGTAGCTCTTTCTCTCTTGCAGATACTGGACTGATGGTTATATTAGATACTCTAGCATAGTATAGGGGTACAGTAGCAGCTATACTAAGTAGGGGCACTAACTGCCTAATTCTCTACCGTACACTCATGTCTGGTGTACTTTTAACTTTGACAGCAATTGGATTGTTGTCCCCGTTCTCAATAGGTGTTGAGTTATTACTTATATTAGGATCATGATAATGTAGATCCACACAAAAATAGTCGAAATGGAAATGTCATCAACATTACATCGATATATTATATCATTTTGACAAATGTTTTGTTAAACTTCAATCTCCATATAAACTCCCTGATTAATAACCAAAGGCAATAACAATATGAGCTACCACACAGCCCATCGAAAACAAGTTCAGATCTGTACTTTCTAGTATTATTTTCAATGTCTCAGAACTGAAAAATATAACCTGCTCCAAAAAGCTATAGATTAGCCCTGAGTTCATGAAGATCAACAAAAAAAAGAAGAGGGAGAGTGGGAGAGAAGCAGAAAATCGCATAAAGAAGGCACTATTATTTCCAAATTAGGACTCTAAGAAGAACAAAGAGTCTTCATAACACCTTCCTAGTCCCAATAAAATTGACTAGCTTTGTTTTTTGTTTTTTTTTTTTGATGGAAACGGAGGGCCTAAGCCCTCCCATATAAAAAAGTAAAATATGTATTCTAATGGAACTCAACATGGAAAGCCATAAAAAATAATCCAAAACATTAGTCTTATGATTTAAAATCATTCCTAACCTAATCCAGATCTAAAGTGGGTTTTGCAGATTATAATCCTATTCAAAATAGGACACAGAAACCCACAAAATTCAGTGCTAAAATGATTAAAAAATACAAGAAAATCAGATACCTGACCTTTTCCTAGAAAATTAGGACTGCCTAATAACTGAAAATCAGCACATAGTCTCCATATGTGACTTGCATTCAAAATTCCACACTTCACCATGAGAATGCAATCTTCTATCTTTATTGCATCTTCTCACATGAAAAGCACAGATTGAATCTACACTTACCTTTTCCGGCATGTTTGCAGCATGGAATGACCTCTTCCATCAACTATGAGAACAAGTAAAAACAAATTCTCCTCTATAGAAATTCCCAACATAAAATTCTGATAATATATGTCTAACAAATAGTAGTAGGTTGATAGAGTCCCACTACTCCACTGATGATTGAAGTAATAAGGACTCAAAGTAAAATCTTACTTGGCTTACCCACTTAAAGAAATACAAGAGCAAGCAAATCCAAGCTGTCATAAAGTTTCCCTCAAATGAAATTAGAGCAAAAAGAACCCATCTAAGTTAAAGATACATCTACCTCAAAAAAAAAAAAAAAAAGGTGTCCCACTACTACTTTATGATGAACCTAATAGCCTTTCTCCTAAGGGTTATTTCTAAAGATATCCTCTTCCCTTCAGCACCTTGTAAGGAGAAACTGTTTACGTTAATGAGCATAATCTTGCTCCTTCCTGCTTTCTCCTTTGGAACACTTTGTTTCCAACTAAATAAATTTGGGCTGCATCATGACTTTTGATCAAGAACACTTCATATTGTTCCTCAAAAGTAAGAATCTTCCACCTACCATGGCATATACACTTCAAAGGAGACTCGTCCCTGCACCCAATTACAAAGCATTTCCTCTCTTTTTTCTTTTTCTATGAGAGTCACTTCCTGCACCTGCACTTGCTTCTGGAAACTAAGTTTTGCCCTTCAATTTCTCAACATCATGGCCCACAAGAACAATCATAGGTCGCTTTTTAACTTTTCTAAAGATGCAACTTCCTGTTTGCAATCAATATAGCATGCCACAGCTATCTCCATCTCCACCTTCTCTACTCCACCTCCTTCGGTCCAAGTAAGAAGGCACGAAACTATGCTTTTGTAGGTCAAATGAACCATGTATAATTTTGACTTATTGGCATGCTTCCAGGGAGGAGAAAAAGAAAAGAAAAAAATTCCAACCCTAAACAAGCTAAAGAAATCGTCTTCAATACAAAATGAAAGAAACTACAGCATTTTAAAAGTACAAGTTTGTGTAATTCTAGCAATTAAAATTTAAATTCATGCCAATTAAATAAGTGCGGATCTCCATGCAAGCAATTCCAAACAAATTGAACTCAAAAGTCACTTATATTTGCTTACGGTGGCAGAATAACCACAAGATAACGCATAGAACAAAAGAACAATCTTGAACCATAACGAATGCACAATAAATAGAATCGTTCAATTCCAGTGGCTCTATTCAAAAGCATATACAGACATTTGGAAAATATTAAAGAAAAAGCTTACTCTTGCGGGGCTTCGGAGGCCACGGCGGTGGCCGCACACCGGGCAAAGCGGCGGAAGAGACTTGGAGAAGGGTTGGGGCTGGGAACAGAAGCGATGCTGGACACGGGAGACAAGCAGCGAAGGAAGAGGGGATTGAGAGAAGATCTGGGGGTGGGTGGCGGGGGCGGGGAGATGGGGGGGCGATGATAAGGGTTGGAGAAGGCGGAGGTGGGGAGGAGGGAATAGAGAGGGTGGCAGCGGCATCGCCGGAGAGAGGAGAAGTTGATGCGGACTGCCGAGCGGGGCTGGTAGAGAGGGGAGAAAGAGGCCATGGCGACTGTTTGTGGGGAGAGAGAGGGAGAGAGAGGGAGATATCGGGTCGGCGGATACCGTGATAACAGTGGATAGGAGCGGAAGGGCGGGAAGCCGTCCGGGAAGAACCCTAGCTTGGGCGGGGTCAGGTGCTGATCTAACGCCACAATATCCCAATCTACATGCATGAAATAATTATTTAACAATTAAAAGAGAAAAAATTATTATTATTTTTGGTACAATAGACGGAAGAAAAATAAAACAAATATAAGTAAGAAACAACAAAACGTAAAACGATGTAGCATCCAAAAACCACGAACATAGCCTAAACTAGAAATATAGGTGGAAGATTAATCTCTGTATAAATAACGGATTCCACATGAAACCCACAGCTAACATCACTGCCTGCCAGCCAATCCACCATAAAATTGACCTCTCTAATTACATATTCAGCTCCGAAATAATTTAGTGAAAAAATAATATAATGGATGTCACGACTAGATGTTGTAGAATGCATTAGAGTATTGATCCATGTAACGACAATGACTAAATCACCCTGCAAACAGGGTCTCCTTTTGCCGGTGGATTTTCGGCCGTTTTTTGACCGGCGGCCATTTTCTCTACCGGCGATCGTGATTTCTAGTTGTGGGAAGAAAAAAAAGAAAAACGAGAAAAGTCTAGGGCATTACCTTGACTCCGGCGATGTCCGGCAGCCCTATTTTTCGATGAGCACAGTGATGAGATGCCGTGATTTTGAAGGGAGAAAAAAAGAAAAAAGGATCATGACACTCGACGATGGTGGGGGGCTCGCTCTTATAGAGGAGCTCTTAGTGTCCCCACAACCCTAGGACTCCTCATCCTGATCGAAATCGTCGGAGGGAGAGGAGCTGATATACGGAGGGAACTGACTCAGGAATCTTCCTTGGATGATATACGAGGTGAACCCCCGCCGCAGGCCGAGCTTAAGCTAGTCAAATGGACGTGCCCAAGTGGGCCTTCACATTCTTCCCTCCTTAAAAGAGTTTTGTCCTCGAAACTTAATACACCTTAATTTTAATAAATAAGGATACTTAGTCTTCTTCTACTCCACCATACTTCTACTGCGAAACTCTGATCTAAACCAACTCTTTTATACTTGTCCTATGCCTATCCCAATGAATCATAATCCTAAGCTTAATTTTCTACCCATGATCAAACCTATTGCTCTGACACCATAATTGTCATGCCTTAGATCCGGAGTATGACATAGCTGTGCTACCGAGGGATACAGCCCATGATAATATGAAACCAACATTACACTTAGCTTTCAATTCCATATCAAATATAATTGAATAAATAGAATCCAATTTTATTCCATTAAATACAACCAATACTGGTTTACTTAATTTTCTACCCATGATCAAACCTATTGCTCTGACACCATAATTGTCATGCCTTAGATCCGGAGTATGACATAGCTGTGCTACCGAGGGATACAGCCCATGATAATATGAAACCAACATTACACTTAGCTTTCAATTCCATATCAAATATAATTGAATAAATAGAATCCAATTTTATTCCATTAAATACAACCAATACTGGTTTAGAGCTTCTAAATCCAAACATAAGTACCAAACCCATAATCCTCAATATCAAAAAATCATTAACTACAAATTCATAGTCAATTTAAAATGCTAAATTTTTTTTACAAAATCGCCACGCTTGCTAGCGCGAACTCCAAGCCTGAACCGATCTTCGTCCCTACTGATCCTATTCACCTAAGAAGAGAAAAATAAAAATAGAAATTTATGAGTGACACGACTCAGTAAGTAAACCTTTCACTACCTTACTAGATCAAGCATAAATTTTTACATAAAACAATGCATTATATATAAAAAATAAATATTGCAAAATAGTACATTCATAGTATCATATAATAAAATAAGTCATAAAGTCAATCATACATACATAAATCATCAATATGTCATAAACATGGTTCAGGGTATAGAGCATAAATAAACTCATAAATCATTTACCATTTAACCATATCATCGATCAAAATACTTATCTGAGTCTAAATGCTAAGGTCACTATTATACTCATGATAGGGTCGTAATTGACAAACACCAACTACTATTATCCGCTGGTAGGGTCATATGCCAACTACTATAATCCGCTAGTAGGCTTGTATGCCAACTACTATTGCCTGATGCTAGGGTCGTATGAAATTGGATGTCGATCTATCCCACTTTTAGGGGCTATACATACTATCTCAGAGCCTTTTTGCCATAGTTCTTAAGACAATTTTTTCTTAAGTCATATTTCTTGAATCATATTGTTTTAATTATACATGAATAAAATACTAAATCGCTTTATAGAGTTCATAACCCATAAATAAGCATTTAACAATAGAATAATCATGAAAGTAATCTTTTCATAACAAAAATACAATTTCACAAATATGGTGTTCATAATTCATAAATAGTGCTTAATGGTAAAAAAATTATTGATCCATTATTTCGCAATAAATCATGAGTTTCATAATATCATGTGCTTGATCCTTAATTTAAAAAAATATATGATATCATCAATATTTAACACTATTTTTATTTTTCATAATACCAAAAAATAAGTAAAAATTTGAAAATTAGTAAGGAGCATAAGGCCTACTTACCTTTTCTGCCTTAGACTATCAGACTTCGCTAGACGACTCCGCTAGACCTATTTAAAATATCAACAACAAAATTAATTTCTAATTGATAATGACTTTAATAAAATAACACAAGAAGTCTTGACCAGACGCATAGTGGTTTTATGTAGGTCAGATTTAGACGATTCGCTCAATGAATCAAACTCGATCAGGGCCAAGATTAATCAACATGGTTTATCAATAAAAATTTCAATGACGTTCATCAGAGCCGGGGTGATCGGTCCAGTAGGTAGCCCGGGTACCAGAGTGATCAAGGCCCTTTATAAAGGTTAACTCGGATTCGTAGATCAGGTCGACAAAACCCAATACTTAGTTCCATAGGTCTTCTAGAGCGAGAAAGTAGAGAGAAAATATGAGAGAGAAGGAAGAGAGAAATAATAGAGAGCTCTCTCTCTCTCTCTCTCCTCCTCCTCCTCTACTTCTCTTCTTCTTTCTTTCTTTCTTTCTTGGCAAACAGGGAAAAGGTAGAGGGTGGACTGGTAATTGGCCATGGTAGTCCGGCGAGGTGGCAGCCGACGGTGTTGATGGCCGGCAGCAGCGATCGACTGACAAGAAAATTCAAAAAAGTCCCAAAAATAGGAAAATTGAATATTTTTTTATTTTCCGTGGAACTCAACTGAAGGTCCGACACCAAGAGGCAGCAGTGCTGGTGGCTGGAAAGAGGAAAAAAACTCGGCCAAAATAAGCAAAAAAAAGGGGTCTCCTTTTGCCGGTCGATTTCTGGCCAATTTCTTGGCTGGTGGCCATGATTCCTAATCATGGGCATAAGAAGAAGAAAGAAAGAGAAAGAAGTCTAGGGCATTACCTCGACTTCGGCAAGCACGGTAACGAGATGCCATGACTCTAAATAGAGAAAAGAAGAAGAGAGGGCAATGGCACTCGACGGTGGTGGGGAGCTCGCTCTTATAGAGGAACCCCTAGGGTCCTCGTGACCCTAGGACTCCTTATCCCGGCCAAAATTGCCGGAGGGAGAGAAGGAAGACTCCCTTGGCTGATATGCGAGGCGAACACAATTCGCCCCTGCCGCTGGCCGAGCTTGGGCGGGTCAAATGGATGGGCCCAGGCGGGCCTTCACCAATCATTCTTCCGCGCGAAAGATACAACCGGAACCGCCTCACAAATGCAAAGCAGTGGGTGAACTTGGGCTGCCTTGTGTCAGGCCTGGTCCATTACTTACAATATCTAAGCCCAAGCCTAGCCATCCTACATGCTTTAGCTAAATTGGGCCTTAAGATTGAAACAGACGCCCAGAATAGGTCTCCTGCCACCGACAACCTCTTGGGTGGAGAACATGCCTGTCGCTGTACTGAAAAAAAAAGGCAAAAGGAACAAGACTAACAGTCACACGTGTCACCTTTCTCTACCACCCATCCTTAGAGCCATCCAACAAGAACCTGACAACTCCCTCATCCAGCCTGTACCCAAGGAAATAAAGTAGGAAAAGGAATACCTCCATTAAAATACCTTCACAAGCTCAATCCATGCCTTCAAAGGTCCCACCAAGAGCAAGAGCGAGGCCTCAATTATTATCACATAACTTCGCAAGACAACCACCATTGACATAGAAAAAGACAGCAGGCAACATGACCAATTCAGTTGTCCTCAGGAGCAGTGCAGTCATGCAGGTTGTACCAGCATAATAATTATTACCACACCAACATTGTAACACAACCAATATCATTGCAATTATTGCGTTCTTCTCTGAAATTTTGGAAGTTCTACTGAACATATGACCTTTTTCTTGAGGACCGTCTACTTCTCTAGTCTATAAAATAAATTTGTTAAAATTTACTATTTATGTGGATCATGCTAACGTAGGATGGCATGCTCTCTTGAGTTCTGACTATCCAGAGATAAAATTACAAGGGTGATTAAGATTGTATTTATGGATTTGATGGGTTTTTTCATGGCATCATAGTGCAAACATCTTTCAGGGACTCCCTGGAATATTTGTCTTATGATGCTTGTAGTGCCAAATTTTATCTACAGTGAATGCATCCCCTTGTTTTCGGAAATGTTTTCTATTGTTTTTCTCCTCTACTACTATATGATGAGTCCATAGTTATGCGGGCACCCCACCTCATGGAACTCTTTCTTTCATTCAATTTTTAGTTTTTGTTTTCTTATTTTTTGTTTGGGAATTTTATCTCGCATCACATCACATGTAAGCCTCATATTAAGAAATCATGAGGGGGAACAAAAGAAAGAAAGAAAGAAAAATCTCAGCACCAATACACCACTTGTAGAATACAGATAAATTGGGGGTAGACAAGTAAAAAATGACATCAATTAGCATCTTCACAATCAGACCGAAGCTTAAAATAACCTTACATCGTGAACTGACATTAATCACAACTTTCTTCCACAGAATAAGAAAAAAAGGACATCAATAAAAGCAAATATGCAATCCACATCTCTCTTCCCTTTGTTTTTTTTTTTAATTTTTGCCCCCTTTGTCACCTTCTCCTCTCCTTTCTGGTACCAACTTCTGAATAAAGGTTGGGAAACCAGTGAATAATTTGGAGCTGGAGTGACATCTCTACCAAAAAATAAATGCAAGGACTCAACTACAAATCTACCATCTTTCCCACCAACATTAACTCCACACACAACAAACACACCTTTCTTGTGTGCACATGCGCACTTCACAGTTATTTCCAATCTCTCTTATACTACTATCGGGTACAGTTTGCACGAGAGCGAAACCAATTGAAGAGCCTCCTTCAGTTGCACTTCATCTCCCAAGCTCATGATAATGGCTGAGCAGTGGGGGAACATATTGCTTCTACAGCCACCCTTTTCATCACATTGGGGCATGGATCCCCACCGAAATTGTCCGTGGATATCGTGACTGCACATCTCTGCTGCCCAATGCATTTCTGTTAAAATAGACGACAATGCATTCACAATCAGTCTCATAAACCAAGAGCTAAAAATGTCAATTTCTATATCTAACACCTCCCTATATGTCCATACTGTGCAAGACATCATAATTGTTTTTGTACAGGTAATATAAGACATGATGAATAAGACTATTTGTGTTTATTGGTAGATTTTGGTTATAACCAATTTCTCCAGTCCACCCAAGTGATCGTATGGTATTAGCAAGAGCTCTGTGCTCTAACATCTCATGTGCAGCAACCAATGACACCTTAACAGTAGTTAAAATTGGATCTTCAGAAATCTCATATAAATTGGGACACATTCAATGTCATTTGAGTTCTAAATGGACTTGTCCTATACTTTTATTAATTTGTAGGAAGAAAATCTCCAAGCAGTTTGAGAACTCTAAAACAGAACATATGCATAAACAGCTAAGAATACAGGCAGATATCAAGAGATATGCATATGGCAGAAGATAGAAAGATGAAGCGTAGCATTCAAGAACCTTTTCCAAGGTGCTGTGCGAATTTGTCGAGTGGCAAGCTCCCTGTTGGAAATTTCCACAAGTTCCCAAGGGTGTGCCAAAGCTGGCAAACTTGATAGCTGAGATAGACTGTCCTGGTGCACAACGAAGGTGAACTTTTGGCTTATGGTGCTCCACAGGCTGACCATAGCTCTCAATATGCCAATTCTTTATTGTGGGATGCCACTCAGAAACGTCAGCACAAACACTGGACACAGATTTCTTAACAAGAGAAATCTTTGTTGCATCACCTCCAAGTTCTTCGAATACTACTAACAGATTTTGGGCTGGCTGTAACCAGGACCTTGGCACATGATACCTGAGCATCCAACAATTAGTTTTAATATGCTTGATCAAATATAAAAGAAACAATAATTAATTCAAGTAGAACCGAAGATTCAGTTCAGTATCCCATGGAAATTACACCAAGTAATAAAATCTTTCTAAGAAATTTGCTCTGTCATACAGTGATCCAATAGAGCTTGGTTATGATACAGCACCAGAAATACCAGTTAACAGTTGGCTGATCAACTAAATCGGTACCTTTCATAATAAGGCTTCATTGTAACCTACACTTGGTCACCTTATTTAATTTAATTTAGTTGGCATCATTGAGGCAGATAGAATCAACTGTAGTAATTCATTGAGATGCTATGAAATTTATGGGAGGAGCTGACTTAACAACAAACAAATGACCTCATGATATCAAGTCTTAGCAACACCAAAGACATGATATTTTTAAAGCCGAGTGGAAGAATATTTTAACAGTGACAACCAACTGCTTAAACATGTCATTGGCTCATTAATACGAATGTAATGTTGGCTTTATTTCTGAAGGATGATAAAAAAATATAATGAAACAAAAGTTCATAACACAGAAAAATTGTCGAGCTGTTTCTTACCAGCGTTGGGTTGGTTGACCACAACCACTTTGACAATTCGGTGATCGGTATGTCCCTGCATAGTTGCATCCTTTGCAATCCCCATCTGGGGCCCATAGAGACCAGTATCTTCCAACGCTTTGTCCATTTATCCACACTTGACCCTTACCCATACTGCCCATATCCAATGCCAGTGGGTCATCTCCAGCAGGAGCATCAAAGTAGGCCTGATCATGAAAGGCAAAAGAAGTGAACCAAGAAAAAAAAACAAATAGAAACTGACCTACAAATCATGGCTAGGCCTCATTTCTTACCCTATACCATGTTAAAGGCTGCTGCTTTTGAGATGCTAGTGACTCTTTCATCCATTCAACTGAAGAAGTGCCATCTAGAGAGTTTATATTCATAGCTTCTCCTTTCAGGCCAACCTGCATATATAATCATGAAAACAATAAAGATTTACCACATTTACATCCATATCAATCCTTCCACTTAAAATCCACTAATCATGTGAAAAAAAATGACCTGGTATGACCATTTCTGCCAGGTTAAATCTCTTTTTCCTTCATCAACTCCATGTAGCACCACAGGACCTAGGACTCCAGTGTTCCACAACTCATAATGCACCCCAACGTTCTTCACACACAATAGGACAATAAAGAGGATTAAGTATTCAGGTTGAGTTGAAAAGACAACCAATATCAGTAATCAGAAAATGAAATGGAGAAACCAGTAAAGTAACTAACTGGCAGTCCAACAGCGACACTTAGCAGTGCAATTCTGTTAGATCCAGCACGAAGATTGATATTGCCGGTATATGTGATTCTCCTATTTTCCCTGGTTCCATAAGCAGAACCTGCATAGCAAGGTCACAATTTTAGTATCTTGATTGTTGGGCGTTGAGCTAACTAAGATCGCATGAATAAACGAATTACTTATCTGATAATATACCTGAGAGTTGATCATTGACAAAGACATGCAGGGCATGACCAGCTGACTGCACAGTCAGAACAGGAAGTTGACCCCCTCGTAGAAATCCTTCAGCAGGACTTACATCAACACTGTGAAAGACAAAAACAAGAGTTTTCTCTATCTCATGGTACAAGACTTTATATCTGATGTACAGATATAGGCTGTACAAGAGTTTTACAGCCTATGCTATTTTATGATTTACTTGGCCCAAAACCCATGCAAGCTTGTAGTTCAGTACAGTTCAGCATGTTGGAGGGTTCCTCCATACAGAATTCAATGGCATGACTCGCTCGATGACCCAATATTATATACAAACAACCGCAAAGTACTATTATGAATAACAATCTGGCAATAAGAAGTGATAACTAACGAGCAAAAATTTGATACTCTATATATGCTTTATATCTCTAACATTCAGATAAGAAGGTTGATCCAATCTCACCTGGTAATGTACCATAGATAATCACTGGCATCTCTGGTAACATTTATCTGCTCCAAAAGACCAGTTGTGGAGATCAATGAATTATCTTCCAATGAAGCAACCTCCTCATCATATGTCTCCCACATAAGGGACTGACTGTCAGCAGGAAACATTTGCATTTGAGATGTTTGAACACCAACCTGCAATGAAAACAGAGGAATTTTTATTTTGGGTAAAACCAATATAGCTTTTGCCTCTCAGTATGCGACCTTTAATAATCTAATTGTAAATTGAAATTAGGCTATGGAAGTATCTAGTAATGCAAAAGTGGCTTTTCCTGCATATCATGGACATTTAATGACATGAAACAACATTGACAAAAAGAGTAAGCAAGTTGAAACAGATATGTGTGACTTACTTTTGCAGTATTGAATACTACATTTCTGCAGTCAGGAAGGATGCTGATTGACCAAGGAGGCAGATTGTAGTGCATGTTATTAAACATTACTCTTGCAACAGAATTAAGGTTGTAGTTTGCAAGGAAAGCTGCGCAGCGTCCCGATTCGGAACTGAAGACATGAGCCTAAAATGCCAAAACATAGTTAGACAAACTAAGGTAAAAAATCATCTTAATATCCAGAAAAAAAATAGCGGTATCAAATAAATAATTGACTGTCCGGAAAAGGGAAATCTAACATACCTGTTCATAACTTCCGAGAGAAGTAACAGTTGGATCAGCAGAAACTAAAGCTGGTTCACATAACTTGATGGCCTTGTGGAGCTCTTTCAGATGTCCGTATTTAGGTTCCCTGATAAGTCCTGCCATTTGCCAGAATGTATGACATTACCAGTAGTCCACATTAGGGGGGAAAAAAGATATGCATAGCCTCAACCAAAAGTAGAATCAAAGTTTGCCACATTTATATTACTATAGCAAGGAAAAAAGAAAGTATCATATAAGTGAAGATTGGGAAATGGAAACTAGGTGTTTTAGCTAAATTTTTTTAAAACAGCACGTCATTTTCAAACTGCATAGTAGAATCTCAGAAAACTAGACCAAATCATGTTACAGATAACAGAAAACATGTAAGCAAATCTCCTCAAATATTTTTAACAAAACTAGAAAATACAAAGAAACCTGGTATAATATCTGACAGCTACCATAGTCTACATGCATCACTTACTATACCCCAGGCAACTAAATGTTACCAAGAAAACAAATTTAACGTTCAGTCAGTAATTTCCCTTTATTTACATTTATGGATGATAAGAGCTAATTTTGATGATCAATAACTGCTTATAATAATGAGCATTTAGTCTGCTATTTCTTTTCTTCTCATTTTAAGGGTGAAAATAGATAATTTTGACTTATTAACAACCATTGATAACAATATTTGCCCATTTCATTAGACTGTATAATTGATATAATTTGATCAACAGAGCTCAAATGGACAGAATTATTATTTAAGAAAAGGCCGATCCATGATCTTTACAATACAGTGAAATTTAACAATATTAAGAAAATCTGGAAGAAACTGCAGGAATCATAAAAAAGACTCTAAAATTTGGTCCTTTTTTCTTACCGTATTCATCAATAGGAGCATCATAATCATAGCTGGTTGTAATGAAGGGACCTCCCGCTGTACGACCAAAATTAGTTCCACCATGATACTGTAGCAAACAAGCATTGAATATCACCTTTTTACTGATACAGATTTCCACACAAGCACAAAATACCCACATAGCAATTGATCTTTTCTAACCATGTAATAATTAATGAAGGAGCCACCCTTTTGTATAAAGCGTGCAACAGCAAATGCCAGATCCTCAACTGGTCGCTGGCGAACAGTGCCCCCAAACTCTGTAAACCTGCAATCGCAAGGAACCAAAAGGAAAAGGAACTCATGTTCAGCTTGAAGTAATCAATTCCTTTCAAATTGTTTCTGTAGCATCAAAAACCTATTCCAGTAGTTTTAGGATGAAATCTATACACAATGATGGAATTTTCATTCTTTTAACCTATGTCCAAAATGAAGTCTCTATGGTCTGTGATTCAAAGTTGAGCCTGTCATAACTGTAGAAACAACTTACCAGCCACTCCAAGCTTCAGTCCACATTGTAGGCTTGTAAGGCTTGTTGGGAGTAAAAGCATCACAATAGAAACCATTGCATGCATTTATCTGTTGCCAAAATTTAAAGAATAAATAAAAATCACAACAAGAGGCTTGAACATTTCGTCCGAGAAAGAAAAAAAAAAAAAAAGCTCTAACACATTATCAATCAGCATCAACCATGATTATGAGAAAGCCTAGAGATCTATTACATCGGTTTTCCATCAGATTTAGACTACTCTTCACATGGCACAAAACAAGAAAGAAAAAATATATTATTTTTACTATAAAATTCAGTGTTTAATAAACATTGCGCAACTCAGCATATTGTCCACAAACTAGTTAAAGGACCATCTTTCTGGTCAGATCATCACTCTAGTCTGCACTAAGTACAGTTATAATCTAAAAAACTAAATTAATGACAAAAAATAATCCCAAAATTTTTTTTTGACCGAGCTCATGCATCCATAGTTTGGGAGATGTGGCATAGGCATCCATGCTACTTTATTATGAAAAGAATACGAGACAGCCGGTATATACTGAGTCTCCCATTTCTCTGCATATACACTAACTAGATGTGCCTCGCTGAGAGTGCAGCAAATAATATCATGTGAAACAAATAGTGAGCACAGAAGGTGTATTAGCAACTAAATGAGAAAAACACCGCCATCAGATCATGGAGAACAAGACCAAGAAACCACCTTAATTAGCCAGCAGAGGTAAAGGACCCTAGCTTCAATACCATATAACTTTGCTTGTAAGACATATAGGCACAAAAAAATGTAGAGAGGAAAGAACAAGTCTTCCTACCATTGGATCTGGGGCATCCTCCTCCTTGCACATCACCCAGGGGACACCTGTTCCCATACCAACCGCCATTTTAGCAGCCCAGTTCACATATGCATGACCAGCAGCACCAAATGCGTTACTTTCTGGTCCATACTCATTCTCAATCTGCACCCCATGAACCAACCGACCTCTAGATCAGCCAAAAAAAAACTCGATTTTTTCTTTAAAATTTTCTTTTTCACAATATTTTATAAGACAAATAGATCTCCCAGAGCCAAAGGCTAAATGAAAAGAGTATTCGGAAGAAGACCTTAAATTCCTCAGAAAAGAAAAAAAGGGAGAAGAAGAAAAGCCATGCCTGTGAGAGTATAATTGGGCCACCCTGCGACGCAAATAGCGACTCGCTCTTCATCATCTGCACAATCTTTTGGGTGAATCCTTGCATCGCCGTCTGCAACACCAAATAAGAATAAATTGCCAATGGAGAATCTATTTAGAAAGCAAAGAAGGCCCAAACCATGCAAAACAAATTAAATAAATTCCAGGAAACAAGGCCAAAATCTTTCTGCATCTTTTCAACCAGCACAAGAAAATGAGAGAAGTATGGAAATGCAGAGAACAAGGAAAAGAACCTTGAAAGGTTCATTGTCTGTTCTGAAGCTGATGCCTGAAACATACTTCAACCACACTGGAAATCCTCTACACAAGAAAAAGGAAAAGAAAATTAAAAAAAAAAACCTAAGAAAGAAAGAAGCTGGTCATCTTGTCTTTAGAAGATCTAACAAAGAAGAGGTGTGTGAGCACAGAGAAGAGGAGTACCCAAAGTTCCACTCCCCGCAAATGTAAGGCCCGATGCGGAGGTGGACATACAACCCCGCCTTCTGCACTGTCTTTATAAACCTCACCAAATCATAGCTCCCCTTGAAATTATACTGCAATCCCAAAGAAACGCATTCCCATTAAAGATCCCATAACAACAAATCCAAAAGAAATCCGGCAAACCAGATCTTACTAAAAAATAATAATAAAACAAGAGAGACAGAAGAAATTATACACTTCCAGGAGAAGGCTCATGACCATTCCAGAACACATAAGTTTGTACCACATCCAGCCCTCCATCCTTGGCCTTCTGTATCAGCCCTTCCCACATCTACCCCAGAAACCAAGAAAAAATAAAATGCCAGTTAAGTACAAAGCCAGGGACAAAAAGAAAAGAAAAGAAGAAGATGGTGAAATCAAAGGAAGCAAAGAGATGGGATACATCTGGGGTGCTTCTGGGGTAGTGAATGGAGCCCGAGATGAGAATCCTCCGATGGCCATTTATTACGACGGCCTTGCGGTCGTAGGTGACTCCACATTGCGCGGCAGGAAGGAGGAGGAGGAGGAGGAGGAGCAAAAGCAGCGGCCAGGAGACGGATGGCAGTGAGTTTTGAGCTCCCATTGCTGGGTTGCAGCTTCACCACCACTCCGCCCAAATCTCCCTCCCCCTCTCCCTCTCTTTTTTCTTTCTAGGGAGGGAAAGCTTTAGGACTGGAGGGAAAGCTGAGCTGTGAGAAACACAGTACTTGGTGGTGGAGAGAGAAGGGAAGAAGGAAGGGTGGACTGGTCTTCTAGTCTGCCAAGTAGTCCATCTGTTGCCTCTCTTGGATGAAGTGACCATAGCCAGTGCAGAGCCTAGAATGGGAGTTGGGGTTATTATTATATTGCGGGAAGATGCTGTGACACTAAAAGAAGAAATTAACAAATAAATGGTGCAGGCTTGCAGCTCATCACGTTACGCTTTTCCGGTGCTCGCCTTCACGGTTCACGCTCTCCCAAACCTACTACCAGGGTTAGGTTTTGGGTTAGGGTTACATCTGTTTTTGTTTGGGTATGAAATGGCATCATCCTTCTTTCCTTATGCAAAACAAAATAGCTGAGGAGCATGGTTGCTTACCATGCTTTGCGGTGTGCACCCAATGCAGAGCTTGATGATCATGATTAGAAAATAGACAGCTATCATATAGTATATTTTTATAAATTTATTTGATTTATGAGAAGAATTTTTTAATAAAATAATTTTTTAAAATAGTTTTTGCATATTTTAACTATAGAAAAATTGCACATCTTAAAATAGTTATATTTAGTTGAGCATTATTTTTTAAAAAATTATATAAAATATCCGATATTACTTTTAATAAAAAAATTTACTTTTTTTTTTTGCTAAAACGGATGTGTTGCTGGTGGTCCAAACCGAGAACGATTGGCACTGCGGTGTGAACGGGGTTCCGTCTGAGTTGCCTTGGTTGGTGTTGATCACGCTCCACCTTCCACCGGGAAACCTGCAAGCAAGCCTCGCACCACCACTGGGGTAGTGGGGGCCCTCCGACGATCAAGTCAGAGGAGATTGGAGGAGAAGTAGAGACGATAGTAGCAAGTAAGAGAATGCTCTGGAAGATATTGCTTACCCCCCCTTCTCCCCCCAGCCGCATATATACCAGGCTGGGGGGTCTTTCCAGGGGGGTTCGTCATCGTGGGGCACGATGGAGTGGCCACTGACATGGCCGTTACAGGGCGTCGTGGGGCAGCGTTGGGTACGGCCATGACAGGGCGTAGTGGAGCTCCGCTTTGTACGGCTGTTACAGGAGATCGTGGAGCAGCATCGGATACAGCCGTTGCAGGGAGTAGTGGAGCAGGAGGCCGCGGGGTGCCTCTGGGGAATAGCCTGTCGTTGTCGAGAGATATCCGACTCGGGGTCGGATTGCTGGATCAAGGGGCAGCCGACTCGGGGTCGGGCTGCGGAGCCGAAGATATCCGACTCGGGGTCGGATTACTGGATCAAGGGGCAGCCGACTCGGGGTCGGGCTGCAGAGCCGAAGATATCCGACTCGGGGTCGGATTGCTGGATCAAGGGACTGCCGTAGTCTTCCTGGGCGCGCGTGCCGGTCACGTGGGGCATGGTGGCTAAGTTCCCCCGTAACAGTAGCCCTCCACTCCCGAGCCTGGAACCAGAAGGGGAACGGGTGAAGGGAGTGATGCTTCGAGATTGCCACCATCCCTCAGAAAGGCGCGCGCTCTTTGAGCTTCCCGCCTTCTTTATGGCGTATGGCGGTTGTCGCTGACCTGACAGTCTGCGGATTTCGGCGGACATCCTTCCTTAATGGCGCCGATTCGCTTTTGGGGCGCGAGCGACCCTTCGGCAGCCAGGCGTCCTCTGGCGTCACCGAGGCGTCACCCGCCTTTCCGCCTATTTAACCGGGGGCCCTCCCCCGTCCGCCTTTCTCTCTACAGACATCTTCGAGTTTCTCCTTTGCGCTGCCGTCGTTGCCGTCGGACTGTTCGCCTGCTCCTCCTTTGACGCTCTCGGAGCCGTTCTTCCTTCTCTTCCGGTGAGTTGCCCCATTCTTCTACTTAGGGCTCTCCATACTTTCTCCTTTTGTACTAGTGTACTCCAGTCGTTCCGGTCTCTTCCCCCTTCTTGACCCCGTCCTGACCGTAGATTTATTGGCCATTAGGGATGGGCGAAGTGAGAGCAGACCGCATTAAGTCGGAGCTGGTCGCCGAAAACTTAGATAGATTCGTGGCTCGGTACCACCTTCCCGAAGCCTGCAACGTTACGCTCCCGGGGCCTGAGGAGAGGATGTCCCATCCTCCTCCAGGGAAGGTCGCCATCAATGAGGGCATCCTCCAGGCCGGGTTCCGCTTTCCCCCTTCGGACTTAGTCGTGCAGGTGCTCCGGGGTTTAAGAGTGGCGCCGACGCAACTGGTGCCGAACTCGTGGCGCGCCCTGACGGCCTTCCAAGTTCTCTGCCGCATGCACGAGGTCCCCACCACCCTGAATGTCTTTTGGGAATGCTATAGCCTGAGTGGCCACCCCCAGGACAAAGGGTGGTGGTGCTTTGCGGCGCGGCGAGGGTGCGGCCTCGTCAAGGAGGCTCCTTCCTCCATTCACGGCTGGAAGGAGCGTTTCTTTTTCATTGATGTGGATCCCTCTTGGGGAATCAGGGCGACCTGGGAGACGCCGATGAAGTCCCCGATCGGCCTATCGAGGCTGTCGAGGGAGGAATCCGATGGCGTCGCTGTCTTGAGGGAGTTGGTTGCCGAGGGCCGGCTCCCCCCGGTGGCCCGCCTTATTTCCGAGGATACCTTGGTGAATGTCGGTCTGAGCTCGGTCCCCGCCGACCGTGAGCCCGCCACCATTTCTTTTTTGACTCTTTTCTCCTCTTTCGTCTCGTTCTTTCCTTCGGTTTCTCAGCCTCCGACCATCTCGTCCTTGTTGCAGAGATTGACGACGTCATGCGGTCGGACAAGGGACCGGCTGTTGGTAGATCGTCCCTACTGGAAGCGGTCCGGAGGAAGAAACGAGCTCCTCCGAGCGGGGCCCCACCGGCGAAGAAGTCCCGCAAGGAAGCGACTCCGACGCCGACCGACGAGTCCGGGCCCACCGATCAGGGGGACGCCGCGGGCGCAGACCGGCAGCTGACACTGTATCAGCCCTCCGGTGGTGAGACCGCCGCTATTCCGGAGGTGTCATCCGAGCCCGCTCGAGACGGACGGGTCGGACGTGATCGGTCCCCAGCCCGGCCTTCGACTCGGTCGGCTCCGGATGATACGAGGAGGGACGCGCCGAGGCCCCGACCGAGCGGGACCCTGTTAATTCCTGGAGCGACCCCCACCCCGAGCTCGATCAGCAGGACTCTTCCCCAGGCGATGGATAAGGGTAAGGCTGCAGAACCACCGTCCGGCTCCGGGGAGAAGTCGGGGTCGGCCTTCACTTCCGACGGCGCCCGAAACCTCATCGAAACGGTGCTGCTGGAGAAGGACCGTAGGCAGGTCCGGGAGATGAGGGTCCCTGACGTCGGGGCTGCCAGCTGCGTCTGTCTTATGTCGGTGAGTGTTCTTCTGGCCGCTTTTCATCATTTATTGGCTCTGTTGATCTCCGCCTGACGCCCTCATTTTTCCTATCTCTTAGCTCGCCCAGTATATGATCCGTCTGGAGGAGTGCTATAAGGAACAGGCGGGGCTTCTGGCGAAGGCCGAGGACCGACTGAAAGCAATGGAAGAGGGAGGCCAAGCTGCGGCGGGGAGGACGACCGGGGACCTCGAGGCGAGGCTCCGGGAGGCCGAAGAGCGGGCACTCGGCTTCGCCACCCTCGAGAAGCAACTGTTGGAGGCTCAGGAGCAACTCAAAGTCGCCTCGGGCCTCGAAAGCGGGATCAAGAAGGCGGAGAAACGAGCTGAAAAGCAGTCCTGGAAGATCGCGGACTATCGAGAGAGGTGGGAGAAGGCCCAGCGGTCTGCCGACAACGCCCGTAACCGAACCCGGTCTCTTGAAGCCAAACTGGGCGAATTGGAGTCGGCCTTGGA
The DNA here is from genome assembly GCF_051530095.1 of Phoenix dactylifera. Lineage (NCBI taxonomy): Eukaryota > Viridiplantae > Streptophyta > Magnoliopsida > Arecales > Arecaceae > Phoenix > Phoenix dactylifera. The sequence continues at coordinate 14,952,561 of NC_143194.1, read as the reverse complement.
GAAGTCCCGGGCGAACGACCAAGAGCTTCATTCGCGCCTGGAGGAAGCTGAGGCCGCTCGCACTGCTGCCGAGGCGAAGCACAAGGAGGCTCAGGCTAATCTGCTGAGGGTCTCCTCCGAGGCTGACGACCGGATTGTGGCGAAGGTCTTGGAGGCTAAAGCTCAGATTACGGAGCGAGCAGAGGCGGCGCTGGCCGAGAAGAGTGCGGAGATCGGGCGTCAGGCGGTGCAGGCTTATCGTCAGTCCGCCGAGTTCACCCGTGACATGTCGGAGGCGGTACGGGCCTATCGTCAGTCTGACGAGTTCGTCCGTGACGCGTCGGACGCGGGGTCCGACTCCTTCATCTTAGGCTTCGAGGAAGGCCTGGCAAGGGTGTCGGCTAAGTACCCCGAAGTTGACCTGAGTGGGATCTCCCTTCTCGACTCCTCTCCGGCGCCATTGCCTGCTGATTCTCCAACCGCCTCCCTACCCCCTGCGGACGAGCCCGACGTTCCCGACCCGGGGGTTCCTCCAAGCTGACCTTCTGTACCTTTCGTTGTCCTTTTCTTTGTATGTCGGCGTTTTGCCAAGTTGTATGGGTCTCGGCCCTGAAACAATGAAAGTTAATGCAAGTTGAATGTTTCTTCATCTCGCTTTCATCCTTTTTCTTTTTAACTCTTGGTAGCGTCTCGCCGACTCCTGACTCTTGAAGTTCTTCCGGCGCTAGGCCAGGCATCCGAGGGTTAGGCCTCAGGAAATTCTTCCGGCGCTAAGCCAGGCATCCGAGGGTTAGGCCTCAGGAAATTCTTCCGGCGCTAAGCCAGGCATCCGAGGGTTAGGCCTCAGGAAATTCTTCCGGCGCTGAGCCAGGCATCCGAGGGTTAGGCCTCAGGAAATTCCTCCGGCGCTAAGCCAGGCATCCGAGGGTTAAGCCTCAGGAAATTCTTCCGGCACTAGGCCAGGCATCCGAGGGTTAGGCCTCAGGAAATTCTTCCGGCGCTAAGCCAGGCATCCGAGGGTTAGGCCTCAGGAAATTCTTCCGGCGCTAAGCCAGGCATCCGAGGGTTAAGCCTCAGGAAATTCCTCCGGCGCTAAGCCAGGCATCCGAGGGTTAAGCCTCAGGAAATTCTTCCGGCGCTAAGCCAGGCATCCGAGGGTTAAGCCTCGGAAAATTCTTCCGGCGCTAGGCCAGGCATCCGAGGGTTAGGCCTCAGGAAATTCTTCCGGCGCTAAGCCAGGCATCCGAGGGCTAGGCCTCAGGAGACTCTTCCGCTCGTTGGTCGGCCAAGGCTGGCGCAAGCCGAGGCGACCGGTCGGGGCTTCAGGCTAGTCTGCTCCCGGGATGATCATCGGGTTAGCCTGGCATCCGAGGGCCGAGCCTCGGGAAATTCCGCTCATTGGTCGGCCAAGGCTGGCGCAAGCCGAGGCGACCGGTCGGGGCTTCAGGCTAGTCTGCTCCCGGGATGATCATCGGGTTAGCCTGGCATCCGAGGGCCGAGCCTCGGGAAATTCCGCTCGTTGGTCAACCAAGGCTGGCGCAAGCCGAGGTGACCGGTCGGGGCTTCAGGCTAGTCTGCTCCCGGGATGATCATCGGGTTAGCCTGGCATCCGAGGGCCGAGCCTCGGAAAATTTCGCTCGTTGGTCGACCAAGGCTGGCGCAAGCCGAGGTGACCGGTCGGGGCTTCAGGCTAGTCTGCTCCCGGGATGATCATCGGGTTAGCCTGGCATCTGAGGGTTGTCAAACCTCAGGAAATTCCGCTCGTTGGTCGGCCAAGGCTGGCGCAAGCCGAGGCGACTGGTCGGGACTTCAGGCTAGTCTGCTCCCGGGATGATCATCGGGTTAGCCTGGCATCTGAGGGTTGTCAAGCCTCAGGAAATTTCGCTCGTTGGTCGGCCAAGGCTGGCGCAAGCCGAGGCGACCGGTCGGGGCTTCAGGCTAGTCAGCTCCCGGGATGATCATCGGGTTAGCCTGGCATCCGAGGGCCGAGCCTCGGAAAATTCCGCTCGTTGGTCGACCAAGGCTGGCGCAAGCCGAGGTGACCGGTCGGGGCTTCAGGCTAGTCTGCTCCCGGGATGACCATCGGGTTAGCCTGGCATCCGAGGGCCGAGCCTCGGGAAATTCCGCTCGCTGGTCGTGCGCCTGTCGCTTGCCGTCCGGCGGGGTTTCTCCGTGGCCAGCTGCGATCGCGTTTCTCCTCTTCTCCAAGCGTCGCCTGGGGAACACCAGAAGGGCATTAAACGCTAATTAATGCGTTACCTGGAAAATCGGATTACCAGTTGCTGCTTGCGAGGAGTGTCAGTTAAGCGGCCGCGATACACGCGTTCTTTGAGGCGGATGCGGCCTGAGCGCGAGCGGAGATACGTGGACCTAGGGGTACATGCCACCCGGAGTGTCCTGCACAAAGAATGCGATTAAGGAGAATGACGCTTAGGAAATCGCGGGAAGATACGCCTCGAGAGCCGAAACGGCTCCGGATTCAATGCGCCCGCATTTATGGGAGCCACCCGCATCGGAACGACCGGAGGGCCGCAGTTTGGCTATAAATACAGGTGCAGGTGCGATGGAGTTTGCCAAGCCGGAGCTGTTCAGGTTGCCATGGATCGTGGACCTCCTCTCTGGCGCATGGCTGAGAGACTCCTGCCGAAGGAACGGGAGGCGCGCCCTTCGCGACTTCCGCCAACTAGCCGTTTCATCTGGGATCAACAAGGAGGTTCTCCCCGGCGGAACTCCGCTCTAGGCGTTTCATCCGGGATCACATCTCCCCTCCTTGAAGTTCAGCCTCCCGACTGAGCTCTGCGCCAGACGCTTGATCCGGGACCGCGCCTCCATATGCTCTTCTCCCTTGCATTCCTTCTCTCCCCTAACACTGGGGAGGACCGGAATATCCCTTGGAGGTGGCGTTCCCCTGGAGGCAGCGGGAGCTTCTTCTGCGGCGGCTCCTCGTCTTTTTCGTGAGGCGTGGATGGCGCCTCTGGGTAGGAGCAGTGTGGACTTCTCCTTCGTCCACTTCTTCTTCATCCGCGCCGGCTCTTCGTCTTTTTCGTGAGACGTCGATGGCGCCTCCGGTTGGAAGCACCCACTTCCGGCGGGATTGCAGGATTGCAGCTGCTTCGGATGGAGGTTTCGAGATCCCAGATCTTCAGTTCCTCGGAGTCTCCACCTCTTCTTTACTTTCTTTACACCCTAATTCCCCTCTGGGACTTCCTTGTAATCACACGAGCACGCCATTGTAACCAGAAATTATTGGAATGAAAAGTGTTGTACATTTTTGAACTGTCTTTCTGGCATTGTCGTTCTACTGGTAATACATCCGCAGGTTAGCGGAATTCCAGCTCCTTGGAATTTCTCGACCATCTAGGGCCTCCAACTGGTAGGAGCCAGGTCGGTTTACCCAGCGAACCTTATACGGACCTTCCCAATTTGGCGCTAGCTTCCCACCTTCCGCAGGTTGAGATGCTTTAGCTCGCCTTAGCACCAGATCTCCGATTCTGAAAAGCTTCGGTCGGACCTTGGAGTTGTAATATCGGGCCACCCTCCGCTGATACATCGCCATCCGAACCTGCGCCATTTTCCTCGCTTCTTCCAAGAGATCCAGGTTCCCTCGGAGTTGCTCCGAATTGGCCTCGGGTCGGTGCGCGGCCACCCGAGGTGAGGGGAGTCCGAGCTCCACGGGGACAACGGCTTCCGTGCCATAGGTTAGGCTGAAAGGCGTCTCCCCGGTAGGGGTCCGATGCGTGGTCCGATACGCCCAAAGGACATTCTCGAGCTCTTCGACCCAAGCTTGCCCCGTCCGACCGATTCGCGCTTTGATACCTTGGAGGATTGTCCGATTTGTGACCTCGGCCTCGCCGTTGGTTTGGGGATGCGACACAGACATGAACCGATGCTCGATTCCGAACTCCTCGCAGAAGTCACGGAAATGCTTGTTGTCGAACTGTCGACCATTATCCGAGATGAGGACCCGAGGTACCCCAAATCGGACAATGATGTTCTTCTTCACGAACTTCCGGACTTGTGCCTCCGTGATAGTGGCCAGTGGCTCTGCCTCCACCCACTTGGTGAAGTAGTCGATGGCGACAATCAAAAATTTCCGCTGGGCCGAAGCGACGGGGAATGGTCCGAGGATATCCATTCCCCACTGTGCGAAGGGCCAGGGTGCGGTGATTGGTGCCAAGGGGACAGAGGGGACTCTCTGGACGTTGGCGTGGCGCTGGCAGGCGTCGCATTTCCGTACGTGATCCTTTGAGTCCTCCAACAAGGTCGGCCAATAGTAGCCTTGCCTCATGATCTTATGCGCCAAGGACCTAGCCCCCAAGTGCGATCCGCAGATGCCTTTGTGGACTTCGCTGAGGGCGTAGGCCGCTTCCGAGGGGCGGAGGCACCTTAAGAGGGGGGCGGTGAACGAGGTCCGATACAGCCTCCCTTCATAGAGTACGTAGTGGGCGGACTTCATGACAAGTCGCCGAGCCTGATCTTCGTCTTCAGGGAGATCCCTTCGGTGAGGTAGGCGACGAGCGGGTCCATCCAAGACGGCTCCGGATCAATCGCCATCACCGCTCCAGCCTCGCCGATGCTCGGGGCATCCAGAGTTTCCAGGTAGATCGCCCTCGACAAGTTGTGCGCCTCTGCGCCCACCAAGCGGGACAACCTATCGGCCCTGGCATTTTCGCTTCTTGGGACCTGCTGAATGTCAACACTGCCGAGGTCGGGAATGAGTGCTTGCACCTTCTGGACGTAGTTCTGCATGGTCGGGCTCCGGGCCTCGAACTCCCCACGGACCTGTCCGACCACCAGCTGGGAGTCGGTGAAGACCTTCAGGCGCCGGATGCCGAGCTCCTTGGTGAGTTTGAGTCCCGTGACTAGGGCCTCGTACTCCGCCTCGTTGTTGGTCACTGGAAATCCGAACCTCAAGGCATACTCGGCTATCACTCCCTCGGGACTGGTAAGGACCAGCCCGGCCCCTCCACCTTCGGGGTTCGACGACCCATCGATGTGAAGCGTCCAGATCGGGAGGTCGAGGCTGGGTGTTTCCGGCGGCCGAGGTTCCGCCTCCTGCACCGTGCACTCAGCGAGGAAGTCCGCGAGCACCTGGGCCTTGATGGCGGGTCGGGGCTGGTAGCGGATGTCGAACTCACCAAGTTCTACTGCCCACTTCACCAGCCGTCCCGCATTCTCAGGATTGCTGAGGATCTGCCGCAGTGGTTGATCGGTCAAGAGGGTGACAGAATGAGCCTGGAAATAGGGGCGAAGCCTCCTAGTCGCGGTCAGCAGCGCGAAGGCGATCTTTTCAGCCTTCGTATACCGCGTCTCGGCATCCCGCAGGACTCGGCTGATGTAGTACACAGGCTTCTGAAGTTTTGCCTCTTTCCGAACCAGTACCGCACTGACTGCGGTTGAGGAGACCGCCAGATAAAGATAGAGCATCTCCCCTTCTTGCGGCTTGGACAGCAGGGGAGGAGACGCCAAGTATTCCTTGAGCTGGTCGAATGCTGCTTGACATTCGGCCGTCCAGAGGAAGTCTTTCGGGCGTTTCAGCACCTTGAAGAATGGTTGGCAGCGTTCGGCCGATTTCGCCACAAATCGTCCGAGTGCGGCAACCCTTCCAGCGAGCTCCTGAACCTCCTTCACTTTGGTCGGAGGGGACATATCTCGGATGGCCTTGATTTTGTCCGGGTTGGCTTCGATCCCCCGCTGGTTGACAATGAAACCGAGGAACCTCCCGGCCGAAGCACCAAAGGCGCACTTCGCTGGGTTCAGCTTCATGCGAAACTTCCGCAAGGTGGCGAAAGTCTCCTCCAGATCCGCAATGTGCTGGTCTGCATGGCGGCTCTTCACCAGCATATCGTCCACGTACACCTCCATGTTCCGGCCGATCTGCTCCTTGAAGATTTTATTGACGAGGCGCTGGTAAGTGGCGCCAGCATTCTTCAGACCGAAGGGCATTACCTTGTAGCAGTACAGCCCCCGGTCTGTTATAAAAGCAGTTTTCTCCTCGTCCTGTGGAGTCATCATTATTTGGTTGTAGCCGGAGAAGGCATCCATGAAAGACAGCAGCTGATATCCGGAAGTCGCGTCGACCAGTTGGTCTATTCGTGGAAGCGGAAAGCTATCCTTGGGACACGCCTTGTTCAGGTCGGTGTAGTCGACGCACATCCTCCACTTTCCGCTCGCCTTCCGGACAAGTACGACGTTTGCCAGCCACTCGGGGTAGCTCACTTCCCTTATGAAGCCTGCCTCCAAGAGTTTGTCTACCTCCTGGTCGACCACCCGGATCCGATCCGGGGCACAGTGTCTCTTCTTCTGCTTTACGGGTCGGTGGGTCGGGTCGACGTTGAGGGCGTGAGAAATGACCTCCGGGTCGATCCCAGGTACATCGGCCGCCGACCAGGCAAATACATCGGCATTGGCTCGGAGGAATTCCACTAACCGGGCCCGAGCTTCCGAGTCGAGATTGGCACCGACCCGGATCGTCCGGTCCGGGCGACCTTCTTCGAGGGGAACTTCGATCACACCCTCGGCCGGCTCCCCGTGCCGCAAAGCCACCTCGTCTCTGGCGTCAAGGGACTCGACGCTTAGGGCCTCCACGGGCTTCTTCCCTTTGAGAGTTGCTAGGAAACATTGCCGTGCGGTCGGTTGGTCACCTCGGACCTCTCCAATCCCGGCCGCCGTGGGGAACCGCATGAGCAAATGGTATGTAGAGACTACCGCGCGAAGGGCGTTCAGTCCGGGTCGTCCGAGGATAGCGTTGTAGGCCGAGGGAACACGGACGACCAAGAACCCGAGCCGCACCGTGGCTTCTGCGGGTGCAACGCCCGCAGTCACAGGCAGCTCAACGACACCTTCGGCCGAGATAGCGTCTCCAGTGAATCCTATGAGGGGGGTGGATGTTTTGTGCAACAATTGTCGGGACAAGCTCATCTTTTGGAAGGCCTCGTAAAACAAAATGTCAGCTGAGCTTCCACTATCCACAAGATCACGCCTTACATCATAGTTCGCCATAGTGAGGGAGATCACCATGGCGTCATCGTGGGGGGTCTGAACCCCCTTTACATCTTCATCACAAAAAGTGATTACATTTCCGACCCTCTGCCTCTTCGCGACGGCCACCCCTGATGCTTCCGCCGAGCCCCCTGCGTTCCTCACGGGCCGAGAGCAGCCCCCAGTGATGGTGTGGATCACGCCCGTGACGAGTCGATTCTGCTCCCGAGGCTCCTGAGGGGCCGGGTCGGCCGGATGCGGGTCTGCGGGGGGACGTCGGTCGTTCACATATCAACCGAGACGCCCTCGGCGGATGAGAGCCTCGATCTCGTCCCGAAGCTGGAAGCAGTCTTCGGTGTCGTGGCCGTGGTCTCGGTGGTACTCACAGTACGCCCGAGAGGGCCTCCTCCCAGGGATCTTCTTCATCTGTCTCGGGACCGGGAGGTCCTCCCGCCCCTTGATCTCCATAAGGATCTGGGCCCGGGGAGTCAGGAGTGGGGTGTACCGGTTGAAGCGTCGGGGCGGAGAACGAGGGCGTGGGGCGCCGTGGTTCCTCGCCGGTGATGGGCTTCTGCGCCGACGTTGAGGCGTCGGGCTCCTCCTCTGGCGTGCTTCTTTTCGCCTTTTCTTCCCGAGCTTTAGAGGGGTCTCGGCGGCCTCCTTGCTCCGGTGGGCGGCCGCCTCCTCGGCGTCCGCATACTGGTTCGCCCGAGACAACAGCTCCGGGAAGCTCCGCGGCAGGCGTTTGTCCAGGGAGAAGGTGAGTCTGCCCTTCCGGAAGCCACGCTTCAGGGCTGAAAGAGCCACCTCCTGGCTCAGGTTCCGGACCTCCAGCGTAGCCTTGTTGAAGCGGGTAAGGTAATCCCGCAGGCTTTCTCCCTCGTTTTGCCGGACATCAAAGAGGGAGTCGGAGACCAGTCGCCGCCGGCTACTGACGGCGAAATGGCTGATGAAGAGGCGAGTGAACTGGTCGAAGGACTGGATAGAGTTAGCCTCCAGGCCGGCGAACCACGCCCTAGCTGGGCCACGGAGGGTCGCCGGGAAGGCCTTGCAGAGGAGAGGATCTGATGCTCCGTGGAGGAGCATAAGGGTCCTGAAACTCTCGACGTGATCCCGCGGGTCCGCTGCCCCGTCATAGGGCTCGATCGCCGGCATTTTGAACCCCGGCGGATTTGGGGTCCGCAGGATCCTCGAGGCAAGCGCCGGCTGGGAGGAGATCTCCAAGTCGGCGAAGGGATCTTTGGAGTGGCCCTTCAGGACCTGGAGTTGTCTGTGGAGATCATCCACCCGCCGGTCCAGGGAGCGCGACCGGTGGGTGGGAGACAAGGAGCGGCGCGAGGGGGACCGACTGGAGTGCGGGCTCCTCGAGGACTGGGGGGTCTGGGAACGCGCCCGGGTCCGCCTCTCGTACCCCGCGCAGCTCCGATGAGAAGGTCCCGGCAGAACGGACCGTGCTCGAGAATCTTCCTCGCGCCGGCGCTCCTCCCCATGGGAGAGGAAGGAACGCGGGTTGAGGAGGACAGGTGAGCACTCCGGGAGCAGTGGCTCCTGGGCCCGCTGCGGCGCTCGAGACATCACACCCTGCAGGTTCTGCACTGCCTCCGCGAGGGTGCGAACCTGCTGGGCTAACTGGTCGAACTGAGCGGCTTCGACCATCTGAATGGGAGGTGGGGCGGTGGAATGTTGCTGAGAGTGTGTTGGAGATGCGGCTGCCTCCCGGCCAGAGGCGCGAGAGGCCCCGCGACCGGAAGCATTGGAAGCTCCACGACCACCTCGCCGTGCCATTACGATCGTTCTGAGATTCGGGCCCTCCTTCTAGCGCCAACTGTTGCTGGTGGTCCAAACCGAGAACGATTGGCACTGCGGTGTGAACGGGGTTCCGTCTGAGTTGCCTTGGTTGGTGTTGATCACGCTCCATGTTGCCCAGAGATGGTCACCCAAGAGGGGGGTGAATTGGGTGTTTTAAAACTTTTTGGCTAATTTAAAAGTAAAACACACAAATATATGAACTAAAGCAAAGATAAAGGGATAAGAAGAGACAACCACAAACACACGGTTTTATAGTGGTTCGGAGCCTTCACCGCTCCTACATCCACTCCCCAAAGCGCCTTTGGGAATTTCCACTATAATCCAAGATTACAGTACGGTAGTTTTGCGAGTTCACTACCCAACTCGTTGTTTTACACCGGGCTCACAACAAACCCTAAACCCCCAATTTCTCTTAGGCTTGGGACGCCTTTCCCTTGTTCCAAGTCCCTTGACTTGAACAAGCACTACAATCAAAGAGTTTACAAAAGAGAATAAAAGCTCTAAAAAGCAAATATATCAATTATGAACAATTTAACCCGGAAGAATCTTTTTGCCGTTGGAAGCGTGGGAGATGTTGATTCTTCCGATGTGGAGCGCGTAGGATCGAGTGTGAGCTTTGAATCCCGAGCGCACGAGAGTGGTTGAGCTTGAAATCGCTTGGGAAACTTAAAAGCACTTGATTTCCTTTCTTGAATGCACTCACTCCCTTGAGCTTTCCTTTCTAACTTCTCTCTTGAATGATCTTGCTTTTTGGTTGGTGAAGAGTTGTTGAGAACCACTTAAGAGGTCCCTTTTATAGCCCAAAAAGCAAATATAGCCGTTAGAAACAAAAAGAGAAGGATTTGAAATTCAAAACCAAACCTGAAAAGCTGTCAGTCGCGTCCCAGGCGCTCCGGGGACGTCTCCGCTACAACGAGAGACGTCTCGCCTACAGGATTTTACTTTTTACTTTATCTGGGGTCGACTCGGCACTTTACGGGGACGTCTCGGCGTGTTAGCGCTTTTTGAGTGGGGACGACTCCGCTGCTTTGGGGACGACTCCGCTTCTTTATCTCCGAAAATCATGTCCTCTGGAATTTCCTGAGAGAGTCGACTCCGCTCTTTCAGGGGACGTCTCCGCTTGTCTGCACTTTATGCGTGGGGACGACTCCGCTTTCTCAGGGTCGACTCCGCTTCCTTATCACCGAAAAAAACCATTCTCTAGAAAACCCTGAGAGAGCCGTCTCCGCCATCTTGGGGACGACTCGGGAAGTCACCTTTTTACTTGCGGGGACGACTCCGCGTACAGCGGGGACGTCTCGCGCATATCCCTTGAAAAACGCCTTTCTGCCGCCACTGAGAGAGTCGACTCCGCTACTGAGAGAGTCGACTCCGCTAACGCGGGGACGACTCGGCAGGTGCCGGGGACGCCTCGGCTTGTGCTAGTTCTTCCTGTTTGTGCCAGAGACGTCTCTGAAACTATCAGGAGACGTCTCGGCTATCCCTGAACTTTTTCTTTAGCTCAAAATAATCTTCAATAAATTCATAAAAATTATGGGAACTTGCCTAGACATTTCTTAGCAATATTCTTAATAAAACACATGAATTCCTCAATTAAATAGATAAGATATAATGGAATTTTACTCTAGTGTTTTGCATTCAACAAAATCCATTAGGGGGTCAACAATCTCCCCCTTTTTGATGATGACAAAACACTGAGTATATGCAAAATTTGAAAATTAACATACACACAGTATTTGCTCAGTTTTACAATGTGCATTAATTCAGAATATTCAATTTTCAGTTCTTTCCTTATGCATAAGATTGATCTTAATAGCTCTTAAGTAAATTTAGCATATCAACTTAAATTGAATCAAGTTAAAATGAAATATTGATGCTAAATATAATTGAGAGCAAAATTTAGCAATTATCTTAAAGCCAATAAGTATGAATTTTAAATTTTGCATTTCATATTCAATAGTCATATTCAAAATTCTATTCCCCCTTTCAATATCCATATTCAAAATTCTACTCCCCCTTTCAATATCCATATTCAATATTCTACTCCCCCTTTTTGTCATCAACAATGAAGGGGACAAATTATCCTTAGGTGCTTAAAACTCAATTCATAGTAGAATTCATTCATTTTACTCCCCCTTTGATATTCAGGTTGTGCTCCCCCTGTTTCATATGCTTTGATAAGTTGTGCCAAATTTAAATACTTAATGTATGTTTTGAGATTCTTATGACATATCAAGAGGCACATTCATATTCACAGAAATACATCCACAAAGTTGACAATGTACACATATTTTTCAAAAGAGATTGTATTCATGTATCATTGTGAACCTTTGAAGTCAGTACATAGTCAAAGAGAAGAAATCATTACAAGTATTGATTTCTAATACAAAAGTGTTTCAAAATAGCCTAGGATTTACAAAAAGAAGATCCTACAAGATATCCATCATCGGCGACGTTGCTCATGGGGCTTACTAGTTGTACTTTGTGCATAAGCCTTACAAGCTGCATCTATGAATGCATTGATGGAATCCATGAGGGTCTTGAAGTGATCTCCCTGTGACTTGTGGAATCCTGCCACAAGTGCCTCAAACTCTATAGTTGCCATTTCAATTCTTCCTCTGAGTTGGGCAACTAAGGTGCTCACATTGCCATCTGGCTTTGTTAGCTCTTGAAGACTTTTGGAAATGCTCTTCAAGCTGTCCTTGAGCTCTAATGATCTGATGGTTTGGGTGGCACCCACACCAATTATTTCTTGTGTTGTAGCTTCAATTTGACTTCTAATATCCTTCATCTCTTGTAGAAGCCCTTCATGTGAAGCTCTGATGGGGGCCAGCTCTGTGGAGATCATGGATCTCATCTCCTCCCTCATCTGCTGGCAAATGGCAGATGCTAAGGTGCGCATCTGATCCTCTGATAGGAAGGAGGGCCCACTGACTGGAGGAGGTGGTGGCATGGATGTGGAAGGTCCAGCTGAGCTGGATGGAATATCAGGGATGTCCATGTGGCTAGGTGGAGGAGAGTGATGGTCAGACTCATGATGTGGGATTTCAGGCTCTATGGTTTGTGCTTTTCTTTTTGGAACCTTGACCCACGACCCATCTACCTTTTGAAACTCCATTCTTCTCATTGTGCCCTCATTATAGTAGTCGGTGTTTCTCAAGGCCTTTGCAGGTTCATTTGATGGAATGGAAACTTTGAAGTGTTTAAACACTAAGGTAAAGATCATGCCATAGGGTATACTAAACCTAGAGTACCTATGACATAGGGCAATGTAGTTTAGCATGAGTCTAGGGAGGTTTAGAGGGATCCCTAGTAGGATATGGTGCATTATAACTAAATCTCGCTCCGAAACAAAATCGAAGCGACCGGTTTTAGGAAATAGGACCCGGTTGACAATGCTTAAAAGAAGTCTCATCTCTGCATTTAGGTCCTGGGAGTTGACAACATCAAGAGGGCCGCAGTCCTCTCTTCCTAAAATTAAGTTTAGAGCTATTTCCCTTTGGGGATGTGAGGTTGGAGCCTCGCCGTCCCTAGGGATTTGCAAGACAGTGGATAAGATGTCCTCATTAATTTCTACTAATGTCCCTCGGACATGTGCGGTGAACCCTAAGTCCCCTAAAGCCATATCACTAAACATTTCTCTAACAAGGCCGGGGTAGGTCGAGGTATTGAGGGTGCAAAGATGCTCCCACCCTTGGGCTCGGAGTCTCTCTCCAATAGAGAACCCCTCATGATCTAAAAATGCAAAATCTATGTACCTACCGGTTGTGACTGTGCGATTTGCACAGGAAATCGTTGTGGTTGGCGGAGCAACCGGAGGAGAAGGCGCGGAGGGTTCTTCCCGCCGTTCCTCACCGTCGCCCGCTACTCTAGGTCGCCTCCCACGGGTTGTCCTAGCTTTCTTTGGTGCCATGGATGCTAGGGATTGCGATTTAGGGCAAATGGAAGCTAGGTTTTGAGGTTGAGAGCAAATGGAGGCTAGGGCTTTCCGTTTTGGTCGGGAATGAGGGAGAAAGCTCGAGTCGGCTCGAGCGATTTCGACCTATTTAAAAAGTCCTCATTCGGTCCCCGAGACGTCTCGGCGACTAAGGCGAGACGTCTCCCCCTGGGGGGACGTCTCGGCGACTTGCCAGAGACGTCTCCGGCACAAAAAAAATTTCAGACTGCATTTCCAAAATTTTTGTTTAATCACCCTGATCAATCATGATTTCTTTTGATAAACATAGAGTGAATTTGTTTGTGATCCTCCCCCTTAATATTACATCTCATAATGATTTGATAATGATTTTTAACTTATTAATGTTGAAATGAGGAATGTTTGACCAAATTTCGAATACCCATGATATAGGCTCTGAAAATATCTCTATGAAGAGTCCAAGGGAGGGTAACCATCCTCCGGAAAGTCAAGCAGTTCGTCATTTAGCTTAGATGAATTTATGTTTTCACTTATGTTTGCCTTGAGGTGGATTACTAGTTCGAGTAGCAAAGCAATGCAATACAAGTTCAATTCATTTGCTAGGATCATACAAGCTCAAAGCATTCCTTAAGAAATTGAATCTATCTTTACAAAGGGGCTTTGTAAAGATATCAGCTAATTGATTTTCAGTACATACATATTCAATTACCACATCATTTTTCAGCACATGATCCCTAATAAAATGATGCCTAATCTCTATATGCTTTGACTTAGAGTGTTGGACAGGATTTTTTGTTAAGTTGATTGCACTTGTATTATCACACTTAATTGGTATATTGTCCATTTTAATACCGAAGTCTTCAAGTTGTTGCTTAATCCAAAGAACTTGGGCACAACAGCTTCCGGCTGCAATGTACTCAGCTTCAGCTGTGGACAAGGCAACTGAATTTTGTTTCTTGCTAAACCAAGAAACCAAGTTGGCACCCAAGAATTGACATGTGCCACTTGTGCTTTTTCTGTCGAGTTTGCACCCGGCAAAATCAGCATCGGAATATGCAATTAAGTTTATATCAGATTGTTTAGAGTACCATAAGCCTACATTGGATGTCCCTACTAGATATCTAAAAATTCTTTTAACAGCTTGTAAGTGTGATTCCTTAGGACATGCTTGGTATCTAGCACACATACAAACACTGAATAATATATCTGGTCTACTAGCAGTAAGGTAAAGTAAAGAGCCTATCATACCTCTGTACAATTTGCAGTCTATACTTTTACCTTTTTCATCTTTGTCAAGCTTGCAACTTGAGCCCATGGGTGTGCTGATTTCCTTTGCATCCTTCATCTTGAATTTTTCCAGCATTTCCTTGATGTATTTGGACTGACTGATGAAGATGCCTTCCTCTGATTGTTTTATTTGTAGCCCAAGGAAGAAGTTGAGCTCACCCATCATGCTCATTTCAAATTCTCCCTGCATAAGCTTGGCAAACTCTTGACAGAGACTATTATTAGTAGCACCAAAAATTATATCATCCACATAAATTTGTACAAGCAATAAGTCATTTCCTTTTCTTTTAATAAAGAGGGTTTTGTCTACATTTCCTCTCTTAAATTTGTTCTCAATTAGGAAATTACTTAATCTTTCATACCATGCCCTAGGAGCTTGCTTAAGTCCATACAATGCTTTATGCAATTTATACACAGAATCTGGATGTAAGTGATTTTCGAAACCTGGAGGTTGTCCTACATAAACTTCCTCCATTATATAGCCATTTAAGAATGCACTTTTTACATCCATTTGATAGAGTTTAAAATCCATGAAGCATGCATATCCTAAAAGCAGTCTAATAGCCTCTAACCTAGCAACAGGAGCAAAAGTTTCATCAAAATCTATTCCTTCCTCCTGATTATATCCTTTGGCCACTAACCTAGCTTTGTTTCTTATTACTATTCCATCTTCATCTAGTTTATTTCTATACACCCACTTGGTGCCTATAATTGAAACATTAGGGGGTCTTTTCATTAGAGTCCAAACTTCATTTCTTTCAAATTGGTTTAATTCCTCTTGCATAGCATTCATCCAATTATCATCTTTTTCAGCTTCTTCTAGTGATTTAGGCTCTATTTGTGAAACGAAAGCAAGATAATTACTAGTGTTTCTTAAAGAGGATCTAGTTCTTATACCTTGTGAAGGATCACCGAGGATTAGATCCTTTGGATGACCATGTGCATACCTCCATTCTTTAGGAAGATCTTGATTTCTTGATGGAGGTTGATCTTCTTCATCTTGCTGATTTGTATCCTCTTTGATCTCATCCTCATGTTGTTTGTCTTGTATGGAGAATTCCTTGATCCCGTCTTCAAGTATACCTGCATCACCATCTTCTTCTTTTCTAGAAGAATCTCCATTAGTTTCATCAAAAACAACATGAATGGATTCTTCAACAACGAGAGTTCTCTTGTTGAAGACCCTATATGCTCTACTAGATGAGGAATAACCTAAGAAGATCCCCTCATCTGATTTAGCACTAAATTTACTGAGATTGTTCTTTCCATTGTTCAAAATAAAGCATCGACAACCGAAAACATGAAAATAACTTATATTTGGTTTCTTACCTTTCATCAATTCATACGGTGTTTTCTTTAAGATGGATCTAACTAAAGCACGATTTAAAATATAACATGAGGTATTTATTGCTTCAGCCCAAAAATACTTTGGTAGATCCGATTCGCACAACATGGTACGAGCCATATCTGCTAGTGTGCGATTCTTCCTTTCTACCACCCCGTTTTGTTGAGGTGTCCTAGGTGCCGAGAAGTTGTGATTGATACCATTTTCTTCACAGAATTTTTCAAAATACTGATTTTCAAACTCGGTACCATGATCACTCCTAATTGCTTTTAGTTTAAGATTGAGTTCATTCGAAACTCTATTATGAAACTTAATAAAAGCGGGAAAGGACTCATCTTTATGTGCAAGAAATGAAACCCATGTAAGACGTGAAAAATCATCAACAATTACAAGACCAAATTTCTTACCCCCTAGACTAGCAGTTCTAGTGGGTCCAAACAAATCCATGTGAATTAGTTCTAAGGGTTTTGATGTTGAAACTATGTTTTTAGACTTAAAGGAACTTCTTGTTTGTTTTCCTAATTGACATGCAGCACAAATTTTATTCTTTTCAAAGTCTATTTTTGGTAGCCCTTTGACTAGATCCTTTGTAATTAATTTAGAGATTAAATCCATGCTAGCATGCCCTAACCTACGATGCCATAACCAACTAGTCTCATTGACTTTGGGATTCATGGCTACAAGACATTGGCCATCCTTCATGGTGAGATCATCAAGATCTACCATGTAAACATTTCCATGCCTATGTCCTGTGAGTATGATCTCATTATCAATTGGACTACTAATTATGCATAGTGACGATTCAAATGACACTTTAAAGCCCTTGTCACAAAATTGACTTATACTTAATAAATTATGTTTTAGTCCATTAACTAACAATACATTATCAATAAATGAGGAGGGTGATATGGAGATTTTACCAACACCAATAATTCGTCCTTTAGCATTGTCTCCAAATGTGACTAATCCTCCTTCTTTTGATTCCAAGGTGACGAGGAGACTCTTGTCACCGGTCATATGCCTTGAGCAACCGCTATCAAGATACCACATTCTCTTTTTATTTTCGGCTGCAAGGCATACCTGCAAAATGATCATGTGAAGCTCTTAGGTACCCAAGTTTTCTTGGGTCCTTCGTGGTTAGTGTGGTTGGTTCCCTTAGGCACCCATACTTTAGTTATGTTTTTGGCTTTCACAAATGTACTCTTGTTAGTTTGGATTTTTCTTTGAATACAAGAGTAGGCTTTATGTCCATTCTTTCCACAATGAAAACATGTAGGTTTTTCAGTTTTTACATCTTTTACTTTTACAAAGAAATTCTTTAGATACTTTTGTTGTTTATTAGTTTTATATCCTAATCCGGCTTTATTGAAAACAGCTCTTTGATTTGAAAGAATGAGATTTAATTTTTCAGAGCTTTGTGTGAATTTTTCAACAATTGGTTTGTACTTATGTACCTCATTCTTGAGATTCAAATTTTCTTTCACTAGTTCTTCCTTATCTTTTTTAAGAGATTCAACATTTTGTGCAAGTGAGGTATTATTATCGAATAGGGATTTTACTTGTAGATTTAATTCCTTAATTAGTGTATTTGCCTTTTCATTTTCAATGTTAAGTTTTGAGTTTTTGATTTCTAGGTCAATAGTGTTAATATTTTTAATGCTCTCCTTTTTATTTAATAGATTTTCAATATCTTCCTTTAGTTTTTGATTAGAGGCTTTTAATTCTTTATTCTTTGCTCCTAACATACCACAATCACCCATAAGTTCTTGAAAAGCCTCATATAATTCTTCTAAAGTAAAATTTATAGTTGGGTTTTGACATACCTCATCGTCTTCAAACGCCATGAAGCACAAATTGGCGGTCTCTTCCTTTTCTTCCTCGGAGGATGATGTGTCACTATCATCCCATGTTGCCTTTAATGCCTTCTTCTTCTCCTTTCCAAAATACTTCTTTTGTTGAGGGCATTTGGAACGAACGTGTCCCGGTCTCTTGCAATCATAGCATATGATTGGGTCTCTTTCTTTTTCTTTTTCTTTTTCCCAATCATTTCTCCCTCCAAATTTCTTTCTTGGGAAAGGTTTCTTTCTTCTCATGAATTTCTTAAATTTTCTTACTATCAAGCCCAAGTCCTCATCTTGGCTTTCTTCTTCACTCTCACTACTCTCTTCTTCACACACACTTGAAGTAGCTTTGAGTGCGATTGTCCTTTTCTTCGGCAACTCTTCTTCATGTTGCTTCATTGTGAGCTCATGCGTCATCAATGAGCCCAGTAGTTGTTCTAATCCCAAAGTGTTGAGGTCTTTGGCTTCTACGATTGCCGTGACCTTTGCTTCCCATGCTTTCGGCAAAGACCTGAGAATTTTACTCACAAGTTCCGGGTTAGTATAAGATTTACCCAAACTCTTTAGACCATTAATTATATCGGTAAAGCGAGTAAACATGCATGTGATGGTTTCATTAGGTTCCATCTTAAACAATTCATATTTGTGAACTAGAATGTTCACTTTGGACTCTTTGACTTGATTTGTACCCTCATGGGTAACTTCAAGCCTATCCCATATTTCCTTGGCGGAACTACATGTAGAGACTCTATTGAACTCATTTACATCTAAAGAACAAAATAGTGAGTTCATGGCTCTAGAATTGAGTTGAGCCATCCTATCATCATTCTCATCCCAATCCTCCTCAGGTTTGGGAACTCGAATGCCATTAACCACATGTGATGGTTCTTGTGGTCCCTTGACTATAACCCTCCACAAGGCATAGTCTTGTGCTTGAATGAAGATTTTCATTCTAGTCTTCCAATAGGTATAATTTGTCCCATTGAAGAGTGGAGGTCTATTGGTTGCTTGCCCCTCGGCAGGAACATTGTTAAAGGGTGTTCCCATCTAGATCTTTGGCTAAGACGGTTAGGTCTTTCAAGAAATACACAGAGCACCTGCTCTGATACCACTTGTTGCCCAGAGATGGTCACCCAAGAGGGGGGTGAATTGGGTGTTTTAAAACTTTTTGGCTAATTTAAAAGTAAAACACACAAATATATGAACTAAAGCAAAGATAAAGGGATAAGAAGAGACAACCACAAACACACGGTTTTATAGTGGTTCGGAGCCTTCACCGCTCCTACATCCACTCCCCAAAGCGCCTTTGGGAATTTCCACTATAATCCAAGATTACAGTACGGTAGTTTTGCGAGTTCACTACCCAACTCGTTGTTTTACACCGGGCTCACAACAAACCCTAAACCCCCAATTTCTCTTAGGCTTGGGACGCCTTTCCCTTGTTCCAAGTCCCTTGACTTGAACAAGCACTACAATCAAAGAGTTTACAAAAGAGAATAAAAGCTCTAAAAAGCAAATATATCAATTATGAACAATTTAACCCGGAAGAATCTTTTTGCCGTTGGAAGCGTGGGAGATGTTGATTCTTCCGATGTGGAGCGCGTAGGATCGAGTGTGAGCTTTGAATCCCGAGCGCACGAGAGTGGTTGAGCTTGAAATCGCTTGGGAAACTTAAAAGCACTTGATTTCCTTTCTTGAATGCACTCACTCCCTTGAGCTTTCCTTTCTAACTTCTCTCTTGAATGATCTTGCTTTTTGGTTGGTGAAGAGTTGTTGAGAACCACTTAAGAGGTCCCTTTTATAGCCCAAAAAGCAAATATAGCCGTTAGAAACAAAAAGAGAAGGATTTGAAATTCAAAACCAAACCTGAAAAGCTGTCAGTCGCGTCCCAGGCGCTCCGGGGACGTCTCCGCTACAACGAGAGACGTCTCGCCTACAGGATTTTACTTTTTACTTTATCTGGGGTCGACTCGGCACTTTACGGGGACGTCTCGGCGTGTTAGCGCTTTTTGAGTGGGGACGACTCCGCTGCTTTGGGGACGACTCCGCTTCTTTATCTCCGAAAATCATGTCCTCTGGAATTTCCTGAGAGAGTCGACTCCGCTCTTTCAGGGGACGTCTCCGCTTGTCTGCACTTTATGCGTGGGGACGACTCCGCTTTCTCAGGGTCGACTCCGCTTCCTTATCACCGAAAAAAACCATTCTCTGGAAAACCCTGAGAGAGCCGTCTCCGCCATCTTGGGGACGACTCGGGAAGTCACCTTTTTACTTGCGGGGACGACTCCGCGTACAGCGGGGACGTCTCGCGCATATCCCTTGAAAAACGCCTTTCTGCTGCTACTGAGAGAGTCGACTCCGCTACTGAGAGAGTCGACTCCGCTAACGCGGGGACGACTCGGCAGGTGCCGGGGACGCCTCGGCTTGTGCTAGTTCTTCCTGTTTGTGCCAGAGACGTCTCTGAAACTATCAGGAGACGTCTCGGCTATCCCTGAACTTTTTCTTTAGCTCAAAATAATCTTCAATAAATTCATAAAAATTATGGGAACTTGCCTAGACATTTCTTAGCAATATTCTTAATAAAACACATGAATTCCTCAATTAAATAGATAAGATATAATGGAATTTTACTCTAGTGTTTTGCATTCAACAAAATCCATTAGGGGGTCAACACTCCACCTTCCACCGGGAAACCTGCAAGCAAGCCTCGCACCACCACTGGGGTAGTGGGGGCCCTCCGACGATCAAGTCAGAGGAGATTGAAGGAGAAGTAGAGACGATAGTAGCAAGTAAGAGAATGCTCTGGAAGATATTGCTTACCCCCCCCCTTCTCCCCCCAGCCGCATATATACCAGGCTGGGGGGTCTTTCCAGGGGGGTTCGTCATCGTGGGGCACGATGGAGTGGCCACTGACATGGCCGTTACAGGGCGTCGTGGGGCAGCGCTGGGTACGGCCATGACAGGGCGTAGTGGAGCTCCGCTTTGTACGGCTGTTACAGGAGATCGTGGAGCAGCATCGGATACAGCCGTTGCAGGGAGTAGTGGAGCAGGAGGCCGCGGGGTGCCTCTGGGGAATAGCCTGTCGTTGTCGAGAGATATCCGACTCGGGGTCGGATTGCTGGATCAAGGGGCAGCCGACTCGGGGTCGGGCTGCGGAGCCGAAGATATCCGACTCGGGGTCGGATTGCTGGATCAAGGGGCAGCCGACTCGGGGTCGGGCTGCAGAGCCGAAGATATCCGACTCGGGGTCGGATTGCTGGATCAAGGGACTGCCGTAGTCTTCCTGGGCGCGCGTGCCGGTCACGTAGGGCATGGTGGCTAAGTTCCCCCGTAACAGGATGTATCATAGAGTCTCTTCAGATTAGCCTGCATAGAAGGCTACCAATCTGCTGGCCCGGTGGCCTCTCGATATATATGCTTGCCTGTCTATAAGTATGAGAGTATTTTTGGAGAAAAAATTATGAGAATTAGACTTTCTTATCTTCTAAATTATTTTTTTTCTATGAAATATGATATCCCTCTATTTTTTTGTGATTTTTTTTTTTATCAAATGAATCCTAGGTGTGATAGTGGGCATCGAGCATCCCATCCAACTTAGCGCTATAAACCGCACTATTGAGGATCCTGGGTGATAGCTAGGATGGCTGCATCAGCTGTTGTAAATTAGATCGATAACCACCAGGCGAAGTTAGTTGCACCGCTAAAGTGGGCGCTTCTTTATTATTAGCTGGGTCAAACTGGAGCGAGAGATCAGGGGAATCACCGTGGCGTAACGAGCGCGGTAACAAGGTTATCATTAGTTTGCGACATGAGTTGTGAAGTGGGACCGAGATCGGAGTTGCAGGCTTTTTTGTAAATGAGAATAAGAGGTTTCCGTGCCCTAGTTTCCACAAATGCCACCACCGTCCATGGCAAAAGCCTCGGTGAGTCCTCTTCCCTTGTCTCTGTCCGAGTCTTTGCCGCTCCCGTGACCGATTACCCGTGAGGCGTCCAAGGAACTATTGATGAGGTGCTCGGGCTTGTGGATGGGTGTTTTTGTTTGTCTCCGTGCTATAAATACAGAAGAAAACGTCAAGTAAAAGAAAGGGTACATACAATGAGTAGGGTACCACTCTATGGCCCGAACCTGACCCAGGATGAACAAGCCTAGTTTAGAGTAAACAGATTTCGATCGTGAACAAATCAATTCAACTGAACCTATTTATTATGCGGGGTGCACTTAGGCTTTCAATAGTAGTGGTACACCTCCAAATCAGTTACAGCTCACTATAAAATTCAATCAATTAAAACATACCATGATGCCAATACATGGTGGATCGAGAGCGGCTACTGAGCGGGCTCAGCGCCATGCTGCCGAGCTTGCATATCAAGAGCTCCCATGGTTGGCCGCATCATAACCGAAAAATTTAGTGATCATCGAGGTCCCACCAATATAACAAGCAGGACGTCGTCCGCATGCAAAGCATTCACGCTTGATATTTTGGCGGTACTCAAGCCAATTAATTTTGGTCGACCCACATGCCCTAATTCTCTGGTGGTATGTAGGCTCCTCTACCGGATATACATAAGAAAAGTGAGGATGGGGGGTAAAGGAGGTAAGAAAAAGAAGAGCAGCCGACCATTGAGTTCTCTAGCGTCATCGTGCTTCTTGCCACGATGCCTAAAGCCAGTCAGTTCTCGGCGGCAATAATTAGTAATCCATTACATATGTTTAATAATCAAATTAAGCCAAATTGATCTATTTATGACTTATTTACATTCTACTTATCTATATAAAATTAGGTTAATAGTTCTTTCTTGACCTCACTAATTTAACCTTCTTTCTTAAACAAGTTATGTTTGTGGGATGATTGGCTTTTGATTTTGATTTCTAACCTACTTAATAAGAAGGTTAGCTTCAGTTTACCAGCGTTTTTTTCTTCTTTTTAATACTTATATCTCAACTCCACTTATTGTCATGCCTAAGTAGAAGGTGAATTATGCCCCAAACATGTGCTCTCTTTTTATTTAGACATTAATAAAAAAATTAGAGAAAAAGGGAAAAAAATGTATATAGAGTCTTTATTGATTTAGAGGAAACTTATGATAGGATGCTAAGAAAAGTGATTTAGTGGACTTCGAGAAGAAAGGATGTGCATTTATATCAACGATCGGCACCAAGGCTATATCTCTTTGTACTAATTATGAATGAACATACAACTAATATTCAAAAAGATGTATCATGATATATATTATTTATGGATGATATATTTTTCATTGATAATAAAAATTGATTGATGAACAAAACCTAGATCAAATATTGAATTAGACTTATGGTGGAAAAGTTTAGAGAATTCGAGCTTAAAAATTAATAGAATAAAGATAGATAATTTGGAATATAAAATTAATAAGAATGAAAGTAAAAATATAATATAATTGATAGAGGGAAAAACGGATCGTCTGGCCTTCCTCTCTCCACACCGGCAGCTCCCTCGGCTCAACCGGCATGGTCACCCTCGGGCCAGATTTGAACCACAACAATAATTAAGATTGATGAATGAGAGATATTATAAAGTGACTAAATTTGCTATTTAAGATTTATTATATAAAATAATGAGAAAATAGATGAAGATAGATATAATAAAATTAGATTTTGTTGTATAAGGTGAAAATGTGTGCCTGGAATATTATATGATAAGTACATACTTTTAAGATTTCACAAAAAATTTATAGGACAATAGTAATGCTTTCAATGTTGTAGTACTTAGGGTTCCAGGTAATAAAGAAAGCACATGGAAATAAATTAAGTGTATAAAAAATGAGAATGTTAAGATAGATTTGTAGTAAAATTGAGAAGGATTAATTAATAAATTAATATAGTATAGGAGTTGTGAGACTTGCACAATTTAAGGACAATGTTATGAAAAATTGATTAAGATGGTATGGACATGTACAATGAAGATATGATGAGACACCTATAAGAAGAGTTATTTTAATTTGTATAGAAGATTAAAAAAAAGAAAAGAAAAGGAAGACCTAAATTAATATGAATAAATTGTGAGAAAGGATATGAAGAAAATTGGGATTGTATTAGAGATGGCATTACATAGACATACTTGATGAACAAGGATCGAGAAGCAAATCCAAATAGTTGGAAAAGGACTAGATAATTATAATTATGACTATACATATACCTATATTGAGAAAAGGAGTTGCCCAGTTACGCTATAATTATCTAGGTCCTACTACAAGATTCAAATCTAAAACCTCTTATTTTATAAACAAAGGGTATAACCATCAGAGCAAGCAATAGCTTATAGAAGAGTATCATAATTAGCTCATAATTATTAGATAAGTTGGTTAACACCCAACTCTCCATGAAAGAAGTCTTAGAGTCAATCTCAAACCGGCGGTAAATAATCATTATGTTACTCAAAAAAATATAAAGTGTCGAAGTCACCACCAATTTTTGGTCTATATAGATCTTGCTTTATTATCAGATTTATTTCACTTTTCATATATATACCAAAACTATAGTTAAATAGAAAAATAAAATAAGAAAAAGAAGATCAGAAAAAACATTTGCAACTTCTTATTTTGCTAGGAGATATATAGTAGAATGGAAAATTAATTGCATTAGATGCTCATGTTCAAGGCAAATTGCATAATTTACAATAACAAAAAATAATTAGTGAGAAAAAGACGTTGCAACGGTCTTATTGATTTGATGTAAGGTCTCTTTCAAGATAGTCCAGGACCACTTATAGCCTTCTTCCAAGCACCTCCCATGAAGAAGCCAAAATTTACTCAAATATGATTCAGTTCGACATCTACTCTATAGCAGCTGACAATGATTGGATGGGCTGCTATTGGGTCCAAAGTTTTCCAAAGCGAACTTATTTTACGCACCACAAAAACAGTAAAGAACAATATATGGTGCCTCATGCTTAAGACGCTGAGACGAAGTAGTCATGCTATGCTTCCCGAAGAAAGAATTGGCTTCCGTCTTGATCAGTAGACGAGAACCCCACGATATTTTGTCCCAAGATTTCGGTACAACAGCTACAGGAGCCTTAATGGTACCTTCTTTATAACAAATCTTAAAATCACTACATGGTTGTTCTCTCAATGTTATGGTTCTTATTTACAACCTGCATATGTTTGTGTGTACATACATATATACATACATACATATATATATATATATATATATATATATATATATATGTGTATGCATGTATGCATGAATGAATGTATGTGTGTGTATATATATATACACATCTACATATATACACACACACATATATATATATATATATATATGTATATATAGATATACATATATACATGCATACATAGATACATACATACACAAATATATATATATGGATACACATATAGTTTATATATTATATAGTCTAGAATGTACTCGAATGCATTTGGTCCAAAATATTTCTCAATGGAAAGTAATAATGGATCTTTTAAAATAAAAATGGATATTATTGAACATGATTTATGGTCGCATTTTTGTGAACTTTTAAGCATGTATTGAATCAATGAAATGAAAACAGTATAATGCCATATCTTCATTTGATCTGAAGTTTAAAAGCATCCAAACCAGCTAATTTTAGTTTGTATATATTTTAAGGTATTTACATCAAGATTAATGATTTAAATTTGTAAATTATATAGTATATAATATATCTTAGGTCACTGGCTATATTGCTATGGTTCATTTTATACTTACTTGACACGCATATAAGGGCTATCTAAATAAATGATTTTGTCACTAGATATTTTATACTATACACTAAAGATTATGATGTACAATATTGATATTCATCCATACACTATTAATTTCTACTAAGATATATTTGTGACCAATTGTATTCGAGTGCATCCTAGCCTAATTATACATAGATATATTTATATAGATGAGATGATATCATTTTTCAACCTTTTCATTATTTATATTATTTATATAAAATCAAATTTTTATGTAATAAAATAAAATTTACTCTGTAGGTGGTAATATATTTTGTAACTAAAATGCTTTAATATACATTTTTGCTTTTACTCCTCGATATGGCCTCATGTTCCCATCATCTGATGCGGTGTAATGGTGCCTTAACCAATTCTTTCTTTGTTTCTTTAGAGAAATGGGGCTCTCATGCATTATCAGTTGGACTTAAAAAAACCATTATCTCACTGTAGCAAGTTCTGAATAACATCATGAACATCAAACCATTTAAATATAAACAATTTCATTATGCGAACATGTAACAACTAAAATCTCATTTAAAAAGACTAGCTAGAAGATATTATTTGGATTCCTTGATCCTGGATAAGTACTCCAAATCTATCCAGCTAATAATCCATATGGAACTAAACACACGCCCGCACGGGGCTTCATATGCTCTCCCCATTTAAGCCCTGATGTCCTTAATGAACTTGTGCTGCAGTGTCCCCTAGTTTATATATATGTCATGGGCTGGATCCGCTCTAATATTATTTGTAACAACTCAGAACCTCACCCAAAAAAACTAGCCAGAAGATATTATTTGAGTTCATTGATCCTGTCTAGGTACCCAAAATCTATCCAGCGAATAACCGATGTGGGACTAAACACACTCCTGTACAAGGCCTCACACAACCAATATTTGCCAAACCATTGACAATTGAATTTACCTATAAGCTTGCACCATGCAGCAACTCTCGACTACCTTATTTCTTGCTATAACGACTGATACAAAATTAGGAATCACTATTCCTTGCGAAAAAAGTAATATAATCATTAGGAAAATATGTATGGATAGTTATTTAGTTATACATCAGCCATGTATTAGGTAGATCTTGGATACTTATACTGAGCCAAGAAACCCAAACAATATCATACAGCTGGCCTATTTGGATAAAAATTTGGGTTGTTACAAATAATATCAGAGCAGATCTAATCTATAGCCTATATAGAATAGAGACACTACAACATATATTCATTTGGACTGGCCGCGAGCTGATCATAATGTTTGTAGATTCTTAATCTACCGACGTCGGCTATCCACCGAGTAGATTTTGAGTACTTATACAAAGCTAAAAAATCTAAATAGCATCTTCCAGCTAGCTTTTATAGGATTTGTTATATAATGGGATAACAGAGTTAAATGGAATTATTAAACCTTGCTTGGAGTAAACGGATAGACATAGTTTGACATATATAAAATATACAACGTAATCTGAACTGACTGACGGTGTTATTTTTAAAAGCAAAAGAGTGGGGCAGGCCGGGTTCATGCCGTTGCCGACAGCAGTCATCTTGGCTCGCCGGCTTGAGTGGCGTAATCACCGGTTCGGTCCAACTCGGACCCCTCCACTTTCGTTCATGTTTTTAAAGGCAAGGCGCCATCAGTAGCATTTCAGGCGTGAGGTTACTTTATTCGTTGATATATCGTTCTTTTCTCTTTGGCCATTCCATTTTCCTAATTTTTTATTGGTGCCAGGCTTCCATTCCTTTCCTAGTTTGCTGGTTGCCAAATTTTTGCCTTCAGATTTCTCTGCCTTGCGTGGAATCCAATTGCGTAAAGCTTAGGGGAGGGTGGATTTCTCTGCCTCCATCCAAGTCTCGTCAATCCTGCGGGGGAGCTTCGCTTTACGCTTACTTTGGATATGAACAACAAATTCAAACATTATTCTTTTAATTCTCAGTGAATATAATTAATTTCAGAATAAAAATAAAACAAGACTTAATGCCAATTTTTTTATATCATGATAAAGCCAATGTACTTGTGGTTTCTTTTTGGTTAAAGATAAATTTGTTAATGGAAAAAATAATGGACAATGTTTTGAATTATTTTATATAATGAAGTGACATAAAATGACAAGTAGGGGTGGCAATTAGTGGGTGACTCTCGCAGATCAGGGATGCCTCACCTGAATCCAATCTATAACTATTTTAAGAAGCGAAGAGGGCAGAATCTCGTTCCATAATCATCTCCCAAAGATAGGCATTTATCCAAAGTACGGATATTCCGAGTCTCTCAAATATACTTTTTTTAATTAAAGAATTAAAGAATTAAAGATCTTATTTTTAACTTGCTCTTTCGTTTAGTTGTCTTATATCTCTTTAGCTGTGAGCTTTTTATTGCGGGGGTAGAATATTTATTTATCATATTTTTTGGATTATTTTTGCTATAAGTTAGCTCAAAAACTTCTTGCTATATCAAATAATTAATTTGTTTTGCAGTTTAAAACTAAACATGTTAACAACACACATATTACCAACTCTTTTCCATCTATTCCTTTTTAAATTATCTATTGATTCATGAGAAATTATCTAAATATATATTTTAGAATATCTAATTACACCAATATATAACCCAATGACCATTTGGGTTGAGAGCTTTTGACCAGAAACTAACGAACTTGTTGGCGGATCATGTCTGAATTGGTCAAGTTGCATCTCTAGACAACTACCCCAAGTGACCGGGATGCTTGGATTTGGAGGACCTATCTGAAGTTTGGCCGAGCCTCATCAGTATTTATCTCTAGATCATGGTCTATCCTGTCATATAACCAACATCCAAACTAGGGCTTAAAGTTTGTTAGGATTTTCTAGCCATCACTATTTAAGCTCAAACTACTTCTCTATCAGCATAATACAAAATATTCTATATTTTGGCTCCATCCCATTCTTTTAGAGAATGATTCACCAAGAGCATGACAAAAGTGTCTTCTTTGGCCCATAACACATCATAAATAAAAAATTCTTCGTATCTTACCTAATGTTTGTTGCCATATAAAGGAGCCTCACTCTCTATTCTTTGAATCAACACAAGATTTGGGGAAGATGATGAATCGAAGAAAGAGCAGTAAAGAAAATATGTGATGAGAAAATTCTCGTCTTAAGATGTTAAAAGTGCACAATCAATAG
The DNA here is from genome assembly GCF_051530095.1 of Phoenix dactylifera. Lineage (NCBI taxonomy): Eukaryota > Viridiplantae > Streptophyta > Magnoliopsida > Arecales > Arecaceae > Phoenix > Phoenix dactylifera. Next base: position 14,924,500 of record NC_143194.1, on the reverse strand, counting down.
GTGCGGAGCGGCAACAATTGCTTAAGCAGGAGCTATTATTAGTTTTGGAAATGTCTAAAATCCTTAGTTCATTCTGTGGTGTGATATCTATCAAAAAGCTCAATTTTTTCTGCCTGTCAAAAAGCTCATTTTTTCCTACCCATCTGCATGCTTACATGCTAAGTTTCCTATCTTTTGGATTACATTTATGTGTGTGATTTTCTTTATGGAAGCTGCACTGCTTTTGCTTTGGACACCTACCACAAGTGCCCAAATGTAGTGTGTTTTTTTTTTGTGCACCATGCATGTTGGAACCAACCATTTTGCAACAACATTTTGATTCAACCACCTTACTTTGATTAGTTTATAAGAGCAATTGGTCATAACAAAAATAAAGTATGACCTTACAAGCTGTCTTGCATCTTTTTTTTTTGGTTAAGTGTCTTGCATCTTCAATCCAATAGAGAGTTCCTCCGTTAGCTACCTAAACTGCCTCGCATCTATTAGAAATACCATGGGCTTACTTGTGACTATTACTATTTCTTTATCTATTTATGTAATAGATTGCGGATTTTACACAAAAAAAAAGTCACTGCATAATTTATTTTGCAAGATAATCATTCTTTTTTTTTTTTTTGCAATGTTGTCCATGTTTAGTGTTTTTTGAACCAAATTGCCCCTTATATATTTAACATTGGATTTTCTTTATATATATATATATATATAACCAAAAATCATGCTCAGCTTGATGAAACAACGTATACACAGCAGTGCTGGTAATTGAGGTGGGCTCATGGGCAACGACAACATGTTAGATTGTAGTAGAGACCAGAGGGGTGTGATTAAATATGAAGTGCGGCCAACCAAGTCTTAGAGGGCTATAGTGTTCGTCATAGAGTCTAGAGGAGTGGGAAAGGGGAAGATAGGTGTTCTTATAGCTCGGGTAAAGGAAAAGGGAAGGAGAATGCAGATGAGGTGGCAAAGGAGGAGATAAAGGAGAAGATTAAGGGGCATTGGTGGGTGGAGTAGATTGTGAGGTCAATGAAGAGGAAAATATCTACGTGGAGGGACTTATATCTGAATAGGAAAAAAAGAAGATGAGAAATGGTGGTTAGTTTTGGAGGATATGTCTTCTACATGTCAACAAAACATCTTTTTATAGATTTTATCAAGTACATATTCTAAGCATTTTTTATAGGATATGTACAAGTGAAAAGATTTGGCTAATGAGGCATCTCCCCTTTTTTTTATAGGCTTTACTGAGTACAATGAATGGTTAGAATATATACAAGTGACACAATTTCAATGGTTAGGATCATTTTAGCTTTTGCTATAAGAGCCAGGAAACATATGTTGCCTTCTTGCCAAATTAGCAGGTTTCTAGAGGATTCTACAAGCTTCCATCTCATTGGGCTCCTTTCAATAGGGAAATAGTGCACCCAATGTTGCATGGAAGGCACCAGCTGTAACATTTGGCCCCTCTACTCTAACATGGCTCCAACCTAGGCTCATCACTAAAAATACCTATTCGAAAGTGATAGCATATATACATGACACCACTCAATAGTATCCACTACAAAGTCTATCCTATGAGGAGAGTTTTGTCCTATTCCATTGTTTTTACCTATCTATCTTCTTCTCTTTTCCTTCTCTAAGTTTATGTTGAGTTTAGCTTTTCTCTTAAAGCTTACTTATATTATATTAAAATTACTTATCATATATTAGATTAATGGCTTATCATGATCATTAACTATTGATGTATCTTCGAGAACTAATCCAATCAAATTATGGTTGATACAAATATTAAATTTGCTATAGCAATATATAACAACTTGCATATGATGCACAATGTGCGGGATGCCATTTTTTCTTCTTTTTCTAGCTATTCTTGAATGTAATATAGAATAGATATAATTGAATAAATAATAGAAGTAGAATAGAATATAATAGATATAAGAGCTTAAGTTTTTATAAAATAAAATTTTGATATTAATATTATGATACATGATTGCTATACAAAAATTTTAATAGTATATGTATATCTATCGATATACTAAAGTAATATATCATAATGAAATAATAAGAATAAATAAGAAATAGAAAAATATTACATCTAGAAAATATTTAAATACAATATATTGAGGTCAAAAGTTGTTGTATCTTTTAAGTAAGATCATGTTCATAAAAATATAATAAAAATTAGTAAAATATCAGTGTAATCTAATAACGCATGAGGATATAGGCAGGATACGACATTGATGAAAAATATTTTTATTAATATCATCATATATTAAGTAGGTATAGTTATTAATAATATCGTTAATTTCTGATTTAGTTTAATATTCATGAATTCTTTATTTAATATGGTTTAATAAGCTAATAAGCTTTTTACTAATGATATTATGTCATTATAGTTTGATAAAGAATTGTATTAAATAAGAATCCTATTTATTATCCAAAATAAATAGCTCTATTAATATAATGATATTTATAATACAATTAATTATTCTATTAATATTAATACCATAATTTTTATATTCATTATATTTATATGATATTATAAAATTTTACCAAATTATCTAAATACAACTAATATATAATATGTAATATAATGTATATTAAATGATATATCACATTATTAGTTATCATATACATATTATAATATCAGAATATTATACTAAATAATAATTATCTTAATATTTTATTAACGGATTATGAACTAGAATCCATGTTGCAAAGGACTGTTCGCTTAATTTCAATCCAATCGAGGACCAGATGATAAATTTCTCCTTGCAGTCTCCCCATAGCGCTAGCTTTTCGTCTCTAGACCTATTAGATGGCATGAAAAGCTAAGTTGACACCCATATTATGCATGGAAGTATGTATATATATATATATATATATATATAGATATATATATATATATATATATATATATGGAGTTAATATTATTTTGGAATTAGAGATTGTTGGGCAAGAGAAATAAATCTTTGATGAATAGCTGCAATTTCAACAAAATAGTAAACAATTCAGGTTAAATCATGCTAATTATTAATTTTATTTTTTCAAGTAAATAAATAAATTAAGTAAATTAGCTGACACTTGCAATACGAGTCAATCATATTTTTAGTAGTAATATGAAAAGCAAACCAAATCTTAGCGACCTCTTTATTATTTATTTATTTTTAATTAAAGGAGGACAAACCAGGTTCAGGCCGCTGCCGACGGTGGTCGTCGTGGCTGCCGGCTTTGGCGGCGTAATCACCGGCTCGGCCCCACGAGGACCTGCCCACTTTCGACGATCCACAAGCTGTAAGGGGCCGCCGCACTAATGACATTTCCGTACATATTTTCGTCTCCTTTCCCTTTGTTAATTTGATTACTTTGTTGGTTTTGGGTACTTTGGTTGGTTATTGGTATTACTTTTGTCCTTGGATTTCTCTGGTAAAGGGTCTACATCTGGTTTTGGGTCGTACTTTGTTGGTATACTTTTGACTGTCCCTATGTTAACCCACTATGGGTTACAGCTTTCAGTGTCACCAAACATTTTAGAGGACGATCATCTGATAGATACGTCGATGTCATAGTTTTGTTGAAAATACTGTACGATTACACCCTAGAATTTGGATGCCTTGTGATGGATTGCATCATGCATTGAGTTCTTGGTACCCAGTCCCTTTCTTTCTAATTGGTGCTATTTTGTTTTTTTATGGCCTATGCTATGATCTTTACTTTTAGTTTAGGTCACTAATTTACGATTAGTTGTGTTTTGTTTTTGGCTTCTCCTTCGCCTCTCACTACATGGCCTGTTGGACAAATTGCACAAAATGGAAACTAGTTTTAGGTATTTCTATGTTGTGCATAATCAGAGTTGACAGGCATATTGAGTAAATACAACTATAAAACATAACCTATAGCTTTGTTATTTCTATTATATGCTTATAAATATTTATTTCTTGTAAATTTATTTATCTAAGTTATCACCTAATGTGGCTTCGTCAATAATTACTAGCATAGTGGATTGACATTTTATCTTTAAAAGCTTGCATGTCCAAACTTTGAATTCCAAGTGTTAATTGCTCAAAGAGAATATTACCCACTATAGTTTTTGTTGCCGTTGAGAACTAGCCTATTCTAGGCACCATGATGAGAAGTGCCACGATGCTGGAGAGCTCGACTATCAGCTGCTCCAGTCTGGATCGGAGAGGACGAACGACACGTGGTCGCCATCGGAGTCTTTGTTGGGTGGCCGGACTCCAACCTGAAACAACACAAACGAAAAAGTCCTCTGATCAAAGTGTATCTGACGGGAGACCCCCATATGCCTATATCAGGATGGTGCTTAGAGAACAAAAGAAGATTCTCTCTCAATCTGTTAGGGTGTCTTATGTGCACTCACTTCTTGGATTTCCCTCTTTTATTGATTGAGTGGATAAAGGAGCTTACTTACCACTAAAGAATTAGGGCACGCGGGCTGACTAAAAATGACTAGTCTAGGTACAAATTGGACATTAGGTGTGAAAGTCTCGCACATGGATGACGTCTCACCTATCACATCAATAGACATTCGGTGATCACTAAGGCCCTCGGTTAAGATGCAGCCAATCGTGAGGAACTATGATATGCGAGATCGCTCGTGCGGTGCTGGTCCTACCAAGTGGCCGCTCTTGATCAACCACATGGTGGCATTGTAGAAAATTTTGATTGGTTGGTTCTTCTGGTGAGCTGTGGCCAATTTGGAGCCGCATCAGTTGCCTCCTACATTCGCAACCAAGCTGAGCTAGCCTGCTTGGGCTATGGACGTAGTCTTCTTAGAAGGGCCATTTCGATGGAGATTGCTGAGGAGGATATGTGGTGCCTTTTCATTAGAAAAACGACGATTTTCTAGATCTAGCATTTATTAGGGGCATAGATGTGTTATCCTTTTCGAAGAGCTGTAATCATGAGGAAAATGTCTGTGGATTAAATGGGCATCTTGGTCTTGGTAGCGATCCGAATGGGTTGTCTTGGGACGAATGCCTAAGAACACATGTCCAAGGTTTGGCGAACCATCACCTCAGAAAGGATTGCTTAAATCCTTGATAAATAGGGAAGGCGGCAACCCTGGCCCATTCACTTCATTCTTTTATTCTCGAGAGCTTAGAGAGAGAAGAGATATGAAGGTGCAAGGCATGACTCGTGTGCTTCCGTTGCAAGGTTCTCCTTCTTTTGCCTCAACTAGAATCTTGTCTTTGTCTCCTGGTAGGTTGTTCTGCTTTCTCTTCCTTTTTTGTCTTCTTCTCATCTTCTTCTCTTTTCCTTGGGGACGATTCATGAATCCATCCTCTGGAGGTTGGTCTTCCGACGATGAGGTAGTGGGTTGGGGTTCTTCTGACCAGGTCTCTATGACCTTGGGGGGAGTTCTTCTCAAGGTGTCATCTAGTCCGAATACTGAGATAAGCTTCCTAAGGGAGTTCGACCTCGATCGGATTTGGATGGCATTTTTCATTTTCGAGGACTTTGCCCTTGAGCGCCTTGGTCCTTCGGATTGGGTTACTTCGCCCAGGGAGAATCGGATAGCATTGTATGAGGAGTCCCTGCAGGTAGGGCTAGGGCTCCCGATCCTGTCGGTTATCGCCGACCTACTGGGCCAGTACTAACTTGTCTCCACACAACTCGTCCCTAATGCTTGGAGGATGATTATGGATTTCTCTTGCTTTGTCCAGCTTTAAGGGATCACCCCTATGCCATGGATGTTCCAAGTTTTCTTTCATGTAAAGGCCCATCTTTGAAATAAGAGGTGGTGGTACCTTTCTTGTAGGAAGGATTATAATGTCCTTCCTCATGGTCCTTCGTTCATCCATGGGTGGAAAGGGTCAGTATTTCTTTGTGCCTTCATGTTGACCCTACAGAGTTGACTTTGATGATGCAAAATAATTGAGTAAAAAGATGACTAATCTATTACTTTGAGTTTAATTGATTAATTTCAAGAAAACTTTGATAACTCTCTAATGAAGATCATCTATCTAAAGCTCCATATCAAGAAGCATAACTCCAAAAAAGCCATGAGAACAATTTTTGGAAGCTCGCATGTAGATATAAAAAATTTCATCCGAAGCTATCTTAAGTGTCAACTCCAAGCTTGCAATGAGTCAACCCCGGAACATTATTACTGTCAGATACGTCTTCATGAGATGACTCCAACAGATTGCGAGTTAACTCTAGAATAGTCTCAGAAGAGAGATATAAAGCCGTGCAATTCACTATAGTGGCGAGTTGACTCATGAAGTGCATGAGCCGACTCCAATCTTACAAGAGTCGACCCTAGAGAAGAGACAGAGCTGGAAAATTCATCGCATTGGCGAGTTGACCCATGAAAACTACGAGCCGACTCTAGTCAAACAAGAGTCAACCCCAGAAAATAATGAGTCAACCCTTAAACAACCACAATGAAAAGATAGAGAGTAGTAAAACTTAATTTGTTGAAGAGTCGACCCCTGAAAATAATGAGTCGACTCCTGTCACCAGACAAGTTGACCCTTGAATTGAGAGAGCCGACTCCAAACTATACACAGGTGAAAGACAAAACGTAGCAAAAGCAAAAGCAAGCTTAAGTTGACATCGAAGATTATAAGGCAACTCTTGAAGATCACTAGTCAATCTTTGAAGATGTTGAGTCGACTTTTCTATACTTAACAACAGTAGCGGTTAATTTTTCTGAGTCAGAATGACTATTTTCATCTCATAATGGCTATATTACTTGTCTAAAAGCAAGGAGTATGTTCCAACCTAGCATTTGTCGACCTCGGGACTTGCAAGATCTCAAGCTCCTCGAAGGCTAAGGAGGCTTCTTTGACTTTCTGGAAGAACCTTGCCTTAATTGGGGACCTTGCTTCAAAATCTCCTTGAACTTGTCTAGATACCAATTGGGAATTGATGAAAACCTTCATGCGCTGGACTCAAAGTTCTCGGGCGAGCTTTAACCCGATCAAAAAAGCCTCGTACTCTGCCTCGTTGTTCGAAGCTTTGAACCCAAAATGTAGTACATATTTAGCTACAACCCCTTCTAGGCTGGTTAAGATCAATCCAATCCTACTTTTGTTGGCATTGGAGGTAGGCCTGTTAACGAGCCGAGCCGAGCCCGAGCTTGGGGAGGCTCGGGCTCGGCTCGTTTCACAGAACTCGGGCTCGGGCTCGGTACCGAGCTCTGTATTGGGCTCGAGCTCGGGCTCGCTTGGCAAAATAAAGGCTCGGGCTTGAGCTCGTAAAGCTCGTTTCAATTACAGCTCGGGCTCGGGCTCGATATGAGCTCGGGCTCGGGCTCGATACGAGCCCGTTGGTCTGTTTTTTGTTTCCTTGAAACAGCACAGAAATAATTTGAATGTATATAAAAGAAATCATAAAGTGGTAGAACAATAAACAAGTAAGAAATAGACAAGCAAGATTGGACTACAGAAGTTTCAGATTTAATTATGCCAGCATAAATTCTTTTTGGCTCTGCGCCTAGCAGTACCATAAGACCACAGATACAAGTGTCACAACAAATTAAGGGAAAGTATGAACACAAGTTGTTAAAAAGATGCATCATCTTGAACGAAGACATCTTAAATGGTATTCATCAGATTGGCTGCCAATAAAAAGGACAAGAAAATTTTGAATTAGACATTCATCACTGTCCTCTACTGTTTAATTTACAAAGAGAGCGCTGCATGAGCAAGCTATGGTGACCGCCAGGTGTTCTGGATGTTGTTTGAGCTGATAACCTCCATGGCTCTATTTCAGTAACATCCTGTGGCCTGGAAGGAGAAAATTGACTATTTGACGCATCAGTTCAGCCTGTGATGCACGACAGCAACTATGGCGATGTTAACTATGGGTGTATCCTGGCTCTTTTCAAGGAACGAGCTTCACTTTTCCCTTGGGAGTATTCCTCACCCAACGGCCACCTTGGATGCAAGTCAAATTGTATCATGGCAAACAAGCAATTAGGTGCAGTGGCTACTAAACAAAACAAGATTATAAAAGCAAATGTAAGAAATAATTTGCAGGGTTTTTTTTCAAAAAAGAAAGGGAACTAATTTGTTTGACTATTTTCAAACAACTAAGAATTTGCTGAATTTGCTTGTGAAGAAAAAAGTATACAATGGCATGTTATAGGAACAAATACAATGGCATATTCACCAACCTGAATTGCCATGTTATAGGATCACAGCAATCAAACCAATGGCATATGCATAACAAAGCTGCACTGTTCATTCCATGGCACGAGAGTTAACAGGTCTGCCATTGAAATCAGCTCACGCTAAGCATCTCTAAACAGCCATTGATGTTAACAGGATTGGCTCTTGCCTATAAAAAAGGTATAATAAACTAAACAAAGATGAAGATAGATAGCTGACGAACACTGCTCGATGACCCAACTAATAGATCTAGTTCCAAACAATGTTCCAGCTAATAGGCCTAGCTCCTGAAATTGAAAAAGATCTTTAAAATTTAAAACCCAATTCCAGCAATTACATGTGATTTTTTAAATTCATGATGTCTTTCCTTTGATCTTATAATTTTGGAAAATAATCACCTGATTATGCATCAAAACTAGGGAACAAATTCGGCTGTTCAGTTTCACATAAATTACAGCATCTATCCCTGCAGAAAAAGATAAGAATATTAAGAAATCAAAATATAGCCATATACATCATATGGAAGCTGAAAATCAACAAAAGATTAGTCTATATGACCAAAACAAATAATAGTTACTATAAAGCTTGTAACTAATGTCAACATCTTGAGTGCTCACTATTGAAGATTCAAGAGGTTCTGCATCCAATATTAGTACAATAAGAAGAACTACCTTGAGTAGATGAACTTGGACCAAAATATCTTTGCGAAGAAGTCATAAATAATGATCTGCTAGATGAAGCATTACCTTGAGTAGAAGAATAACAATAAGGTACCTCCTGCTCATAGGTGGATGAACTTGGACCAAAATTTCTTTGCGAAGAAGTCATATGATCTTTATCTGCACCACTAGCTCCATCTTCAGCATTGTAATATGGACGTCCATCTATACCATAAAATGACGACCCAGAACTAAAGGATGTAGAAACCATGAACATGACTAACTTGTTTCTGTTGATCCATCAAGTGGCTGGCAATTGTTGAAATGGTCACAGACAAAAAAAGGCAATGACAGCAAGCCCGGTCACAGACAAAAAAGAAAAGAATTAACCACATCCAAGCACAAAGGCAATGACAATCAAAGAGATATTAAATGGTCTAAGTGAAACCCCACCAAACTAAAAAACATCCAATACAAATCAAGTTCTACAAAAGAGTTGAAGAAGCATAATAAACATAATAAATCTCAAGTTCTCAAGTAGTCTAGTTTAGACCAGTCTCTGTATTCCATTGCATAAACTCTTCATCAACCTGTAAATTAAACAAGAAACCAGAAATTATAAATTGAAAAACTAACTACTAAAAGATATATTAAATACTATAAATGATACTTACATTTGATGACTGCTCCAATCCAAGCTCATGATGCAACCAATCTCCAGTACAAATCAAAGCTTCTACAGTCTCATGCTTCAAAGAGCTACGATATTGATCAAGCACTCTACCTCCAGCACTAAAAGCAGCCTCTGAAGCAACAATAGTAATAGGAATGGATAATATGTCCCGAGCCATCTTTGATAGAGTACGAAATTTTAGAGTGTTGGCTTTCCACCAATTCAAAGCATCAAACTTGTCATAGTCTTCTTCACTAGGCTTGCAAATATCTTCTTCTAGATATATGTCCAACTCAGTTTTATTTGAAGGAATAACATTCCTATGTTATTCAGCCCACATATGAAAGGCATGATTAGCCCTTCTTTTTCTTTTCAGTTTGGAGGAGGTACTAGGGATATTGCTAGCATCAATATCTATTTGTTCATGTGAAGATACATATTCCTTGTAAAGCATATCTAAAGCTTCATGAACATCATCAATATGGCGTTGAAAAGCATCCTCACCATAAATTTTTGGAAAACAAAATATAATGAGCTGCATTTTATAGCGAGGATCCAAAACTGCTCCAATTGCCATTAGTAAGTTACAGTCTCCCCAATATTTCTCAAATTTTTCATTCATTCTTCGAGTCATGCGTATCACAAAATCTCTAGTATCGAAGGACATATCATTTAATTTCTCCTTCACTCTCCAAATTTCATTAAGGAACAAATTTGAAGTTGGATATTGACGTCCTGAGAATACTTCTGTGACTTCATTAAAAACTTCCAAAAATTTTGAAACCTCTGTAGCTCGTATCCAGTCCTCCTCGGATGGTAACCATTTATAGTTGGAGTCTCTTTCCTTGTACATTGGAAACACCGGTTTGAACTCCAATGCTAACTCTAGCATTTCATATGTTGAGTTCCATCGAGTAGGCACATCAAGTTGAAGAATTTTAGAGGTTGACAACTTCAATTGTTTAACAATTTCAGTAAACTTATGAAGTCGTGAAGGAGACATCTTCAGATATTTCACACTTTCGTAGATATTCTCAATTACATCCCGTATTTCTGCTAAACCATCTTGTACCATTAGGTTCAAAACATGTGCACAACAGCGAATATGAAATATTTTTTTATTGAAGTAAAGCTTTCCTTTGATTGCAAAATTATCCCTCAAGACTTTGACTGCTGTGTCATTCGAAGATGCATTGTCTAACGTAATAGTAGAAACCTTATCTTCAATCCCCCATTCACTTAGACACCGAAGAATACAATCAGCAATAGCAATTCCCGTGTGGGGAGGTGCCAAGCTACAAAAGTTTAAAATTCTCTTTTGCAACTTCCATTCAGAATCTAAGAAATATCCAGTGAGGCAAATGTACCCTATTGTTTGATTTGAGGTCCATAGATCCGTCGTTAAGCTAATTTTATCAACATTTCTTAACATTGACCTCAACTTTTGCTTCTCAATTGCAAACATTTTCATGCAGTCACTCCTCAAAGTAACCCGCTTTATTAGCTCAAATTTTGGGTTAAGAGCTTTACATAATAAAACAAAGAACTGATGTTCCACCATCCTAAAAGGATACTCATGCACTATAAACATCTTTGCAAGAATCTCTCTTATCTTGTTTTTATCATACTTGTAAGTTGCTAGCATTGCATGACCTTGAGTAACATCAAACGATAATAAGCTTTGTTTTAACTCTTTGTCTTCGCTAGACTTAGAAAGTTTTTGAGGCATGCAAGCATTTAAATGTCTTTTGAGATGAGTTGTGGCACCCCCCTTCTTCCATGCCAATTTAGCACTACAATAATTGCATTTTGCCTTTGTGTTACCATCTACTGTTACGATTTCAAATTCAGTCCACACCTCAGATCTCTTCCTCCTGTTTGGGTCATCCCAAGATTGTTCTGTACCCATTTCTTTCATTTCATCCATGGCATCATCTTTATCAATAATATTTTCCAATTCAACAAGTTCGTTTGCACTATAAGCTGTAGAGGCATGTTGATCGATTTCATGTTGCCCATTTGACATTTCTAGAAAAATATAAACAACCAGTCAAATTACATATTTAGTACATAAGCATGCCATACAAAGCCTATTTAAGGCCAAAACAAAACCAATCAAATTTAGATGCCAATTCATTTAAATACTTGAAAGCATAACATTCAGCTCTCCTCCCAAACACGTTTTCATAAAGAAATAATAATAACAATAATAACAGATAAACCAATCGAATCATGAGATTATAGTTAGACAACTCAAGAATGTAAGGAAATGAAAAGAATTCAGAATCATAATGCAACCTTAAGAAACCAATCGCAGACAAGGTTAGCAGAGATTCCTAAATCGTAACCCAGAAGAAAGAAACCAATCCCATAAAATAAAGGACTAAAATTTTGCCATGATTAATTCAAGGTAAGAGCTTTGGCATGTGGGAAAAAACAAAAAGGAAAGCAAGTGCAGTCCCACGATAGCAAGAGCTATCAATAGAATACACAATCCTAGCCCAACAGCACTGATCCTAACAAGAAATCGAGAAATAATTTTGATGATACCAGACCGAAGCATACAGGGGAATTAAAAAGGAAAGAAGAACAGAATATATTAATATCATGGGCAACATTGATCGCCAAAAAAAGAAGAGAGAAGGAGGAATAGAAACCCTTCTCGGTTCACCTTTTGGGAAACATTCTTCTTCTCCCGGCACTGATGCAGAATCACATTATGCTCATAAAAAAATCCCAATTAGCAAAAAAAACGAAGAGAACAGAGGAAAGCTCACTAGAAAAGTGATATGGAGAGGAGAGAGATGGGCGCAGTGAATGCCAAACAAAGACGAAGAAGGTGGGTGACATCAGAATCCTTTGTATTCTAATCCACCGTGAGGAAAGAAGAGGGAACTCACCGTGACGCCGAGGAGGACGATGAGAAAGAAGAGAAGCACCGCGCCGGCCGCTGGGAGAAGGAATGGAGGAGGACGATGAGAAAGAAGAGAAGCACCGCGCCGGCCGCCGGGAGAAGGAATGGAGGAGGACGATGAGAAAGAAGAGAAGCACAGCGCCGGCCGCCGGGAGGAGGAATGGAGGATGGTTGGAGACTTGGAGTCTGTCTTGGAGTTGGAGAGGAGCCGAGGAGGTGAGGAGGCTTAGCCGTTCGCCCGTTTAGAAAATTAGGAGACTAGGAGAGGGAGAGATGGGGAGAAGGGCTTTGGCCCGTTGGATGCAGGGTTTGGTTTCCAAATGATCTCGACCGTTGAATTTCAAACTTTAAGTCACGGGCTCGTTTAGGCTCGTGAGCTGCTCGGGCTCGAGCTCGAATTTAAACGGGCCTCATTTTGAGCTCGGGCTCGTTTGCCGAGCCAAGCCCGAGCAGCTCGGCCCGTTAACAGGCCTAATTGGAGGATCCATCCACATGAAGTGTCCATAAATAATCCAACTCATGGGGTGTCGTGCAAGCTAGGCTCTTCAAATACTTGAGGACTGAGCACTCCACAATGAAATCCGCCAGCGCCCGCACTTTAATAATAGGTCGAGGTTGATAGCGTGGGTCAAATTCACCGATTTCCACCATCCATTTAGCCAACCTCCCTGATGAATCCTGCTGCTGTAAGATTTTCCTCAGCAGTTGGTCGGTCAGGATGGCGATGGAATGGGCTTGAAAATATGGGCAGAGCTTTCTTGTCAAGATGATGAGTACATATGCCACTTTTTCTAATCTAGAATATCAAGTTTCCGCATCTCAGAGGACCCGACTCACATAGTATATAGGCTTCTAGACTCCAAACTCCTCGAGGATGAGAACCGAGCTTACAGCCGTTGAGGAAACAACCAGGTAAAGGTAGAGCACCTCATCAAGAATTGATTTAGAGAGGAGCAATGGGGTGCTGAGATAACCTCGTCGCTCTTCGAATGGGGCTCGACATTCGCTCGTCCAATAGAACCCCTATAGTTGCCTCAAAATTTTGAAAAAAGATAGACTCATTTCAGCTGACCTTGCAACGATATGCTCAATGCCACCATTCGTCCAGCAAGGTGGTGTAACTCCTTTTTATTCTTTAGGGGCATCATCTCTAGTATGGCATGGATCTTCTCAGGATTCGCTTCTATTTCTCGTTGAGTGACCATGAACCCAAGAAATTTTTCAGAGGAGACCCTAAATGCGCACTTGGTTTGGTTGAGCTTCATGCGGTATCTTTTTCAGGTCTAAAAGGTCTCGTCCAGATTAGCAACATGATGCTCGGCCCGTCTACTTTTCACTAGCATGTCATCGATGTAGACCTCCATGTTCCGACCCATATGGTTCCTGAATATATTATTGACTGGGCGTTGGTAGGTGGCTCCAGCATTCTTCAATACAAAGGGCATGACCCTATATCAGTAGAGCCCCTTGTCCGTAATGAATGAGGTTCTCTCATCTTCGGGCGCCATCCAGATCTGGTTGTAACCCGAGAAAGCATCTATAAAGTTGAGGAGTTGATGGCCTGAGGTGGCGTCGACCAACTGATCGATTCTTGGTAAAGAGAAGCTATCGTTCAAGTGGGCTTTGTTGAGATTAGTGAGATCAACGCACATTCGTCATGCCTCATTCGGCTTCTTGACTAGCATGACATTGGCCAACCAATCGGGATAGTTTACTTCTTGAATAAAATCGGGATGGAGAAGCTTCTCCACCTCTTCCCCAGTTGCTTTCTGCCTTTCTAGGGCAAAGCTCCTCTTCTTCTGCTGGACTGGCCGTTGAGTAGGGTCTCCACTTAATTTGTGGGTGATGACCTCCAGATCCATGCTTGGCATATCAAAAGCTGACCAGGCAAAGACGTCAGCATTAGCTTGGAGGAACTCTAGAAGCTGGGTTCTGATGACATCATCAAGACGGGCTTTAATTTGCATGGTTTGTCATGGCACCATCACATCAAGAGGTGCAAAACAAAGTTCCTCGGTTGGCTTCCTACGTTGTTGCTTCTAGCTATTTCGGGTATTGAAGTTTTCGACGGAAAATATCTCCCTTGGCTTCTTTTCCTTGAGCGTAGCCACGTAGCATCGTCGGGTGAGCGCTTGGTCACCTCGGGCCCCTCCTACACAAAATGGTATTATGGGCAGATAGAACTTTGACAACCAGAAAATCCATCATGATGATGGTTTTTTGTGCGGCCCACCCTGTTGTGGCAGGGAGAGTGATGGTTACTTCCATGGGAACCGGATCTCTAGAGAAGCTGACCAGGGGAGAGGTGATCCCCTAAAGCTTGTCAACTAGCAAGTTCATTCTAGAAAAGGCCTTGTAAAACAAGATTATCCACCGAGCTTCCATTATCTACTAGAATTTCTTTTACATCATAGTTTGTAATAGTAAGAAAAACTACAATGGCATCATCGTGGGGGGTTTGTACCCATTCTCCATCAGCATCCAAGAAGGAAATGACTATCCTCAGTCTCTTCATCGATGAGCTCCTGCATACAAGCTAGTTCTCTTCCAGCATTTGTTCCCCTAGCTATGGTGCTGATGATTCCGGCCATAGGTTAATTAGCGACCCTTACGTTAGGAGAGGACAACTTTCGACGAGGGTCGGCTTGGTCCCAAGAGTTTCGGACGTAGGAACTAAGGTAGCCCCGTTGAATTAAAGCCTCAATGTCATTTTTCAATTAGAAGCACTTTTGGTATCATGCCCATGGTTATGGTGGAACGGGTAATATCGCATCATGTCCTTAGGAGCCATCGGCTTCATCTTTCACGACCATTTCACATAGCTGTAGTTGCGGATCTCCATAAGAATCTACCGATATAGAGCATTCAGGGGTGTGTACCTCTCGAACTTCCGAGTAGGGCTTTCTAATCGGCAGGGGGCTTCTTCATCCCCTCTGGATTTCTTGATGGGGGGCGCTAAGTATCATGGGCCCATTTATTGTTCTGCCCCCATCTACCTTTCGCTGTGCTGTCATGGCCTCCTCAGCATTGATATACTTGTCTGCCCAGGCTAGCAACTCAGCGTAGTCTCTTGAAAACTTTTTTTTTAGGAAGAAAAGGAACCTCCTCATGGTGGACATCACGACCTAATGATTCAGGTCGCGTACCTCTAGCATGGTCGCATTAAAGTATCTAACATAGTCTCGTAAGGACTTGTCCTCCCATTGTTTGATGGTGAAGAGGGTGTCTGAACTTTTTCTTGGCCTTTTGTTGCTTATGAAATGGGCAGCGAACATCCGGTTAAGCTGCTCGAATGAGGGGATCGAGCCCGACAGTAATCAATGCACCATAACTAAGCTATCTTCCAAAGTGTAGATGGGAAAGCTCTACACAGTACCACATCAGTGACACCTTGGATCATCATGAGAGCTTTGAAACTCTCTAAGTGGTCCAAAGGGTTTGAGGTGCTATCATATGCCTCCAGCTGTGGTATCTTGAAATTGGGAGAAACAGGTTCTCCCATTATCTTTGTCGAAAATGGGGGTACAGTGGTGAACTCCACATCTTGGCTTTGACTAGCTTGATGCTGCCTCAAGTCTTTAAGGCACTAACACATCTCCTTGAGCTTGTGGTCGTGGTTGGTTTTCCTTTTGGAAGCCCTATTAAGGCGGTGAGAGAAAGAATGGCTGGACGCCAACTTCTCTCAAGAGGGAGATTGGCCCTCCTCCATCTGACTCCATGACTTGATGTTGTGGTTGCGTGGAGCCTTGTCGGAGCTATAACAGTGGAAAGGCTGGTTGGGAGGTGCCTGCCCCCCACTCTGAGGTGGGGAGTGATGACTTGAGCGCTTCGGGTTCTCATGATAACCCTATTCATAGGCTTCTCATTGTTGCAGCCGTTAGGGGGCAACTGGTTTTATTGCATGTGTTGGATTGCAATAGTCAGTGCCTGGATTTGTTGAAGAAGTATTTGAAATTGTTTAAAGGTCACCACCGAGACCATCTATGGCTCTAGCGATGGTGGAGCCCACCACAGGCTCTGTAAAGAGCCGTCAGACTCCTTTAGTGTGTTTGGCTGGAAATTGAAAGGTGTTGGCTACGCCTTTCAAGACTTCATAATGGTATAAAGACGAAACCTCCTATGATGGGCTTGTGACTCCTTCCTCTAGTGCCAATATATTGCCACTGAGAATTGACTTGACCTCTCCGACCTCTTTCTCTAGCGCCAATGTGTTGTTGCTGAAAATCTTGACTGTCGACTGCTCCACTCGGGATCGGATCTTGATCAACCATTTGTTGGCGTTGTAGCTGTTGTAATCTGTTGCGGGGACGGACGCTTTGGCCGGAGCCTCACGCAACAGTTAGCCCACATTAAGCTAGCAGAGAAAGAGGACTGCGTTCCTCCCGAGGTATTGTCCGCTTTGGGCGCTCCGGCCCACGCGTCCAGCGCAGACGGGGGGAGACTGGTGCCCTCACGGTTTTGTCCCACAAAAGGGCCCTCGAGAGGAAAGGATTTCCACCCCCCATTTAAGGCACAGAACCTTTCCGCTACTAGCCGATGTGGGACTAAATTCGGGTGCACCCCCCCCACAACATAGCCCCCCTAGCGGGAAGGTTCCTGTGGCGCCTCCCAGTCCTAGGGGGTAGTCTGCGGCAAGGGGCGCGGCCCTTCCTCTAGCGCCAATCTGTTGCGGGGACGGACGCTTTGGCCGGAGCCTCACGCAACAGTTAGCCCACATTAAGCTAGCAGAGAAACAGGACTAGCAGAGAAAGAGGACTGCGTTCCTCCCGAGGTATTGTCCGCTTTGGGCACTCCGGCCCGCGCGTCCAGCGCAGACGGGGGGAGACTGGTGCCCTCACGGTTTTGTCCCACAAAAGGGCCCTCAAGAGGAAAGGATTTCCACCCCCATTTAAGGCACAGAACCTTTCCGCTACTAGCCGATGTGGGACTAAATTCGGGTGCACCCTCCAGCCGATGTGGGACTAAATTCGGGTGCACCCCCCCCCCCCCCCCCCCCCCAAACAGTAGCGAATTCTGATTGGCTCGTTTTTTTTGGTGAGCTATGGCTGAATTGGAGGCGGATCAATTTTGTAGTCTGATACTTTGATTTGCAAAAGTTAATAAAAACTCCAGCTTAGCACGATGAAAAGCTTGTTTACTTAATTTCAATTCAATAAGCAAAACAGATAGAATTTAAATTTTTTTTATCAGCTTGGTTTAAGCCTAAATATATATTTTTTAGTTATAGCAAACTAAATTTGATGGTGCCTGGCTTGTCAACTCGAGTCGGCTGATTCGTACTTTTTTTTTTTTTTTGATAATAGGATTTGTAACCTTTCCCACTGGGCATTAGGTTGTTGTTTCCCTTATCCTTCACTTTTCTTTTGTAAATATTATGCTGTCTCCTTTTCCTTGTCAATGCTCTCAGTTCATCTTAGTCAGGTGGGACCCATTGTAGGAATGGTACCGGAGCACACGAAGCGGGCCCATTAATCCGTTGTAGTTATCAGTGTCGGAGTTATTAATGAAAAAAACAAAAAAAATAATGCATTAATTGCTATGGAAAAAAACTTTTTTTTTTTTGGTGAATATAGAAAAAAACTTTCAAGATTACCGACATGTTGGTAGAGAGAACGAATAAAGAAACAAGTGTACATCATTCAGGGCCCTCCGCCGTCCCATCCTCACTTCCGTGATTTTTTTCTTTTTTTTTTTTATTTTTTTTTTCCGCTGAAAACGGGTACTTCATACAGTGCGGGTTACTTTTTTTATTTAGTTGGGGAAGAATCGGCCAATCCTTCCAAGGGTTCAAAGTTGCTGTCACATCTCATTTCTGTTAACGAAGAAGACAGGTTAACCGAAAGGGCCAAGGTTGCCAAATTTTGATCTCTTGATCAAACTTACGATTGGATTTTTGATACAGCAATCATTTCATATGGTAGTAATGCTTCGCAATCTCATTTCTCATTAGATTGAGCAGATGGTAGAGGTAAGGCCCAAAATAGTTGCATTTTATAGCCCAACACGGGCTACTATTGTGAAGACTCATGCAGCATGTATTTAGTCCCAATTTAGTTATTCGTCGAGGAGATCTTGAGTACTTATACAGGACTAAAAAATCTAAAAAAAAACTTTCTGACCAGAGTTGATCATAGAGATGGGCATTGGGCCGGGCCGGCCGGCCCGGCACGAAGCGGGCCGTGCCAGGCACGGCCCGCTTGCTACAGTAACGGGCCGTGCTGGCCGGCCCGACACGCTTGCTACAGTAACGGGTCGTGCCTAGCACGGCCCATAAAAGGGGGCCGGGCTGGGTTACGAATTCCTGGCCCGCGGGCCGAGCCCGGCCCGGCCCATAAGGGCCTGGGCTGGCACGATTCGTGGGCCAAGTACAGCACGGCCCGCGAGCCAGCCCGGCACGGCCCATAAGGGCCTGGGCTGGCACGATTCGTGGGCCAAGCACGGCACGTCCCGCGAACCAGCCCGGAACGGCCCATAAGGGTCTGAACCGGGCCTGGGCCGGGCCAGGCACGGCTCGTCCCCTTAAAATAAATGGGAATAAAATTTTTTTAATAAATTAATAAATATTGGGAACTAAGGATTTATTAATATAAAGCCACCTTAATGGTGGGGGGTTTGGCATAGACCCCTACCAGTTTATTAATTTAAATCAAAATGGTACATGAAGGGAGGTTTAGACCTTGGTCTGACCTCCAGAATACAATAAGAAAGGAAAAAAAACAGAGATGACTCACTTTAACAATTAAAAAAATAAAAATGTACAATTATAAAAAATTAAGAAATAAAAATAAATGATCAAAATCTTACTAATCATCAGTATTCACTATTCAGTAGTGTTTGTATCATCATCATCAGAGGATGTTGTATCATGTCCACCTTTATCTTGAAGTCTCGCCTCAGCATCCAACCAATCTTTGAAGCAGAGAAGCATCTCAACCGTTTCGCCAGTCATCCTACTTCTCTTTTCGTCAAGAACACGCCGACCTGCACTAAAAGCGGATTTCGATGCTACTGTGGACTCGGCACAGCTAAAATATCGCGTGCAATTGCAGACATAACAGGATACTAATTTTTAACACTCTTCCACCAAGATAATACATCTAGACTCTCTATTTGATTTTCATCATATGCAGACTGAAGATCATTTCGTAAATAAAATTCGAGTTCACTACTTAAAGATGAAGAAGATGAAGATGAACTTGAAGCATGTGTGTGTTTTCTTTGTGCAATGAATGAAAAAATAGATGACGAACGAGAACTACTAGAAGAAGAAATAGAGCTTTGTACGAAAAATCTAGATTCACGAATTTTTTCATCATATATAGCATAAATATCATAAAGAAGTTGTTTTACCTCAATTTTAGCAGGTTCAGGATCTTGAATCATATTTTCACAATATGCATCAAGTAAAATTAGTACGCCATTCAATTTAACTATTGGATCAAATACAGCAGCTAAGTTATGCATAGGACATATCTTGTCCCAATACTCATTCCATTTAGATTCCATTTGTTCAATAATAGGCATTAAAACATCATCATATCTATGTTCTGCAAATTTTTGACTAATCATATATGCTTGTTGTAAAAATGAACATGAAGTTGGATAATAAATACCAGAAAGAACATTAGTAGCATTATAAAAACTAAGCAAAAAATCTTCCAAAATTTTTTCTTTATTCCAATCAATTTCAGTCAATGTGAAGCCTAATCCACGATCATTAATATATGCACTTAATAAGTTTTTATATGGGTATGCATCATGTATCATGCTATATGTTGAGTTCCAACGAGTAATTACATCAAGTTTAAATTTTTTAAAACGTTTACCATGATTTATACATAGTTCCTTAAATTCTTGAAGTCTTGATCTTGAAGCATGAATAAAAAAAACTGCATTTCTAATTTTTGAATTGACATCTTGAATCATGCCCATGCCAGCTTGAACAGAAAGATTTAAGATATGACATGCACATCTAATATGCAATAAATTTCCATTTAATATGGGATGCAATGAGTCCTTTAATAATGTAACAGCAGAATTATTATTAGATGCATTATCAAAAGTAATAGACATAATTTTATCATTAATATTATATGAACATGCAGCTTGATAAATGGCATTTGAAATTTGTTGCCCAGAATGTGGAAAATCAAAAGCACGAAAAGCAAGAATACGTTTATTTAATTGCCAATCATTATCAATATAATGAGCAGTAATAGCAATAAAACAATTACTACCTACAGATGCGGACCAAATATCAGAAGTTAATGAAACTTTTACATTTAAAGTAGAGAGTGTTTCAATTAAACTTTGTCTCATTGCTAAAAAGTTAGTCATAGCTACTGTTCTAAATGTACGCCTACTAGTCTTTTGTAAGCAGGTTGTAGGTTTAATTGAACATATTCTTCAAAATTAAAAGATTCACATAAACTAAAAGGTAATTCATCCTTAACTATCCATTTTACAAGTGCTTTTCTTTGATTTTCATGATTATATGCAAAATTACCTAAAAGTGATCCCCCTTTATATTAAGGGTACTTTGAAGACGAGAATCATGCATCCTATGACTCTCTTGATGTCTTTTTAAATAGCCTGTTCCCCCACTACTACTACAACTATAAAGTTTGGCACATTTTTTACATTTTGCTTTCCAGACTCCATCAACCATAATTCTATCAAATTCATTCCATACAACACTAGTCCTCTTACGAGAAGAGGTTTGATCTTCACTCGGTTCACTAGTTCTAGAGGAACTAGGAACATGGGGTTGGGGATTAGTTTCTTCACCCTCAGAAATAGGAGGAATGCCAAAATGACTTTTCTCAAAAGATGACATATCTAAATTGATGAATGCAAAAAATAAAAACTAACCACAAGGAGAAATTAAGTAGAGGACCAGAGGTAGAGCCGAGATTTGTGAGCTTCCTCTTGTGCGCTCAACAAGAACCTCCTTCTCTTCTCAACAAGAACCTCCTCTTGTGTAGCACTTGAACACTTCCTAAATACAAACTAAAAATTAAATTGCTAGAAGAGCACTTGCTAAATATTGCTAGAAGAGAGAAATAGTAGTAGTAGAGAAGGAGAGAAGAGTTGGTTTGGTGTGGTGAGAATGAGGAAGGAAAGGGGTATTTATAGGACTCCAAATATTTTTTCCCCAAAATACCCCTCAAATTAGCCGTTTTATGATTGTTGGGAGGGGTATTTTGGGTAAAAACCAAAAATAGCCGTTATGGCAACGATTTTTTTTTTGCTAGACGGGCCGTGCCAGGCACGGCCCGTAACGCCTGGCACGGCCCGTAACGGCTATTTTTTTTTGCCATATGGGTCGTGCCAGGCACGGCCCATCTCGTGCTAGGGCCCGGCACGACCCGCCACCCCACGGGCCTTGGGCCGGGCCGGGCTTAGCTTTTAGGCTAAGCGGGCCGTGCCTGGCACGGCCCGTTTAGTAACAGGCCGGGCCAGGCACGGCCCGTTTAGTCTGTGGCCCGGTGGGCCTGGGCCCGGCACGGCCCGATGCCCATCTCTAGCTGATCACGGGCTTTCTAGCCCGCCCAGCCCGGCCCAAAATTTTTCGGGCTTGGGCATTAAAAAAAGGCCCATGGGTCGGGCCTGGGCAAGAAAAACGGCCCGACCAAAAAAATCGGGTCGGGTCTGGTCGGGCCATTCTGGCCCATTTCCAGATTCCAAACAAAGAAAAAATCGGTCCTGTCGAGTCGGGCCTATCGGGTCGGGCCGGGCTAGACGAGCCTAGAACTAGATTTATAAAGTCGGGTCGGGCCTGGACAAAAATTTAAGCCCGACAGTCAGGCCGGGCCGGGCCTGGGCATAGCCATTGGGCCTAATTTCTGCTGTAGAGCCCGGCCCGGGTTTTGATCAGCTCTACTTCCGACTAGTCTTTTTAGGTGATGTCCTGGTTTATAACAAATGGTATCAGAGCGGACACGGCCCATAACCTATGTAGAATAAGGGACACTGCAGTACGGATCCATTGAGACCGACCACGGGCTGATCGTAGTGTTTGTGATTAGATTTGAATGGATTTGAACATTTAGTCTGACGAGAATATCAGAGTTTAAACGAACGAAGTATGTGAGGATCCGCACGGGCATGTGTTTAGTCCTCCATTGGTTATTAGCCGAGGAGATCCTAAGTATTTATACAAGACTAAGAAATCCAAAAAAATACCTTCCGGCTAGCTTTTTAGGTATCAGAGCAAATTCGGTCTATAGCCTATGTGGACTAGAGGACACTGCAACGAGAGTTCATAGAGGCTACCTATGAGCCGATCATGGTGGTTGTGGTTAGATTTGAATGGATTTGAACCCTTAGCCTGACGAGGACGTTGGGGCTTGAATGAGGAAAGTATGTGAGAACCCGTGCGGGCGTGTATTTAGTCCTATATCAGTTATTCGCCAAGGAGATCTTGGGTACTTACACAAGATTAAGGAATCCAAAAAATACCTTCCAGCTAACCTTTTTGGGTAATGTCCTAGTTTGTGATAAATGGTATCAGAGCGAACTCGGCCCATAACCTATGTGGACTAGGGGACACTGCAGTACAGATCAATTAGGGCTAACCACAGGCTGATCGTAATGCTTGTAATTAGACTTGAATGGATTTGAACTTTTAGCCTAATGAAGAAGTCGAGGCTTAAACGGCGGAAGTATGTGAGGACCGTATAGTCGTCATCGCTTATTCACTGGATGGATTTTATATATTTATATAGAATCAAGAAACTCAAATAATAACTTTTGGTTAGTCATTTTGGGTAAGATCCTGAGTTGTTACAACTACAGTACAACTAACCAGCACATAAATGGTGATAAATAAACCATCTATCTTTGGTCCACTAGACTAACCCATAATGACCTAGACCGGCCTGGATTAGCTTGGAGCACTACTGGTTGAGCACATGTCCTGCACGTGATGGAGGAGAAAGACCCTTGTTTTGCTTTTGTTTCATCCCTATTTAGCATTCATCGACTGCCGGCCACGTGGCTATTGCTGCTGTCGCGGACTTTTTTCGGAGGTCGAACCTCTAGCTGACACTTGCCACCATTGCCAGCCAGCCAGATTTTCTCCTAGATCGAGCACAAGCCGCCTCTGTTTGCTGTGTTTTTTTCCTCGCCTCTATTTTTTTTCTCCTCTCTCTTCCTTTCTCTCTCTACAAGCTTTAATGGACCAATGGAGGATCTAAACACCTATGTGGATTCCGGTTGAGCCTAGGAGGGGTCCTGGCTGACATTATTACGACCATCTACCATCTTCTTCCATGAATTTCCACCATCGGTTGTGGTCATTTATGATTTTTCTGATGATTGGACATGGTTCTTTAAGAGAATAATCATCTGGGCAAGAAAACTTTGAGCATTATACTTTCATCCTAGTTCATAGATCGAGGTGTGGGTGGGTACACATTGGGTTTTAGTTTGTCATCAATAGTGGTAATGATCTCTATAAATAATCACCTATACACACACATATGCATATATGTTTATTTATGTATCTAAGAATCATGTATCGATGACTTTTGATTTTGCAAATATAATTATCATTGTTACATGATTGTCGGTATGAATATGCACAAGTATATGTTTTCTCTATGATATGTATATATCAAATATTGATGGTTTTTCTAATGCTTGAATTATGATACCGGTTGCTTTGAAACTTTGGAAATGAATATACTATTAAGTTATGTTTTATTTGGAAACAACAAGATTTAATAAGTTGATGATAAGAAAGAGATGTTTGGATTAGCCACGTTAATTATGGATAACCAACTATGGGCAGGAATGTGGTGTGTGAATAGCCAACCACAAGCTGCAACATGGTGTGTGAATAACCAACTACGACGGAGATGTAATACATGAATAGCTAGCCATGGGTAGGAACGTCGCATGTTGGTTTGCTGATCATGTGCTGGAGCATGCCGTAGATAGTCCAAAACCGAAAGTTAACTATTGATGGGTCTGGATCTTGTTAATGAAAAAAAGGATGATAAGTCACATGAAACCACTTTTCAATAATTGATGATACTTGTGACGGGTTTTTGGATGATATATGATGAATGTTTGTGTGTGTGCGTGTGTGTATATATATCAATTTAATTGAGTCATAATGGATGTCTAATATGAGATTTCATGGTTTATATTTTCACTCCAGTATTGTCTATTTTCTTATCTTTATTATTATTTTATTTTTAATGGTGTTGGTGTATGGAGATTCTTATTGGGAACTCATACCAATTTGTTGCAATTTTTTTTGTCTGGAATAAGATGTTTAGTGTCAGATGGGTTGAGCATTGGAGGTTGAGCAATTGAATAGTTAATTAGTTTATTTTTTGATACAAGATGAATATTTAAAATTTTATAGCTAAACAAATTTTACCATTTAATAATAGAAGATTTATTTAGTTGGATTATTATGATTATTATATGTTTGATTTAAATTTCTAGTATTATTGGAATATTGCTCATCTTGTAGGTCTTGCATGATCTCAGCTTTAGGAATCATGCAATGACATGGATTATGGGTTTGGGGCATGAGAGGATTTGTTTGATTGAAAGCTCGAGAAATCTAGTATGATCCAAGTAGGCATGGAAACCGGCTAAAGGTGAACCGGTTGGGTTCATTTAGTAATCGAGTAAGCTCATCTAATTTTAAACCAATGTGGAGCTGTTCACCAACGGCTTGCTTAAGAGATATAGTGAGAGTCTAAGAACATTTGAGACCTATTTCATGTAGATTATACATAAAACACCAATTTTCTATCTAGAACAAATCATATCCATTAGATTTAATCAACACAATCTTGCCCCTTCATCAAGAAGCCCTGACATCTAAATCCTTGAATGCAGCAACACAGTTTTTTGTGGCAAACCCTAAATCCTCTTTTCTTTCTTTTTTTTTTTCTTATACTGAACCAAGAAAAAATCGATAGCAGCATATTGCTAATTACGAGCACGTAAATAGTTAATATCCATTAACTCTTTAACTTAATTACATTAAAGCAACAGATGAAGGGTGAAGCATCTTTAAAATATTTCAAGATATTCCAACATCTTGCAGAACAAGAGTAAAACGGTTAAAAAGATGAAATACATAATAATCATAACTATATATTCTGAATTCTTGTTGCTGCAAGACCTAAGAAGACAAAAATTTCATATGAAACAGTATAAATTTTCCAAAATGATTTTATTTGTAAGTTATCTAAAGGTGATTTGATATTTTCGTTGACAAATTTTCTTAGAGAAAATATATCAAGAGGTGATGTATCATTACAGCAGCAACTGACGGACCAAAGTCCTCTCCAGTGTCAGAATGAGTAGCATCTGCTCCAAATATTATGGTCGATATATTGCTGAATGAGTAGCATCTGCTCCAAATATTATGGTCGATATATTACTGAACGAGGGGAATTCACCAACTTATAGCATCTCAAAGTGTGGTATGTCTTCCTCCCATCTGCATGAATCATATAGATAAGAAGTGGAGGTAATGAACAATATAACACCATATTTCATAAAAAAAAAACAATATAACACCATATTTCTTCGTCCTTCATACTATGTATATCTTTATAAGAAAAATGAATAAAGTGCTTAAAATTACCTTGACATTAATTTAATGCGACACATTTGCTAGGTATTTTTTGCTAGCTTTGAAAATTTGATTTGCTAGGCAGCACTGGCATATCAATCCCAAATCAGTTCACATATTCGTCTGAGATCTCCTATATATATTCTTATGCAAGCATCATGATCTATTCTTGCAATAATGTGCATGGGCACATAATAGACAAAGAATATATAGAAAGAATAGTGGGATCATATTGATGGAACGTGAGAAATGAAAACACACCATATAAAGAATCAATAATGTCAGTGTAGAACGAAAAATTCAATAAAATTAGAGTTCAATTTTGTGGAGACCAAAGCATATGTAATCTAGGATCGTTTGGATCGTTTCACGTGCATAATTTTTTTCATTATGAACATTGCTAGTTTTGTGTGAGATCACAGAAATGGAAATCACACATGTCAACCGCTCAAATGCCATGCTTCGCATTCAAGACAATCGAGGATCTTTATAGAAAAAGAAGAGGAAAGCAAGTGAGAAAGTCTTCGGTAGGATTTACAGAGAGAGACTTAGCCACCTTTTCTGCATTCTTTTTGAGTTTAACAAGTGGGGAGGGGTGGTTACCAATCTAGGATTTATAGAGAGCACCTTTTCTGCATTCCTTTTGAGTTTAACAAGCGGGGAGGGGTGGTGACCATTGGTAACCACCCCAAAACCATTCTCTCCTTGCCTTTTAATTCAGCCTAGGTTGGATTGGGTTGAAACATCATGGGCTCACAATCTGGTTCCAAAAGTCAAACCACTCGCATATAGTGGGCTCGATATGATCCATTTAAATTCAAAGATCCTCAACATCTGTCAATTCACGAATCTTTACACTCGGTGAGTTGTGCGACACGCGAGTAAACCTGCACTTGAAAGCTCAATTCTATACACTTGTTAGGGAAAACATAGAAGCTACCACCCAAAAGAAAAATAAAAAATAAATATGTCTCATTGTGCCCTAGACTTATTTCATTACATCAGTCTAAGCATACCTAAGCCCTCAAAGGCTGTCCACAGTTATGTTTGGACACAACTAGGTGAAATAAGTCTTCCTTCTACACTCATGCCTCTTGGCTTCAGACCAACCACTTTCCTAGACACGTCCCATAAGGCTAAATTATTTCATAACTGTCAGAAACATGCCAAAGTAGCCAATATTGACCCATTACTGCGAAAACATAGTCGAAAGTTGCATAGGGCACCAACTAAGGCTACTTTTGACTACCTTGCCTCCAGGAATTCATATAGTGGGGATGCAGAGATTTAATCATTCGCATCCTTTAGTGATCGATCAAAGCACATGTAGGCCCTGTTTGGGGGAGCTGTTGGCAGTAGAGCTGTTAGAAGTAGAGCTGTTGGAAGTAGAGCTGTCTGAAGTAGAGCTGTTATAAAAAGCTGTTTGCTGTTTGGTAACTACATTCGTAAAGTGCTGTGGTACTTTGTTTTGTGTTTGGTAAACAAATTGAGAAAGTACTTTTGTATGACAAAATTACCATAAAGAACATTGCATAGTATTATACAACAGAACATAATAAAACATAACATAAATTAATACATAAACATACGATATAGTATAATATTATTGTAATATAAAATAATATTATGTTGATATAGCATAATAGTAATATAATTATTAGAGTAAATTAATATTTGGTAATATAACATAATATTAAATTATTTAACATAACATATTAATGTATTATGATATAATGTAATATATATTATATTTATAGTATAATACAATAATAAAAGTATAAAATATTATAATTATTACTATAAATTAATTTTTCATAATATAACATAATATTAAATTATTTAACATAACATATTAATATATTATGATATAATATAATATGATATTATATTTATAGTATAACACAAAAATAAAGGTATAAAATATTATAATTATTAGTATAAAATAATTTTCCACAATAATTTCCATAATTTTCCATAAAATAATTTTCCGCGGTCCAGGGGCTCTTCTTCGTGGTCCACGCTCGAGGAGGACCTCAGCGTGGGCCGCGAGGTTGATGATAAAAAAAAAACAATAGATTGATTTTGGAAGGTATGGAAAAGGATTAAAATTTTTTTCTTCTAAAATGTGGTTCAAGAGATGCATACAAAAATTGAAAAGAAAATACTTTTTCTTATGGAAGGGAGTCTGACGGTTAGGGTTCTTGGCTCCAGCAGATTTTTAGGTTTATAAAGGGACAAATTATATAATTATGTTATTTTAATATGGGCATTTTTGTCAAAAATACAGCTTTCCGAAAAAGCTGAAACAGCTTCCTCCCAAAAGCTCCAAATTGGAGCTTCCTCCCAAAAGCTGTTTCAGCTTCCCGCAAAAGCTGAAACTGCTTTTTGAAAAATTTACCAAACACAGTTTTTCATCTAAAAGTACTTTTGGAGGGCCAGAAA
This sequence comes from Phoenix dactylifera, assembly GCF_051530095.1. Classification (NCBI taxonomy): domain Eukaryota; kingdom Viridiplantae; phylum Streptophyta; class Magnoliopsida; order Arecales; family Arecaceae; genus Phoenix; species Phoenix dactylifera. The sequence goes on along the minus strand of NC_143194.1, from coordinate 14,896,068 downwards.
GTGCTTTCTGGCCCTCCAAAAGCTCCCCCAAACAGGGCCGTAGTATGAATCATATGCTATGGTGATTTTCTCTTACTGCAAGAGCATATGCCTTTATCTATGAAGTAACTAATATCACCATACAAATCTTGGACTAGATGTAGCCACACGCCACCCGTGTACATCCATCTAGGCTGAGTTCTTTATTAGCTCACTTCCTAATGGCGCCTGATCAAGTACTCACATCCAATTCTTATCCGGGCTTACATGATTTTGGGATATCATGTTCAGTCCAAATAACTTAAATATAGACATCATCTTGATTTTAACGAAGGCGACATATATCATTCAATAATTTCAAACTTATTTACTTAAGCTCGCTCTCATAACTCCATGAAGTATACATTCTCATCTCAGCTCACTCCCAAAGCACATGAGGCGATTGCTCGTGTGAGAAAGCTAATCTATACCTGGCAACATACCTTTAGTATATGTATGATTATGCTAGTTTCATCATTGTTGTTCCATCCAATCATAATCAAGAGAAATATTTGGAATCAGCATCACGTAACAAGGCCTATGGAGGTACAGGCTGAAGAGATAAAATTCGGCCATGATACTAATAAGCAGGTTGATAGATCAAATTAGCTATGATCAATCATAAGGCGTATGAAACTGGATGGCCGATAGTAGACCAAGGTGACCGAATCTATCTTCAAGATATTTCTAAGTGTTGAAAACCACACTATAGGCCAAATAAAAAGAGGGCTAGTGCGAACACATTAGATGAGCCAAGACTGATAAATATGATTATCGGTCTGATAGTTGGTGTGGAGTAACTATCTACATTTTGCAAGAAGAATCGGCATTTAGGCCCCATTTGACAGAGCTTTTGGAGGGCCAGAAAGCAAAAGCACTTTTAGGTGGAATAGGGGTGTTTGTTAAAAAAATTGAGAAGTAGTTTTAGCTTTGCTATAAAGCTAAAACAGCTTTTTAGAAGCAGCTCTATTTTGGAGCTTCTCCGGAAAAGCACTTTTAGGCCTCGTCGGTAAGCTATTTTGAGTTATAATTTTTGTTTTGAACCAAAATACCCATGATAAAATATAATAATTACAAAAAATGATAATATTAATATATAATAATAAGAATTATAATATCTTATATCTTTATTATTGTATTATACTATAAATATAATATTATATTACATTATATCATAATATATTGATATATTATGTTATATAATATTAAATTATGTTATATTATTATGCTATAGTATATAATATTATATTATTATATTATAATAGTATTATATTATATTACAATAATATTATACTATATTATATATTTATGTATTAATATATATTATATTTTATTATGCTCTATTATATAATACTATGTAATATCTTTTATGGTTATTTTGTCATACTAAAAGTACTTTCTAAGTTTGTTTACCAAACACATATTAAAGTCTCAGACACTTTAAAAATATAGTTACCAAATAGTAAATAGTTTTTTATAAAATCTCTACTTCGAAAAGCTTTACTTCCAATAGCTCTACTGCCAATAGCTCTACCAAATGGGACTTTAGTCTTTCCCAAACCAAATTGCCGCTCGTATGTTTAACGATGGGTTTCCTTGATACAGTGGTCAATATATATATATATATACACACACACGGTGCGAAAAATCATGATTAGCTTGATGAAACAAGATATATAAGGCATGAATCCTCTTCCCCACCAGGGGAGGGGACTGCTCCCTTTAATCCTTCTTCCCCATCAGGGGCTGATCCCATCCTCAAGCTCTTCACAGGCCAAATCCCACGGAAAGAAGGAGAAATAAAAAATAAGGAGGAGAGAAAGGGAGGAAGGAATCAGAAAAGAGAAGAAAGGGATGGGAGCCCGCTGCTGTGCTGCTGCTGCCACCCACGACTCCATGGAAGGCTGATCTTCTCTAGGGCCGGATGCAGCCCTAACAAAGGGATAAGGGTTTTATATTTGATTTTATATTCTTGGGGTTGTATGAACTTATTGTTTTTAATGGATATATTCTTTTGAATCATATTTAATTTCTGTGATTTTAAGTATGATGTTCGTACAACTGTTCTTCATGATCACTAAGTAAATATAAGATAGTCCATGCTTAAGGAAGATGCAGTGTGCTACCACCTTAGATTAGGGTAGACATTTCATGCCAACTGAAGATGGATTATGCCCAAATTACTTTTGTGAATTTTTATTTAAATGCTTATTAGGCTTGTAGCCAATTTGCATGTTAATCCAAGAACGAAATAAAATATAAATAACCCTTGTTCCGATGTTAGTGGTGAATTCCTTGCCCTAGGTTCTCCTAAACTGATATCCCTTTAATTGTATTTTTTTATTCAATTGCTTAGTTTAATAGTCTTCACAAATTCATCATTTTAAATATTTTTAAGAAAAATAACTATACCCCAATCCCTGTGGATCGATACCCGTAATCACTATCCTACTAGATACGTGCTATTGCGTGGTCTTTAAAATTGACTATCAATTTTTGGCCCGCCTGTCACGCGGGTGACCCGGGTTCGATCCCCGGCAACGGCGCCAAAAACTTGATGCAAAAATAAAATTGTTCTCCCAAGTGCAGGAGAATCGCACAAGTAGTAAATTCTCGGAAGTCCGAGGTCGAATCCTCAGGGAACGAAATATATGTGAGATTATTTAGTATAATTTCAGATTAATCAATTCAATAAATTTGTAGATTAAAATGATGTTTTGATTTTCAGAAATTAAATGCAAAGAATAATAAACAAAATTCAATGAAATAAAGATGGTAGGGATCTGGAATCCCCCTTGATGATATTACATCCAAGGAATAAACTTTATGGTTCTTGATTAAAGATTAAATGTAGGATAGATCTAATCATGGTATATGTTTCATGAACATATGAACTCAATTTCTAAGCATCCGTCGTGCTTTCTACGTCTACGACGAATCAAATACTAAAGCAATCCATATATCAATAATCATAATCCATTAAAGATCTATCTATGAAATAACTACACATGAATCAAGAACATATCAATAAATATAAACCATTGAAAGCAAAAGTTTAGAGTTTACTTCAAAAAGCAATACATCAAAGGTTCCTCCATCTCCCTCCCTAAGAAATCAGCCCTCCATTAACATAAAAGAAAACTCCCTTTTTTTTTTCTTTTCTTTTTTTTTTCGAAAACAGGGGCTCCCCTGTTTCCCTAACAGGGGCTCCCCTGTTTCCCTCTCTTCTTTCCTCTTTTTTTTTTGTTTTCCAAATGAGAGCTACCTCCATCACAGCCGAGAGGGCCCTTCTTATATAGATCCCCCCGAGCCCTAATGATAACGCTGGATTCCCTGATCGCACGTGGAGAGGAGAGGGCACGGACGGCTGGGATTTTGCTGGGACTCGGATGGACGCGGAAGCGAAAGACGCGGACGGGTGAAGCTTGAAACCATCACAGACGGCTAGGACGCGTGGAGCGCAGATGGATCGGAAGCTTGGGCTCTCTCGATCGCCAACAGATGCTTGGATGCGGGATCTTCGGTCGCTGTGGAGCTTGGGATGCGAACGGATGAACTCGGACGCGAAAGAAGCGGACGGAAGCTGAGATTGGGAATGGATGCTGGCCCGCGGACGCCGTGGAAGATCTGGGGATGCTGGAAGGCTTCACAGATCCGATTCGGAAGCATGGGATGCGGAGGATTGATGCTAGGATTCGGATGATGTTCGCGGGATGATGAGCTGCACTCGGACGAACGTGGCATGCTGGGATGAAGTCGGGAATCAGGGGGATCTGATCGTGAATTCCGTGGGCTGGGAGGTTGATCATGAACAGTTGATCGCAGCTGGTAACATGCGGATGAAGCGGGATCTTTGCTGGCTCTTGGCTGAACACGTGGACGCTGGGAGCTGATCACATGGATACGGGATGAGGAGTCGCACGCTGGGAGAAGCTTCATGGGCAAATCGCGGCATGATTTGATCATGGATCCTAAGACGCGGACGGGTCTTGAGAGGGCTGATGTGGCTCACGGACACGGCAAGGATGCTGAAGTGCTTATGAACGGCTGAATCTGGGCTCTGTTCTGCAGCTAGAAAGAGATGAATTTATATAATGATAAAAATTATAATAAGTGCTAAGGGTAAAATATTTAATCATGTAAATGTTAACACCTATTATTTTCATTATTTTGCTAGCATTAGGCTAAGTTAATTGGTACTTAGATCGCACTTTTGTGCTCTCATCACTTTTCTTTGATTAGTTAAACATATAAATGCTTTTGGAATTTAAATACGTGTCTTTTAGTTAATTTCAATTAAAAAAACATTCTTCGGTAGACTAGAGAATCCATCAACATCCTCAAAATAATGTTTCCCTTTTATCATTCAAAAATCAATTTCAAATCCGAGTGAACGTTCTAATTTTTATGCAACTCCAATCGCCTCCCTGTGGATCGACCTCTTACAACCGCTATTCTTCGAGTAGGAAAGGTAAGAGTAAAATTAAATTAAAATTTGTTTGTCGGTTCTAACAATGATCTGTTTAGCGTATTTTTAGTTAGACAGGAATCGGACGAACAGAATTTTGGCGCCGTTGCCGGGGAGGCAAATCGAGAAGCAAGAACGATCACGAAGATCAAATTAGATTTTGGATGCTCGGAGTGAACGCACTCCGGTAGTAAGTTTTTATTTTTATTAATTTTCCTTATTTTGATTATTTTTAGTTAATAATTTTGTAGTTATTAAATTCTAAAATTTGAAATTCGAAATTTAAAGTTTTTTTTAAAAAAAGTAAAAAAAAAATTAAAATTCAAAAAAAAGATAATTAAAAAAATTGAAAAAATTTCCAAAATTCAAAAATTCAAAAATTTAAATTCAAAATTTGAATTCTGTGATTCAAAATTTGAAATTTAAATTTTAAAAAAAAGTTAAAAAAATAATTAAATCAAAAAAAATAAAAAAAAATATTATTTTTGCTAGTAATTGATAGGGTGCAATCCTTGTGGAGTGATTGATTATAACCCTATTTGATTTTGATGAGCTCAAAGCATTTGAGTATATCTTATGTTATACTAATGAATTCAATCTAGTGTTTCAGTCAAATACTTGTAAATTTATGGTTAGGAGTCTCTAGATTTGGTTCAATACATTTTGGATAAGTAAAGAATTCAATTTGAACCAAAGTCTGAGTCTCGAGTCGACTCCGGGAGATTACGAGTCGACTCCAAGCGTATCAGAAGCACTGGCACAAGCTCGAGTCGACTCCTGCACATTACGAGTCGACTCCGACTGAGAACAGACAGCCAGACAGAAAGATTCATCTCAGAACCTGTCAACGAGTCGACTCCTGAAGAATTCGAGTCGACTCCGATACTTGCCGAGTCGACTCCAGCGTAGTACGAGTCGACTCCAGGGAGTAACAGACAGAAAGACAGAGAAGCTATTTAGGACCCTGAGAGCCGAGTCGACTCCCGAAGAACTCGAGTCGACTCCGATGGTCGGCAGGTCGACTCCTAAGGAAGCGAGAGTCGACTCCCAGAGAAATACAAGGCAAAAAGTCAGAGAGCCAATTTCGGACACTGAGAGCCGAGTCGACTCCCGCAAAGTCCGAGTCGACTCCGAGGCAGCGCAACCCCAAAGACAGAAGACGGTATTTTCGACTCCAAGACAGTTCGAGTCGACTCCAAGGCAGCGCAAGCCCAAAAGACAGAAGACTGTTTTTTCGGATACTGAGAGCCGAGTCGACTCCGAGACAGTTCGAGTCGACTCTGAGACGGCACAAGTCAACAGACAGAAGATCGGGATTTCGGGCTCTGATTGGCGAGTCGACTCCCAGAATATCCGAGTCGACTCGAGTGAGCAAACTTGAAAAATACATCTCTGGATTCCTTTGAACGAGTCGTCTTCAAAAGTGCCAGGTCAGCTCCAGACATTGGGGAGTCGACTCCAGGTTCAGTCGAGTCGACTCCAAGTCGAGACAGCACTTTAATTCAAATCCAGAACAGTTGCCGAGCCGTCTCCTGAAAAGCATGAGTCGACTCCTGCAACAGGCGAGTCGACTCCAGATCGCGCGAGTCGACTCCGATCCCAACGGAAACATTGTCAGGAGTTGCAGAATGTGCAGAACGGCTAGAGTATTGGGTCTAACGGCTAGTTTTCTTGGGGAATGGCTTAAATAGCCACAGAGAACTGTAGCAAGGTAGTGAAGTGACATTCCATTCAAAGAAAACAAGTAATCTCCACCTACCAAAGGATTTCAAAGGGAATACACGTGAAAGAAGGAAGAGAGGCATTAAACTCCATCCAACCAACTCTTCCCAGCATTCAAGAAGTCTCCGTCAGTCATCAAGTCTTCGAGACATTCAAGAGGAGACCCCGAGTTCGAGAAGCCCTCCTCTACATCTTCATAAATCTGTTTGAGGGCTCTTAACTTCTCTCTTGTTATTAATCACTGAATATCTGCTTGTTAAGAAGCTTCCTTTTTCTGTTTGTTTTTCAAACCATTTGTTTCTTACTTGATTCAATCAGGGGATTGAATCAAGGGGTGTTAAGGTTTGTTGGTGAGCCTAGGTTGAAACCAACGGTGTAAGGGTTTGATTGTGATCCCGGAAAAACAATCGGGTGGTTCTAGTCGGTGAGCCTGGGAAAACCGACCGAGTTCGTTGTGATCTCGTAAAACAACAAGTTGGGTTGTGAACTTGTAAAACAACCGGCTGTAATCCAAGGGGTTATAGTGAATTCCCAAGTGAGGCTTGGGGAGTGGACGTAGGAGCAAGGGTTAGCTCCGAACCACTATAAATTTGCTTGTGTTTGTGATTGCTTTATTGTCTCTTACTTTCCCTTTATCCACTGCATATAGCAACTAATTAATCCACTTGCAAAAAGTTTTAATTAGTTACTCACAAAGCTTTTAATTGCAATAATTATTTTAAAACCCAATTCACCCCCCCTCTTGGGTTGTCTATCTGGGCAACAAGTGGTATCGGAGCCGGAACTCTTTTACCAAAAGAGTAAAAGATCAAAATGACAACCCCATTTGGATCTTCTCATATTGAGGGCCAGTCCACCCATAGACCTCCATTCTTTAATGGATCCGACTACTCATATTGGAAGGCTAGGATGAGAATATTTATCCAAGCACAAGACTATGAGATGTGGACCACCATACTTAATGGACCATACATCCCATCAATTTTTGTAGAGGGTGCTACTATACCCAAACTTGAAAAGGATTGGGATGACAATGATATAAGGAAAGCACAACTAAATGCCAAAGCAATGAATGTGCTTTATTGTGCTTTAGACAGAAATGAATTCAATAGAGTCTCTACTTGCAATTCTGCAAAAGAGATTTGGGATAGACTTGAAGTGACCCACGAGGGTACAAATCAAGTAAAAGAATCTAAAATAAATATATTAGTTTATAAGTATGAATTATTTAAGATGGATTCCAATGAAACAATCACTTGCATGTTTACTAGATTTACTGACATTGTCAATGGCCTAAAAAGCCTTGGCAAAAATTATACTAACAGTGACCTTGTCAGGAAGATTCTTCGTTGTTTGCCAAGGTCATGGGAGGCCAAGGTGACGGCAATCCAAGAAGCCAAGGACTTAAACAAGCTGCCACTCGAGGAGCTTCTTGGATCTCTAATGACGCACGAGCTCACAATGAAACAACACAGCGAAGAAGAATCCTCTCATAAGAAAAAGGTAATAGCTCTCAAATCTACTTCTTCTAACAAGGATTTATCTTGCAGTAGCAGCAGTGAAGAAGAAGATCATGAGGGAGATGATGATGAGGCTCTTCTCGTGCGTAAGTTCAGAAAATTCATCAACCGAAAGAAGTCCTTTCATCAAAGGAGAGGCCCTTCAAGTTCCTATCACAAGGATAAAGGTAAGGAAAGGGAAAATGAGGGAATCGGATGCTACGAATGTAAGAAGCCGGGACACTTCAGAGCAGACTGTCCTTTGCTCAAGAAGGCCAGCAAGTACAAGAAAAAGAAGGTCCTCGTCTCCACCCTATCGGACTCCGATACATCATCATCATCATCGGATGAGGAACAAGAAGAAAAGGCCAACCTATGTTTTATGGCAAACGACAATGAGGTAACATCCGAAACACATTTAGACTTTACCTTCGATGAATTATATGTGCTTTCAATGAATTAATGGACGAATATAAGTCAATAAGCCTTAAGAATAAAGAGCTAAAACTAACCAATCAATCTCACCTCCACAAATACGATAAATTAGTTAAGGATAAGGATTTTATCACTAAAAAAAATTTAGAACTTAAAACAAGCAAGCAAATGCTAATTCAAAAAACTAATACCTTAATTAAAGATAACGAAAAACTAACCAAGGAAATTTCTGAACTTAAAAAGGATAAACAAACTTTTAGAGATAATTTCACAAAAGACTTAAATGCACTAAAAACAGAAAAACAAAAGTTGGCACTAGAACTTGAAAAGTACAAACCTTTTGTAGAAAAGTTTACATATAGCTCTGAAAAATTGGAAATGATACTTAATAGTCAACGAGCTGTGTTCAATAGAGCTGGTTTAGGGTATAAACCAAAAAATAAGCAAAAGCTCTTTAGTAATTTCTTTGTAAAAGCAGGAGAAAGCAAAATTAAGAAAATAATCTATTTTTGCTGTGGAACAATAGGACATAAAGCTAATGTGTGTGATCATAGAAAAGAAAAAACTAAAAGAAAAATTAAAAGGGTTTGGGTTCCAAAAGGAACCAACATTACTAACCATGAAGGACCCAAGAAAACTTGGGTACCTAAAATTGTATGATTTACTTGTGTAGGAGTGTCTTGCAGCCAAGGTCGACAAAAACTGTTGGTACTTGGATAGTGGCTGCTCAAGACACATGACGGGTGACAAAGACCAATTCTTCACCCTTGAGCCTAAGAAGGGAGGTGCTGTGACATTTGGAGACAATAACCAAGGTCACATCATTGGTATAGGTAAAGTACAAATCACCCCTTCAACCTTTATTGATAATGTTCGATATGTTGATGGTCTTAAGCATAACCTACTTAGCATTAGTCAATTGTGTAATAGAGATTTTGATGTTCTGTTCAAACCATCTTTATGCATCATAACCAACTCAATTGACAACAGTTTAGTATTTAAAGAAATTAGACGTGACAATGTGTGCGTAGTAGATCTTGAGGATCTTGCCAAACATAACCCCTGTTTAGTTGTTAATGATACTAAGGATAATGATGCAAGTTGGTTATGGCACCGTAAGTTAGGTCATGCAAGTATGGATACAATATCAAAACTAGTTAAAAGAGATTCCGTGATAGGTTTGCCAAAACTAAAATTTGAGAAAAATAAAATCTGTGAAGCTTGTCAATATGGCAAACAATCAAGGAACTCCTTTAAATCCATAAATTGTATCTCTACCTCTAGACCTCTAGAACTACTACACATGGATCTATTTGGGCCAACTAGAACCACAAGTCTAGGTGGAAACAAATATGGTCTTGTTATTGTAGATGATTTTTCTAGATATACTTGGGTCATGTTTTTAGCTCATAAAGATCAAGCATTTTCAGTATTTAAGAAATTTCATAAGGAAGTAACTAATGCTAGAGATGCTTCAGTCATAGCTATTAGAAGTGACCATGGAACAGAATTTGAAAATCATCTATTTGATGAATTTTGTAGTAAAAAAGGGGATAACTCATAATTTTTCTGCACCTAGGACACCACAACAAAATGGAGTTGTAGAAAGGAAGAATAGAACCCTAGAAGAAATGGCTAGAACCATGCTATGTGAAAGTAACCTTCCTAAGTATTTTTGGGGAGAAGCCATTAATACATCATGTCATATATTAAATAGAGTCTTATTGAGACCCATTATAAAGAAAACACCTTATGAACTTTGAAAAAATAGAAAGCCCAAAGTAAACTATTTTCATGTTTTTGGATGTAGGTGTTTCGTTCATAATAATGGGAAGGATAACTTAGGTAAATTTGATTCTAAATCTGATGAGGGTATATTTTTGGGGTATTCTACAACAAGTAAAGCCTAAAGAGTTTTTAATAAAAGAACCCTTATTATTGAAGAGTCTATACATGTTGTGTTTGATGATACTAATGATATCTCTTCTAGCAAGAGAGTTGTTCTTGATGATGATGCTGAAATTCTTGAAGAAAAGATTGATGAGATGACATTACAAGAAGATGAACAAAAATTAATTGAAAATGCATCATCAAGCCAAGAGGCAATTGTGGATCATGGGCTGACTAAGGCTTGGAGGTATGCTCATGGGCATCCTAAGGAATTAATTTTAGATGATCCATCTCAACCTGTTAGGACTAGAGCATCTCTTAGGAACTTAAATAATCATCTAGCATTTGTCTCACATTTTGAACCTAAACACATAGAAGAAGCTGAAAAGGATGTAAATTGGATAAATGCAATGCAAGAAGAACTAAACCAATTTACTAAAAATAAGGTATGGAACCTAGTTGAACGACCCTCTGAATATTCAATAATAGGTACCAAATGGATATATAAAAATAAACTTGATGAAAATGGAATTATAATTAGGAACAAGGCTAGACTAGTAGCAAAGGGCTATAATCAAGAAGAAGGTATAGACTTTGATGAAACCTTTGCTCCTGTAGCTAGACTTGAGGCAATTAGATTGTTACTAGCATTTGCATGCTCTAAAGATTTCAAATTATTTCAAATGGATGTGAAAAGTGCATTTTTGAATGGGTATATTAATGAGGAGGTGTATGTAGAACAACCTCCTGGTTTTGAAAATCATCAATACCCCAATCATGTGTATAAATTAAACAAAGCACTTTATGGTTTGAAACAAGCACCTAGAGCATGGTATGAAAGACTTAGCAAATTTCTACTAGATCATGAGTTCACTAGAGGAAATGTAGATACAACATTGTTTTTAAAGAAGAAAAATAAAGAAATGTTAGTAGTGCAGATTTATGTTGATGATATTATTTTCGGTGCTACTAACAATCGCCTTTGCGAAGAATTTGCTGACTTGATGCAGAGTGAATTTGAAATGAGCATGATGGGAGAGCTGAACTATTTCCTCGGGCTCCAAATCAAACAATCTGAAGAAGGGATCTTCATCAATCAAGCTAAATACATCAAGGAGATGCTTAAGAAGTTTGATATGGAAGGAAACAAGTCAATCAGCACACCCATGAGCTCATCATGCAAACTAGACCAAGATGAATCAGGTAAATCAGTAGATCAAAAGATGTATAGAGGTATGATAGGATCTTTATTATATCTCACTGCAAGTAGACCTGATATCATGTTTAGTGTATGCATGTGTGCTAGATATCAATCTAATCCTAAGAAATCACATTTAATTACAGTTAAGAGAATCTTCAAATACCTAATAGGAACAAAAAATATAGGTTTATGGTATTCTAAAGAATCTAGCCTAAACTTAATAGGGTATACAGATTCAGATTTTGCTGGTTGTAAACTTGATAGAAAAAGCACCAGCGGGTCATGTCAATTCTTAGGAGAAAATTTAATCTCATAGTTTAGCAAGAAACAAAACTCGGTTGCATTATCTACAGCTGAAGCCGAATATGTTGCTGCCGGGAGTTGTTGTGCTCAAATCTTGTGGATTAAACAACAACTTGAAGATTATGGCATTAAACAAGATAAAATTTCCATTAATTGTGATAATACAAGTGCCATTAATCTAACTAAAAATCCAATTCAGCACTCAAGAACTAAACATATTGAGATAAGACATCACTTCATAAGAGATCATGTACTGAATGGTGATGTGACACTTCAATTTGTTTGCACTGATGATCAATTAGCTGATATCTTCACAAAACCCTTGAGTGAAGAGCGATTCTGTGTACTTAGGAGAGGATTAGGAGTGATTGATCCATCCTAGTGATATTCTCTTCTAATTCATTGATTTTGATGATTAGCTTGTGTTAAATATAGAATTTCTCATCTATGATCATCAATTCAGATCACAAACTTTTTGATTATCCCTTGTTTGGCACGAAAATAACATGATTTTTGGGTGCGTGCCAGAGTTCGAGTCGACTCGGATACATTTTAGAGTCGGCTCTTGGGGGAGTCGACTCGCACATAGTTAGGAGTCGACTCGAGGTCGATGGCATCATAGGGGGAGTCGACTCGCGCATATTTTGGAGTCGACTCGAGGTCGAGTCGACTCGCGACTTACTAGAGTCGACTCGAGGTCGGGAATCCGATGTTTTAACCCTAATCGAAGAGTTCAATCGACACTTCTATTCACCGCCGCCACTGTTCAAGAAACCTAGAGTCGTCTCCGACCTCGTCTCCGACCTCCATTAGGGCATTTCCGTCGAGTTTCCCTCTGTTCCTCGTGTCCTTCCCCCTCCTTAGGTCTAGGATGCCTCGGAAAGTTGTTGTCCCGAGCCGGAAAAGGCCCCAACCCGCGAGCGGTACCGAGCGACGGTCAAAGGCTCGGAATGATCCCGTGAGGCCACAACCTCCGGTTCCTTCCCCGCCGAGGCCGGTTCCCTCGCGTCCGTGCGCCGGGAAGGCGATTTCCACCGGGAGATACGTCAACTTTGACTTCCTCTCCCGGGAAGGCTTTACCCTAGGGCATAGGTTAAGGGCTCAAGGGTTAGAAATGTTTTGTTCCCTAGATCTCCCTACTTACCCGGGGTTAGTTAGGGAATTTTACGGTACAGTAGCTAGGGGTCATGGTGGGATACAGGGAACCGTAGCGGGTGTCCCAATATTTATTTCGGAGGACTTCATTGCTCAAGTCCTCCATCTTCCCCAAGTAGGAGTGTTTCTCTCTCACCCAGCAGATAGGACTGAGGCCCTTACGGCCATACTAGGGAGTCCACCTCAGTCCCCCCTAGAAGAGGTGTCTGCAAATCAGCTATCAGCTGAAATGCGGCTCCTCTTGAGCATCATATCTAGGACCCTCTTCCCCAAGACAGGGCGTTTTGATTTTGTATCTGAGAGGGACCTAGCCCTGATGTTCTACATTCTTCAAGATACCCCAATCAACTTCCCAAAACTCATCTATAAATACCTATGTGAGCCTCTAGACAAACCAAGGCTTACTCTTCCCTATGGCATGCTCTATACTTTGATCTTTAGGGAGTTAGAGGTCCCCATTCCTGAGGGGGAACCCTCTCGCTCACTGCGATACACCGATCGCATAGGTGAGGGGACTCTACACAGGATGGGTTTCCATAAGGTTGAGGGAGTCTGGGTCCGGAAACCATCCTCTTCCACACCTTCTGACCCTACTACTCGTCACTCCCCCAGCCCTGATCATGACTCCGATTTTCCCACCTATCCCTCCACTTCAGCACCATCTACTTCAGCCGGACCCTCCACTGCACCACCTACTCAGCCACTAGAGGTCCGGATATCACCTGAGCAGCTCCGGGTGTTGCGACAGGAGATCGTGAGGGATCTCCGAGACGACCTACTGAGGGAGCTCCGAGGTCCAGCGACTGCTCCCTCCACTGCGCTGGTTCCATCTTTGGCAGCCGTGACTGAGATGACGGCTCATCTGAGGGAAGAGATTTACAATGTAAGAAGCCTAATTCAAGCCCAATTCTCGAATATGAGCGATGTCACGAGTAATACAAGAAAGATGCGAGATGACATCCGACAGGACCTAGGCAGCCAGAGTCAGGGGGCTGAACGGCTAGCCAATGTACTGATCTTCAAGTTGGATACCCTCCAGGAGAATCTGACTGAGCTCACCTCGATCCAGAGTAGGGCCACCTCGGAGATCATAAAGCAGCTAGGAAACATTACAGAAGGGATCAGTTTAATTATGCAACAATCTAGACTGAGCAAGGGAGCCACATCCTCCACCACAAAGAAATCCTAGTGTAGCTTGCTTTTTCTTTTTGATATGTACTTACTTCTCTACTTTTGGATGTATCTACAATTGTACTTAAAGTTACATCAATACAATGAGTAGACATTTCTCTTCCAAATTGTGCAAATTTGAACTCTAACTGCTTGTATGATGTGCTTTCTGCCTTTTTGTTATGATGACAAAAAGGGGGAGAAAATATATTAAATAGACATGTAAAGGGAATCAATAAAAAGAAAATTTTTAAAACACAAAATAATTTGTTCTAAGTGGATTCGATACCTCGAGGCTCATTATCTCTCTGTTGGGGCTCCTAAAGGAGTAATCTCCAGAATCTATTCAAGGGATATTCGGAGATTAGTTGAATCATACTCAAGAACAAATTGACAGATTTTTCCTCTAAAACCAAAAATTTAAGTTCAAAAGCTTCAATACACTAAAAGAAAATTCAGAGAATCTAAACAAAGTTGAATGCATGTGTTGAGGGGGAGAATCTGAAATTTCAGGAAAACAAACTCATTAAACATATATAAGCCAAACAATCGATTGCATGACATGAAGGCTTATATAATTTCAAATGAAAGGGGGAGCTTTAACTTCAAAATTTACTGTTTCACACCTTTCAGTTTTGGATAAATTAAATAACTAGACACTTGAATTCATTTTGAAATTTTACTATAAATTTCCTTTTTGATTGAGCAATTCACTTTACATATACTCAATATTTTGTCATCATCAAAAAGGGGGAGATTGTGGAGTGATTGATTATAACCCTATTTGATTTTGATGAGCTCAAAGCATTTGAGTATATCTTATGTTTACTAATGAATTCAATCTAGTATTTCAGTAAAATTCTTGTAAATTTATGGTTAAGTGTCTCTAGATTTGGTTCAAGACATTTTGGATAAGTTAAGAAGTCAATTTGAACCAAAGTCTGAGACTCGAGTCGACTCCGGGAGATTACGAGTCGACTCCAAGCGTATCAGAAGCACTGGCACAGGCTCGAGTCGACTCCTGAACATTACGAGTCGACTCCGACTGAGAACAGATAGACGAACCGAAAGATCCAACTCAAAACCTGTCAGCGAGTCGACTCCTGAAGAGCGCGAGTCGACTCCGATGCTTGCCGAGTCGACTCCAGAGTAGTATGAGTCGACTCCAGGGAGTTACAGACAGAAAGATAGAGAAGCTATTTAGGACCCTGAGAGCCGAGTCGACTCCCGAAGAACTCGAGTCGACTCCGATGGTCGGCAGGTCGACTCCTAAGGAAGCGAGAGTCGACTCCCAGAGAAATATAAGGCAAAAAGTCAGAGAGCCAATTTCGGACACTGAGAGCCGAGTCGACTCCCGCAAAGTCCGAGTCGACTCCGAGGCAGCGCAACCCCAAAGACAGAAGACGGTATTTTCGTCTCTGAGAGGCGAGTCGACTCCAAGATAGTTCGAGTCGACTCCAAGGCAGCGCAACCCCAAAAGACAGAAGACTGTTTTTTCGGATACTGAGAGCCGAGTCGACTCCGAGACAGTTCGAGTCGACTCCGAGACGGCACAAGTCAACAGACAGAAGATCGGGATTTCGGGCTCTGATTGGCGAGTCGACTCCCAGAATATCCGAGTCGACTCGAGTGAGCAAACTTGAAAAATACATCTCTGGATTCCTTTGAACGAGTCGTCTCCAAAAGTGCCAGGTCAGCTCCAGACATTGGGGAGTCGACTCCAGGTTCAGTCGAGTCGACTCCAAGTCGAGACAGCACTTTAATTCAAATCCAGAACAGTTGCCGAGCCGTCTCCTGAAAAGCATGAGTCGACTCCTGCAACAGGCGAGTCGACTCCAGATCGCGCGAGTCGACTCCGATCCCAACGGAAACATTGTCAGGAGTTGCAGAATGTGCAGAACGGCTAGAGTATTGGGTCTAACGGCTAGTTTTCTTGGGGAATGGCTTAAATAGCCACAGAGAACTGTAGCAAGGTAGTGAAGTGACATTCCATTCAAAGAAAACAAGTAATCTCCACCTACCAAAGGATTTCAAAGGGAATACACGTGAAAGAAGGAAGAGAGGCATTAAACTCCATCCAACCAACTCTTCCCAGCATTCAAGAAGTCTCCGTCAGTCATCAAGTCTTCGAGACATTCAAGAGGAGACCCCGAGTTCGAGAAGCCCTCCTCTACATCTTCATAAATCTGTTTGAGGGCTCTTAACTTCTCTCTTGTTATTAATCACTGAATATCTGCTTGTTAAGAAGCTTCCTTTTTCTGTTTGTTTTTCAAACCATTTGTTTCTTACTTGATTCAATCAGGGGATTGAATCAAGGGGTGTTAAGGTTTGTTGGTGAGCCTAGGTTGAAACCAACGGTGTAAGGGTTTGATTGTGATCTCGGAAAAACAATCGGGTGGTTCTAGTCGGTGAGCCTGGGAAAACCGACTGAGTTCGTTGTGATCTCGTAAAACAACAAGTTGGGTTGTGAACTTGTAAAACAACCGGCTGTAATCCGAGGGGTTATAGTGAATTCCCAAGTGAGGCTTGGGGAGTGGACGTAGGAGCAAGGGTTAGCTCCGAACCACTATAAATTTGCTTGTGTTTGTGATTGCTTTATTGTCTCTTACTTTCCCTTCATCCACTGCATATAGCAACTAATTAATCCACTTGCAAAAAATTTTAATTAGTTACTCACAAAGCTTTTAATTGCAATAATTATTTTAAAACCCAATTCACCCCCCCTCTTGGGTTGTCTATCTGGGCAACAAGTGGTATTAGAGCCGGAACTCTTTTACCAAAAGAGTAAAAGATCAAAATGACAACCCCATTTGGATCTTCTCATATTGAGGGCCAGTCCACCCATAGACCTCCATTCTTTAATGGATCCGACTACTCATATTGGAAGGCTAGGATGAGAATATTTATCCAAGCACAAGACTATGAGATGTGGACCACCATACTTAATGGACCATACATCCCATCAATTTTTGTAGAGGGTGCTACTATACCTAAACTTGAAAAGGATTGGGATGACAATGATATAAGGAAAGCACAACTAAATGCCAAAGCAATGAATGTGCTTTATTGTGCTTTAGACAGAAATGAATTCAATAGAGTCTCTACTTGCAATTCTGCAAAAGAGATTTGGGATAGACTTGAAGTGACCCACGAGGGCACAAATCAAGTAAAAGAATCTAAAATAAATATATTAGTTCATAAGTATGAATTATTTAAGATGGATTCCAATGAAACAATCACTTGCATGTTTACTAGATTTACTGACATTGTCAATGGCCTAAAAAGCCTTGGCAAAAATTATACTAACAGTGACCTTGTCAGGAAGATTCTTCGTTGTTTGCCAAGGTCATGAGAGGCCAAGGTGACGGCAATCCAAGAAGCCAAGGATTTAAATGTGGAGTGATTGATTATAACCCTATTTGATTTTGATGAGCTCAAAGCATTTGAGTATATCTTATGTTTACTAATGAATTCAATCTAGTGTTTCAGTGAAATTCTTGTAAATTTATGGTGAAGTGTCTCTAGATTTGGTTCAAGACATTTTGGATAAGTTAAGAAGTCAATTTGAACCAAAGTCTGAGACTCGAGTCGACTCCGGGAGTCGACTCCAAGCGTATCAGAAGCACTGGCACAGGCTCGAGTCGACTCCTGAACATTACGAGTCGACTCCGACTGAGAACAGACAGACGAACCGAAAGATCCAACTCAAAACCTGTCAGCGAGTCGACTCCTGAAGAGCGCGAGTCGACTCCGATGCTTGCCGAGTCGACTCCAGAGTAGTATGAGTCGACTCCAGGGAGTTACAGACAGAAAGACAGAGAAGTTATTTTGGACCCTGAGAGCCGAGTCGACTCCTGAGGAACGCGAGTCGACTCCGATGGTTGGCAGGTCGACTCCAAAGGAAGCGAGAGTCGACTCCCAGTGTAATACAAGGCAAAAGTCAGAGAGCAACTTTTGGACACTGAGAGCTGAGTCGACTCCCGCAAAGTCCGAGTCGACTCCGAGACAGCGCGACCCCAAAAAGACAGAAGACAGTATTTTCGTCTCTGAGAGGCGAGTCGACTCCAAGACAGTTCGAGTCGACTCCAAGGCAGCGCTACCCCAAAAAGACAGAAGACTGTTTTTCGGATACTGAGAGCCGAGTCGACTCCGAAACAGTCCGAGTCGACTCCAAGACGGCACGAGCCAAAAGACAGAAGATCGGGAGTTCGGACTCTGAGCGCCGAGTCGACTCCCAGAATTTCCGAGTCGACTCAAGTGAGCAAAGTTGAAGAATACATCTATGGATTCCTTGGAATGAGTCGACTCCAAAAGTGCCAGGTTAGCTCCAGACTTTGGGGAGTCGACTCCGGGATAAGTCGAGTCGACTCCCAGTCGAGAAGAGCACTTTAATTCAAATCCGGAACAGTTGCCGAGCCGACTCCAGAAAAGCATGAGTCGACTCCTGCTGCAGCCGAGTCGACTCCAGATCGCGCGAGTCGACTCCGATCCCAACGGAAACATTGTCAGGATGTGCAGAATGTGCAGAACGGCTAGAAGATTGTGTCTAACGGCTAGTTTCCGTGGGGGAATGGCTTAAATAGCCACAGAGAACTGTAGCAAGGTAGTGAAGCGACATTCCATTCAAAGAAAACAAGAAATCTTCATCTACCAAAGGATTTCAAAGGAAAAGAAGGAAGAGGGCCATTAACTCCATTCAACCAACTCTTCCCAGCATAAAAGAAGTCTCCTTCAGCCTTCAAGTCTTAAAGACATTCAAGAGGAGACCCAGAGTTCGAGAAGCCCTCCTCTACATCTTCATAAATTTGTTTGAGGGCTCTTAACTTCTCTCCTATTTATATTGCTGAATATCTGCTTGTTTAGAAGCTGTATTTTTCTGTTTGTTTTTCTATCCATTTGGTCCTTACTTGATTCAATCAGGGGATTGAATCAAGGGTGTAAAGGTTTGTTGGTGAGCCTAGGTTGAAACCAACGTGTAAGGGTTTGATTGTGATCCCGGGAAAACAATCGGGTGGTTCTAGTCGGTGAGCCTGGGAAAACCGACCGAGTTCGTTGTGATCTCGTAAAACAACAAGTTAGGTTGTGAGCTTGTAAAACAACCGGCTGTAATCCGAGGGGTTATAGTGAATTCCCAAGTGAGGCTTGGGGAGTGGACGTAGGAGCAAGGGTTAGCTCCGAACCACTATAAAATCATTGTGTTTGTGATTGCCTTGTCGTCTTTTACTTTCATTTCATTCACTGCACATAGCATTTAATTAATCAACTTGCAAAAAGTATTAATTAGTATTTCACAAACCATTTAATTGCAATAATTATTTTAAAACCCAATTCACCCCCTCTCTTGGGTTGTCTATCTGGGCAACATTAAACAAGCTGCCACTCGAGATTTCGTTCATTTTAGGGGTCAAATCTAATGAATTGTTAATAATGTATGCATGGTAGAAGGTCATTAAGGGATAAGTTAACCCCATTTGATCCTGAGATTGACAGAACTTTTCATCACAACCTGCGAACTGTAAACCAACCGTCAATCTCTACAATGGGTGAACATATTAGAACTTTGAATGAGTTGTTTGCACCCGCATCCGCTAGTCCCTCTACTTGCATAGTATTACCAATTAATAATGCAACCCAATTCGAGATTCGGGCTGCAATAATAAACATGTTACCCAAGTTTTATGGGTTCGAGAGTGAACAACCCTACATTCATCTAAACAAATTTTTGACAATCTGTCAAACGTTTAGAAATCAAAACTTAGATGAAGAGGGTATTAAATTAAGGTTGTTTCCCATGACTTTAGAGGATCGTGCTGCTACATGGCTGTATTCCCTTGCTTCAAATTCCATCACATCATGGGAACAACTATCTAGGAAGTTTATGGCTAAGTTCTATCCCATGGTAAAAACTGAAAAAATTAAGGATGCCATCAGAACTTTTAGAGGAAAATCTGAGGAGGAATTTTCCCAACTTTGGGAAAGATTCCATGATCTTTTGGTCAAGTGCCCGCACCATGGGCTTGATAAGGCTGATCTGGTCCACTTCTTTTATAAAGGACTAACTCTGGCACATAGAAACATGATTGAGTCCATGCACAAAGGTAGGTTCATGAACCAAACCCCAGATCAAGTCTATGAATTTCTTCTTGACTTAGCCGAAAATGCCCAAAATTGGAGTAGCTATGGTGAGGAAGTAAATAGAGATGAGTTCGGATCTAGAAAACCAGGTAATTATGAAATGAAAACAGATCCAGAACTCAAAAATGTCATGTCCAATCTGGTAACTGGAATGAACAACTTATGTAAAAAGTTTGATGCTTTCACTGTTTCCACTAGTTCGAGTTCATACAAAGAGTCAAATTCCGTCATGAAAGTGGATCACGAGTCATATAGTTTGTGTGTCTTGTGTAACAGTACGGAGCATCTAGTGGAGTGCTGCCCTAATCTGCCCACCATAAAGGCCGAGCAAGCAAATGCTCTAAATTCATATAGTGCCTTTAAGAAGCCCACTCCCAACTCGTTCGGCCCAGTTTACCACCTTGATAATAGGTTCCACCCAAATTTCTCATACAAGCAGAATGAACCTATTCAGCATCAAGGTAGTCCACCAGATTTTCAGAACAACTTCCCCAAGATAGGTCCATCACAAATGAACCAACCATTGGTTCCATCTGTACATCCTTATAATGCTCCTATCCCACAACAACCTTCACAATTAGAAACCATGATGGCTAATATGATGAAACAACAACAAGATTTTATCAAGCAACAACAACAGACCAATACAGCCCAAGCCCAGACTAACCAATTCCATGCGCAAGCGATTGCAAAACTTGAGGTTAGTCTAAGCCAAATAGCAAACTCTCTAGGGGATAGAAAGAAAGGTGAACTACCTAGTCAACCAGTGCCTAACCCTAGTAGACAACAAAATCAAGGTCAGAGAGGTCAGTATCAAATCGATTCTAATGAAAATCCGACCTATGAAGTCCAGGCAATTACCACTTTAAGGTCTGGCAAGCAAGTGGACAATAAAGTCCAACTTCCTGAACATGAAAAAGAAAATAAAAATGAATCCGATAAGAACCCTATTCAGAAGAGGGGTCAAGAACAGGATAAATCAGACAAAAAGGAAGAACCCATAGAAACATACAAACCTAAGGTTTCCTTTCCCAGTAGACTTCAGGACTCCAAGAAACAATCTAACTTTGATGAAATAATGGAAGTCTTTAAAACTGTTCAAATAAATATACCTTTTCTCGATGCCATAAGACAAATTTCCTCCTATACAAAATTCTTGAAAGACCTCACCACGGTCAAAAGAAAAACCAATATTCCTAGGCAAGCTGTTATGGCTGCACAAGCCTCATCTCTCATTCAACAACAGATTGCCCCGAAATTCAAAGACCCTGGTTGCCCCACCATTGAAATAAAAATAGGAGAGACGATCATTCAGAGAGCCCTATTAGATTTAGGAGCCAGTGTGAACCTACTTTCCTACTATGTGTACCAAAAGTTAGGTTTGGAAAAATTAAAGCCCACAAATATTACCCTTTCCTTAGCAGATAGGACAGTGAAGTACCCCAAGGGGATTGTAGAGGATATAATAGTGAAAGTAAACGAGTTTTACTATCCTATGGACTTCGTTATCCTTGAGACTGAACCTGCAATACATCCAGACAGTCACACACCTATAATTTTAGGTAGACCTTTCTTAGCCACAGCAAATGCTGTGATCAACTGTCGAAATGGGATGCTGAAGTTATCTTTTGGCAACATGAAAGTCGAGCTTAATGTCTTCAACATAAGTAAACAACCACCAGACGACAAAGAAATCAATGAAGTTGACATGATTGAAAGTCTGGTTCAGGAGACTTTTTTACAAACTTATAATAAGGACCCTTTAGAAGCTTACCTTGCCCATTCCGAGGAAGGGGTCGAGCATGCGCCCCTTAGTTCTATTCTCCTTATGAGCATAGATCGTCATCAGCCGACTGTTCTTCATCGGACTCTTCTAAAACCATTCTTAGATAATGGTTGAAAAAAAAGGGGGATTTACATTTTGTCTGGCTGAAGACATAAAACTTAGCGCTCTTGGGAGGTAACCCAACATGTAATTTTCAAAAAAAAATAATAATAATAATTCAATACATTACTAACATGCAGGTTTGGGGGGTTTTGGCCCTAATTGTCACTTTACCCACCCATATCAGGTAACTTCTCCTCTGTCCTATTACTGCTTTAAATTTTTTTTTAACATTGAGGACAATATTAGATTTAGGTATGGGGGTGAGAATATTTTTGATTTTTCTACCTAAAATAAAAATAAAAAAGATTTAAAATTGAGAATATTTTTGATTTTTCAAAAAAAAAGATTTTTTTTTAAAAAAGAGAAGGAATTTCAAATTTTTAACTCAAGATCTAATCTTTTTGGCTGTATAAACTAGGAATTGCTTTGACAATAGCTTTGAGTTAAGGAATATGATAGCAGTTCTAGTTTGAGTTTTGCGTCCCACCTATCTTCTGCTAATATGATACAAGATGATTTAGCACCTACAGTTAAGCACATGAATAGTGGGATATGTAAACTTACAACCAATATGAATACTTTTAATCTTCTGGATAATTTAAAGTTATATGTGTGATGAACATCCTATTATTATTAAAAAAAAGAAGAGAAGAAAATAAAATGAGTTTATTTTAAGTCTTCTCACTGAGTAACCGGGCCTCTTGCCTGGCAAGCGGCGAGTGTTCGCGTAAAAAGGTGAGGATGGCTGAGATTAAACTCTGAGTGACTAATTTGGCCTTGGAGCCTAGTTGACTTGAGTTATTAAGCCTGTTAGGGTGTCTTTACACCTAGTGCCCTGAGCCATCTGGATCGAAAGTCATTGGCCTAACACTCGCTACATGGGTCAGCTAGAAAGCTTAATAAGGCTAGATATTGCACAAGTCATTGTTCTTAGCATTCAGTCTGATATAAAATAAATAAATAAATAAATAAATATGGGGTGTTCATTACCATTTAACTCTAGAAAGTCTTGAAAATTAGAGTGATCATGTTGGAAGTAAGTGAAAGCCACTTATTTATATGATACTATCTTGCACCTCACTACATTCTTGACTTGTTAGCAGATAGATGGGGAGTAATGGAACTTAAGTTAGAGTTTGCTTAAATATGATAGCAATAAGTCTTTATTGTCCTTGCAATTTTAAGTTCATACAGTAATACTTGTTCAAATTTCGAGTTAAAAATTGGAAATTCCTGACTGATGAAGTTTGTGGGTAACTTCATTGCAAACCCTCACGAGACAACACTCGTCCACTAGGGTAACCTAGGGGTTTAAAGGCTTGTTGCACGTGCTAAGTGCAATCGTGACTGTGGAGTGATTGATCATAACCCTATTTGATTTTGATGAGCTCAAAGCATCTGAGTATATCTCTTGTTTACTAATGAATTCAATTGAGTGTTTCAGTGAAAATCTTGTCTAAAGTGTTTCTAAACTTGGTTCATAATATTTTGGATAAGTTAAGAAGTCAGTTTGAACCAAAGTCTGCGACTCGAGTCGACTCCAGAGTATTACGAGTCGACTCCAAGCGTATCAGAATCACTGGCACAGGCTCGAGTCGACTCCGGACCATTACGAGTCGACTCCGACTGAGAACAGACAGACGAACAGAAGGGCACAACTTAAAACCTGTCAGCGAGTCGACTCCTGAAGTGCGCGAGTCGACTCCGATGTTTACCGAGTCGACTCCGGAGTAGTATGAGTCGACTCCAAGGAGTTACAGACAGAAAAGTCAGAGAGCGAATTTCGACCCTGAGATTCGAGTCGACTCCTGTGGAACGCGAGTCGACTCCGATGGTTGGTAGGTCGACTCCAAAGAAAGCGAGAGTCGACTCTCAGTGGTTCACAAGGCAAAAGTCAGAGAGCAGTTTTCGGACTCTGAGATTCGAGTCGACTTCCGCAATGCGCGAGTCGACTCCGAGACAGCGCGACCCCAAAAAGACAGAAGACCGAATTATTGTCTCTGAGAGCCGAGTCGACTCCCAGACAGCTCGAGTCGACCCCAAGGCAGCGCTACACCAAAAAGGCAGAAGGCCATGTTTCGAAAACTGAGAGCCGAGTCGACTCCAGAACAGTCCGAGTCGACTCCAAGACTGGACGAGCCAAAAGACAGAAGATCGGGAGTTCGGGCTCTGAGCGCCGAGTCGACTCCCAGGATTGTCGAGTCGACTCGAGTGGGCCAAGTTGAAAATTGGCTCCGTGGACTTCATGGGATGAGCCGACTCCGAAAATGCCAAGTCAGCTCCAGAAGTTGGCGAGTCGACTCCGGGTCAAGTCGAGTCGACTCCCAGTCGAAGAGGCCACTTTAATTCAAATCCGGAACAGTTGCCGAGTCGACTCCAGAAAAGCATGAGTCGACTCCCGCTACAGCCGAGTCGACTCCTGATCGCGCGAGTCGACTCCGACCCCCAACGGACATATTGTCAGGTTGTGCAGAGTGTGCAGAACGGGCAGAAAAAGGTGTCTAACGGCTAGTTTCCGTGGGGGATGGCTTAAATAGCCACAGAGGACTGTAGCAAGGTAGAGAAGCACGATTCCATTCAAAGAAATCAAGCATTCATTCTCTGCATACTTGTCTTCAACGAAAAGAAGGAAGAGCGCCATTAACTCCATCCAACTTCCTCTTCCCAGCATTTAAAGAAGCCTCCTCCTGCATTCAAGTCGACCAGACATTCCAGAGGAGACTCAAAGTTCAAGAAGCCCTACTCTACTCCAACTCAAAAGTGTTTGAGGGCTCTTAACTTCTCTCTAGTTTATATTGTAGCAAATCTGCTTTTAAAGAAGCTCAGTTTTTCTGTTTGTTTCTTATTCTTTCCATATTGTCTTTGCTTGGTTCAATCGGGGGATTGAATCAAGGGTGTAGAGGTTGGTTGGTGAGCCGAGTGTAAAACCAACGTGTAAGGGTTCGATTGTGATCCCGAAAAAATAATCGGGGTGGTTCTAGTCGGTGAGCCAGGGAAAACCGACCGAGTTCGTTGTGAGCTCGTAAAACAACAAGTTTGGTTGTGAGCTTGTAAAACAACCAGCTGTAATCCAAGGGGTTATAGTGAATTTCCAAGTGAGACTTGGGGAGTGGACGTAGGAGCAAGGGTTAGCTCCGAACCACTATAAAAGCCTTGTGTTTGTGATTGTTTGTCTCTTTCTTTTACTCTCATTTCATTCACAGCACATAGCAATTAATTAATCATCTGGGTAAAGCATTAATTAGTCATCCACAACATTTTAATTGTAAAATTATTTTAAAACCCAATTCACCCCCCCTCTTGGGTTGTCTATCTGGGCAACAAGTGGTATCAGAGCCTAAACTCTTCTACTCTAAGAGTAAAAGATCAAAATGACAACCCCATTTGGATCTTCCCACATAGAGGGTCAGTCCACCCAAAGATCCCCATTCTTTAATGGATCCGACTACTCATATTGGAAGGCTAGGATGAGAATATTTATCCAAGCCCAAGACTATGAGATGTGGACCATTGTATCAAATGGACCATACATCCCATCCATCTATGTAGAGGGTGTCACTGTACCCAAACTCGAAAAGGATTGGGATGAACATGACATGAGAAAGGCACAACTCAATTCCAAAGCAATGAATGTGCTTTACTGTGCATTAGATAGGAATGAATTCAATAGGGTCTCTACTTGCAATTCTGCAAAAGAGATTTGGGATAGACTTGAAGTGACCCATGAGGGCACGAATCAAGTCAAAGAATCCAAAATAAATATATTGGTTCATAAGTATGAACTATTTAAAATGGATTCTAATGAAACAATCACTTGCATGTTTACTAGATTCACTGACATTGTCAATGGCCTAAAAAGCCTTGGCAAAAACTATACTAACAGTGAGCTTGTCAGGAAGATTCTTCGCTGTCTACCAAGGTCATGGGAAGCCAAAGTGACGGCAATCCAAGAAGCCAAGGACTTGAACAAGCTACCACTTGAGGAGCTTCTTGGATCCCTAATGACGCACGAGCTAACAATGAAGCAGCACAGCGAAGAAGAGTCCTCCCATAAGAAAAAGGTAATAGCTCTCAAATCTACATCATCTAACAAAGATTTGTCTTGCAGTAGCAGCAGTGAAGAAGAAGATCATGAGGGAGATGATGATGAGGCTCTTCTCGTGCGCAAGTTCAGAAAATTTATCAACCACAAGAAGTCCTATCATCAAAGGAGAGGCCCCTCAAATTTCTATCGCAAGGATAAAGGTAAGGAAAGGGAAAATGAGGGGATTGGATGTTATGAGTGCAAGAAGCCGGGGCACATCAGAGCTGAGTGTCCCTTACTAAAGAAGGAGAGCAAGTACAAGAAGAAGAAAGCCCTTGTCACCACCTTATCGGACTCCGACTCATCATCGTCATCATCGGATGAGGAACAAGAAGAAAAGGCCAATTTCTGCTTCATGGCCAATGAAAATGAGGTAACATCCGAAACGCATCTAGATTTTACATTTGATGAACTATATGATGCATTTAATGAACTAATGATTGAATATAAGGCCATAAATCTTAAGAATAAAGAGCTAAAGATAGCTAATCAATCATACCTACATAAATACGATAAATTAGTTAAGGATAAGGACTTTATCACCAAAGAAAATTTAGAACTTAAGACAAGCAACCAACTCTTAACTCAAAAGACTAATACCTTGAGTAAAGATAATGAAAAACTAACTAAGGAAATTTCAGAACTTAAAAACAATAAACAAATCTTAAACGAGAATCTCATAAAAGACTTAAACATTCTAAAAACCGAAAAACAAACTCTAACTAAAGAACTTGAAAAATACAAACCTTTGGTTGAAAAATTTACATATAGTTCTGAAAAATTGAATATGATACTTAATAGTCAACGAGCGGTATTCAATAGAGCGGGTTTAGGGTATAAACCTAAAAATAAACAAAAACTTCTTAGTAACTTCTTTGTTAAAGCAGGAGAGAGTAAAACTAAGAAAATAACATGTTTTTGTTGTGGAACATTAGGACATAAAGCAAATGTGTGCAATTATAGAAAAGAAAAAACAAAAAGAAAAATTAAAAGGGTATGGGTTCCAAAAAGAACCAACATGACTAACCATGAAGGACCCAAGAAAACTTGGGTACCTAAGATTACATGATTTGCTTGTGTAGGAGTGTCTTGCAGCCAAGGTCAACAAAAATTGCTGGTATTTGGATAGTGG
The DNA here is from genome assembly GCF_051530095.1 of Phoenix dactylifera. Lineage (NCBI taxonomy): Eukaryota > Viridiplantae > Streptophyta > Magnoliopsida > Arecales > Arecaceae > Phoenix > Phoenix dactylifera. Next base: position 14,868,968 of record NC_143194.1, on the reverse strand, counting down.
CTGCTCAAGACACATGACGGGTGACAAGGATCAATTCTTCACCCTTGAAGCTAAGAAGGGAGGTGCTGTGACTTTTGGAGACAATAACCAAGGTCACATCATTGGTATAGGTAAAGTTCAAATTACCCCTTCTACTTTTATTGATAATGTTCGATATGTTGATGGTCTTAAGCATAATTTATTAAGCATTAGTCAATTATGTGATAGAGGTTATAATGTTATGTTTAAACCATCACTATGCATCATAACAAACCCAAATGACAATAGTTTAGTTTTTAAAGAAATAAGACGTGGAAATGTGTATGTTGTAGACCTTGAGGATCTTGCCAAACACAATTCATGTTTAGTTGTTAATGAAACTAAGGATAATGATGCTAGTTGGTTATGGCACCGTAAGTTAGGTCATGCAAGCATGGACACAATATCTAAACTAGTTAAAAGAGATTCTGTGATAGGTTTGCCAAAATTAAAATTTGAAAAGAATAAAATATGTGAAGCATGTCAATTTGGCAAACAATCTAGGAACTCATTTAAATCTATAAATTGTGTCTCTACCTCTAGACCTCTAGAACTACTACACATGGACCTATTTGGACCAACTAGAACCACTAGTCTAGGTGGAAATAAATATGGTCTAGTCATTGTAGATGATTATTCTAGATACACTTGGGTTATGTTCTTAGCACATAAAGATCAAGCTTTTTCAGTCTTTAAAAAGTTTCATAAGGAAGTAACAAATGCTAGAGATTCTTCAGTCATAGCCATTAGAAGTGACCATGGAACCGAATTTGAAAATCAGTTATTCGATGAGTTTTGTAGTAAAAAGGGTATAACTCATAATTTTTCTGCACCTAGGACACCACAACAAAATGGAGTTGTGGAGAGGAAAAATAGAACTCTAGAGGAAATGGCTAGAACTATGTTGTGTGAAAGCAACCTCCCTAAGTACTTTTGGGGAGAAGCCATCAATACTTCATGTCATATATTAAATAGAGTTCTATTGAGACCCATTATAAAGAAAACACCTTATGAACTTTGGAAAAACAGAAAACCAAAGGTAAACTATTTTCATGTCTTTGGATGTAGGTGTTTTGTTCATAATAATGGGAAAGATAATCTAGGAAAATTTGACTCAAAATCTGATGAGGCTATATTCTTGGGGTACTCTACAACTAGCAAAGCCTATAGAGTCTTTAATAAAAGAACCCTAGTTATAGAAGAATCCATACATGTTGTTTTTGATGATTCTAGTGATATCTCCTCTAGTAAGAGAGTTAATTTTGATGATGATACGAAAATTCTTGAAGAAAAGATTGATGAGATGACATTACAAGATAACAATCAAAAATTAATTGAAGATGCATCATCAAGCCAAGAGACTATAGTGGATCATGGGCTGACCAAGGCTTGGAGGTTTGCTCATGGGCATCCTAAGGAATTAATTCTAGATGATCCATCTCAACCTGTTAGGACTATAGCATCACTTAGAAACTTAAACAATCATCTAGCTTTTGTTTCACATTTTGAGCCCAAACACATAGAAGAAGCTGAAAAAGATGTAAATTGGATAAATGCAATGCAAGAAGAATTAAACCAATTTACTAGAAACAAGGTATGGAATCTAGTTGAAAGACCTTCTGAATATTCAATTATAGGTACCAAATGGATTTATAAAAATAAACTTGATGAAAATGGTATTGTAATAAGGAATAAGGCTAGACTAGTAGCAAAGGGTTATAATCAAGAAGAAGGTATAGATTTTGATGAAACCTTTGCTCCTGTAGCTAGACTTGAGGCAATTAGACTTTTACTAGCATTTGCATGCTCTAAGGACTTCAAATTATTTCAAATGGATGTAAAAAGTGCATTCTTAAATGGGTATATTAATGAGGAGGTATATGTAGAACAACCTCCTGGTTTTGAAAATCATCAATACCCTAATCATGTATATAAATTGAACAAAGCACTTTATGGTTTGAAACAAGCACCTAGAGCATGGTATGAGAGGCTTAGCAAATTCCTATTAGAACATGAGTTCTCTAGGGGCAATGTAGATACAACATTGTTTCTAAAGAAGAAAAATAAAGATATGTTATTAGTACAGATTTATGTTGATGATATTATTTTCGGTGCTACTAACAATCGCCTCTGCGAAGAATTTGCTAACTTGATGCAGAGTGAATTTGAGATGAGCATGATGGGAGAGCTGAACTATTTCCTCGAGCTTCAAATCAAACAATCTGAAGGAGGCATCTTCATCAGTCAAGCCAAATACATCAAGGAGATGCTTAAGAAGTTTGATATGGAGGGAAACAAGTCAATCAGCACCCCCATGAGTTCATCATGCAAATTAGACCAAGATGAATCAGGTAAATCTGTAGATCAGAAGCTATATAGAGGTATGATAGGATCTTTATTGTATCTTACTGCAAGTAGACCTGATATCATGTTTAGTGTTTGCATGTGTGCTAGATATCAGTCTAATCCTAAGGAATCTCATCTAATTGCAGTCAAGAGAATCTTTAAATACCTAATAGGAACAAAGAATATAGGGTTATGGTATTCTAAAGAATCTAGCCTAAACTTAATAGGATACACAGATTCAGACTTTGCTGGATGTAAACTTGATAGAAAAAGCACCAGCGGGTCATGTCAATTCCTAGGAGAAAACTTAATCTCATGGTTTAGCAAGAAACAAAACTCGGTTGCATTATCTACTGCTGAAGCTGAATATGTTGCAGCCGGGAGTTGTTGTGCTCAAATCTTGTGGATCAAACAACAATTAGAAGATTATGGCATTAAACAAGATAAAATACCCATTAATTGTGATAATACAAGTGCCATTAATCTAACTAAAAATCCAATTCAGCATTCAAGAACTAAACATATTGAGATAAGACATCACTTCATAAGAGATCATGTACTGAATGGTGATGTGACACTACAATTTGTTTGCACTGATGATCAATTAGCTGACATTTTTACAAAACCCCTAAGTGAAGAGAGATTTAGTGTGCTTAGGAGGGGATTAGGAGTGATTGATCCATCCTAGTGGTATTTTCCACTAGTTCATTGATTTTGATGATTAGATCATGGATAATTTAGAGTTTCTTTACAATGATCATCAAATCAGATCATAACTTAGTGATTTTCCCTCATTCGGCACGAACATAGCATGATTTTTAGGTGCGTGCCAGAGTTCGAGACGACTCGAGCAAGTTTCAGAGTCGGCTCGTAAGGGGAAGTCGACTCGCACATTTACGGGAGTCGACTCGAGAACGATGGCAGCAGAGGGGGAGTCGACTCGCATACAGTCGGGAGTCGACTCGAGGTAAACAGGCGCATAAGGAGAGTCGACTCGCACATATTTTGGAGTCGACTCGAGGTCAAGTCGACTCGCGACTCAGTGGAGTCGACTCGCAGTCGGGATCCGACTTTTTAACCCTAAATTCATCGTTTAGAAAACACTTATTTTCTCCGCCGCCACTGTTCAAAACCCTAGAGCCGACTCCTAGATCGACTCCGGCCGCCCCTATGTCCTTTTTCCGTTGATCCTTCATCGTCCATTAGGATTTCATACCATTCTAGGTCAACCATGCCTCGCAAAGCCACTGTCCCAAGCCGGAAGAGGCCCCATTCCGCGACCGGTGCCGAGCGGCGTTCCAAGGCTCGGAACGACCCCGTGAGGCCACAACCTCCGGCTCGTTCCCCGCCGAGGGCCGTTCCCTCGAGGCCGTGTGCCGGGAAGGCGGTCTCCACCGGGAGATACGTCGATTTCGACTATCTCTCCTGGGAGGGCTTCACTATAGGAGATAGACTTAGGGCCCAGGGTTTAGAGTACTTTTGTTCCCTAGACCTCCCCACATACCCTGGCCTAATTAGAGAGTTCTATGGTACTGTCCATAGGGGGAATGAGGGAATAGAGGGAACCGTAGCCGGTGTCCCATTGTTTATTTCCGAGGATTTCATAGCCCAAGTCCTCCACCTTCCACAGTTAGGGGTGGTTCCCACACACCCCGAAGATAGGACTGAGGCCCTTACGGCCATTCTAGGGCATCCACCCCAGTCCCCTTTAGATGAGGTGTCCGCCAGCTCACTTTCAGTTGAGATGCGGCTCCTCTTGAGCATCATTTCTCGGTCTTTGTTCCCAAAGACCGGACGGTTCGATTTTGTGTCTGAGAGGGACCTAGCCCTCATGTACTACATTCTTCAGGATACCCCCATAAACTTTCCCAAGATGATATATAGATACATATGTGAGCCACTAGATAGACCTAGGCTCACCCTCCCCTATGGCATGATGTTCACCCTTATCTTTAGGGAGGCCGAGATCCCTATTCCTGAGGGGGAACCCTCTCGCGCATTGCGATGGACAGATCGCATGCGTCCGGGGACCCTACACAGGATGGAGTTTCGGAAGGTAGAGGGGACCTGGGTTAGGAAGTCTTCCACCTCCACACATACCACCAGACATTTCCCTAGTCCTGACCCAGACTCAGATTATCCTGACTTTCCCTCCACCTCTGCTCCCACCACCTCAGCCGGACCCTCCTCCTCAGCTCCACCACCCATGGAGGTCCGTATCGCTCCTGAGCAGCTCCTAGAGTTGCGGCAGGAGATTGTCCGAGATCTCCGGGACGACCTCCTTAGGGAGCTCCGGGGTTCAGTGCCAGCTCCCTCTCCTACACCTTCTTCGGCGTTGGTCCCTTCCTTGACAGCCGTGACTGAGATGACGGCCCATGTACGGGAAGAGATCTACAACGTCAGGAGCTTGATCCAGGCCCAGTTCTCCAGTATGAGTGAGGTAACGAGCACCACTCGGAAGATGCGCGATGACATAGGACATGACATGCGCACCACTACTCAGGGGGCAGAGCGCTTGGCGAATGTACTGATCGCCAAGCTGGACACACTGCAGGAGACCCTGACTGAGCTCTCCAGTACACATAGCAGGGCCACCTCATCCATTATCTCTCAGCTCGGGCATGTTACAGATGCGGTCACTCTCCTCATGGAGCAGAACAGATTGAGAGGAGGAGCCACATCCTCGAGAGGAGGAGCCACATCCTCGAGGAGACCTTAGCTGCTTTTTGCTTTATTTTGACATGTATTCCTTTTTGCTTTACTTATTGTATTCTCAAATGTATTTACATACAAATTAATACAATGAGTAGACATATTCTCTTCAATTCTGTGCCAATTGATCTCTGTTTGCTTGTGTGTTCTATTCACTTCCTTTTTGATACGATGACAAAAAGGGAGAGAAATACTTAATAGATATGTAAATGAAATCAACATAAAAGAACTCAAAATGAGAATCAAAAATTAAAACATAATTTGTTCTAAGTGGATTTGGTACCTCGAGGCTCATTATCTCTCTGTTGGGGCTCCTAATGGAGTAATCTCCAGAATCTATTCAAGGGATATTCGGAGATTAGCTGAATCCTACTCAAGAACAAATTGACAGATTTTTCCTCTAAAAACCAAAAATTTCAGTTCAAAAACTTCAATGCATTAAAAGGAAATTCAGAGAATCAAAACAAAGTTGAATGCATATGTTGAGGGGGAGAATCTGAATTTTTAAGAAAGCTAAATTATTAAATATATATAAGCCAAACAATTGATTGCATGATATGAAGGCTTATATAATTCCAAATGAAAGGGGGAGCTTTAATTCCAAAATTTATTGTTTCACACCTTTCAAGCTTGGATAAATTAAATAACCAGACACTTGAATTCATTTATGGATTTTATTTCCTTGTTTATTGAGCAATTCACTTTACATATACTCAATGTTTTGTCATCATCAAAAAGGGGGAGATTGTGGAGTGATTGATCATAACCCTATTTGATTTTGATGAGCTCAAAGCATCTGAGTATATCTCTTGTTTACTAATGAATTCAATTGAGTGTTTCAGTGAAAATCTTGTCTAAAGTGTTTCTAGACTTGGTTCATAATATTTTGGATAAGTTAAGAAGTCAGTTTGAACCAAAGTCTGAGACTCGAGTCGACTCCAGAGTATTACGAGTCGACTCCAAGCGTATCAGAATCACTGGCACGGGCTCGAGTCGACTCCGGACCATTACGAGTCGACTCCGACTGAGAACAGACAGACGAACAGAAGGGCACAACTTAAAACCTGTCAGCGAGTCGACTCCTGAAGTGCGCGAGTCGACTCCGATGTTTACCGAGTCGACTCCGGAGTAGTATAAGTCGACTCCAAGGAGTTACAGACAGAAAAGTCAGAGAGCGAATTTCGACCCTGAGATTCGAGTCGACTCCTGTGGAACGCGAGTCGACTCCGATGGTTGGTAGGTCGACTCCAAAGAAAGCGAGAGTCGACTCTCAGTGGTTCACAAGGCAAAAGTCAGAGAGCAATTTTCGGACTCTGAGATTCGAGTCGACTCCCGCAATGCGCGAGTCGACTCCGAGACAGCGCGACCCCAAAAAGACAGAAGACCGAATTATTGTCTCTGAGAGCCGAGTCGACTCCCAGACAGCTCGAGTCGACCCCAAGGCAGCGCTACACCAAAAAGGCAGAAGGCCATGTTTCGGAAACTGAGAGCCGAGTCGACTCCAGAACAGTCCGAGTCGACTCCAAGACTGGACGAGCCAAAAGACAGAAGATCGGGAGTTCGGGCTCTGAGCGCCGAGTCGACTCCCAGGATTGTCGAGTCGACTCGAGTGGGCCAAGTTGAAAATTGGCTCCGTGGACTTCATGGGATGAGCCGACTCCGAAAATGCCAAGTCAGCTCCAGAAGTTGGCGAGTCGACTCCGGGTCAAGTCGAGTCGACTCCCAGTCGAAGAGGCCACTTTAATTCAAATCCGGAACAGTTGCCGAGTCGACTCCAGAAAAGCATGAGTCGACTCCCGCTACAGCCGAGTCGACTCCTGATCGCGCGAGTCGACTCCGACCCCCAACGGACATATTGTCAGGTTGTGCAGAGTGTGCAGAACGGGCAGAAAAAGGTGTCTAACGGCTAGTTTCCGTGGGGGATGGCTTAAATAGCCACAGAGGACTGTAGCAAGGTAGAGAAGCACGATTCCATTCAAAGAAATCAAGCATTCATTCTCTGCATACTTGTCTTCAACGAAAAGAAGGAAGAGCGCCATTAACTCCATCCAACTTCCTCTTCCCAGCATTTAAAGAAGCCTCCTCCTGCATTCAAGTCGACCAGACATTCCAGAGGAGACTCAAAGTTCAAGAAGCCCTACTCTACTCCAACTCAAAAGTGTTTGAGGGCTCTTAACTTCTCTCTAGTTTATATTGTAGCAAATCTGCTTTTAAAGAAGCTCAGTTTTTCTGTTTGTTTCTTATTCTTTCCATATTGTCTTTGCTTGGTTCAATCGGGGGATTGAATCAAGGGTGTAGAGGTTGGTTGGTGAGCCGAGTGTAAAACCAACGTGTAAGGGTTCGATTGTGATCCCGGGAAAACAATCGGGGTGGTTCTAGTCGGTGAGCCAGGGAAAACCGACCGAGTTCGTTGTGAGCTCGTAAAACAACAAGTTTGGTTGTGAGCTTGTAAAACAACCGGCTGTAATCCAAGGGGTTATAGTGAATTCCCAAGTGAGACTTGGGGAGTGGACGTAGGAGCAAGGGTTAGCTCCGAACCACTATAAAAGCCTTGTGTTTGTGATTGTTTGTCTCTTTCTTTTACTCTCATTTCATTCACAGCACATAGCAATTAATTAATCATCTGGGTAAAGCATTAATTAGTCATCCACAACGTTTTAATTGCAAAATTATTTTAAAACCCAATTCACCCCCCCTCTTGGGTTGTCTATCTGGGCAACAGTGACTCCCTACGAAAATGGGTACATATATTAGTTTGTGTATTTAGCTTCAATTTATAAAAAAAAAAGAGAAAAAAAAAGAAGGAAAAAGTCATAAGTTAGACTACATCTTTTTGTGCCCTCATTTTATCATTTGCTTGTTAATTGCTAGAGACTAGCAATAAGCTAGTTGGGGGGTATGATGAGAGCACAAAAGTGCGACCTAAATGTCACTAAAATTAGTGTTATTGCTAACCGATAATAATAAATTCACTAGATTAATATTATATTTGGGTTTGATACAGATTATCATAAATTAGAGATAAAATGCACATTGAGTACAAATTTGACTTCAGAAGGATCCCTTTCCAGATCCGACCCGGTTGATAATCAGGGCGGGTCCGAGTCGGGTTCGAGTCCGAATCGGATCCAATTTTTCTGTGCTTTTGGAAAAGAATTTTGGGAAAATCTAATTTGGCCATATCATAACTATGAGGTGCTGGGTGACCCATGACTTGAAAGACTTGCAATTGACCTCCAGTCAGAACAGATGACCCGTGACGAACTAAGTCCAACCGTCTACAAGCCAAATTTCATATCATACTATTTTTTTATCTATATGACTAATTGAACGGAACTTGGCGTCTCCCAGGAGGGCAAAGAAAATCCTAGCGATCCAGCCTCCTCCAGTGATCCCGCAACATTCCAGCTTCATTCCACTGCAGCCTCCCATTTCCTCTGTTTCCCAGCCATCAAGGAACCACCTCACAGGTCGCGTCCAAACCTCGGATCACGCCATCACCCCGTCCGGTCTCCTCCGCATAGAGAGCTCCCGTGCCAGCTCTTCCGGATCAACCTCCCAGCCTCCCCAACCTCCCACGCCCGTCTGACTGTAGCGTGATCCAAGCACAGCGCCCAGCCATCTCGGAGTCGTCAATCCCAGCGCCTCAGCCCGCGTCTCACCCTTCCGGATCCGGCCATTCGAGATGTCCGTCTGTGAATGGCTCCTCCAGTGATCCCGAGAGCAGCTGCCAGCATCCCAACAGCCGCCTCCCATGCCCGTTTCTCTTCCCAGCGGTCCCACGGCGCCATCCACGGATCCGCTCCTCCCAGCACCCCACTCCGATGCCCTCCGCCCCATCCGTCCGTGATCTGCCCTCCCGCATCACGCTTCCGGATTAGCACCCATTGATCCCGCAATCAGCGTCAAGCTCTGTCGATCACGCTCTCAGCTCCTCCGCTGCTCGTGAAGCCCGTTGATCGCCTGCCTTCTTCTTCCATCCTGGAACTCCATCCCAGCATCACGCGTCCGTGAATGGTGTCTTCCCGAGATCCCGCGGCCAAACCTTCATCCGAATCAAAGGTCTCAGCCCCTCTCTGATGCGGTTTGATCCACTAGACCGCCTCGGACTTAATCATTTGGTTATTTTTGCTTTTGAGTCCTTGATGTTAATTTTATTTCAGCATAGCCTTGCTCGGGTTAGCCGACTTGGCCTTTATTAGAGTCGCTTTGGGTTTAGTTGTTTCTTGAATTCAATTAGATCAAGTCAAGTTAAGGGGTCCGGTAGCCACCTATAAATAGATGTGGTGAGCACCTATTTCAGTATGCAAAAATTGATTGAAAGGCTTTTGCCCTAACTCTCTTCCCTTCTCTCTTCTCTTCTTGCGACGCCTTCCTCCTCTCCCTAGGCCGCCGTCCAAGGCCGCCGCCCCCTCCTTCATCCGGCTGCACCACCTCTGTTCCGAGAGGCCAGCCACCTCCTCCCTCTTCTTCCTCCCCTCCTTGATCCCTTCCACCTTCTACAAACAACTCCTTCCCGTTGGATTTTCAGCCCGTCCTTCCCTGCGCAGTCATCAGTCGGAGGCTGATATCTTAAGATCCCGACGTCATCTCTAGACCCACGACCTACCGCTGGAAAGCTAACGCGGACGGATCTTAAGAAATTATGTCTGCAATCAGATTGGAACTACCCTTCCAGAAATCAAGAAGAGTCAAGAATCTTGGGATACGGATCAAATTCTATCGGATCGCATCAATTTGGTATCAGAGCAGTTCAATCCTTGACCTTGGAAGATGGTGAACACCCGCTCTACAACCTCGAAGCAGCAAGAAGCGGCATCTTCAAGGGGCGTCGACCCACATCAAGAAGGCTCGCGATCACCCGCGGCCCCGGCGGACCTGAGACCCGATCTTGATTCCACCGACCGTCTCTTGGAGTTCTTGCGTGGGAATCAAACAACTATGCAGCAGAGCCAACAACAATTGATGGAGAAGATGGATACCACACAACGCCATATTGAGATGATGTTGCAACTATTGCTAAATCAGCGGCAAGAAACTCCACCGGGGGGAGCTCCGCATCGGACCCGGGTGGAATCTCCGGCCCCTACCCGTGGACGACCAGGACGGAGGGGACCCCCTCCTCGTGAGCCTCTCCTTCCCAACCCACCAGAGGAGATGCGGCTGGACCAAGGAGAAGATCGACCTAGACCTCGACCCGAGCTCATACCGATTGGCGCATGCGCTAGGGCTCGGGGGATGAGCCCGATTGGCATCGACGACGGGTCGGATATGGAGGATGATCCCATCCAGAATTTTCAGATGAGGAACCAGCGTGTGGGGGAGTACCCACGCCGAGGATATGAACGAGATCGAGACCGTAATGGAGATCGAGAGGGAGAAAATCGCGGACTAACTCTTAGGCTGAAATTTCCCAAGTTTAAAGACGGCGATCCTCTCGATTGGGTGTATCGAGCTGAGCGGTTCTTTCACTACCATGGCACAGTGGAGGACCAAAAGGTATTGATCTCATCTTTTCACCTAGAAGAGACCGCCCTGTGATGGTTTCAAACCGCCGACCGAGCCCGACCTTTCAACGGTTGGGAGGATTTTTCTGCAGCAATTTGTCGGCGTTTCGGCCCTACCGAGTACGATGACTTCCAGTCTATGCTATCAAGGGTCACCCAAAAGACTACTGTTAGAGCCTTTCAAGAGGAGTTTGAGAGGATCAGCAACCGAGTGGTGGGGTGGAGCGACTCCGCGTTGAAAAGCGTATACCTCGGAGGACTTCGTGTCGACATTCAAGCCGAGGTGAGGACTTTGCGGCCACAATCTCTGGAGGATGCCTTTGCCTTGGCCCTAATGGTGGAAGAGAAGATCAAGACCACTCGATCAGCGACACGGGGCAGCTGGACCAACCCCCGGGCCGGCCAAACCGCAGGGGGCTCCATCGGCCAGCCGAGAGCGCCGACGGTTGCAGCAGCCAACACAGGGCCGAGGACCCCTCTTCGCTTGTCAGGTGACGTCAAGAGGGTTGAGCGTCCACCCGGGAGGACCTTGACACCAGCACAAGTGGAGGAACGTCGAGCAAAAGGCCTATGTTTCCGCTGCGACGAGAAATTTACACCGGAACACCGGTGTGCACGGCCCGTCGGAGCGGTGATGTTGATCGACGGATTGGAGGACGAGGCCGTGGCTGAAGATGGTGATGAGGTTGCTGAGGATGAGCCCCAAGATTTAGAGGCCAAGGAAGAGGACGTGCCACCTCAGATTTCATTGCATGCCTACTCTGGATCGGCGACACCGAAAACGCTACGCGTGGACGGCATGATCAAAAGACGTGTGGTGCGTATCCTCATAGATACGGGCAGCACCCACAATTTTTTGGATGAGAGGCTCGTCAAACAGATCGGTCTCATAGCAGAGCCGACATTGGGCTTCGACGTGGCATTGGGTGACGGATCCACGTTGAGGGCGGAGGGCATATGCCGAGGCATCACTTTGACGATCCAGGGCAGCCAATTCAAGCTCGATCTCTATCCGTTGGCATTACGAGGAGCTGATTTGGTCCTTGGTACGCAGTGGCTGCAGAGTCTTGGTCCGGTTACATTCGACTTCGCCGAGATGTGGGTGACTTTCAGACGGAGCGGACGGCGAGTTAGATTGGATGGCATTCGGCCTAGCCCAAGGGCTGCACTTCAGCCCATAGTCGGCTTGCCCGGACCCGACGCGCACAGCTACTTGATGCAGCTCTTACCTCTGTCGACGGAGACCACGACGGAGGCAGGTATACCTACTGATTTGGCTGCTCTCTTACAGGGGTTCGCAGATTTATTTGAGGAGCCTCATGGTCTTCCACCCGAGAGGGAGCACGATCATCACATAGAGATTGTACCGGGAGCAGAACCGGCGAATGTGAGGCCTTACCGCTATCCGCACGTTCACAAGGAGGAGATCTCAAAGATGGTACGAGAGATGTTGGAGAGCGGCATCATTCAGCCCAGTAGAAGCTCATATTCATCGCCGGTGCTGCTGGTACATAAGAAGGACGGGACGTGGCGATTCTGCGTCGACTATCGGGCACTTAACGCGATCACCGTTAAGGACCGGTATCCGATTCCAGTCATCGAGGAGCTGTTGGATGAGCTTGCTGGTGCGGAATACTTCAGCAAACTTGATCTCCGTGCCGGATACCACCAGATCCGTGTCAGGCCCGAAGATGTGCACAAGACGGCGTTTCGGACACACGATGGCCATTATGAGTTCAGGGTGATGCCATTCGGCCTCACCAATGCACCAGCGACGTTCCAGGGGCTCATGAATGACATATTCAGACCATTACTACGGCGGTATGTCCTTGTATTCTTCGATGACATACTGGTTTACAGTCGTTCATGGCAGGAGCACCTAGAGCACTTAGAAGAAGTGCTGAAAATTCTGCGCGGAAATCAATTGAAGGTAAAGCGATCCAAGTGCCTATGGGCCGAGCCGAAGGTCGAGTACCTAGGCCATGTCATCTCTGCTGTAGGTGTGGAGCCGGACCAAGCAAAGATACATTGCATGACCGAGTGGCCGCTACCCAAGAACCAAAAGGAGCTGCGAGGATTTTTGGGCCTAACCGGTTATTACCGCCGGTTTGTGGAGGGATATGGAAAGATCGCCGTGCCACTGACCCTGTTGCTGCGAAAGGGCGAGTTTAGATGGACCGAGGCAGCGACGGAAGCATTCGAGAAGCTCAAGGAAGCCATGACGACGGCCCCGGTTTTGGCACTACCCGATTTCGCCAAACCGTTTGTAGTCGAGTGCGATGCTTCCGGTGCCGGCATTGGTGCTGTTTTGATGCAGGAGGGACGGCCAATTGCTTTCATGAGCAAGGCGTTGTCCCCTAGGACCCGCTCGCTGTCCACATATGAGAGGGAGATGATGGCGGTCATCCATGCAGTCACAAAGTGGAGGCCGTACCTTATCGGCCGCCGATTCATCGTTCGGACTGATCAGCAGAGCCTTCCATTTTTTTTTGAGCAGCGCATACATACTCCAGCCCAGCAGAGGTGGGTGTCGAAGCTTCTCGGCTACGACTATGAGATGGTGTACAAAAAGGGCGCAGAAAATCGAGTAGCGGATGCACTATCGCGCCATCCCGAGTCCGGCGAGTTGGCGGCTTTGACTACGCCGTTTTTTCCTTTTATTTCAGACTTGAGGACCGCCACATGCCGGGATCCGGACCTAGTACAGATCCAGAGGGAGTTGGCAGCAGATCCGAGCAGTCATCCCGAGATGGAGGACCGAGATGGGTTGATTCTGGACCATGGGTTGATCCGCGTGCCCACCGATTCAGCCATGCGGCAGGTATTGATCCAGCACTTCCATGATACTCCTTTTGCTGGACACGAGGGATTTTTCAGGACTTACAAGAGGCTGAGTCAGAGCTGTACGTGGGTAGGCATGAAGGCAGCGGTCAGAGCTTATGTACAGCAATGCGATGTGTGCCAAAGGGCGAAGGCGGATTCACTGCGACCTGCGGGTCTACTTCAGCCTTTACCGATTCCTGATCAGGTTTGGGAGGATGTGTCGATGGACTTCATTGAGGGGCTGCCATTAGTTCGAGGGTACTCAGTGATCATGGTCGTTGTGGACCGCCTCAGCAAGTATGCCCACTTTTCGGCGCTCGCACATCCATTTTCTGCTCGACGGGTGGCAGAGGTCTACATACGGGACATTGCTCGATTACATGGTATGCCTCGGACTATTGTTTCTGATCGTGACCGCATTTTTGTTAGCGCATTCTGGCAGGCTTACTTCAAACAGCAAGGGACGAAGCTTGCCATGAGCTCGGCTTACCACCCTCAGACCGATGGGCAGACGGAGGTGGTAAACCGCTGCATCGAGCAGTACTTGCGCTGTATGATTGGTGATCGGCCCCGAGAGTGGCTTTCTTATTTACCTTGGGCCGAGTATTCGTACAACACCGCTTTCCACTCAGCCATAGGGATGACACCCTTTGAGGCAGTGTATGGACGAGTACCACCGACGCTGCGAGTTTATGATCCACTGTCACATGCGGACCGGACAGAGGCAGATTTTGAGCTCTTAGACCGCGATGCTACCTTACGGCGGTTAAAGTTCCACATAACGACTGCGCAGAACAGGATGAAGCAGCTGCATGATCGGAAGCACAGAGATCCAGTATACGAGGTGGGCGACTGGGTATACGTCAAGGTGCAGCCTTATCGACAGTTGACACTGCGGCCCATGGCGAACCAGAAGCTCTCTCATCGCTTCTATGGGCCCTTTCAGATAATGGAGCGCATTGGACCCGTGGCGTATCGCTTGGACTTGCCGACTACATCGAGAGTTCACCCGGTATTCCACGTGTCGCTTCTGAGGGCCCGGCTTGGACCCAAGACATCTGTCGGCCCAATCATACATGAGCCACCGGAGGACGAGGTAGTGGAGCCGGTTCGAGTGCTGGCGAAGCGTAGAATACGAGTAGAAGGACGACTGGAAACCCAGATACTAGTGGAGTGGCTGGGGAGAGCAGCAGACCAGGCCACATGGGAGTTTGAGACTGAGATACTTGATCGTTTCCCTGACTTCCGACCTTGAGGACAAGGTTAAGGGAAGCGTGGTGGAGTGATGCGGTTGGATCCACTAGACCGCCTCGGACTTAATCATTTGGTTATTTTTGCTTTTGAGTCCTTGATGTTAATTTTATTTCAGCATAGCCTTGCTCGGGTTAGCCGACTTGGCCTTTATTAGAGTCGCTTTGGGTTTAGTTGTTTCTTGAATTCAATTAGATCAAGTCAAGTTAAGAGGTCCGGTAGCCACCTATAAATAGATGTGGTGAGCACCTATTTCAGTATGCAAAAATTGATTGAAAGGCTTTTGCCCTAACTCTCTTCCCTTCTCTCTTCTCTTCTTGCGACGCCTTCCTCCTCTCCCTAGGCCGCCGTCCAAGGCCGCCGCCCCCTCCTTCATCCGGCTGCACCACCTCTGTCCCGAGAGGCCAGCCACCTCCTTCCTCTTCTTCCTCCCCTCCTTGATCCCTTTCACCTTCTACAAACAACTCCTTCCCGTTGGATTTTCAGCCCGTCCTTCCCTGCACAGTCATCAGTCGGAGGCTGATATCTTAAGATCCCGACGTCATCTCTAGACCCACGACCTACCGCTGGAAAGCTAACGCGGAGATCTACAATATATCCAAAATTGAGATCAATCTGACGAACGGATCTTTAGAAATCGTGTCTGCAATCAGATCGGAACTACCCTTCCAGAAATCAAGAAGAGTCAAGAATCTTGGGATACGGATCAAATTCTATCGGATCGCATCACTCTCCCACGGATACGCTCCTCCCACATCGCACTCGAGCTCCATGGATCGTGCCGTAGTCAAGCCTCCGAGTCCGCCCCTTCCGGAATCCCAAGCATTCTCACTTGCCTATAAATAGGGTGGCCATCGGAAGAAGACGGGGGGAGAAGAGGGAGCTCGGCTCAGGCGGGCTGGGTGTTGAGCCAAAAAAAAACAGGGGAGGCCCTGTTTTCCGAGAAGAAGAAGAAGAAAAAAAATGTAATATTTTATTTGTTTTAGGGGTTCCACCAGGAGAGAGAAGCTTCTTGTTTTGTTTTCTTTCTGTTATTTGCAAAAGAGAAGGAGTATGAGGCCTCTAATCTCCATTGTTATTTGTAATCGATTTTATTTTTATAAAATCTAGCAATTTTCTTTCATGCAATCCCTATTCTAGGTTCAAGTTAATTTCTGTTTTCTTTTTATGAAATCTTTTAATTTTTTTTTATGCAATACATTAAATCTTCCTTTATGCAAATTGTGTTCACTTCAATCTTCTTGTTTTCATCCATTTTAATTTATGCCAAAGCTTTTCTTTGATTAGTTAAACATATAAATGCTTTTTGAATTTAAATACCTATCTTTTAGTTAATTTCAATTAAAAAAATATTCTCCAGTAGACTAGAGAATCCATCAACATCCTCAAAATAATGTTTTCCTTTTATCATTCAAAAATCAATTTCAAATCCGAGTGAACGTTCTAATTTTTATGCAACTCCAATCGTCTCCCTGTGGATCGACCTCTTACAACCGCTATTCTTCGAGTAGGAAAGGTAAGAGTAAAATTAAATTAAAATTTGTTTGTCGGTTCTAACAATGATCTGTTTAGCGTATTTTTAGTTAGACAGGAATCGGACGAATACCAAGCCATGCATAATGCCATAATGCACCCTCTCAATACTCTACTAAAAAGGAGCATAATCAAGACTACCACTCACTCGACTCCGACCCAATCATAAATTAACATCAAGGTTGGGAGTGAGGGGTCAAGGGAGTGCAATGCAACTCAATATACCACAAAAAGGGGCTCTACAAGTCTTTGAAATAGAAAAAATGAAATCAATTTACAAAAGAAGTCATTTCACAATTCGGAATCAATTTAATTACTCATCTACCCCTCGTAATTCTTCTCAATGTTCCCTCAAATGCATGTACAGAATAATCAAGCATGGAGAACAAAACATAGAGGAATCTACCACAACAATTAATCAATAAGCTCAGGTGGAATCAAGTCACACTTGGCAACATTCATGAAAATGAATAAGGAATGTACTCATGGTGCAAAGTACAAACTCCCACTCACCTCTTAATCCAGCACGACCTTGATACGCCTTCAAAACTTTATGGTAGGCAGTAGGGGGCTTCTTCTTCTTGCTCCCTAATTTCTTGTCTAGCTGATACATGCATTTACAATACATTTAGTTTTGTATCAAGGGCCATAATCTACGTGCCAAATCATAAATATAGGAAACTTTAATTGATTCAACTCTCCCCTTTTCTAAATCTTTTTCTTTTTCTCTTTTTCCTATCAATTAATCTTCCCCTTATATGTATTATGATGCAAGAGTATCCCACACACACCTTGGACCAATGCTATAGGGTCAAGGTGTGCGAAAGGATCAAATCCTTTCTAATCCAAAATTTTACTAAACCTTGGATCGACCCTAACTTTGAGAGTTGATCCCCACTTGGGTCGACCCCAGCTTACCCTGAGTCGACCCCAAGCACCGAGCCAAAAATTCCCATTCTCTAAAATTTTCTAAGAGAGTCGACCCTACCAGACTTGGGTCGACCCCACTCAGCCCTAAGTCGACTCCAGCTTACTTTGAGTCGACCCAACACCACTTTTTCATCTTTCTTCATTCGGATGAACAGTAATCCGGACTGACAGCGGGTTACTTCATCCCGGTTTTGATCCACTTCCCAAGATCCAAATTTTATGAAATTTTTATCTAACATTCTACACTCATAGGGGTTTCCAGAGTGGTAATATGCATCACCATCGGAGGCCGATTGACCTCCTAAATAATTCACCGAAGTTAGAACTTCGACATAGTTTTTCCGCAGTGCTGGAAAAACTTGTCGAAATCCAATTTTTCCTCTTTTAACCACCTCTACAACCCTTATCCGACCCCTCTAGACTACATCCACCCTTTGTATAGCCTAATTTCATCAAAAGACTAGGTAGGGATGGGTATTTACCTTTTTTTCTTCGAAAAATCGAGGTCTTTGCGTAGAGGGGAAGGAGATCTACACTTTTCCCTTCAGTTGGTAGCGCAACCGGGGCTCCCTTCCCTTCTTTCTTCTTCTTCTTCTTCCTCCTCTTCTTTTCTTCCTTTCTTTTCTTCTTTTTCTTTTCCTTCTCTCTATCACGCCTGAGACTCCCCCCTCTCCTCTCTGTTTCATTCCACGTCTGAACCACCAAACCCATGAATTAAGTCACATCAAATGTTAAATTTTCTATTTTGCCCCTAACACTTCAACATATCTACTGTTATGCCATTAACTTTTGATTCCTTCCAATTTTACCCTTACCACTTCGACGCATCTACAACTATGCCATTATCTTTTGATTCCTTCCAATTTTACCCCTTATATCAATTTTAAAGGACTATTCTATCCTTTTTTTCATATAAAACTTTTTGGGGTTATTACACTAGGGCACGATCGTAAATGGTAGATGGGCCCGGCTTCTTCGGGCCGGCCCATCAATCTCTCTCTCTCTCTTTTTTTTTCCTGATCTGGGTTCTCACAATCTCCCCTCCTAAAAAAAAAATTTCATCCACGAAATTAACGTACTTGAAGTCTCAAACTTTAAAAATATATATCCATCATATCGTCCCTGAGATCTCAAATAGTCTCCCTCTCGGAGTACCTACTCATAAGATTTTGACATACAAAAATCACAGCATCTCAAAACTTGATCCTTTCTATTTACCACACGTAGTAAGTTCTTTTGATCTCCTTCAAAAGAATTCCAAACTTCCAACCTTGGATTAAAATGCCATAATTATATCCCAAAGAAATTAATTTCTCTTGATTCTACATAGAGATCATAATTGGCTTAATAGAAATAGGAGAAATCTTTAGTATCTGAGGATGATAGTGTTATTTTGATGATTAACACAACCATTGAGAAAATATCTAATTAAATACTACAAGTTAACATGATACATCATTACTGAGTTCGACACTCTCGATACATTAGAAGAATGAGATCAAGATGTCTTTCAATGATTAATAATGAGATAAAATTTGCGATAGAAAAGGGATAGTGAATTCTAAATTCTAATTCAGCAAAGTTTCAAGTGAAACGTACTCTTGAGGGCACAATAGTAATTTTTATTGTTAAGAGTATGTAGCACTACCATGGCATACATTCAAAATTGCTTAAAGTATATTTCATTGATTGTATAGATGAGTCTAACCTTAAGATGCAGCAAAGTGTGGAATGAGTCGACCCTAAGAAAGGTGGAGTCGACCCTGGCACATCATGGAACCATCAGGCATACCTCTGCGAAAATGGCACGGATGAACAGTAGTGGAGTCGACCCCAAGTATGCTTGAGTCGACCCCATCTTCAAGCCTCAAAAAAATAAGTCTCTGAAATTTACTGAGAGGGCCGACCCTAACTTTTCTTGAACCGACCCCAGATGGAGCCGACCCCAGGAATGCTTGAGTCGACCCCAATGGAGTCGACCCCAAGGCTATGTCGTTCAAAACTGTGTCTCTGGAATCCCTGAGAGAGTCGACCCCAATGGAACTTGAATCGACCCCACTGTAGCTTGAGTCGACCCCAGTGAAAAACAGCTGAAATACAAGGTTCTGTGATCCCTGAGAGGGTCGACCCCACTGTAGCAGGAGTCGACCACAGTGAAAGTTGGGTCGACCCCACTGAAAGTTGAGTCGACCCCAAGTCTGATGAACAGTGGTTTGAGTCGACCCCAGGAAAGTTTGGGTCGACCCCAGCACGGGGCGAAGCATAACGGCTAGTTCTGCAGAAGTACTTTTTGACCTCCCAACGGCTAGTAACGGATAGTTTTTCAAATCTAACCAATGGGGAGTAACCTAAACTTGTGGAAAAGTATTTATAATGACACTATTCATCAGAGCAAATCATCCTTTTGCAAAATATCAAAGCTTATGCAAGAAAGACAAAAGCCCTAATTTTCTTCATCGAGGTGCTTTATTCAAGAGTTAAATGGAAGTAGTTGAGCAGATCATAAAGAGGCATTAAGAGCTCCACCAATCCTTGAAGAGTGAAGCATTCCTTGACAAAGAAGAGAAGAACCATATCAAAGCGATAACTATATTCTAACTCTTTTTTATAGCTTACATTTGTTATATCTGCTCATCTAGGAGTTTCAACCTTCTTCTTCTTCTTCTTCTTAAAATCTTGTAAAGGTTTGCTGGTGAGCCCGTAAAACCAACGGTGTAGGTTTGTTGGTGAATCCGTAAAACCAACGGTGAAGGTTTGTTGGTGAGCCCGTAAAACTAACATAGGTTTTTGGTGATCCCGGAAAACCAAGTGTAAAGGTTTTTGGATTGTGAGCCCGGAAAACAATCCAACTGTAATCCGCGAGATTATAGTGAATTTCCAAGGGGTTGCTTGGGGAGTGGACGTAGGTGCATAGGAAAGCACCGAACCACTATACTTCTTGTTGTTTGTATTGTGAATTGTTCTAAATCACTTACTCATCAATTAACATAATTAAGGAATCGAAAATTAACAAAAACCAATTCACCCCCCCTCTTGGCTTGTCACCTTGGGCAACAAGTGGTATCAGAGCAAGGTGCTCTCATAGTATTTGTTGATCTTACGATCAAGAGTCAAAGATCATGACAACCCAAGTAGGATGTTCTATTAGCGAGGGACAATCCACAAATAGACCACCCTTATTTAATGGCACAAATTATACTTATTGGAAAGCTAGAATGAGGATATTCATTCAAGCACTAGACTATGACATGTGGAACATCGTAACTAGGGGGCCACATACACCCACAGTTAGTATAGAGGGCACAATCATTCCTAAGCCTGAAATGGATTGGAATGAGAATGATAGAAGACTTGCACATGCTAAAGCAATTAATGTACTTTACTGCTCACTAGATATAAGTGAATTTAATAGAATATCCACATGCATCTCCGCTAAAAAAATTTGAAATAAACTAGAGGTCACACATGAAGGAACTAATCAAGTCAAAGAGTCAAAAATAAATATATTAGTACATAAGTATGAATTGTTTAAAATGGAATCCACTGAGTCTGATAAGTGCTAAATAAAGCATAAATTAATATCTTATTCATAGCACTTATCGTTATTTTAATTCACATATTTTGTAAATTCAACTAAAAAATATCTTATCTTCATTATTGCATTTTAATAAATTATTCGAGTTTTACTTATTTACTGATTAAGCTTAATAAATGTAGGTCAAGTCAAACTTATTTGGGATGATCCCTGAACCCAAATCGTATGCACCCCGCAAATTAAATCCTCTCAAATTCTGATTCGGTCGTTGAGCTCATCCCGAACAAATTCCTTTCATGAATCTCCATGCATCCCAAATTGAGTCCCCTCCCCTTCTTCCCACGTCATCCATCCATCCCTTTTCCACATTCCCTCCACGTCTCTCTACCAAACATCCCAGCATCCGCGTTTGATCGAATTTCAAGTCCCAGATTTTACGAATCCTTTCCAACTCCCTTGTTCCACGACATTCATCCAGAATCGAAACATTCCCTGTTCTCCGTCATCTCCTCCACGTTGATCCTCCCAACGTCTCTCCCATGATATTCTCCTCCGTGAACATCGCATCCCATAAACCACTTGTTAGATGTATGCCCTAGAAGCCAATCTGGCTGACACATTGTTAATTCTAGGGACATAATTTTGTACTTGACTATTTATTATTGAATAAATAAAAGGCATCTTTTTCATTCATATTGTTTATGTGTCTATGAATCGTCCAAGGAATTAATAAGATGATGATGCATATTCTCAAGAGTTGAGAATTTGAGCCATGTATCATTGATGATTAATTTCTAAATGCTCCTGATCAATGGATCATCACGAGGACGGTGATTGATCCGATCAGTGCACAGATCACTTTCCTTCTGGATGGACGAGACTTGAGTCCACAGTGTAGGGACACTAAAGTGATAGTGTAGGTGCTTGTTAGAGAACAAGGGTACTGAGCGTGACCAAGACAAGAAGTCACTTGGATGTCTATCCACTCGTTAGTGACTCGCTTGATGTTGCAGTAGTATGACTGGTCCTTTGACCTGCGGTGCTTCAGCTACTCACAGTGAGGTTATTGTAGTTTGACTACACGTATACATGGTCTCTAGTCATATGGGTCCTTGTAGTGTAGATTGGCTGCAGTAAGTTCACTGTAGGAGTAGGGTATGCACTTACATGGAATCTATCGACCTTGATAGAAGAGGAGTGATCCTATGTGATTTGTTAGACTGAGTTCTAAGACCTTGGCCAGGGCAGTAATATAAAGTGGAGAAAGAGTTTTCCACTATCGAACTCAAGTCGAATAAATCTTGACATATGACAGACGAAGGGGTTTGACGAGTTATCCATGACCTCCGTCCTGTAGGGATCCACGATAGAAGGACTGTATCACACGATAACTGCACCTAGAGGTTCATCATTCTATTCTACTGGGTAGCCACTACATGCTGCTAGGTGTCACTGGTGGATGGTGGGACTCACAGGGATTATCTCGATGATCGATAAATCCTAATGAGTAGAGTTGGAATCGTTCCAATCCATTGAAAAGAGTTTTCAATGATATTGTGATAGAGGTCATAATATATCTCACTACCAGTCAGAGTAGAACCTATGGGGTCACACACACTAGAAGTATTGACCGATCCGATGGTTGAATCGTGATTAGGAATCACAAGTAATCAATTTGATTGATAATAAGTTGAAGAAGGAACAAAGAGAATTGATTAATTGGACTTAAAACAAGAGTCCTACTTGGAGTAGGATTCATAGAGTCCTAATTGGATTAGGACTAGGAATCCTACTTGGACTGGGATTCCTACTTGGACTGGGAATCCTATTTGGAGTAGGACCAGGATTCCTACTTGGAGTAGGATTCCTATAATCCTAATTAGATTAGGAGTTTTGAATTAAATTTGGATTCCTACTTGGAGTAGGATTCCTAGAGTCCTAATCGGATTAGAACTTCAAATTCAAATTAGAGTCCTAATTGGATTAGGACTAGAATTAAACAAGTCCTAATTGGATTAGGATTTCTTAAGTCCCAATTAATTATTAATCCAATGAATCGAGATGGCTCCTAATTAGATTAGGATTGAAGAGTTCAATTGAGTCATGGTTCATTCAAGTTCTAATTGGATTAGGACTAGCATAGATTGAACCCATTTGATTCATGATTTGGACTAAACCAAATAGAAGCCCTAGATGCCTTTAAAAGGCTTTGAAAGGAGGTGCCCTAATGACATAGTGAAGCCCTCCTCCTCTCCAACTCGTGGCCATCCTTCTCCCCTCTTGTTTTCAGCCGCCATCAGCAAAAAGGTGAGAAGAAGAAAGCTTGGCGGCAGCCTCCTCCCTCCTCCTTTGCTTCATCCATCGCAGGGAAAAGAAAGGCTGCAGTTAGGGCTTTGGTTCTTCTTCAAGATCCCTCCTTCTTCTTCCTCCTCTCAAGTACATTCAAGAGTTGAAAGAAAGAGAGGAGATCAGCCATCAAAAGTTATCTCTGCAAGGGAGCTAGCACCCCGGGGAGATAGAAAGCTTGGATTGGTTCCTCTACTTCGTGTGGATACCCGTAGAGGCCGGGCACTTGAACGGCTTCAAGCGAACCTTCATCCTAAAACACGAACTTCAATTTGCGGTGATCATCTACCCGCACAAGGTGAAGATCTGATCTTCTTAAAGTTTTTAAAAGTTTTTAATCCTTATCTATCTATGAACGGTTTTTGAACAACGTTCATGCGATGAACGGTTGATCCCGCGCATGCCTCTTCCGCTGCATCTGAATTTATTTTAAATTTCAGCGGCATGATCGGTGTCTTCTAACAGTGGTATCAGAGCCTAGGCATCGTAGATTAAGGTAAGGATTAATTATTAATAGGCTTATTAGATCTGAAAATTGAAAGATTATGCATGCTGAAAATTTTCTGCATGCAGATTTTTTCTAGGGTGCTGATTTTTGCATGCTGATTTTTATGTGATAAGATGATGATTCTAATTGCATTGTTAATGAGATTACAAAGTTTGGAATCATGATTAGCATGATCAGCAACCTATGTCATGAGATAATCAGTTAGTTTTCAGATCTGAAAATTATAATTGCTACATGTGGTGATGATCATAGGATTCAAACCCTTTTGGTATCAAATGTAATGACCTGCGATGTGATCTGTGATGTCATGTAATTTTTCAGATGCTTGCATGCATCTTATTTGATGTTTTGAGAGGCCTGCGTGCCTCCTGAAAGGAGATGTAATTTATTATTATTTTTATTTTACATCTGGTTGTATTTCTGTGATGTGATGTACGTCAACGATCAAGTTGAAGACAAGGCATGAGATGAACGGCGATCTAAGCGGTTGATGGCGATTGGATCAAGAGTTGATCAAGGATCGAATCAAGGAGGCTTGGAACCAATTCAAGAGTTGAAGACCAGTTGATCGATTGACGTGCATGTGCTTGTAATACGACCTAATTAGAATCCATGATCATCACCTATTTAAAGTTTAGCTTTATTTGATGCTGCGATTATAACTGCCTGTGATGTGCCGTTTGCATGTGATGTGAATGAGAGCGGGGTAGATAGGTTTACATGTGATGTAACAAACCCAATTGAGACCTAAATTAAAACCTCCTCAATCAAGTCGAGAGTGAACCAACATGAGCAAGTCATATTAGATTAATTGATCTAATTGGTGTCTAGGAAAGCATGAAAGGTGGTTACTTAATTAGGACCTTACTCTCTGAGTAAGGAGAGCCTCCCACCTGCTTACCTGGCCAATTGTTCAATTACCTCTTATAAAGAGCTCAAATTGCAAACACTAAGACCTGATTAACCAATATTAAGTCAATAGGTCTTCTACTGTAGTAGAGCTGCTAAGGTCTTTCTGATGTTGATTTGTCTCGGCTGGATACAGTGGTCAAGTTGCATCGGGGGGCTGGACCTCTCTATAGACATGAGATGTTGTAGGGTAAAGGTGGGGTTGGGCACCAATAACTGTTAGGTGAGGACCCAATGACGACTTTATTTCTACGGTGATACGGTGGGTCTGACTTAACTAAGAAATGGGACCAATAACTGTTAGGTGAGGTCTTCATGGCTTAGAGACCAAGTTGCACTGCAACATGCTTGAGAAGCATTGTACAAGAGTTGTACACTCATCCATCTATGTGTCACCAATAACTGTTAGGTGAGGTGCCATGTACATTGGTGAGACCGCAGTACCTACTAGAAATCCTAGTCGCGTAGGATTTCCGTTTTCTTACCAGGGGAGTGTAAGGGATTCGAGAAAATAGTGGGAGGTACAATTATTCTAAAAGACCTTAGAACAGATTAAGGATCAAGTACAAAAGTCTAACTAGAATCTTTACTCTCTGCAGATACAATGTCAGCTTCAAATCCTTTGACCCGTATTCTTGAGACCAATCGATTGACTGGAACCAATTACAAGGACTGGCTTAGAAACCTCAAAATTGTTTTGAACTGTGAGAAAATAGGCTACATACTCGATTCAGATATCCCCACACTACCAACACGTGCTACTGATGTTCAGCGTGAGATGCATCAAAAATGGATGGATGATGACATCAGAGTCAAGTGCTATATTATGGCATCCATGTCCAATGAACTCCAATGCCAGCATGAAAATATGAAGACTGCTAGGGACATACTGGCACACCTGCAAGAGTTGTATGGTGAGCAGAGTCACACAGCTCGTTTTGAAGTGTCCAAGAGGCTCTTCAAGATAAAGATGCGCGAAGGGCAGTCTGTCCATGATCACGGTCTGACAATGTCAAGAACCTGGAGGAGCTTGAGAAGCTCGGAATGAACATGCACAAGGAATTGCAAGTGGATTTGATCCTACAGTCACTTCCTGATTCATTTGGTCAGTTTATAGTAAACTACCACATGAATAAGATTGAATGCACTAAGACTGAACTGATAAATATGTTGGTAACTGTTGAGGGAGCCTTGAAAGGTTCAAGGGGCAATGTCCTTGCTGCTGAGTTGACTTCTGGTTCCAAGAGAAAGTCTACTTGGAAGAAAAAGAAGCCTGCTAAGAAGTAGAAGAAAGACAAGAAGCCAAAGAAGGAAGTTCAAAAGAAAAAGGCTAATGACAAAGGAAAATGTTTCCACTGCAATGTCGACGGCCACTGGAAGAGAAACTGTCCTTCATACCTCAAGAGCCTGAAGAACAAGAAAGGTGACACACCTTCAGAAGGTATAGACTTGCTCATAATTGAAACTAATCTAACGGTTTCTTCTACTTCTAGTTGGGTTATAGATTCTGGTTCTAGTGCTCATTTGTGCACTACCATGCTGGGTCTAAAAGAAAGTAGAAGGCTGGCGGAAGGTGCGGTAACCCTTCAGGTTGGCAATGGGGCAAAAGTTGCTGCTGTGGCTATGGGCACCTACCAACTGCGACTACCGTCTGGTTTTAGTTTATTACTTAGAGACTGCTATTATGTACCTGCTGCTAGCAGAAATTTGATTTCTGTTTCATGTCTAGCACAGGAAGGTCATGTTTTTACATTTGACAAAGACTGCTGTTCTATTTATTTCAGAAATAAAATAGTCGCACGTGGTTTTATGATTGACAGTCTCTATCATTTGCATATGGATGTATCTGTAAATGTGTCTGAGCAAGAAGTGAGTGCCAAAGGATCCAAGAGATCCAGGGATGAGATAAACCAAAAATATTTGTGGCACCTCAGGCTTGGCCATATTGGAGAGGACAGAATGAACAAAATGGATAAAGATGGACTTCTCGGCTCATTGACTTCCGAGTCATATCCAGTTTGCGAGTCCTGTCTTCAAGGAAGAATGGCTAGATTATCCTTTGTAGGACATAGGGAGAGGACCACAGAAATACTTACCCTAGTACATACAGATGTATGTGGCCCATTCGATGTGCTAGCCAGGGGACGTTATTCGTACTTCATTACCTTTACCGATGATTATTCACGGTATGGGTATGTGTATCTTATGAGACACAAGTCTGAATCTTTTGAAAAGTTCAAAGAGTTCAGAAATGAAGTAGAAAAACAAACTGGAAAACCCCTTAAGGCTCTTCGATCAGATCGGGGAGGAGAATACCTTAGTGGAGAATTCTGGGACTATCTCAAGGACAATGGCATAGTCTCACAATGGACACCTCCGGGTACACCTCAACTCAACGGAGTGTCAGAGAGGAGGAATCGGACTCTATTGGATATGGTCAGGTCCATGATGAGCTTCACTGATTTACCTATGTTTCTTTGGGGAGATGCCTTACTTACCACAGTATATCTATTGAATAGAGTTTCCTCTAAATCTGTTCCTACCACACCGTATGAGATATGGCATGGTAAGAAACCAAGTCTTGGTCATCTCAAGATTTGGGGATGTCCGGCCCACGTCAAAATACTACAGGCGGACAAACTAGAGGCTAGGACCATAAGTGCTCGTTTTATAGGATATCCTAAAGAGTCATTAGGATACAATTTTTACGTCTCAGAGGATCACAATGTGTTTGTGAGCCGTCACGCCATCTTCTTGGAAAACCAGTTTATCCTTGATAGAGGCAGTGGGAGGAAAATTGAGCTTGAAGAGAAAGTCTCTGAAAAGCAATGAGTCATGGATCCTATCGAACCCATTCATACAGAGCCAGTACACGATGTCCCTCAGCCACCTCGCAGATCTAGTAGGGTCTCCCATCCTTCCGATAGATACTTAGGTATACTAGAATAGGATACCGAGGAAATGTTTCTAGTGGGAGATAGGGATCACACACAGGATCCCAAAACCTACGACGAGGCGATATCTGATTCCGAGAAATGGTTGGAAGCTATGAAGTCAGAGTTAGACTCCATGCATTCCAACCAAGTCTGGACCTTAGTAGATCCACCAGAAGGTATTGTACCTATTGGATGCAAATGGATCTACAAAAGA
Organism: Phoenix dactylifera; assembly: GCF_051530095.1. Taxonomy (NCBI): domain Eukaryota; kingdom Viridiplantae; phylum Streptophyta; class Magnoliopsida; order Arecales; family Arecaceae; genus Phoenix; species Phoenix dactylifera. The sequence goes on along the minus strand of NC_143194.1, from coordinate 14,841,400 downwards.
AAGATAGGTTCGGATGGAAAGGTAGAGACCTATAAAGCAAGGCTAGTGGCAAAAGGGTATAGTCAACGCGAAGGCATTGACTATCAGGAGACCTTTTCACCTGTAGCCATGCTAAAATCCATCCGAACATTGCTTGCCATTGCAGCATTTCATGATTATGAAATCTGGCAGATGGATGTGAAAACTGCTTTCCTGAATGGATATCTTGATGAAGATATCTATATGGAGAAGCCTTTGGGTTTTACTTCCAGTAATGGAGATCACAAGGTCTACAAGCTGCAAAGGTCCATCTATGGACTAAAGCAAGCATCTCGGAGTTGGAACACTCGTTTCGATGACGCAATCAAAACGTTTGATTTCATCAAAAACGAAGAGGAACCGTGTGTTTACAAAAAGGTTAGTGGGAGTGCTGTCGTATTTCTCGTACTGTACGTAGACGACATCCTCCTGATAGAGAATGATATTCCCATGCTAACCTCGGTCAAGGTCTGGTTGTCAAAAGAGTTCTCCATGAAAGACCTTGGGGAAGCATCCTATATTTTGGGGATTAAGGTCTATAGAGATAGATCTAAAAGGATGCTTGGCCTATCACAGAAAATGTACATAGAGGAGGTGCTGAAGAGGTTCAGCATGGAAAACTCCAAGAGGGGTCTCTTACCCCTTAGGCATTGAATTCATCTCTCAAAGAAGATGTGCTCCAACACATCTGAGGAGATTCAACGCATGAGCAAGATCCCCTATGCATCAGCAATAGGGAGCCTCATGTATGCCATGCTATGTACACGACCTGATATAGCCCTTGCTGTGAGTGTCACAAGCAGATATCAGTCGAATCCAGGTGAAGAACACTGGACAGCTGTGAAGAATATTCTTAAGTACTTGAGAAGAACTAAAGATTTATTCTTGATTTTTGGAGGATCATCAGAGTTAAAGGTAGAAGGGTACACAGATTCAGACTTCATGACTGATGTCGATGATAGAAAGTCAACATCTGGATATGTGTTCTTGTGCAATGGTGGTACGGTGAATTGAAAAAGTTCTAAACAACCGATCATTGCTGATTCTACTATGGAAGCTGAATACATCGCCGCCTCTGAAGCTGCTAAGGAAGGCTTCTAGTTCAAGAAATTCATTGCAGAGTTGGATGTGATGATATCAGATGCCATAACACTCTACTGCGATAATAATGGCGCCATAGCTCTTGCTAAGGAGCTAAGGTCTCATCAGAAGTCCAAGCACATAGAGCGGCGCTTCCACCTCATACGCGACTATGTTGAGAAGAAATATGTAGAGGTGCAGAGAGTAGACTCCGCGGATAACGTGGCGGACCCATTCAATAAGCAGCTAAGTCAGCAGAAGACTGAAGCCCACCTTGAGAAGATGGGGCTTAGATATATGACTGATTAGCTTTAGTGCAAGTGGGAGATTGTTAGATGTATGCCCTAGAAGCCAATCTGGCTGACACATTGTTAATTCTAGGGACATAATTTTGTACTTGACTATTTATTATTGAATAAATAAAAGGCATCTTTTTCATTCATATTGTTTATGTGTCTATGAATCGTCCAAGGAATTAATAAGATGATGATGCATATTCTCAAGAGTTAAGAATTTGAGCCATGTATCATTGATGATTAATTTCTAAATGCTCCTGATCAATGGATCATCACGAGGACGGTGATTGATCCGATCAGTGCACAGATCACTTTCCTTCTGGATGGACGAGACTTGAGTCCACAGTGTAGGGACACTAAAGTGATAGTGCAGGTGCTTGTTAGAGAACAAGGGTACTGAGCGTGACCAAGACAAGAAGTCACTTGGATGTCTATCCACTCGTCAGTGACTTGCTTGATGTTGCAGTAGTATGACTGGTCCTTTGACCTGCGGTGCTTCAGCTACTCACAGTGAGGTTATTGTAGTTTGACTACACGTATACATGGTCTCTAGTCATATGGGTCCTTGTAGTGTAGATTGGCTGCAGTAAGTTCACTGTAGGAGTAGGGTATGCACTTACATGGAATCTATCGACCTTGATAGAAGAGGAGTGATCCTATGTGATTTGTTAGACTGAGTTCTAAGACCTTGGCCAGGGCAGTAATATAAAGTGGAGAAAGAGTTTTCCACTATCGAACTCGAGTCGAATAAATCTTGACATATGACAGACGAAGGGGTTTGACGAGTTATCCATGACCTCCGTCCTATAGGGATCCACGATAGAAGGACTGTATCACACGATAACTGCACCTAGAGGTTCATCATTCTATTCTACTAGGTAGCCACTACATGCTGCTAGGTGTCACTGGTGGATGGTGGGACTCACAGGGATTATCTCGATGATCGATAAATCCTAATGAGTAGAGTTGGAATCGTTCCAATCCATTGAAAAGAGTTTTCAATGATATTGTGATAGAGGTCATAATATATCTCACTACCAGTCAGAGTAGAACCTATGGGGTCACACACACTATAAGTATTGACCGATCCGATGGTTGAATCGTGATTAGGAATCACAAGTAATCAATTTGATTGATAATAAGTTGAAGAAGGAACAAAGGGAATTGATTAATTGGACTTAAAACAAGAGTCCTACTTGGAGTAGGATTCATAGAGTCCTAATTGGATTAGGACTAGGAATCCTACTTGGACTGGAATTCCTACTTGGACTGGAAATCCTATTTGGAGTAGGACTAGGATTCCTACTTGGAGTAGGATTCCTATAATCCTAATTAGATTAGGAGTTTTGAATTAAATTTGGATTCCTACTTGGAGTAGGATTCCTAGAGTCCTAATCGGATTAGAACTTCGAATTCAAATTAGAGTCCTAATTGGATTAGGACTAGAATTAAACAAGTCCTAATTGGATTAGGATTTCTTAAGTCCCAATTAATTATTAATCCAATGAATCAAGATGGCTCCTAATTAGATTAGGATTGAAGAGTTCAATTGAGTCATGGTTCATTCAAGTTCTAATTGGATTAGGACTAGCATAGATTGAACCCAATTGATTCATGATTTGGACTAAACCAAATAGGAGCCCTAGATGCCTTTAAAAGGCTTTGAAAGGAGGTGCCCTAATGACATAGTGAAGCCCTCCTCCTCTCCAACTCGTGGCCATCCTTCTCCCCTCTTGTTTTCAGCCGCCATCAGCAAAAAGGTGAGAAGAAGAAAGCTTGGCGGCAGCCTCCTCCCTCCTCCTTTGCTTCATCCATCGCAGGGGAAAGGCTGCAGTTGGGGCTTTGGTTCTTCTTCAAGATCCCTCCTTCTTCTTCCTCCTCTCAAGTACATTCAAGAGTTGAAAGAAAGAGAGGAGATCAGCCATCAAAAGTTATCTCTGCAAGGGAGCTAGCACCCCGGGGAGATAGAAAGCTTGGATTGGTTCCTCTACTTCGTGTGGATACCCGTAGAGGCCGGGCACTTGAACGGCTTCAAGCGAACCTTCATCCTAAACCACGAACTTCAATTTGCGGTGATCATCTACCCACACAAGGTGAAGATCTGATCTTCTAAAAGTTTTTAAAAGTTTTTAATCCTTATCTATCTACGAACGGTTTTTGAACAACGTTCATGCGATGAACGGTTGATCCCGCGCATGCCTCTTCCGCTGCATCTGAATTTATTTTAAATTTCAGCGGCATGATCGGGGTCTTCTAACACCACTCCCAGCCATCAAATCTTCCTTCACCTCACTAGGCATTCTTCATCCCGTGTCCAAACAAAATCCCTTGATCCCAGCTGCTTCATCCTCCCGAACTCCATGTTCATCTTCCAGCCTTGCATCCGTTCCCAGCTGTCAGCCGAGATCCTAACTTCTCTCCCCTGATTTCTTCACCCGTTCGAATCAAGCCGAGTCCCAAGCTTCATATTTCGATCACTCCCTTCCGCATCCCCTGCTCCGTTATATCTCAACTGCCAACCTTCAAATCCCAAGCCTCCCAGCCGTCCGCCATGCCCAATCCTCCCGTGATGCATGCAAGAGATCCCAACATCCCAACTTGCAAAACAGAGCCAGCTCGTTCATTCCATCTTCCCCAACTTCCGGATGAGATCCACTTGTGTCACAGCATGTATTCCATATTTTCTCTTCCAAATCCAAACCAGCTTGATCTCTAGCATCCACGGATTAGAACTCCCCTTCCGGATTAACTCCCAACCATCCCCTGCTTCGAAACTATCATCCTTATCTTCTTCCGAACCAAATCCAACGCCTTCCCAGCATTCGGATTGACCCCAGCCATGGGAACAGAACCAGGATATTCTCAACATCCACGCCATCATCTGTATCCTCGGATCAAGCCAACCTACGTGTTTGTTCCCAGCATCCGAGCTTCACGTGCTCCTCCCCTATTTCGAAAAAAATCCCAGCCGAATCCAAACCCCTCCCGTGATTCAACCCAGTGACAGCATTCAACCATCTCCGCATTCCATCCGCATCCATTCCAGCTCCCCTGTTCCCAACCGAATCTAGCTTTCCATCACCCACGGATAAGCCCAAGCCAGCCTTCATCTCATCCGCGGTCAACTCCCAGCTGCCAGCCGCGTCCAAGATCTCCTCCCACGCGTTGAAGAAGTGGCGATTTCTTCCACTCATCCCATGAGCTAGCAGTGTCCGAGATCCTCTCAACATCCACGTCTTCGCCATCCTCTGCATCCAAGGGAGCAACCGACTTCTTCAACGAAATCAATTTCCAGACTATAATCCCAACGCTCGGATTAAATCTGCTACGCGTCTCGCCCTTGTTAGTTTCTTGGCCCTTATCTTCCCACGACGTGATGAGATAACAGGGGTCGACAGAGGCTATAAAAGAAGGAGATTTCTCCTCTTCGGAAAGGAAGCTGGGGAGCTCATAGGCCAAATCCCACAGAAACAGAGGAGGGAGAGAAGTTTGGGTCTTTTTGGGAATGCCTTCTCAAAAGAAAAAAATAATGAATTGCTAGAGAAGGAAGGAGAGATCCAGGGAAGGGAGGAAGAAAAGAAGAAATGGGAGCCCGCTGCTGTGCCAGTGCTGCTGTCGCCCACGACTCCATGGAAGGCTGATCTCCTCTCTAGCATAGTTGTTTTTCTTTTCATTAAAAAAAAATTTTCAAAAAAATATATATATCTAAAATAAAGTAAAAATATTTTCTACTTTCCTTATCTCTTTTTCTCTCTTACTAATTTTTGGTTTTCCTCTTTGCATTATTTGATCACGAATCGAAGAGAAAATCTGGAACGATCAAAAAGGAAATTGCTGGAAAAGGAATGTTGTAGAGGTTTGCATAAAAATAAAAAAAAAAAATCGCTGGGAAAATTCTCTTTAGTAACCTCTAAACCTTTCTTATTTAAATTGATTCCCAGTTTGCTTGAAATTTTGTGATGATTGTTTGATTTTAATTTCAGCAAAAGTGTGAATGCATGCTTGATACACATACACCAATTAATCCGCACATAGTAAGGGCAATCATCCTAACAAGATAAGAACTGGATTTTATCACCAGATTCTTGCCCAAATTAGGTGAATCAATTCTCACATAGCTATTACCTTAATTAAAATTAATTAGACGTTGGCCCCTAGGGACATTCGAGCTCAATAGGACGAAAATCACCGAAAGTTACACCAATTTCTCTCTGTGGCTCAGTTGATGTCTAGGCAAGCTTTGTCCCTATAAGGGAGACAGTTCATCTGTTCGAGGCAAGTGGTTTTTAAGTGGGACCTTTGCAACGCATCGTGACCCCCCCACTTACCTGGGAGCTTATCTGGTCAACTCAGTTCATTAGACCGGATTGGAGGCTTAGGTGCCCTCTTCAAACCAGTTAGGAGCTATCTAGTGATTTTAAGGCAAATACAAAGATTTGATGTGTTATTCTTTTAATGCATGCTTGACTGATCAGAAGAGTTTTAGTGCATGCTAGGGTATCGTTCCAGATCTCCGAAATTAATACCTTTTGACCCTAAAATAGAGCGTTCTATTAGGACCCTTCGAGCCGAAATCCGCACCTATAGAACCATAGGATCTGCCCCACCTATCGAGATGGCTGAAGAGCAACCCAAGCTGTTAAAGGAGTACTTTACTCCTTCCATTTATACCTCTCCATCTTGTATTCGACTACCTGATACCACTGCGACTGTATAATTTGAAATTAAGTCTAGTGTCATCCAAATGCTTTCCTCTTTTTATGGACTCAATAATGAAGACCCATACAAACATTTAGATGAGTTCCTTGAGATTTGCACCACTGTCAAAATTCAGAACTTCACTGATGATGCTCTGAAACTTAGGTTGTTCCCTTTCTCCCTTAAGGACAGAGCTAAACAGTGGCTCCATTCATTAGAAGCTAATTCCATTCTTTCATGGGCTCAAATGCAACATGAATTTCTGAAGAAATATTTTTCCATAGGAAGAACAAACCAATTTAGGCGTGCTATCACGAGCTTCTCCTAATCTGACGGAAAAGAATTTCATGAAACTTGGGAAAAATTTAGAGATTTACTCCGAAAATGCCTGCATCATCAAATACCTAAATGGCAGCTAGTGCAATGTTTCTATGACGAATTGACTGAACGAAACCGTCAGATGATCGATGCCGCATGCGGGGGAACTTTCATGCTTAAAAGTGACCATGAGGCATGGTAATTGTTTGAAAACCTTAATGAAAATTTCCTCCACCATGCCGCCTCCGCTCGTCAAGCACCCCCGAGTTCTCAAAGAAAAGGAACCATATATGAAGTTAACCAGTCCACAGGTCTATCTGACAAGTAGATGCACTATCCCGCAAGTTGGACCAGCTAATGTCTAGAGAATAGCTTCTAAACTTTCCCCAAGCACAAGTTTGTGCTCTTTGTTCTAGCCCGTCTCACCCTATTCATGAATGCCCTTCGGCAGCTCAATTCCCTGAATTTGTGCAAGAACAAGTTAATGCTGCCCAAGCACAGTCCCAACCGGATAATGATCCGTATTCTAACACTTAAAACTCGGGGTGGCGCAACCATCCAAATTTATCTTGGAAGCAGCAGACTTTCAATACCTCCCAGCCTTATTCCCAAAACTTTCAACCGTTCCAGAATGTTCATCCGAACCGTCCTCCTACTCACTATTCACAATTTCAACATGTCCCTCCTCCAGCATCCCAAAAAGATATGGCTTTTGAGCAAAAAGTTTTGACTGCCCTTCAAGGACTCGAAGCCAATACACAATTGTTGCACTCCCATACCCAGTCTATTGCCAAATTAGAAACCCAGCTAGGGCAGCTAGCGAGTGCACTAAATAAAAGAGAGGAAGGCAAGCTTCCAAGCCAACCAGTCAGTAACCCGAGAGGGCAGTACATAGCTCAAGAGACTCACCCGAATGATGTTCACCATGAACAAGCTAATGCCATGACTACCTTAAGAAGCGGAAGCGTAGTGGACAATAAGGTTGGAGAAAAAGAACATAAAGAAAATGAAGACAGGAGTATGACTGTGCCTAAAGAGAACCCAAACTCGTCTTTGTCGCCATCTAGTCCAGTATCGACCACACCTTTTACACCGAAGGCTCCTTTCCCTCAGTGTCTGAATGCACCTTCTTCCTTTGGCAAGAAAGGAACTTCGTTGGAAGAAATAATAGAGGTATTCAAACAAGTCAAAATCAACCTCCCTCTCCTTGATGCCATAAAACAAGTTCCATCGTATGCCAAATTTTTTCAAAGACCTTTGTACCCAGAAACGAAAATCTAGGACACATGTGCCTAAAAAGGTCTTCCTAGCTGAACAAGTGAGCTCCATCCTCCAACACAAAATTCCTCCTAAGTTCAAGGATCCTGGTGCACCTACCATCTCTTGTGTGGTAGGAGACAATTCTATTGATCGAGCACTATTAGATTTAGGGGTAAGTGTTAACCTCCTTCCTTATTCAGTCTACGAGAAGTTCAGATTAGGTGAATTAAAGCCTACTTCGGTGTCCCTGCAATTGGCTGATCGATCTGTTAAAATACCGCGAGGAATAATAGAAGATGTTCTAGTCAAGGTAGATAAATTTTATTTTTCAGTTGATTTCATCGTCCTTGATATGGAACCTGTGCCTAATCTCAAGAAACAGATCCCTATGATTCTTGGTCGTCCCTTCTTAGCTGCAGCCAATGCATGTATTAACTGTAGAACTGGGATGATGGATATATCCTTTGGAAACATGAAAGTCAAACTGAATGTATTCCACGCCTCTGATCAACCCGCAAGGAAAGATGAGTGCTTCCTAGTAGACAAAATGAACAACCTTTTAGAAGAAGCCCTTCCCTATATTCTGGCAGATGACCCTTTGGAAGCATGTTTAGCCCATTTTGACATTGATAATTTTGATTTAAACAAGGCCGTAGAAGAAGTCAATGTCCTACTTGACAATCCGTCTCTCACAAATTCTCATCCTTGGCGTATCTGATATGAACCTCTTCCTACCCTTTCTAGTGCGCCACAGTGCCCCTCCATCGAGTCTCCTCCCAAACTTGAGTTAAATCCAGTTCCGGTAACCTTAAGTATGCTTTTCTAGGATCCGAAGATACCCTACCTGTAATTATCGCGGCTGATCTGTCTAACAAACAGGAGAGTCAACTTTTGAGTGTACTCGGAGAACACAAACATGCAATTGGATGGTCCTTCACTGACCTAAAGGGGATTGACCCATCTATTTGCATGCATCGCACTCACCTAGAAGAAGATGCAAAACCGACTCGTGAAATGCAAAGGAGACTCAACCCTAACATGAAAGAGGTGGTCAAGAAAGAAGTAGTAAAGTTACTAGATGCCGTAATCATTTACCCTATCTCTGATAGCAACTGGGTGAGTCCGACTCAAATAGTACCAAAGAAGTCGGGCATTACTGTGGTTGAAAATGCAGAAGGAGAGTTGATGCCCACACGCACGACCACTAGCTGGCGTGTTTGCATTGACTACAGGAACTTAAACTCCATGACTAGGAAGGACCATTTTCTTTTGCCTTTTATTGACCAAATATTGGAAAGGTTAGCCGGTCAGGGTTTCTACTGTTTCTTAGATGGTTATTTAGGATATAACCAAATGGCCGTGTATCCCGATGATCAAGAGAAAACCACTTTCACATATCCATTTGGGACATTTGCGTATAGAAGAATGCCATTTGGACTCTGCAATGCATCCGCGACATTTCAACGATGCATGATGGCAATTTTCTCTGACATGGTAGAAAAATTTCTGGAAGTATTCATGGATGATTTTTTAGTTTTTAGCCCCTCATTTGATGATTATCTCAGTAATTTAGCCCTGGTTCTGAAAAGATGTAAGGAGACCAATCTAGTGCTGAGTTGGGAAAAGAGTCATTTCATGGTTCAAGAGGGTATAGTCTTGGGACACATTGTGTCCAAAAGGGGTATTGAGGTAGATAAAGCAAAAGTTGATCTTATTTCTAATTTTCCTCCACCCAAATCTGTGAAACAAATCCGTTCTTTTCTAGGCCATGCTGGTTTTTACTGTCGTTTCATTAAAGACTTCAGCAAAATCTCTAGACCCTTGTGCAATCTTCTTGCCAAGGATACACCCTTTGTCTTTGATGAAGCATGTAAAGAGGCCTTTGAAAAACTTCGATCTAAGTTGTCTACAACACCTGTCATACAACCTCCCAATTGGACCTTCCATTTGAACTCATGTGTGATGCTTCTAACTATGCCATTGGGGCGGTTTTAGGGCAACGGCTAGAGAAGTTACCTCATGTCATCTACTACGCTAGTAAGACACTCTCAGATGCGCAATTGAACTACACCACTACTGAGAAAGAATTACTAGCTATAGTGTTTGCTTTGGACAAGTTTCGATCCTATCTCTTAGGATCCAAGATTATTGTATTCACTGATCATTCTGCTCTTCGGTACCTCCTTTCAAAGAAGGACACCAAGCCTCGTCTAATTCGATGGATCCTGTTGTTACAGGAATTCAATCTAGAAATTCGTAATAAGAAAGGTACCACAAATGTTGTAGCAGACCATTTGTCTAGAATCCTTCTCGAGCCTTCTCATAGCACTTCCCCACTTCATGACTCCTTTCCAGATGAACAATTGTTTAAAGTGCAACAAGAAAAAATACCATGGTTTGCCAACATAGTAAACTATCTTGTCATAGGACAAATTTCCGATCATTGGTCCAAGCAGGACAAGGATCGATTCTTTTCGCAAGTTAAGTTCTACTTTTGGGATGACCCCGATCTGTTCAAGTACTGTCCCGATTAAGTAATCCGTCGATGTGTGCTTGAATGTGAATTTCAGAGTATTCTTGATTTTTATCATACCCAAGCCTGCGGAGGACATTTTGGGGGTAGAAAAACTGCAGCTAAAGTCTTACAAAGTGGATTCTATTGGCCCTCCTTGTTCAAAAATGCTCACAATTTTTGTCGAATTTGTGAGCGATGCCAGCGAATGGGTACAATCACCCGTAGAGATATGATGCCACTCAACCCCATTTTAATTATAGAAATTTTTGATGTCTAGGGTATTGACTTTATGGGTCCTTTCTCATGTTCTTTTGATTTTGAGTACATTCTTGTCGGGGTTGACTATGTCTCGAAGTGGGTAGAAGCAGTTGCCACTAGGACTAATGATCATAAGGTTGTGGTTAAGTTTTTACAAACAAATATATTTAGTCGCTTTGGCACACCCCGAGCTATCATTAGTGATGGGGGATCACATTTCTGCAATCGGTCTTTTGAGGCTTTGGTTCGCAAGTATTCAATCACCCACAAAGTTGCCACCCCGTACCATCCCCAAACAAGCGGACAAGTTGAAGTTTCCAATAGGGAGATAAAACACATCTTAGAAAAAACAATACGCCCTGATAGGAAAGATTGGTTTCAAAGATTAAACGATTCTCTCTGGGCTTATCGTACTGCCTATAAGACTCCTATTGGCATGTCTCCTTATCGACTGATTTTTGGAAAAGCTTGCCACTTACCCATAGAACTTGAGCATAGAGCTTTTTGGGCCATTAAAAAGTTTAACTTTGATATGGCAGCAGCTGGTTCTAACCGGAAACTTCAACTCAACGAGCTCGAAGAGTTACGCAATGAGGCATATGAAAATGCCAAAATTTACAAGGCAAGGACTAAGGCTTTTCATGACAAATCCATTAACCGTAAGTCTTTCGAGCCTAATCAAAAGATTTGGCTATTCAATTCTAAATTGCGTCTCTTCCCTGGTAAACTTTGCTCTAGGTGGGATGGTCCCTTTTTAGTTAGGAAGGTTTTTCCTCATGGTGCGGTAGAAATTCAGAACATTAGTGATGGTCGTGTCCTGAACGTCAATGGTCAAAGATTAAAACCTTACATATAGTGTGTTGCAGATGGACAGTTGATTGAATTCCTTGATTTAATGGATCCTATTTATTGGGATAATTAAGGATGCACTGCGTCTGGCTGAAGACGTTAAACTTAGCGCTTGTTGGGAGGCAACCCAATTTTCATAGGTTATTTTTGTACATTTTCTTGTCGCATTTTTTCAGATGTCCTCATATTACTGATGCAACTAAGGTACAATGCTTCTATCCTCCATATGCATCATATTTTCGTCCAAAATAAAATAACGAAAAAAAATTATAATAATATAATATTAAAAAAAAACATTGAGGACAATGTCTGATCTAGGTTGAGGGGTATAGGATTCAAATTTTTGAAGAAATTTTTCGCATTTTCGCATTTTTTGAAGACATTTTTCAAAAAAAAAAAAACCTAATTTCTATGCCTTAGTGCTGACATGATAAACACACGAAGTATATAAAATCTAAAAAAGCCCAATGACTATTCAGGAGTAAGACAATTTGAGTTCTTTTTATTAAAAGTTCTTTTAGCGAGTTGTAAGATAATTTTTACTTTGGAATTTCACAACACACATGGCCTGCACTTCTAAGGGTTAGGTTCAACATTATGTTGATTAAGTCTGGTAGCAACCTTGAGTCCTGATGAATCATACCTATCTAATTCACTATTATCCCATATTTATTTATTTTTTTAAAAAAAGAAGTGAATTTAGTCAGGTACATCGAAAAGGGCTACCTATTGTCAAAGGTCGGCAGGCTTGTGATGATGAACCCGAGCATAGGTCCGTAGGGGAGTCTTGATGCCCAACACCTTATGCCATCTGGTGTGGGAGTGCTGACTGAATGCTCGCTACACGGAGGAATCATTACAAGAGTAAAAGTGCATAATTTATTTATACAAAAAAAAAGAAAGAGAAAATAATATTGATCTTGAAAAAGATAATAGTGTGAAAGCCGTCGTTGTAAAAATTCGAGTAAACTGGAATATTACAGATAAAGCCCATAAGGTATTAAAGTAAATATCTACAACTCTCAAAATCCTGCAAGATAGGATGATTTTGAATCAGTGGTTAGGTCTTATCTGACCAATTCTTGGAAACTACTAGCTTTAGCAGTATTTTGGGGATCTAAAGTCTTAGCTTGTGTATGGCCCAGATATCACCGAGCATCCAAGTATAAATAAGTCTTACAACTCTCTAACGGAAACTTAATAACTTCAACTTAAGTTGCATCTTGACCTAGGATTTGGGTTGACTTAGTAATTAAAATTTTGTGTGCTTTTGAAATTATTGGTACTTATGCATTTGAAATCAGATTTCATAAAATAGTAAAATAAATTCTTTAGGTAGGGACAGCAGTTTGTGGGTATCTGAGCCGAAAATCCTCACGAGACAAAATTCGTCCACAAGGGCCACCTAGGGGTTTAAAGCCTTATTGCATACGGTAAATGCAATCGCGATTCCTGCGAAAGTGAGTTAGTTTTTTTTTATTTTACTTGAGGACTAGCAAAAGGTAGGTTTGGGGGTGTGATAAGTGCTAAATAAAGCATAAATTAATATATTATTCATAGCACTTATCATTATTTTAATTCACATATTTTGTAAATTCAACTAAAAAATGTGTTATCTTCATTATTGCATTTTAATAAATTATTCGAGTTTTACTTATTTACTGATTAAGCTTAATGAATGCAGGTCAAGTCAAACTTATTTGGGATGATCCCTGAACCCAAATCGTATGCACCCCGCAAATTAAATCCTCTCAAATTCTGATTCGGTCGTTGAGCTCATCCCGAACAAATTCCTTTCACGAATCTCCGTGCATCCCAAATTGAGTCCCCTCCCCTTCTTCCCACGTCATCCATTCATCCCTTCTCCACATTCCCTCCACGTCTCTCTACCAAACATCCCAACGTCCGCGTTTGATCGAATTCCAAGTCCCAGATTTTACGAATCCTTTCCAACTCCCTTGTTCCACGACATTCATCTAGAATCGAAACATCCCCCATTCTCCATCATCTCCTCCACGTTGATCCTCCCAACGTCTCTCCCATGATATTCTCCTCCGTGAACGTCGCATCCCAGAAACCACTCCCAGCCATCAAATCTTCCTTCACCTCACCAGGCATTCTTCATTCCGTGTCCAAACAAAATCCCTTGATCCCAGCTGCTTCGTCCTCCCGAACTCAGTGTTCATCTTCCAGCCTTGCATCCGTTCCCAACTGTCAGCCGAGATCCCAACTTCTCTCCCCTGATTTCTTCACCCGTTCGAATCAAGCCGAGTCCCAAGCTTCATATTTCGATCACTCCCTTCCGCATCCCCTGCTCCGTTATATCTCAACTGCCAACCTTCAAATCCCAAGCCTCCCAGCCGTCCGCCATGCCCAATCCTCCCGTGATGCATGCAAGAGATCCCAACATCCCAGTTGCAAAATAGAGCCAGCTCGTTCATTCCATCTTCCCCAACTTCCGGATGAGATCCACTTGTGTCACAGCATGTATTCCATATTTTCTCTTCCAAATCCAAACCAGCTTGATCTCTAGCATCCACGGATTAGAACTCCCCTTCCGGATTAACTCCCAGCCATCCCCTGCTTCGAAACTATCATCCTTATCTTCTTCCGAACCAAATCCAACGCCTTCCCAGCATTCGGATTGACCCCAGCCATGGGAATAGAACCAGGATATTCTCAACATCCACGCCATCATCTGCATCCTCAGATCACGCCAACCTACGCGTTTGTTCCCAGCATCCGAGCTTCACGTGCTCCTCCCCTATTTCGAAAAAAATCCCAGCTGAATCCAAACCCCTCCCGTGATTCAACCCAGTGATAGCATTCAACCATCTCCGCGTTCCATCCGCATCCATTCCAGCTCCCCTGTTCCCAACCGAATCTAGCTTTCCATCACCCACGGATAAGCCCAAGCCAGCCTTCCTCTCATCCGCGGTCAACTCCCAGCTGCCAGCCGCGTCCAAGATCTCCTCCCACGCGTTGAAGAAGTGGCGATTTCTTCCACTCATCCCATGAGCTAGCAGCGTCCGAGATCCTCTCAACATCCACGTCTTCGCCATCCTCTGCATCCAAGGGAGCAACCGACTTCTTAAACGAAATTAGTTTCCTGACTATAATCCCAACGCCCGGATTAAATCTGCTACGCGTCTCGCCCGTGTCAGTTTCTTGGCCCTTATCTTCCCACGACGTGATGAGATAATAGGGACCGATAGAGGCTATAAAAGAAGGAGATTTCTCCTCTTTGGGAAGGAAGCTGGGGAGCTCATAGGCCAAATCCCACAGAAACAGAGGAGGGAGAGAAGTTTGGGTCTTTTTGGGAATGCCTTCTCAAAAGAAAAAAATAATGAATTGCTAGAGAAGGAAGGAGAGATCCAAGGAAGGGAGGAAGAAAAGAAGAAATGGGAGCCCGCTGCTGTGCCACTGCTGCTGTTGTCCACGACTCCATGGAAGGCTGATCTCCTCTCTAGGGCCGGATGCAGCCCTAACAAAGGGACACGAGTTTTATGTATTTAATTTTATATTCTTGGAGTTGTATGAACTTGTTGTTTTTAATGGATATCCTCTTTTATCTCATATTTAATTTTTGTGATTTTAAATATGACGTTTATACAACTGTTCTTCATGATCACTAAGTTAATAGAAGATCATCCATACTTAGGAAAGATGCAGTGTCCTGCCACATTAGTTTAGGATAGACATTTCATGCCAACCGAAGATGGATGTTCCTAAATTACTTTTGTGAGATTTTTATTTAAATGCTTATTAGGCTTGTAGCCAATTTGCATGTTAATCCAAGAATAAATTAAAATACAATTAATCCTTGTTCCAATGTTAGTGGTGAATTTCTTGCCCTAGGTTACCTCAAACTGATAACATTTTAATTACATTTTTTATTAAATTCCTTAGTTTAATTTTCTTCACAAACTCTTCCTTTTAAATATTTTTTATTTTTAAGAAAACAACTGTACCCCAATCCCTGTGGATCGATACCCGTAATCACTATCCTACCAGATACGTGCTATTGCGTGGTCTTTTAAATTGACTATCAGAGTTCATAACTGAAATGTTCACTCGATTCACTGAAATCATAAATGGACTAAAGAGTTTGGGAAAGTCTTATGCTAACTCTGAACTAGTGCGAAAAATTCTCAGGTCTCTACCACGAGTTTGGGAGGCCAAAGTAACTGCAATACAAGAAGCAAAGGATCTCAATACACTGCAATTGGAAGAACTTCTAGGATCACTCATGACCTATGAGCTGATTATGAAACAAAACTCAGAAGAGGAGGTTAAGAAAAGGAAGACCATTGCCTTGAAATCCACAGCTCCAAAGCAGGAAACTGCATCAGAGGAGTCCGATGATGAGGAGGAATATGATAAAGAAGGAATGGCAATGCTTGCAAGAAAATTCAGAAAATTTATGAAAGGTAAAAAGAAATTCCATAAAAGAAAACCTTTCGTAAGAGGTAGCTCAAGCCGAAAAAAAGGAAAAGAAAAAGAAAAGGAAAAAGAAGTGCCAATATGCTATGAGTGTAACAAGCCCGGGCACTTCAAGATAGATTGCCCGGAATTGAAATGGATGGCAAGAAAACTTAAAAAGAGGAACCTCATGGCTGAATGGAGTGAAAGCGAAGAGTCAAGCTCGGAAGAGGAAGATCAACAAGAGACGACTCAAATCTGCTACATGGCCAATAACGATGAGGTAGATTCTGAACTTGAATGTGATTTTTCGGTAGAAGAGTTACATGATGCATTTTTAGAACTGATGGAAGAACACAAGAAGCTAATTCATAAAAATAAAGTTCTAAAAGATGAAAATCAATCTCTTATCAAAGATAAGCTGAAACTATCTAATAACTATGAAACATTAAGTAGGAGGTTCATAAATGAAACCAAGAATCTAATTGCTGAAAATATCAAGCTAAAAGAAGATGCAGAAAAATACAAATCCTTAGTGGACAAGTTTACACTTAGTTCAACTAAATTAAATATGATTCTTGATAGTCAAAAAGCGGTATATGATAAGGCTGGTTTGGGATATAAAACAAATAGGAAGCAAAAATACTTAAAGAACATATTTGTGAAAGCCAAAACTGAAAATATAACTAGTCATTGCTGCAATAAAGTAGGACACAAAGCATATGAATGCAATCTTAGAAAGCCTAGCTATAACAAATTGAGTGATAAAAGTAAGCTAAAGTCCAAGAAAATTTGGGTTCCAAAAGGAACATCAAGTACTAACCTTAAAGGACCCAACATGGTTTGGGTACCTAAAGCACATTCTTGACTTTGATTGCAGGAGTGTCTTACAGCTAATAAGAGGGATAAACGATGGTATCTAGATAGCGGCTGTTCAGGACACATGACAGGTGACATAGAACAATTTGTCACTTTGGAATCTAAGGAGGGTGGAGTGGTAACCTATGGAGACAATGGAAAAGGACTTATCATTGGAAAGGGTAAAATCTATATTACTCCATCCACATTTATAGAAAATATTTTATTAGTTGATGGTCTGTGTTGCCCAGATAGACAACCCAAGAGGGGGGGTGAATTGGGTTTTAAAATATTTGTTGCAATTAAAAGGTTTGTGAGTAACTAATTAAAACTTTTTGCAAGTGGTTTAATTAGTTGTTATATGCAGTGGATGAAGGGAAAGTAAGAGACAATAAAGCAATCACAAACACAAGCAAATTTATAGTGGTTCGGAGCTAACCCTTGCTCCTACGTCCACTCCCCAAGCCTCACTTGGGAATTCACTATAACCCCTCGAATTACAGCCGGTTGTTTTACAAGTTCACAACCCAACTTGTTGTTTTACGAGATCCCAACAAACTCGGTCGGTTTTTCCCAGGCTCACCGACTAGAACCATCCGATTGTTTTCCCGAGATCACAATCAAACCCTTACACCGTTGGTTTTAACCTAGGCTCACCAACAAACCTTACAACCCTTGATTCAATCCCCTGATTGAATCAAGTAAGAAACAAATGGTTTGAAAACAAACAGAAAAAGGAAGCTTCTTAACAAGCAGATATTCAGCGATATTAATAAGAGAGTGATGAGAGCACAAAAGTGCGACCTACATGTCACTAAAATTAGTGTTATTGCTAACCGATAATGATAAATTTACTGGATTAATATTATATTTGGATTTGACACAGATTATCATAAATTAGAGATAAAATGCACATTGAGTACAAATTTGACTTCAGAAGGATCCCTTTCCAGACCCGACCTGGTTGAAGATCGGGTCGGGTCCGAGTCGGGTTCGGGTCCGAGTCGGGTCCAATTTTTTTAGGCTTATTGAGAAAGAATTTTGGGCAAATTTAATTTGGCCATATCATAACTATGAGGTGCTGGGTAACCCATGACTTGAAAGACTTGCAATAGACCTCCAGTCAGAACAAATGATCCGTGACGAACTGAGTCCGTCCGTTTACAAACCAAATTTCACATCACACTATTTGTTTTTTTTATCTATATGACTGAACTTTGGTGTCTCCCAGCTCCCATATCAGGAGGGCCAAAGATCGCACAACGCCCAGCCATCCCGTCTGCCCACGCGCATCTCCTCCTTCATTCCGTGATCGATATCGCGCTCGCAGCTCTTTCGTGATCAACGCCACAACTCCTCCGCCTCAGCCCGCGCCTCCTTCAGCCCGTGATCCGGCGATCCCGCACCGCGCCCGCCTCTTCCGGAACCGAGAGTCCCAGCATCACGCGTCCGTGAATGGCATCTCCGGTGATCCCACAATGTCCCAGCTTCATTCCATGGCAGCCTCCGTGTCCGAACATCCCGCAACCAGCCGGGAAATGCGCGGCATTCAACCTCCAGCCCGTGATCTAGCACGGATTGACGCCCTCCGCCCCATCCAAGCCGTGATCGGACTCCCAGAAATCGGATCCCCCAAGCATCGCGTCCGCCCACTGCATCTCCTCCCTTCCGATTTCAAGCATCCCAGCTCCTCCCAGCATCACGCGACCATGAATGGTGTCCTCCCGAGATCCGGCGTGCATCAGCTCCCGGAATCCAAGCCTCCCGTGATGCCAGCAGCGGTCCCAGCAACGATCCCGCAGTCAAGCCTCCGAGTCCGCCCCTTCCGGAATCTCAAGCATCCTCACTTGACCTATAAATAGGGGGCCATCGGAAGAAGAAGAGGAGGAGGCGGGGAGCTCTCGGCGAGTGGCCGGTGGGTCCAAGGCGGGTGGTCGGCGAGCCCAAAGAAAGGAGAAAGAAGAAACAGAGCATTGCTCTGTTTCTCTTGGGAAGAAGAAAGAAATAAAAAATTTGTTATTTTATGTTGAGGGAGAAGCTTATTTGTTTTATATTTTTTTTATGTTATTTGTAAAAGAGAAGAAACATTAGGTTTCTAATCTCCACTTTTATTTGTAATGAATTTTCTTTTTATCAAATCTATCATTTCTTTTTCATGCAATCCTTGTTCTAGGTTTAAGTTAATTTCTGTTTTTTTTTATGCAATCTTTTAATTCTTCTTTGATGCAATATATTAAATTTTCTTTTATGCAATTTATGTTCTAGGGTTTTGATCTTCTTAGCACTTGCTTTCATCCATTTTAATTTATGCCAAAATTTTCCTTTGAATAGTTAAACATTTCATGAATTTATAAATGCTCTTTGATTTCTAAGTACTTGTCTTTTTATTATTTTTAAATAAAGAAAATTCTCTGGTAAATTAGAGAATCTATCATCATCCCCGACATCATGTTTTTTTTCGTTATTCAAAAATCGATTTCGAATCCGAGTGAACGTTCTAATTTTTATGCAACTCCAATCGCCTTCCTGTGGATCGACCTCTTACAACCACTATTCTTCGAGTAGGAAAGGTAAGAGTAAAATTAATTAAACTTTTGTTCGTCGGTTCTAACAACGATCTGTCTAGCATATTTTTAGGTAGACAGGAATCGGACGAACATAATTTTGGCACCGTTGCCGGGGAGGCAAATCGAGAAGCAAGAACGATCACGAAGATCAAATTGGATTTTGGATGCCCGGAGTGAACGCACTCCGATAGTAAGTTTTTATTTTTATTATTTTGATTATTTTCAGTTAATAATTTCGTAGTTATTAAATTCTGAAATTTGAAATTCGAAAAAAAAAATTTCAAAAAAAAATATATATAAAAAATATTTCAAAATTCAAAAATTCAAAAATTTAAATTCAAAATTTGAATTCTGAAATTCGAAATTTGAAATTTAAATTTAAATTTTAAAAAAAAATATATATAAAAAATTTCAAAAAAAAATTAAAAAAAAAATTTAAAAAAAATCTATATTATTTTTGCTAGTAATTGATAAGGCGCAATTTCCCGAGGTTATCATACCTCTATTGGGACTCCTCACGGAGTAATCTCCAGAGTTTATTCAACGGGCATTCGGAGATTGACTGACGCATAAAGATTGTGTTTAGTTTACATTCAAGTTATTGCTAAAAAAAAATAAAAAAAAATAAAAAATAAAAAAAATAAAAAAATAAAAAAAGTAAAAGTAAAAAAAAAATTTCTTGCTCATTTAATCAATACAACCTAATGACATTGCATAAACTTTGAAAAAATATTGATTATTTGCTGCATTTAGTATTAAGCACTTGCATAAAATAATTTAAGGGCAAAACCCATTAAAAAGATAAGGTCGGGAAGTCATTACCTGTCCTTAGCCCAAAAATCACCACCTTGCATACTTATCCTAAGCCAAATTAAATTAAAATCAAATTAGACGTTGGCCTTAGGGTTTTCGAGCTCAATTAGGCTCTTGGAAAGAAGCGGTTGAAAGCCACTCCAGTGAGAATTTAGTAATTGGTGATGTCTAGGAAAGTTTTACAACAGTGAGAACTGTTACGGGTATTATGGTATCGGTGTATCCCTTCTGGCACCACCACACACCCCGGGACTTTCCTGGTCACTAGTTACTGGATCACTTAACTGGTAAGCTCAAGCTTAATCTGAAAGGGAGATTAGGAGCTGTCTAATCTAGAGAGAATTTCAGGAACTTTTTTAACCTGATAAGTCTCTGTGCAACTAGATTTAAGAAGCTACTAAACCTCACTTAGTTCTAAGACTAATAGGATCAAATTGTTGTGTGGTGTTGGTTGTGGTCAGCTGTGTCTAGCCCTTCTTTTCTTTTAGGATTTCGTTTAGGAGTCGAGTCTAATTAAGTTGTGAATAATATATGCATGGTAGAAAATCATTAAGGGGTAAGTTAACACCATTTAACCCAGAGGTTGGAAAAAAGTATCATCACATCCGACGAATTATTGATCAACCATCAATCTCTATAATGGATGATCATATTAAAACCCTGAATGAGTTATTCGCTCCTGCATCCGCTAGTCCACCTACAGTGTTGCCAATAAATAATGCAGCCCAATTTGAAATTTGGGCTGCGACAATAAATATGCTAACCAAATTCCATGGGTTTTAAAGGGAGGCAACCCAACATGTAAATATTATATAAATATATATATATATATAAATATAAAAATAATAAAAAAAAATAATAAATTACTAATATGTAGGTTTGGGGGTTTTTGGCCCCAATTGTCACTTTACCCATCTATATCAGGTAACTTCTCCTCTGTCCTATTACTGCCTTAAATTTTCTTTAACATTGAGGACAATGTTAGATTTAGGTATGGGGGTGAGAATATTTTTGAAAAAAAAAATTCAAAATTAAAATTAAAATTAAAAAAAAGGGGAGTTCAAATTTTTAACGCAAACTCTAATCTTTTTGGCTGTACAAACCAGGAATTGCTTTGACAATAGCTTTGAGTTAAGGAATATGATAGCAGTTCTAGCTTGAATTTCCGTCCCACCTATCTTCTGCTAACATGTTACAAGATGATTTAGCACCAACACGTAAGCATATGAATAGTGGGGTATGTATACTTGCAACTAATATGAATACTTTTAATCTTCGGGATAATTTAAAGTTATATGTGTGATGAACACCCTAATCAAAAAAAAAAAAAAGATAAAATAAAATAAAAATAATGAGTTTATTTTAAGTCTTCTCACTGAGTAACCGGGCCTCTTGCCTGGCAAGCAGCGAGTGTTCGCGTAAAAAGGTGAGGATGATTGAGATTAAACTCTGAGTGACTAATTTGGCCTTGAAGCCTAGTTAACTTGAGTTATTAAGCCTGTTAGGGTGTCTCTACACCTAGTGCCCTGAGCCATCTGGATCGGGAGTCATTGGCCTAACACTCGCTACATGGGTCAGCTAGAAAGCTTAATAAGGCTAGATATTGCATAAGTCATTCTTCTTAGCATTCAGTCTGATATAAATAAATAAATAAATAAATAAATATGGGGTGTTCATTACCATTTAACTCTAGAAAGTCTTGAAAATTGGAGTGATCATGTTGGAAGTAAGTGAAAGCCACTCATTTATATGATACTATCTTGCACCTCACTACATTCTTGACTTGTTAGCAGATAGATGGGGTGTAATGAAACTTGAGTTAGAGTCTGTTTAAATATGATAGCAGCAAGTCTCTATTGTCCTTGCAATTCTAGTTTCATACAGTAATACTTGTTCAATATTCGAGTTAAAAATTGGAAATCCCTGACTAATGAAGTTTGTGGGTAACTTCACTGCAAACCCTCACGAGACAACACTCGTCCACTAGGGTAACCTAGGGGTTTAAAGGCTTGTTGCACGTGCTAAGTGCAATCGTGACTCCCTACGAAAATGGGTACATATCTTAGTTTGTGTATTTAGCTTCAATTTAAAAAAAAAAAAAAGAGAAAAAATCATAAGTTAGACTACATCTTTTTGTGCCCTCATTTTATCATTTGCTTGTTAATTGCTAGAGACTAGCAATAAGCTAGTTGGGGGGTGTGATGAGAGCACAAAAGTGCGACCTACATGTCACTAAAATTAGTGTTATTGCTAACCGATAATGATAAATTTACTAGATTAATATTATATTTGGATTTGACACAGATTATCATAAATTAGAGATAAAATGCACATTGAGTACAAATTTGACTTCAGAAGGATCCCTTCCCAGACCCGACCTGGTTGAAGATCGGGTCGGGTCCGAGTCGGGTTCGGGTCCGAGTCGGGTCCAATTTTTTTAGGCTTATTGAGAAAGAATTTTGGGCAAATTTAATTTGGCCATATCATAACTATGAGGTGCTGGGTAACCCATGACTTGAAAGACTTGCAATAGACCTCCAGTCAGAACAAATGATCCGTGACGAACTGAGTCCGTCCGTTTACAAACCAAATTTCACATCACACTATTTGTTTTTTTTATCTATATGACTGAACTTTGGTGTCTCCCAGCTCCCATATCAGGAGGGCCAAAGATCGCACAACGCCCAGCCATCCCGTCTGCCCACGCGCATCTCCTCCTTCATTCCGTGATCGATATCGCGCTCGCAGCTCTTTCGTGATCAACGCCACAACTCCTCCGCCTCAGCCCGCGCCTCCTTCAGCCCGTGATCCGGCGATCCCGCACCGCGCCCCCCTCTTCCGGAACCGAGAGTCCCAGCATCACGCGTCCGTGAATGGCATCTCCGGTGATCCCGCAATGTCCCAGCTTCATTCCATGGCAGCCTCCGTGTCCGGACATCCCGCAACCAGCCGGGAAATGCGCGGCATTCAACCTCCAGCCCGTGATCTAGCACGGATTGACGCCCTCCGCCCCATCCAAGCCGTGATCGGACTCCCAGAAATCGGATCCCCCAAGCATCGCGTCCGCCCACTGCATCTCCTCCCTTCCGATTTCAAGCATCCCAGCTCCTCCCAGCATCACGCGACCATGAATGGTGTCCTCCCGAGATCCGGCGTGCATCAGCTCCCGGAATCCAAGCCTCCCGTGATGCCAGCAGCGGTCCCAGCAACGATCCCGCAGTCAAGCCTCCGAGTCCGCCCCTTCCGGAATCTCAAGCATCCTCACTTGACCTATAAATAGGGGGCCATCGGAAGAAGAAGAGGAGGAGGCGGGGAGCTCTCGGCGAGTGGCCGGTGGGTCCAAGGCGGGTGGTCGGCGAGCCCAAAGAAAGGAGAAAGAAGAAACAGAGCATTGCTCTGTTTCTCTTGGGAAGAAGAAAGAAATAAAAAATTTGTTATTTTATGTTGAGGGAGAAGCTTATTTGTTTTATATTTTTTTTTATGTTATTTGTAAAAGAGAAGAAACATTAGGTTTCTAATCTCCACTTTTATTTGTAATGAATTTTCTTTTTATCAAATCTATCATTTCTTTTTCATGCAATCCTTGTTCTAGGTTTAAGTTAATTTCTGTTTTTTTTTATGCAATCTTTTAATTCTTCTTTGATGCAATATATTAAATTTTCTTTTATGCAATTTATGTTCTAGGGTTTTGATCTTCTTAGCACTTGCTTTCATCCATTTTAATTTATGCCAAAATTTTCCTTTGAATAGTTAAACATTTCATGAATTTATAAATGCTCTTTGATTTCTAAGTACTTGTCTTTTTATTATTTTTAAATAAAGAAAATTCTCTGGTAAATTAGAGAATCTATCATCATCCCAGACATCATGTTTTTTTTCGTTATTCAAAAATCGATTTCGAATCCGAGTGAACGTTCTAATTTTTATGCAACTCCAATCGCCTCCCTGTGGATCGACCTCTTACAACCACTATTCTTCGAGTAGGAAAGGTAAGAGTAAAATTAATTAAACTTTTGTTCGTCGGTTCTAACAACGATCTGTCTAGCATATTTTTAGGTAGACAGGAATCGGACGAACATAATTTTGGCGCCGTTGCCGGGGAGGCAAATCGAGAAGCAAGAACGATCACGAAGATCAAATTGGATTTTGGATGCCCGGAGTGAACGCACTCCGATAGTAAGTTTTTATTTTTATTATTTTGATTATTTTCAGTTAATAATTTCGTAGTTATTAAATTCTGAAATTTGAAATTCGAAAAAAAAAATTTCAAAAAAAAAATATATATAAAAAATATTTCAAAATTCAAAAATTCAAAAATTTAAATTCAAAATTTGAATTCTGAAATTCGAAATTTGAAATTTAAATTTAAATTTAAAAAAAAATATATATATAAAAAATTTCAAAAAAAAATTAAAAAAAAAATTTTAAAAAAATCTATATTATTTTTGCTAGTAATTGATAAGACGCAATTTCCCGAGGTTATCATACCTCTATTGGGACTCCTCACGGAGTAATCTCCAGAGCTTATTCAACGGGCATTCGGAGATTGACTGATGCATAAAGATTGTGTTTAGTTTACATTCAAGTTATTGCTAAAAAAAAATTAAAAAAAAATAAAAAATAAAAAAAATAAAAAAATAAAAAAAGTAAAAGTAAAAAAAAATTTCTTGCTCATTTAATCAATACAACCTAATGACATTGCATAAACTTTGAAAAAATATTGATTATTTGCTGCATTTAGTATTAAGCACTTGCATAAAATAATTTAAGGGCAAAACCCATTAAAAAGATAAGGTCGGGAAGTCATTACCTGTCCTTAGCCCAAAAATCACCACCTTGCATACTTATCCTAAGCCAAATTAAATTAAAATCAAATTAGACGTTGGCCTTAGGGTTTTCGAGCTCAATTAGGCTCTTGGAAAGAAGCGGTTGAAAGCCACTCCAGTGAGAATTTAGTAATTGGTGATGTCTAGGAAAGTTTTACAACAGTGAGAACTGTTACGGGTATTGTGGTATCGGTGTATCCCTTCTGGCACCACCACACACCCCGGGACTTTCCTGGTCACTAGTTACTGGATCACTTAACTGGTAAGCTCAAGCTTAATCTGAAAGGGAGATTAGGAGCTGTCTAATCTAGAGAGAATTTCAGAAACTTTTTTAACCTGATAAGTCTCTGTGCAACTAGATTTAAGAAGCTACTAAACCTCACTTAGTTCTAAGACTAATAGGATCAAATTGTTGTGTGGTGTTGGTTGTGGTCAGCTGTGTCTAGCCCTTCTTTTCTTTTAGGATTTCGTTTAGGAGTCGAGTCTAATTAAGTTGTGAATAATATATGCATGGTAGAAAATCATTAAGGGGTAAGTTAACACCATTTAACCCAGAGGTTGGAAAAAAGTATCATCACATCCGACGAATTATTGATCAACCACCAATCTCTACAATGGATGATCATATTAAAACCCTGAATGAGTTATTCGCTCCTGCATCCGCTAGTCCACCTACAGTGTTGCCAATAAATAATGCAGCCCAATTTGAAATTTGGGCTGCGACAATAAATATGCTAACCAAATTCCATGGGTTTTAAAGGGAGGCAACCCAACATGTAAATATTATATAAATATATATATATAAATATAAAAATAATAAAAAAAATAATAAATTACTAATATGTAGGTTTGGGGGTTTTTGGCCCCAATTGTCACTTTACCCATCCATATCAGGTAACTTCTCCTCTGTCCTATTACTGCCTTAAATTTTCTTTAACATTGAGGACAATGTTAGATTTAGGTATGGGGGTGAGAATATTTTTGAAAAAAAAAATTCAAAATTAAAATTAAAATTAAAAAAAAGGGGAGTTCAAATTTTTAACGCAAACTCTAATCTTTTTGGCTGTACAAACCGGGAATTGCTTTGACAATAGCTTTGAGTTAAGGAATATGATAGCAGTTCTAGCTTGAATTTCCGTCCCACCCATCTTCTGCTAACATGTTACAAGATGATTTAGCACCAACACGTAAGCATATGAATAGTGGGGTATGTATACTTGCAACTAATATGAATACTTTTAATCTTCGGGATAATTTAAAGTTATATGTGTGATGAACACCCTAATCAAAAAAAAAAAAAAGATAAAATAAATTAAAAATAATGAGTTTATTTTAAGTCTTCTCACTGAGTAACCGGGCCTCTTGCCTGGCAAGCAGCGAGTGTTCGCGTAAAAAGGTGAGGATGATTGAGATTAAACTCTGAGTGACTAATTTGGCCTTGAAGCCTAGTTAACTTGAGTTATTAAGCCTGTTAGGGTGTCTCTACACCTAGTGCCCTGAGCCATCTGGATCGGGAGTCATTGGCCTAACACTCGCTACATGGGTCAGCTAGAAAGCTTAATAAGGCTAGATATTGCACAAGTCATTCTTCTTAGCATTCAGTCTGATATAAATAAATAAATAAATAAATAAATATGGGATGTTCATTACCATTTAACTCTAGAAAGTCTTGAAAATTGGAGTGATCATGTTGGAAGTAAGTGAAAGCCACTCATTTATATGATACTATCTTGCACCTCACTACATTCTTGACTTGTTAGCAGATAGATGGGGTGTAATGAAACTTGAGTTAGAGTCTGTTTAAATATGATAGCAGCAAGTCTCTATTGTCCTTGCAATTCTAGTTTCATACAGTAATACTTGTTCAAATTTCGAGTTAAAAATTGGAAATCCCTGACTAATGAAGTTTGTGGGTAACTTCACTGCAAACCCTCACGAGACAACACTCGTCCACTAGGGTAACCTAGGGGTTTAAAGGCTTGTTGCACGTGCTAAGTGCAATCGTGACTCCCTACGAAAATGGGTACATATCTTAGTTTGTGTATTTAGCTTCAATTTAAAAAAAAAAAGAGAAAAAATCATAAGTTAGACTACATCTTTTTGTGCCCTCATTTTATCATTTGCTTGTTAATTGCTAGAGACTAGCAATAAGCTAGTTGGGGGGTGTGATGAGAGTACAAAAGTGCGACCTACATGTCACTAAAATTAGTGTTATTGCTAACCGATAATGATAAATTTACTGGATTAATATTATATTTGGAGACACAGATTATCATAAATTAGAGATAAAATGCACATTGAGTACAAATTTGACTTCAGAAGGATCCCTTCCCAGACCCGACCTGGTTGAAGATCGGGTCGGGTCCGAGTCGGGTTCGGGTCCGAGTCGGGTCCAATTTTTTTAGGCTTATTGAGAAAGAATTTTGGGCAAATTTAATTTGGCCATATCATAACTATGAGGTGCTGGGTAACCCATGACTTAAAAGACTTGCAATAGACCTCCAGTCAGAACAAATGATCCGTGACGAACTGAGTCCGTCCGTTTACAAACCAAATTTCACATCACACTATTTGTTTTTTTTATCTATATGACTGAACTTTGGTGTCTCCCAGCTCCCATATCAGGAGGGCCAAAGATCGCACAACGCCCAGCCATCCCGTCTGCCCACGCGCATCTCCTCCTTCATTCCGTGATCGATATCGCGCTCGCAGCTCTTTCGTGATCAACGCCACAACTCCTTCGCCTCAGCCCGCGCCTCCTTCAGCCCGTGATCCGGCGATCCCGCACCGCGCCCCCCTCTTCCGGAACCGAGAGTCCCAGCATCACGCGTCCGTGAATGGCATCTCCGGTGATCCCGCAATGTCCCAGCTTCATTCCATGGCAGCCTCCGTGTCCGGACATCCCGCAACCAGACGGGAAATGCACGGCATTCAACCTCCAGCCCGTGATCTAGCACGGATTGACGCCCTCCGCCCCATCCAAGCCGTGATCGGACTCCCAGAAATCGGATCCCCCAAGCATCGCGTCCGCCCACTGCATCTCCTCCCTTCCGATTTCAAGCATCCCAGCTCCTCCCAGCATCACGCGACCATGAATGGTGTCCTCCCGAGATCCGGCGTGCATCAGCTCCCGGAATCCAAGCCTCCCGTGATGCCAGCAGCGGTCCCAGCAACGATCCCGCAGTCAAGCCTCCGAGTCCGCCCCTTCCGGAATCTCAAGCATCCTCACTTGACCTATAAATAGGGGGCCATCGGAAGAAGAAGAGGAGGAGGCGGGAAGCTCTCGGCGAGTGGCCGGTGGGTCCAAGGCGGGTGGTCGGCGAGCCCAAAGAAAGGAGAAAGAAGAAACAGAGCATTGCTCTGTTTCTCTTGGGAAGAAGAAAGAAATAAAAAATTTGTTATTTTATGTTGAGGGAGAAGCTTATTTGTTTTATATTTTTTTTTTATGTTATTTGTAAAAGAGAAGAAACATTAGGTTTCTAATCTCCACTTTTATTTGTAATGAATTTTCTTTTTATCAAATCTATCATTTCTTTTTCATGCAATCCTTGTTCTAGGTTTAAGTTAATTTCTGTTTTTTTTTATGCAATTTTTTAATTCTTCTTTGATGCAATATATTAAATTTTCTTTTATGCAATTTATGTTCTAGGGTTTTGATCTTCTTAGCACTTGCTTTCATCCATTTTAATTTATGCCAAAATTTTCCTTTGAATAGTTAAACATTTCATGAATTTATAAATGCTCTTTGATTTCTAAGTACTTGTCTTTTTATTATTTTTAAATAAAGAAAATTCTCTGGTAAATTAGAGAATCTATCATCATCCCCGACATCATGTTTTTTTTCGTTATTCAAAAATCGATTTCGAATCCGAGTGAACGTTCTAATTTTTATGCAACTCCAATCGCCTCCCTGTGGATCGACCTCTTACAACCACTATTCTTCGAGTAGGAAAGGTAAGAGTTAAATTAATTAAGCTTTTGTTCGTCGGTTCTAACAATGATCTGTCTAGCATATTTTTAGGTAGACAGGAATCGGACGAACAGAGAGAAGTTAGGAGCCCTCAAACAGATTTATGAAGATGTAGAGGAGGGCTTCTCGAACTCGGAGTCTCCACGTGAATGTCTAGAAGATTTGATGACTGACGGAGACTTCTTGAATGCTGGGAAGAGTTGGTTGGATGGAGTTTAATGCCTCTCTTCCTTCTTTCACGTGTATTCCCTTTGAAATCCTTTGGTAGGTGGAGATTACTTGTTTTCTTTGAATGGAATGTCACTTCTCTCCCTTGCTACAGTTCTCTGTGGCTATTTAAGCCATTCCCCAAGAAAACTAGCCGTTAGACCCCAAGATCTAGCCGTTCTGCACGTTCTGCAACTCCTGACAATGTTTTCGTTGGGATCGGAGTCGACTCGCGCGATCTGGAGTCGACTCGCCTGTTGCAGGAGTCGACTCATGCTTTTCTGGAGACGGCTCGGCAACTGTTCTGGATTTGAATTAAAGTGCAGTCTTGCCTTGGAGTCGACTCGACTGAACCTGGAGTCGACTCGCCAATGTCTGGAGCTGACCTGGCATTTTTGGAGACGACTCGTTCCAAGGAATCCAGGGATCTCTCTTTCAAGTTTGCTCACTCGAGTCGACTCGGATATTCTGGGAGTCGACTCGCCAATCAGAGCCCGAAATCCCGATCTTCTGTCTGTTGACTTGTGCCGTCTCGGAGTCGACTCGAACTGTCTCGGAGTCAACTCGGCTCTCAGTATCCGAAAAACAGTCTTCTGTCTTTTGGGGTTGCGCTGCCTTGGAGTCGACTCGAACTGTCTTGGAGTCGACTCGCCTCTCAGAGATGAAAATACCATCTTCTGTCTTTGGGGTTGCACTGCCTCGGAGTCGACTCGGACTTTGCGGGAGTCGACTCGGCTCTCAGTGTCCGAAATTGGCTCTCTGACTTTTTGCCTTGTATTTCTCTGGGAGTCGACTCTTGCTTCCTTAGGAGTCGACCTGCCAACCATCGGAGTCGACTCGAGTTCTTCGGGAGTCGACTCGGCTCTCAGAGTCCAAAATAGCTTCTCTGTCTTTTTGTCTGTTACTCCCTGGAGTCGACTCGTACAACGCTGGAGTCGACTCGGCAAGCATTGGAGTCGACTCGAATTCTTCAGGAGTCGACTCGTTGACAGGTTCTGAGATGAATCTTTCTGTCCGGCTGTCTGTTCTCAGTCGGAGTCGACTCGTAATGTGCAGGAGTCGACTCGAGCTTGTGCCAGTGCTTCTCTTACGCTTGGAGTCGACTCGTAATCTCCCGGAGTCGACTCGAGACTCAGACTTTGATTCAAATTGAATTCCTTACTTATCCAAAATGTATTGAACCAAAGCTTGAGACACTTAACCATAAATTTACAAGTATTTGACTAAAACACTAGATTGAATTCATTATTATAACATAAGATATACTCAAATGCTTTGAGCTCATCAAAATCAAATAGGGTTATAATCAATCACTCCACAATCTCCCCCTTTTTGATGATGACAAAACATTGAGTATTTGTAAAGTGAATTGCTCAACCAAAAAGGAGATTTATAGTAAAGTTTTAAAATGAATTCAAGTGTCTAGTCATTTAATTTATCCAAAACTGAAAGGTGTGAAACAGTAAATTTTGAAGTTAAAGCTCCCCCTTTCATTTGGAATTATATAAGCCTTCATGTCATGTAATCAATTGTTTGGCTTATATATATTTAATGAGTTTGCTTTCTTAAGATTTCAGATTCTCCCCCTCAACACGTGCATTCAACTTTGTTTAGATTCTCTGAAATTTTCTTTTAGTGTATTGAAGCTTTTGAACTTAAATTTTTGGTTTTTAGAGGGAAAATCTGCCAATTTGTTCTTGAGTATGATTCAACTAATCTCCGAATATCCCTTGAATAGATTCTGGAGATTACTCCTTTAAGAGCCCCAACAGAGAGAGAATGAGCCTCGAGGTATCGAATCCACTTAGAACAAATTATTTTGTGTTTTAAAAATTTTCTTTTTATTGATTCCCTTTACATGTCTATTTAATATATTTTCTCCCCCTTTTTGTCATCATAGCAAAAAGGCAGAAAGCACATCATACAAGCAGTTAGAGTTCAAATTTGCACAATTTGGAAGAGAAATGTCTACTCATTGTATTGATGTAAGTTTAAGTACAATTGTAGATACATCCAAAAGTAGAGAAGTAAGTACATATCAAAAAGAAAAAGCAAGCTACACTAGGATTTCTTTGTGGTGGAGGATGTGGCTCCCTTGCTCAGTCTAGATTGTTGCATAATTAAACTGATCCCTTCTGAGATGTTTCCTAGTTGCTTTATGATCTCCGAGGTGGCCCTACTCTGGATCGAGGTAAGCTCAGTCAGATTCTCCTGGAGGGTATCCAACTTGAAGATCAGTACATTGGATAGCCGTTCGGCACCCTGATTCTGGCTGCCTAGCTCCTGTCGGATGTCTTCTCGCATCTTTCTTGTATTACTCGTGACATCGCTCATATTCGAAAATTGGGCTTGAATTAGGCTTCTTACATTGTAAATTTCTTCCCTCAGATGAGCCGTCATCTCGGTCACGGCTCCCAAAGATGGAACCAGCGCAGTGGAGGGAGCAGTCGCTGGACCTCGGAGCTCCCTCAGTAGGTCGTCCCGAAGATCCCTCACGATCTCCTGCCGCAACTCCCGGAGCTGCTCAGGAGATATCCGGACCTCTAGTGGCTGAGTAGGTGGTGCAGTGGAGGGTCCGGCTGAAGTAGATGGTGCTGAAGTGGAGGGATAGGTGGGAAAATCGGAGTCATGATCAGGGCTGGGGGAGTGTCGAGTAGTAGGGTCAGAAGGTGTGGAAGAGGATGGTTTCCGGACCCAGACTTCCTCAACCTTATGGAATCCCATCCTATGAAGAGTCCCCTCACCCATGCGATCTGTGTATCGCAGTGAGCGAGAGGGTTCCCCCTCAGGAATGGGGACCTCTAACTCCCTAAAGATCAAGGTATAGAGCATGCCATAGGGAAGACTGAGCCTAGGTTTGTCTAGAGGCTCACATAGGTATTTATAGATGAGTTTTGGGAAGTTGATTGGAGTATCCTGAAGAATGTAGAACATTAGGGCTAGGTCCCTCTCAGATACAAAATCAAAATGCCCTGTCTTGGGGAAGAGGGTCCTAGATATGATGCTCAAGAGGAGCCGCATTTCAGCTGATAGCTGATTTGCAGACACCTCTTCTAGGGGGGACTGAGGTGGACTCCCTAGTATGGCCGTAAGGGCCTCAGTCCTATCTGCTGGGTGAGAGGGAAACACTCCTACTTGGGGAAGATGGAGGACTTGAGCAATGAAGTCCTCCGAAATAAATATTGGGACACCCGCTACGGTTCCCTATATCCCACCATGACCCCTAGCTACTGTACCGTAAAATTTCCTAACTAACCCCGGGTAAGTAGGGAGATCTAGGGTACAAAACATTTCTAACCCTTGAGCCCTTAACCTATGCCCTAGGGTAAAGCCTTCCCGGGAGAGGAAGTCAAAGTTGACGTATCTCCCGGTGGAAACTGCCTTCCCGGCGCACGGACGCGAGGGAACCGGCCTCGGCGGGGAAGGAACCGGAGGTTGTGGCCTCACGGGATCATTCCGAGCCTTTGACCGTCGCTCGGTACCGCTCGCGGGTTCGGCCCTTTTCCGGCTCGGGACAACAACTTTCCGAGGCATCCTAGACCTAAGGAGGGGGAAAGGACACGAGGAACAGAAGGAAACTCGACGGAAATGCCCTAACAAAGGTCGGAGACGAGGTCGGAGACGACTCTAGGTTTTTGAACAGTGGTGGCGGTGAATAGAAGTGTCGATTGAACGCTTCGATTAGGGTTAAAACATCGGATTCCCGACCTCGAGTCGACTCCAGTAAGTCGCGAGTCGACTCGACCTCGAGTCGACTCCAAAATATGCGCGAGTCGACTCCCCCTATGATGCCATCGACCTCGAGTCGACTCCTAACTATGTGCGAGTCGACTCTCCCATGAGCCGACTCTAAAATGTATCCGAGTCGACTCGAACTCTGGCACGCACTCAAAAATCATGTTATTTTCGTGCCAAACAAGGGATAGTCACTAAGTTTATGAGCTGATTTGACGATCATAGATGAGAAACTCTATATTTAACACAAGCTAATCATCAAAATCAACGAATTAGAAGAGAATATCACTAGGATGGATCAATCACTCCTAATCCTCTCCTAAGTACACAGAATCGCTCTTCACTCAAGGGTTTTGTGAAGATATCAACTAATTGATCATCAGTGCAAACAAATTGAAGTGTCACATCACCATTCAGTACATGATCTCTTATGAAGTGATGTCTTATCTCAATATGTTTAGTTCTTGAGTGCTGAATTGGATTTTTAGTTAGATTAATGGCACTTGTATTATCACAATTAATGGGAATTTTATCTTGTTTAATGCCATAGTCTTCAAGTTGTTGTTTGATCCAGATGATTTGAGCACAACAACTCCTGGCAGCAACATATTCGGCTTCAGCTGTAGATAATGCAACCGAGTTTTGTTTCTTGCTAAACCATGAGATTAAATTTTCTCCTAAGAATTGACATGACCCGCTGGTGCTTTTTCTATCAAGTTTACAACCAGCAAAATCTGAATCTGTATACCCTATTAAGTTTAGGCTAGATTCTTTAGAATACCATAAACCTATATTTTTTGTTCCTATTAGGTATTTAAAGATTCTCTTAACTGCAATTAAATGTGATTCCTTAGGATTAGATTGATATCTAGCACACATGCATACACTAAACATGATATCAGGTCTACTTGCAGTGAGATATAATAAAGATCCTATCATACCTCTATACATCTTTTGATCTACTGATTTACCTGATTCATCTTGGTCTAGTTTGCATGATGAGCTCATGAGTGTGCTGATTGACTTGTTTCCTTCCATATCAAACTTCTTAAGCATCTCCTTGATGTATTTAGCTTGATTGATGAAGATCCCTTCTTCAGATTGTTTGATTTGGAGCCCGAGAAAATAGTTCAGCTCTCCCATCATGCTCATTTCAAATTCACTCTGCATCAAGTCAGCAAATTCTTCGCAGAGGCGATTGTTAGTAGCACCGAAAATAATATCATCAACATAAATCTGCACTACTAACATTTCTTTGTTTTTCTTCTTTAAAAACAATGTTGTATCTACATTTTCTCTAGAGAACTCATGATCTAGTAGAAATTTGCTAAGTCTTTCATACCATGCTCTAGGTGCTTGTTTCAAACCATAAAGTGCTTTGTTTAGTTTATACACATGATTGGGGTATTGATGATGTTCAAAACCAGGAGGTTGTTCTACATACACCTCCTCATTAATATATCCATTCAAAAAGGCACTTTTTATATCCATTTGAAATAATTTGAAATCTTTAGAGCATGCAAATGCTAGTAACAATCTAATTGCCTCAAGTCTAGCTACAGGAGCAAAGGTTTCATCAAAGTCTATACCTTCTTCTTGATTATAGCCCTTTGCTACTAGTCTAGCCTTGTTCCTAACTACAATTCCATTTTCGTCAAGTTTATTTTTATATATCCATTTGGTACCTATTATTGAATATTCAGAGGGTCGTTTAACTAGGTTCCATACCTTGTTTCTAGTAAATTGGTTTAGTTCTTCTTGCATTGCATTTATCCAATTTACATTCTTTTCAGCTTCTTCTATGTGTTTAGGTTCAAAGTGTGAGACAAATGCTAGATGATTATTTAAGTTCCTAAGAGATGCTCTAGTCCTAACAGGTTGAGATGGATCATCTAAAATTAATTCCTTAGGATGCCCATGAGCATACCTCCAAGCCTTAGTCAACCCATGATCCACAATTGCCTCTTGGCTTGATGATGCATTTCCATTTGGTTTTTGTTCATCTTCTTGTAATGTCATCTCATCAATCTTTTCTTCAAGAATTTCAGCATCATCATCAAGAACAACTTTCTTGCTAGAAGAGATATCACTAGTATCATCAAAAACAACATGTATAGATTCTTCAATAACAAGGGTTCTTTTATTAAAAACTCTATAGGCTTTACTTGTTGTAGAATACCCCAAAAATATACCCTCATCAGATTTAAAATCAAATTTACCTAAGTTATCCTTCCCATTATTATGAATGAAACACCTACATCCAAAAACATGAAAATAGTTTACTTTGGGCTTTCTATTTTTCCAAAGTTCATAAGGTGTTTTCTTTATAATGGGTCTCAATAAAACTCTATTTAATATATGACATGATGTATTAATGGCTTCTCCGCAAAAATACTTAGGGAGGTTACTTTCACATAGCATGGTTCTAGCCATTTTCTCTAGGGTTCTATTCTTCCTTTCTACAACTCCATTTTGTTGTGGTGTTCTAGGTGCAGAAAAATTATGAGTTATCCCCTTTTTACTACAAAATTCATCAAATAGATGATTTTCAAATTCCGTTCCATGGTCACTTCTAATAGCTATGACTGAAGCATCTCTAGCATTAGTTACTTCCTTATGGAATTTCTTAAATACTGAAAATGCTTGATCTTTATGAGCTAAAAACATGACCCAAGTATATCTAGAAAAATCATCTACAATAACAAGACCATATTTGTTTCCACCTAGACTTGTGGTTCTAGTTGGTCCAAATAGATCCATGTGTAGTAGTTCAAGAGGTCTAGAGGTAGAGACACAATTTATGGATTTAAAGGAGTTTCTTGATTGTTTGCCATATTGACAAGCTTCACAAATTTTATTTTTCTCAAATTTTAGTTTTGGCAAACCTATCACGGAATCTCTTTTAACTAGTTTTGATATTGTATCCATACTTGCATGACCTAACTTACGGTGCCATAACCAACTTGCATCATTATCCTTATTAACAACTAAACAGGGGTTATGTTTGGCAAGATCCTCAAGATCTACTACGTACACATTGCCACGTCTTATTTCTTTAAATACTAAACTGTTGTCAATTGAGTTGGTTATGATGCATAAAGATGGTTTGAACAGAACATCAAAACCTCTATCACACAATTGACTAATGCTAAGTAGGTTATGCTTAAGACCATCAACATATCAAACATTATCAATAAAGGTTGAAGGGGTGATTTGTACTTTACCTATACCAATGATGTGACCTTGGTTATTGTCTCCAAATGTCACAGCACCTTCCTTCTTAGGCTCAAGGGTGAAGAATTGGTCTTTGTCACCCGTCATGGGTCTTGAGCAGCCACTATCCAAGTACCAACAGTTTTTGTCGACCTTGGCTGCAAGACACTCCTACACAAGGAAATCATACAATTTTAGGTACCCAAGTTTTCTTGGGTCCTTCATGGTTAGTAATGTTGGTTCCTTTTGGAACCCAAATCCTTTTAATTTTTTCTTTAGTTTTTCCTTTTCTATGATCACACACATTAGCTTTATGTCCTATTGTTCCACAGCAAAAACAGGTTATTTTCTTAGTTTTGCTTTCCCCTGCTTTTACAAAGAAATTACTAAGGAGCTTTTGCTTATTTTTAGGTTTATACCCTAAACCAGCTCTATTGAACACAGCTCGTTGACTATTAAGTATCATTTCCAATTTTTCAGAGCTATATGTAAACTTTTCTACAAAAGGTTTGTACTTTTCAAGTTCTAGTGCTAACTTTTGTTTTTCTGTTTTTAGTGCATTTAAGTCTTTTGTGAAATTATCTCTAATAGTTTGTTTATCCTTTTTAAGTTCAGAAATTTCCTTAGTTAGTTTTTCGTTATCTTTAATTAAGGTATTAGTTTTTTGAATTAACATTTGCTTGCTTGTTTTAAGTTCTAAATTTTCTTTAGTGATAAAATCCTTATCCTTAACTAATTTATCGTATTTATAGAGGTGAGATTGATTGGTTAGTTTTAGCTCTTTATTCTTAAGACTTATTGTCTTATATTCATCCATTAATTCATTAAACGCATCATACAATTCATCAAAGATAAAATCTAAATGCGTTTCAGATGTTACCTCATTGTCGTTTGCCATAAAACATAGGTTGGCCTTTTCTTCTTGCTCCTCATCCGATGATGATGATGATGTATCAGAGTCCGATAGGGTGGAGACGAGGACTTTCTTTTTCTTGTACTTGCTGGCCTTCTTGAGCAAAGGACAATCTGCTCTAAAGTGTCCCGGCTTCTTACATTCGTAGCATCCGATTCCTTCACTCTCCCTTTCCTTACCTTTATCTTTGTTATGGAAATTTGTTGAACTTCTCTTCTGATGTATGGACTTCTTTCGGTTGATGAATCTACGGAATTTTCTTACAAGAAGATCCTCTTCATCCTCTCCCTCATTGTCTTCCTCTTCACTGCTGCTGCTGCAAGATAAATCTTTGTTAGTAGAAACAGATTTGAGGGCTATTACCTTTTTCTTGTGAGAGGACTCTTCTTCACTGTGTTGTTTCATTGTTAGTTCATACGTCATGAGGGATCCAAGAAGCTCCTCGAGTGGCAGCTTGTTTAAGTCCTTGGCTTCTTGGATTGCCGTTACCTTGGCTTCCCATG
This sequence comes from Phoenix dactylifera, assembly GCF_051530095.1. Taxonomy (NCBI): domain Eukaryota; kingdom Viridiplantae; phylum Streptophyta; class Magnoliopsida; order Arecales; family Arecaceae; genus Phoenix; species Phoenix dactylifera. The sequence goes on along the minus strand of NC_143194.1, from coordinate 14,804,081 downwards.
ACCTTGGCAAAGATCGAAGAATCTTCCAGACAAGGTCACTGTTAGCATAGCTTTTTCCAAGACTTTTCAGGCCATTAACAATATCAGTAAATCTAGTAAACATGTGAGTGATGCTTTCATTGGAATCCATTTTGAATAGTTCATACTTATGAACTAACATGTTTATTTTAGACTCCTTGACTTGATTCGTGCCCTCGTGGGTCACTTCAAGTCTATCCCAAATCTCTTTTGCAGAATTGCAAGTAGAGACTCTATTGAATTCATTTCTGTCTAAAGCACAATAAAGCACATTCATTGCTTTGGCATTTAGTTGTGCCTTCCTTATATCATTGTCATCCCAATCCTTTTCAAGTTTGGGTATAGTAACACCCTCTACAAAAATTGATGGAATGTATGGTCCATTAAGTATGGTGGTCCACATCTCATAGTCTTGTGCTTGGATAAATATTCTCATCCTAGCCTTCCAATATGAGTAGTCGGATCCATTGAAGAATGGAGGTCTATGGGTGGACTGGCCCTCAATATGAGAAGATCCAAATGGGGTTGTCATTTTGATCTTTTACTCTTTTGGTAAAAGAGTTCCGGCTCTGGTACCACTTGTTGCCCAGATAGACAACCCAAGAGGGGGGGTGAATTGGGTTTTAAAATATTTGTTGCAATTAAAAGGTTTGTGAGTAACTAATTAAAACTTTTTGCAAATGGTTTAATTAGTTGCTATATGCAGTGGATGAAGGGAAAGTAAGAGACAATAAAGCAATCACAAACACAAGCAAATTTATAGTGGTTCGGAGCTAACCCTTGCTCCTACGTCCACTCCCCAAGCCTCACTTGGGAATTCACTATAACCCCTCGGATTACAGCCGGTTGTTTTACAAGTTCACAACCCAACTTGTTGTTTTACGAGATCACAACGAACTCGGTCGGTTTTCCCAGGCTCACCGACTAGAACCACCCGATTGTTTTCCCGGGATCACAATCAAACCCTTACACCGTTGGTTTTAACCTAGGCTCACTAACAAACCTTACAACCCTTGATTCAATCCCCTGATTGAATCAAGTAAGAAACAAATGGTTTGAAAACAAACAGAAAAAGGAAGCTTCTTAACAAGCAGATATTCAGCGATATTAATAAGAGAGAAGTTAGGAGCCCTCAAACAGATTTATGAAGATGTAGAGGAGGGCTTCTCGAACTCGGAGTCTCCACGTGAATGTCTAGAAGATTTGATGACTGACGGAGACTTCTTGAATGCTGGAAAGAGTTGGTTGGATGGAGTTTAATGCCTCTCTTCCTTCTTTCACGTGTATTCCCTTTGAAATCCTTTGGTAGGTGGAGATTACTTGTTTTCTTTGAATGGAATGTCACTTCTCTCCCTTGCTGCAGTTCTCTGTGGCTATTTAAGCCATTCCCCAAGAAAACTAGCCGTTAGACCCCAAGATCTAGCCGTTCTGCACGTTCTGCAACTCCTGACAATGTTTCCGTTGGGATCGGAGTCGACTTGCGCGATCTGGAGTCGACTCGCCTGTTGCAGGAGTCGACTCATGCTTTTTTGGAGACGGCTCGGCAACTGTTCTGGATTTGAATTAAAGTGCAATCTTGCCTTGGAGTCGACTCGACTGAACCTGGAGTCGACTCGCCAATGTCTGGAGCTGACCTGGCATTTTTGGAGACGACTCGTTCCAAGGAATCCAGGGATCTCTCTTTCAAGTTTGCTCACTCGAGTCGACTCGGATATTCTGGGAGTTGACTCGCCAATCAGAGCCCGAAATCCCGATTTTCTGTCTGTTGACTTGTGCCATCTCGGAGTCGACTCGAACTGTCTCGGAGTCGACTCGGCTCTCAGTATCCAAAAAACAGTCTTCTGTCTTTTGGGGTTGCGCTGCCTTGGAGTCGACTCGAACTGTCTTGGAGTCGACTCGCCTCTCAGAGACGAAAATACCGTCTTCTGTCTTTGGGGTTGCGCTGCCTCGGAGTCGACTCGGACTTTGCGGGAGTCGACTCGGCTCTCAGTGTCCGAAATTGGCTCTCTGACTTTTTGCCTTGTATTTCTCTGGGAGTCGACTCTTGCTTCCTTAGGAGTCGACCTGCCAACCATCGGAGTCGACTCGAGTTCTTCGGGAGTCGACTCGGCTCTCAGAGTCCAAAATAGCTTCTCTGTCTTTCTGTTTGTTACTCCCTGGAGTCGACTCGTACAACGCTGGAGTCGACTCGGCAAGCATTGGAGTCGACTCGAATTCTTCAGGAGTCGACTCGTTGACAGGTTCTGAGATGAATCTTTCTGTCCGGTTGTCTGTTCTCAGTCGGAGTCGACTCGTAATGTATAGGAGTCGACTCGAGCTTGTGCCAGTGCTTCTCTTACGCTTGGAGTCGACTCGTAATCTCCCGGAGTCAACTCGAGACTCAGACTTTGGTTCAAATTGAATTCCTTACTTATCCAAAATGTATTGAACCAAAGCTTGAGTCACTTAACCATAAATTTACAAGTATTTGACTGAAACACTAGATTGAATTCATTAGTATAACATAAGATATACTCAAATGCTTTGAGCTCATCAAAATCAAATAGGGTTATAATCAATCACTCCACAGTCTGAAACATAACTTGCTTAGCATAAGTCAATTTTGTGATAAAGGTCTTAAAGTCACATTTGAAGCTTCAGTATGCATAATTATAAATCCAAAAAATAATAGCATTGTACTTATGGGACATAGGCATGGAAATATTTATATGGTAGATCTTCATGATTTAGGCAAGAAAAATGGATTATGCTTAATTACTAATGAAGAAAGAAAAAGTGAAACAAGTTGGCTTTGGCACCGTAGACTAGGACATGCTAGTATGGACTTAATATCAAAACTAGTCAAGAAGGATCTGATAAAAGATGTGCCAAAATTAATTTTTAAAAAAGACAAAATTTGTGGACCATGCTCATTGGGAAAGCAAACAAAATCATCTTTCAAATCAAAGAATATAGTATCAACCACTAGGCCCTTTGAACTCATACACATGGATCTATTTGGGCCTACTAGAACTGCAAGTCTAGGAGGAAAAAAGTATGTACTAGTCATAGTAGATGATTTCTCAAGATACACATGGGTTTCATTTCTTGCACATAAGAGTGAAGCATTTTCAGCATTATTGAAATATTATAAAAATATCATAACTGAAAAGAAGCTCACCTTAATTGCAATTCGAAGTGATCATGGAACTGAATTTGAAAATCAACACTTTGAAGAATTTTGTAATGAAAATGGTATCTTCCATCAATTTTCAGCACCTAGAACGCCTCAACAAAATGGGGTTGTTGAAAGAAAAAATAGGACCTTGGCAGAAATGGCACGCACGATGCTGTGTGAGTCAAATCTTCCAAAGTACTTTTGGGCTGAAGCTGTAAGTACTGCTTGCCATATTTTAAATTGTGTTTTAATAAGACCTATAACCAAGAAAACTCCTTATGAACTTTGGAAGAATAGGAAGCCAACTGCTAAATATCTTAGAGTATTTGGATGTAGATGTTTCATTTTAAACAATGGCAAGGAGGATCTAAGTAAATTTGATGCCAAGTCACATGAAGGTATCTTTTTAGGATACTCTTCATCTAGCAGGGCATACAGAGTTTTCAACAAAAGAACACTTGTAGTTGAAGAGTCAATTCATATCATTTTTGATGAGTCTGATAGCGAGTCTTCTAGGAGAGAAAATACTTCTGATGATGATGCAGGAATTCTTGAGTTGGAAAAATTGAATCTTAATGACGTACCAAATCAAGATAAAGAGGACGATCATGTACCACCACACTCTCAAGACTTGCAAAAGGGATGGAGGTACGCACATGGGCATCCTAAAGACTTAATCATTGATGATCCATCTCAAAGGGTAAGAACTCGATCCTTCCTTAGAAATATAAATGACTATCTTGCTTTTGTTTCACAAATAGAACCTAAGAATTATGAAGAAGCTGAAAAAGACGTAAATTGGATAAATACTATGCAAGAAGAATTAAATCAATTCAAAAGAAGCAATGTATGGACATTAACTGAGAGACCAAAGCATAATTCTGTTATTGGAACAAAATGGGTCTTTAGAAATAAATTAGATGAAAATGGGGTAGTTATAAGAAACAAAACTAGACTTGTAGCTAAGGAATATAATCAAGAAGAAGGGATAGATTTTGAGGAAACATTTGCTTCCGTAGCCAGATTAGAAGCTATCAGATTACTTCTAACTTTTGCATGCTTCATGGATTTCAAATTGTATTAAATGGATATAAAAAGTGCCTTCTTAAATGGTTATATAGAGAAAAAAGTATATGTAGAGCAACCTCCTGATTTTGAGAATCATGAATTGCCAAATCATGTGTTTAGATTACATAAGGCATTCTATGGATTGAAACAAGCACCTAGGGCTTGGTATGATCGATTAAGCAAATTTCTGCTAAATAATGATTTCAGTAGAGGAAATGTAGATAAAACACTCTTTCTCAAAAGAAAAGATAAAAATTTGCTAGTAGTACAAATATATGTAGATGACATAATCTTTGGTGCCACTAATGATAATCTTTACAAAGAGTTTGCTAAATTAATGCAAGGAGAATTCAAGATGAGTATGATGGAAGAACTAAATTTTTTTCTTGGATACAAATCAAGCAAACTAGGAAAGGCATCTTTATTCATCAAACTAAGTACACAAAGGAAATACTAAAGAAGTTTGGAAATGAAAATCACAAGAGGATAAGCACTCCTATGAACCCCACTAGTAAACTAGACAAAGATAAAAAAGGAAAAAGTATAGATATGAAGCTCTATAGAGGATTAATTGAATCTTTGCTTTACCTAACTGCCAGTAGGCCAGACATAGTATTTAGTGTAGGAATATGTGCTAGATACCAATCAAATCCTAAGGAATCACATCTAAGTGCTGTCAAAAGCATCCTTAGATATTTGAGAGGAACCACAAACATAGGATTATGGTACTCTAGAGACTCCTATACTGATTTGCTTGCATATTCTGATGCTGATTTTGCTGGATGCAAATTAGATAGGAAAAGCACCAGTGGAACATGTCAATTCTTAGAAAATAACTTAGTATCATGGTTTAGCAAAAAGCAGAATTCAGTAGCATTATCAACGGCTGAGGCAGAGTATATAGCTGCCGGTAATTGCTGTGCTCAAGTACTATGGCTCAAGCAACAACTAGAGGACTATGGAATTAAATTAGACAACATTCCTATCAAGTGTGATAACACTAGTGCCATTAACCTTACCAAAAATCCGGTTCAGCACTCTAAAGCCAAGCACATTGAAATAAGATATCATTTCATTAGAGATCATGTGCAAAATGAGAACATATGTATTGAGCATGTATGTACTGAGAAACAATTAGCTGACATGTTCATAAAACCTTTAAGTGAAGATAGATTTTGCATGCTTAGGAGGGAATTAGGCATATGTGATCCTTTTGATTGAAGAGATATAAAAGGAACAAGTTGTCTCATGATACTCTCCTCCCATTTCGAAAAACCCATAAAACATTAGTCAAACTAGCCATTTATAGACTCCTTACTCATGTATCATTGTCCCATAAAGAATTTGTAAGGATTGGAAGAAAGGAAGAATTTAAAAAAAAAAAATTTCTGAACTAGGGCCGACCCGAGCCAGAATGGGGTCGACCCCACGTTGAGTCGATCCAAGAAAAATCTAGGGTCGACCCAACGGCGGGACCCTGTTTTAAAGAGGGACCCGTGAGCTATTTTTAGGGCACTATTTCATCTTGTCCTCTTCCTAAAACCCTATTCCTACTTTCCAATCCCTTCCAATCATCTCCAAACATTGCTAGATCGCCTCTCTACGCCATTAGATCAAGACCTAAGGAAGGATTTTATGAAAATGGGACCCAAGCGAGCCATTGCTAAGAGATCCGGGAGAGTCTCACGCCCAACCATTGTAGATAGACATGCTAGAGACTCTTCTACAGTACCCCCACAAGTTGAGACACGTGTAGAGTCTCCTCCTCCTCCCTCCCCTTCAGTTCAACTTGCAAAATATGCGGGGAGACCGGTTACCATGGGGAGAAGGATCCACTCCGAATTTTTGGATCAAGAAGGGTTCCATTTGGGGGATTGGATCCGAAGGCAAGGATGGGAGTATCTTTGCTCCCTAGATTTGGTGACCTACCCGGGCTTGGTTTGTGAGTTCTACGCCTTCCTAAAAGTTGGACTGGGAGGGCTTGTGTCTGAAGTCCGAGGAGTAAGGGTTAGGGTCTCGGAAGAAAGTTTGAGTGAGTTGCTTCATCTCCCCTGCGAAGGTGCAACTCCAGAAAGACCGGAAAGCAAGTTAAGAGCTATATAGTTGATCTTTGAGAGAGATGATTTTGATTACTCCGAAACTGTGATAGCTAGCTCTCTATCAGCTGAGATGAGGTTGTTGCACAACTTTATAGGTCGGATTTTGTTTCCGAAGAGTGGGAGATTTAATCACATATTTGAGCGAGATTTGGTCATTATGGAGCACGTTATTCAGGGCATTCCCCTGAACCTCCCAGCTATGATGATCAGGCAGATGAGAGAGGCTATATGCAAATCGAGAGTTTCTCTACCCTATGGTATGATACTCATCCTGGTCTTTCGACAGCATGACATATCTATGGAGGGAGAGATCTCCAAGCATCTGCTATTCACTGACACTTACACTGCACGGTCCCTAGTTCGCATGGGTTATGAGAAGATGAACGGGCAATGGGTGCGTGCAGGAGCAGGGATACATGCACAGGAGGGTGATGCACCAGAGGTTGGAGACCCCATCCCTGAGGCTGAGGTACCTGAGGATCATCCTACGGCACCTTCAGAGGCTGGCCCGTCGTCATTCGTACCCACGAGGTGCACAGAGGAGTTTTGAGTAGGATGACTGAGCTTGTGTCAGCTCAGGTGAGGACTCTCTCTGACGGATTAACGAGCAGGATGGATATTATGACTGCTGAGATTAGAGAACTCAGAGAGCAGGTGGGAGCATTACACAGAGAGAGAGGCTCATGGTCCATCTGTGCCCCGAGCAGCTGAGTCGGAGGTTTCGGCACAGAGTCATCCAGCTCAGCGAGGTCCACGCCAGACTCAGTCCCATCAGGCTCGACCTTCCCTCGCCACTTATACTAGGAGGATGAGGACTAGATCACAGCCCTTAGATACCCCCTAGGCTGATGTTAGCATTATGATTAGTACCTAGGATTTATCTAGCTCTCATATGTATTTTGCCTTGTTAATGTACTTTGCACTTTGATTGAAGAACATTGTATTTTTGGCATTAATGTACTATAATGTTCCATTTTGATCAATGAAACTTGACTGTTTATTATTTACTGCCTCTACTTATCTATTGCCATACACCTGTTTGATGATAACAAAAAGGAGGAGAAGTAAGGAAAAAAAGAAGTCGCAATAAGTTGACAAATAAGTTTGAAAATTATAATAGGAGATAATATTCACTTAAGGGGGAGCAATATGTAACAATGAAAATTTTAAAGTCTAAACTTTTAATCAAAATTTCAAAATTTAGCATATACCTCTCATGCTTCGATACATAACCTGAAACTCTTGCTTTATCTCAAATTTTTGAAGTTTCATCCTTAACCAAATATAAAAGAAAGGAGGAGAAAATTAAAAGTTCAAATTGGCAATATTTGGATGAAAAAGGGGGAGACTTCACTCTCAAATTTGAAAAGCTGAAATTCAGCAACTTGAGCTCTTCTAAAACAAATTTTCTAATTTTAAGATAAGTATCAATCTGCTCATACTCAATATTTTGTAATCATCAAAAAGGGGAGATTGAGGATGACAGTGTTATTTTGATGATTAACACAACCATTGAGAAAATATATAATTAAATACTACAAGTTAACATGATACATCATTACTGAGTTCGACACTCTCGATACATTAGAAGAATGAGATCAAGATGTCTTTCAATGATTAATAATGAGATAAAATTTGCGATAGAAAAGGGATAGTGAATTCTAAATTCTAATTCAGCAAAGTTTCAAGTGAAACGTACTCTTGAGGGCACAATAGTAATTTTCATTGTTAAGAGTATGTAGCACTACCATGGCATACATTCAAAATTGCTTGAAGTATATTTCATTGATTGTATGGATGAGTCTAGCCTTAAGATGTAGCAAAGTGTGGAATGAGTCGACCCCAAGAAAGGTGGAGTCGACCCTGGCACATCATGGGACCATCAGGCACACCTCTGCGAAAATGGCACGAATGAATAGTAGTGGAGTCGACCCCAAGTATGCTTGAGTCGACCCCATCTTCAAGCCGCAAAAAAATAAGTCTCTGGAATTTACTGAGAGGACCGACCCCAACTTTTCTTGAGCCGATCCCAGATGGAGCCGACCCTAGGAATGCTTGAGTCGACCCCAATGGAGTCGACCCCAACTGAACATGAGTCGACCCCAAGGCTATGTCGTTCAAAACTGTGTCTCTGGAATTCCTGAGAGGGTCGACCCCAATGGAACTTGAGTCGACCCCACTATAGCTTGAGTCGACCCCAAAAAGAGTTGAGTCGACCCTAGTGAAAAACAACGGAAATACAAGGTTCTGTGATCCCTAAGAGGGTCGACCCCACTGTAACAGGAGTCGACCCCAGTGAAAATTGGGTCGACCCCACTGGAAGTTGAGTCGACCCCAAGTCTAATGAACAGTGGTTGAGTCGACCCCAGAAAAGTTTGAGTCGACCCGAGAAAAGTTTGGGTCGACCCCAGCACGGGAAGAAGCATAACGGCTAGTTCTGCAGAAGTACTTTTTGACCTCCCAACGGCTAGTAACGGATAGTTTTTCAAATCTAACCAATGGGGAGTAACCTAAACTTGTGGGAAAGTATTTATAATGACACTATTCATCAGAGCAAATCATCCTTTTGCAAAATATCAAAGCTTACGCAAGAAAGACAAAAGCCCTAATTTTCTTCATCGAGGTGCTTCATTCAAGAGTCAAAAGGAAGTGGTTGAGGAGATCATAAAGAGGCATTAAGAGCTCCACCAACTCTTGAAGAGTGAAGCATTCCTTGACAAAGAAGAGAAGAACCATATCAAAGCGATAACTATATTCTAACTCTTCTTTGTAGCTTCCATTTGTTATATCTGCTCATCTAGGAGTTTCAACCTTCTTCTTCTTCTTCTTAAAATCTTGTAAATGTTTGTTGGTGAGCCCGTAAAACCAACGGTGTAGGTTTGTTGGTGAACCAGTAAAACCAACGGTGAAGGTTTGTTGGTGAGCCCGTAAAACCAACATAGGTTTTTGGTGATCCCGAAAAACCAAGTGTAAAGGTTTTTGGATTGTGAGCCCGAAAAACAATCCAACTGTAATCCGCGAGATTATAGTGAATTCCCAAGGGGTCGCTTGAGGAGTGGACGTAGGTGCATAGGAGAGCATCGAACCACTATACTTCTTGTTGTTTGTATTGTGAATTGTTCTAAATCACTTGCTCATCAATTAACATAATTAAGTAATCAAAAATTAACAAAAACCAATTCATCCCCCCCTCTTGGCTTGTCACCTTGGGCAACAGTATCAAATGCTCATAATATTCTATAATCATTTTTCTTTTCTTAACTTTGCTTGTGATTAAATGATCAACCTTTATCCTAGGAAAACCGCAAACCATTTCAAATAGATAGATTAACAATGCCAAAGCTAGGAGTCGAAGAACTATGTTAAATCATTCCAGGCCCAAGCTTAATCACAGAGCTATCAATTCGTTAACGCTAAATTTGAGATGCCCCAAAATTCTTCTTAGAATTATCAAAAATAGGAGAGCCCTTAACTACTTCCAGTAGGCAAAGAATCAACGACATTCCCCTCTACTAGAAAACTGTGAAGTGATTGATTAAAACCCCGTTTGATTTTGATGAGCTCAAAGCATTTGAGTATATCTTGTGATTACTAATGAATTAAATTAAGTGTTTCAGTGAAAATCCTGTCTAAGTGTCTCTAGACTTGGTTCATAGTATTTTGGATAAGTTAAGAAGTCTGCATGAACCAATGTCTGAGACTCGAGTCGACTCCCGAGTTTCACGAGTCGACTCCAAGCGTATCAAGGTCACTGGCACGAGCTCGAGTCGACTCCAGATCAGTACGAGCCGACTCCGACTGAAAACAGACAGAAGGACAGAAGAGCAGTTTTCGGGTCTGAGATTCGAGTCGACTCCAGTGGAACGCGAGTCGACTCCCAGCGGTGCACAAAGAAAAAGTCAGAGAGCATTTTATGGACTCTGAGATTCGAGTCGACTCCCGCAGTACGCGAGTCGACTCCGAGACTGTGCGACCATCGACAGACAGAAGACCATGTTACTGCTTCTGAGATTCGAGTCGACTCCCAGACAGCTCGAGTCGACTCCAAGACAAGCTTCACGTCAAAAGGCAGAAGACCAACTTTCGGAAACTGAGAGTCGAGTCGACTCCAAGGAAGTTCGAGTCGACCCCAAGACTGGATGAGCCAAAAGACAGAGAATCGGGAGTTCGGGCTCTGAGATTCGAGTCGACTCCCAGGACAGTCGAGTCGACTCGAGAGGACAAAATTCAAATTTGGATCCACGGACTTCAGTGGATGAGCCGACTCCAAAATTGTCAGGTCAGCTTCAGAAGTTGGCGAGTCGACTCCAGGTCAAGACGAGTCGACTCCCAGTCAAGACGGCAACTTTAATTCAAACTTGGAACAGTTGCCGAGTCGACTCCGGAAAAGCTCGAGTCGACTCCTGCTACAGCCGAGTCGACTCCTGATCGCGCGAGTCGACTCCAACCCACCAACGGTCACATTGTCAGGCTGCGCAGAGTGTGCAGAACGGCCAGAAAAAGCAGAGTAACGGCTAGTTTCCGTGGGGGTTGGGTTAAATAGCCACAGAAGACTGTAGCAAGGCAGAGAATAGATATTCCACTCCATTTGGATCTTCTCACATTGAGGGTCAGTCCACCCAAAGACCCCCTTTCTTTAATGGATCCGATTACTCATACTGGAAGGCTAGGATGAGAATATTCATCCAAGCCCAAGACTATGAGATGTGGACCATTGTAGTAAATGGTCCATACATCCCATCCACACTTGTAGAGGGTGTTAAGGTACCCAAACTAGAAATGGATTGGGATGAGCATGATATGAGGAAGGCACAATTAAACTCTAAAGCCATGAATGTGTTTTATTGTGCCTTGGACCGAAATGAATTCAATAGGATCTCTACTTGCAACTCTGCAAAAGAGATATGGGATAGACTTGAAGTGACCCATGAGGGCACGGATCAAGTCAAGGAATCCAAAATAAACATCTTGGTTCATAAATATGAACTATTTAAAATGGATTCAAATGAAACAATCACAAGCATGTTCACTAGGTTTACAGATATTGTCAATGGCCTAAAAAGCCTTGGCAAGAACTATACTAACAGTGAACTTGTCAGGAAAATCCTTCGGTGTCTACCAAGGTCATGGGAAGCCAAAGTGACGGCAATCTAAGAAGCTAAAGACTTGAACAAGCTTCCACTTGAAGAGCTCCTTGGATCCCTGATGACGCATGAGCTTACCATGAAACAACACAACGAGGAAGAGTCCTCGCATAAGAAAAAGGTAATCGCTTTAAAATCTACTTCCTCTAACAAGGATTTGTCTTGCAGCAGCAGCAGTGAAGAAGAAGAAGATGAAGAAGATGGTGGTGAGGCTCTTCTTGTGCGCAAGTTCAAAAAATTCATCAACCACAAGAAGTCCTACCATCAAAGGAGAGGCCCCTCAATTTCCTATCGCAAGGACAAAGGTAAGGAGAGGGAAGGTGAGGGGATCGGGTGCTATGAGTGCAAAAAGCCGGGGCACATCCGAGCTGAGTGTCCCCTACTAAAGAAGGGCAGCAAGTACAAGAAGAAGAAGAAAGCCCTTGTCACCACCCTATCGGACTCCGACGCATCATCTTCATCATCGGATGAAGAACAAGAAGAGAAGGCCAATGTTTGTTTCATGGCCAACGAAAACGAGGTAATCTCCGATACGCATCTTGATTTTACATTTGATGAACTTTATGATGCGTTCAATGAATTAATGATTGAGTATAAGAACATAAATGTTAAAAACAGAGAACTAAAAGTAACTAACCAAACTTATACTCATAAGCATGATTCATTAATTAAGGATAAAGATAATCTTACCAAAGAAAATCTAGAAGTTAAGACAAGCAACCAACTCTTAATTAAGAAAACTCACACCTTAACCAAAGATAATGAAAAACTAACTAAGGAACTTTCAGAACTCAAAAAACATAAACAAGTCTTAAACAAGGATCTAACTAAAGAACTAAGTGATCTAAAAGCCGAAAATCAAACATTAACTGAAGAACTAAACAAATACAAACCCTTAGTTGAAAGATTCACATATAGTTCTGAAAAGTTAAACATGATACTTAATAATCAACGAGCCGTGTTTAATAAAGCGGGTTTAGGATATAAACCAAGAAATAAACAAAAACTACTTAGTAATTTCTTTGTTAAAGCTGGGGAAGCTAAAGTTAAGAAAATAACTTGCTTTTGTTGTGGAATAGTAGGACATAAAGCAAATGTATGTAATTTTAGGAAAAGTAAAACCAAAAGAAAAATTAAAAGGGTATGGGTTCCAAAAGGAACCAACTTGACTAACCATGAAGGACCCAAGAAAACTTGGGTACCTAAGATGACATAATTTGCTTGTGTAGGAGTGTCTTGCAGCCAAGGTCAACAAGAACTGCTGGTATTTGGATAGTGGCTGCTCAAGGCACATGACGGGTGATAAAGATCAGTTTTTCACCCTTGAAGCTAAGAAGGGAGGTGCTGTGACGTTTGGAGACAACAACCAAGGTCACATCATTGGTATTGGTAAAGTTCAAATCACCCCTTCTACTTTTATAGATAATGTTAGATATGTTGATGGTCTTAAACATAACTTGTTAAGCATTAGTCAATTATGTGATAAAGGATATGATATTATGTTTAAGCCATCACTATGCATCATAACAAATCCTAATGATAATAGCTTAGTCTTTAAAGGAATTAGACGTGGAAATGTTTATGTTGTAGACCTAGAAGATCTTGCAAAATATAACCAATGCTTAGTTGTAAATGAAACCAAAGATAATGAGGCTAGTTGGTTATGGCACCGTAAGTTAGGTCATGCAAGCATGGACACAATAACTAAACTTGTTAAAAGAGATTCTGTGATAGGTTTGCCAAAATTAAAATTTGAAAAGAACAAAATTTGTGAAGCATGTCAATTTGGCAAACAATCTAGGAACTCGTTTAAATCTATAAAATGTGTCTCTACCTCTAGGCCATTAGAACTGTTACATATGGACTTATTTGGTCCAACTAGAACAACAAGCATAGGTGGAAATAAATATGGTCTAGTCATAGTAGATGATTACTCTAGGTACACATGGGTTATGTTTCTAGCACATAAGGACCAAGCATTTTCTATGTTTAAAAAGTTCCATAAGGAAGTAACAAATGCTAGAGAGTCTTCAGTCATAGCCATTAGAAGTGACCATGGTACCGAATTCGAAAATCAATTATTTGACGAATTTTGTAGTAAAAAGGGAATAACCCATAATTTTTCTGCACCTAGGACACCACAACAAAATGGAGTTGTGGAGAGGAAGAATAGAACACTAGAAGAAATGGCTAGAACGATGTTATGTGAAAGTAACCTTCCTAAGTACTTTTGGGGAGAAGCCATTAATACTTCTTGCCATATATTAAATAGAGTTCTATTAAGACCCATTATAAAGAAAACACCTTATGAACTTTGGAAAAACAGAAGACCAAAAGTTAATTACTTTCATGTTTTTGGATGTAGATATTTTATACATAATAATGGGAAAGATAATCTAGGGAAATTTGATCCTAAATCAGATGAAGGAATATTTTTAGGATATTCTACAACTAGTAAAGCCTACAGAGTCTTTAATAAAAGAACCCTAGTTATAGAAGAATCTATACATGTAGTTTTTGATGACTCTAGTGACATCTCATCTAGTAAGAAGGATAATCTTGATGATGATATTGAAATACTTGAAGAAAAGATAGATGAGATGGGATTACAAGATAATAATCAAAAGTTGATTGAAGGAGAATCATCAAGCCAAGAGCCTATTGTAGATCATGGGTTAACAAAAGCTTGGAGGTATGCTCACGGGCATCCTAAGGAACTCATTCTAGATGATCCATCTCAACCGGTTAGGACTAGAGCATCCCTTAGGAATTTAAACAACCATCTAGCTTTTGTTTCACACTTTGAGCCCAAACATATAGAAGAAGCCGAAAATGATGTAAATTGGATAAATGCAATGCAAGAAGAACTAAATCAATTTACTAGAAACAAGGTTTGGGATCTAGTGGAGAGACCTTCTGAATATCCAATTATAGGTACTAAATGGATATATAAAAATAAGCTAGATGAAAATGGAATTGTTATAAGGAATAAGGCTAGACTAGTAGCAAAGGGTTATAATCAAGAAGAAGGCATAGATTTTGATGAAACCTTTGCTCCCGTAGCTAGACTTGAGGCAATTAGACTATTATTAGCATATGCATGCTCTAAGGACTTCAAGCTATATCAAATGGATGTAAAAAGTGCTTTTCTAAATGGGTTTATTAATGAGGAGGTGTATGTAGAACAACCTCCTGGTTTTGAAAATCATCAATACCCTAATCATGTGTATAAACTGAACAAAGCACTTTATGGACTAAAACAAGCACCTAGAGCATGGTATGAGAGACTTAGTAAATTCCTATTAGAACATGAATTCTCTAGGGGAAATGTAGATACTACATTATTTCTGAAAAAGAAAAATAAGGATATGTTATTAGTACAGATTTATGTTGATGATATCATTTTCGGTGCTACTAACAATCGCCTCTGCAAAGAGTTTGCTGATTTGATGCAGAGTGAGTTTGAGATGAGCATGATGGGAGAGCTGAACTACTTCCTCGGGCTTCAAATCAAACACTCTGAAGGAGGCATCTTCATCAATCAAGCCAAATATATCAAGGAGATGCTCAAGAAGTTTGATATGGAGGAAAACAAATCAATCAGCACCCCCATGAGCTCATCGTGCAAGTTAGACCAAGATGAATCAGGTAAATCTGTAGATCAAAAACTTTATAGAGGTATGATAGGTTCTTTACTGTATCTTATTGCAAGTAGACCTGACATTATGTTCAGTGTGTGCATGTGTGCTAGATATCAGGCTAATCCTAAAGAATCACACCTAGCTGCAGTTAAAAGAATCTTTAAATACTTAATAGGAACTAAGAACATAGGGCTGTGGTACTCTAAAGAATCTAGCCTAAACTTAATAGGGTACACAGATTCAGACTTCGCTGGATGTAAACTTGATAGAAAAAGTACCAGCGGGTCTTGTCAATTTCTAGGAGAAAACCTAATCTCATGGTTTAGCAAGAAACAAAACTCGGTTGCATTATCCACTGCAGAAGCTGAATATGTTGCAGCCGGGAGTTGTTGTGCTCAAATCTTATGGATTAAACAACAATTAGAAGATTATGGCATTAAACAAGATAAAATCCCCATTAATTGTGATAACACAAGTGCCATAAATCTCACTAAAAATCCAATTCAACACTCAAGAACTAAACACATTGAGATAAGACATCACTTCATAAGAGATCATGTATTGAATGGTGATGTGTCACTCCAATTTGTGTGTACTGATAATCAATTAGCAGACATTTTTACAAAACCCCTAAGTGAAGAGAGGTTTAGTGTACTTAGAAGGGGACTAGGAGTGATTGATCCATCCTAGTGGGAGTTTCCACTAGATTAATTGATTTTGATGATTAGAATGAGGTTAAAATAGAGTTTGTATTCAATGATCATCAAATCAGGTCCCAATTAGGTGATTTTTCCTCATTTGGCACGATTATGGCATGGTTTTTAGGTGTGTGCCAAGGTTAGAGACGACTCGAGTAAGTTTCAGAGCCGGCTCCTAAGGGGGAGTCGACTCGCACATTTGCGGGAGTCGACTCGCAAAGATGGCAGCTGAGGGGGAAATATACAGGCGCATAAGGTGAGTCGACTCGCGCATTTTCTGGAGTCGACTCGAGATCGAGTCGACTCGTGACTCAGGGGAGTCGACTCGCAGTCGGGATCCGACTTTTTAACCCTAGGTTTGTCGTTTCGCAAACACTATTCCTCAAGCCGCCACTGTTCACAAAGCCCTAGAGCCGACTCCTAGGTCATCCTCGATCGTCTCCAAACCCTTTTCCCGTCGATTCTTCGCCGGACATTGAGTTTCCGTCCGTTCCTAGGTCTTTTCAGGTCAGTCCCGAGCTTCCTCTGTCGATCCTTCTTCCTTCTCTAGGTTTTTCATCTCGTTTAGGTCAAGATGCCTCGCAAGGGAGTTGTTAGAAAGAGGTCCCGTCCCGAGGCCGGCCCCGAGCGGCGCTCCAAGGCGCGGCACGATCCCGCGAGGCAACCTCCTCCGGATCGTTCCCCGCCTAGGGTGGTTCGCATTAGGCCGTTGGCTGGGAAGGCTGTCACGACCGGGAGATATGTCACTTTCGACTATCTCTCCCGGGAAGGGTTCACCATAGGCGATAGGCTTAGAGCCCAGGGCCTAGAGTACTTCCTCACCTTGGACCTTCCCACCTATCCTGGCCTGGTTCAAGAGTTTTACAGTACCGTCCATCGGGGAGATGGAGGTATTGAGGGCACGGTACTAGGTGTCCCGTTGCGAGTCACAGAGGACCTCATTGCCCATATCCTCCACCTTCCATTAGTAGGGATGGCTCCTGCACATCCTGAGGATAGATTCGAGGCCCTTACGATCGTCTTAGGGCATCCACCTCAGTCTCCCCTAGATGAGGTATATGCTAGCTCACTTCCTATTGAAGTGAGAATCCTTTTGAGCATTCTGTCCAGGTCCATCTTCCCTAAGATGGGGAGATTTGATTTTATGAATGAGAGGGACCTAGCTATTATGTCTTACATTCTTCAGGACACCCCGGTCAACTTCCCCAAGCTCATTTATAGGTATATGTGTGAGCCCCTGGATAGACCTAGGCTCTCCCTCCCATACGGGATGATATTCACTCTTCTCTTTAGGCAGTACGAAATTCCCATTCCTGAGAGGGAACCCTCTCGTGCCTTGCGATGGACTGATCGCTTGGGTACGGGGACCATGCACAGGATGGGATTTCGGAAGAGAGAAGGGATCTGGGTTAGGAAGTCCACTCTCACCGCTCAGACCACCAGACCATCACCCAGTCCTGGCCAGATTCTGACTACCCAGACTTCCCAGACCATCCAGACCTTCCATCCACTCCTCCTGCTCCTACCACCTCTGTCGGACCTTCCTCCTCAGCTCCACCATCTATGGAGGTCCGTATTGATCCAGAGCAGCTCCGGGAGCTGCGGCAGGAGATCGTCCGAGATTTGAGGGACGAGCTGCTTCGAGAGCTCCGAGGTTCCGTGCCAGCTCCCACTCCTGCACCCACTCCATCCTCAGCATTGGTCCCATCCTCGACAGCCGTGACAGACATGACGGCTGAGGTGCGGCAAGAGATATATAACATGAGGGACTTGATGCAGGCCCTGTTCCGCAACATGAGTGAAATCACGAGCACCACTCGACAGTTTCGAGAGGACATAGGTCGTGACATGCACACCACCACCGAGGGGGCCGAGCGTTTGTCGAATGTGCTCATCGACAAGCTGGACGCACTTCAGACCTCGGTGACTGGGCTTCAGACCTTGGTGACTGGGCTTCAGACGTCGGTGACTGAGCTCTCCACTATGCACAGCAGAGCCACCACGTCTATCATCACACAGCTTGGCCATGTCACAGAGGCAGTCGCCCTCCTCATGGAGCGGAGCCGATTGGGAGGAGGAGCCACATCCTCGAGAGGAGGAGCCGCATCCTCGAGAGGAGGAGCCGCATCCTCGAGAGGAGGAGCCACATCCTCGAGAGGAGGAGCTACATCCTCGAGGAGGACATAGACGATTTTGAGTTGTGTTTTGTCTTCTTTTGTATTGTTCTTACTTTACTTATTGTATGCTCAGATGTACTTACATTCATATCAATACAATGAGTAGACATCTTATCTTCACTTCTGTGCCATTTGATGATTGTTTGTGCCATTGATTGTGTGTAATCACCTCCTTTTTGATATGATGACAAAAAGGGGGAGAAATATGTATAAATATGTAAAAAAGGGGAGAAATATGGATAAAATATGTAAAAGAACTCTTAAAAACACACACAAATTTGTTCTAAGTGGACTCGGTACCTCGAGGCTCATTATCTCTCTTTTGGGGCTCCTAATGGAGTAATCTCCAGAATCTATTCAAGGGATATTCGGAGATTAGCTGAATCTTACTCAAGAACAAATTGACAGATTTTCCCTCTAAAAACAAAAAAATCAGTTCAAAAACTTCAAAACATGAAAAGAAAATTCAGAAAATCAAAACATAGTTGAATGCATATGTTGAGGGGGAGAATCTGAATTTTAATCAAACTAAATCATTAATGACATATAAGCCAAACAATTGATTGCATAATATGAAGGCTTATATGATTCCAAATGAAAGGGGGAGCTTTAACTCCGAAATTTATTGTTTCACTCCTTTCAAACTTGGATAAATTAAATTCTCAGACATTTGAATTCATTTATGGATTTCATCTCATTAGTTATTGAGCAATTCATTTTACATATACTCAAAGTTTTGTCATCATCAAAAAGGGGGAGATTGTGAAGTGATTGATTAAAACCCCGTTTGATTTTGATGAGCTCAAAGCATTTGAGTATATCTTGTGATTACTAATGAATTCAATTAAGTGTTTCAGTGAAAATCCTGTCTAAGTGTCTCTAGACTTGGTTCATAGTATTTTGGATAAGTTAAGAAGTCTGCATGAACCAATGTCTGAGACTCGAGTCGACTCCCGAGTTTCACGAGTCGACTCCAAGCGTATCAAGGTCACTGGCACGAGCTCGAGTCGACTCCAGATCAGTACGAGCCGACTCCGACTGAAAACAGACAGAAGGACAGAAGAGCAGTTTTCGGGTCTGAGATTCGAGTCGACTCCAGTGGAACGCGAGTCGACTCCCAGCGGTGCACAAAGAAAAAGTCAGAGAGCGTTTTATGGACTCTGAGATTCGAGTCGACTCCCGCAGTACGCGAGTCGACTCCGAGACTGTGCGACCATCGACAGACAGAAGACCATATTACTGCTTCTGAGATTCGAGTCGACTCCCAGACAGCTCGAGTCGACTCCAAGACAAGCTTCACGTCAAAAGGCAGAAGACCAACTTTCGGAAACTGAGAGTCGAGTCGACTCCAAGGAAGTTCGAGTCGACCCCAAGACTGGATGAGCCAAAAGACAGAGAATCGGGAGTTCGGGCTCTGAGATTCGAGTCGACTCCCAGGACAGTCGAGTCGACTCGAGAGGACAAAATTCAAATTTGGATCCACGGACTTCAGTGGATGAGCCGACTCCAAAATTGCCAGGTCAGCTTCAGAAGTTGGCGAGTCGACTCCAGGTCAAGACGAGTCGACTCCCAGTCAAGACGGCAACTTTAATTCAAACTTGGAACAGTTGCCGAGTCGACTCCGGAAAAGCTCGAGTCGACTCCTGCTACAGCCGAGTCGACTCCTGATCGCGCGAGTCGACTCCAACCCACCAACGGTCACATTGTCAGGCTGCGCAGAGTGTGCAGAACGGTCAGAAAAAGCAGAGTAACGGCTAGTTTCCGTGGGGGTTGGGTTAAATAGCCACAGAAGACTGTAGCAAGGCAGAGAATAGATATTCCACTCCAAGCATTCAAGTTTCCAAGCTCTCCAAGTGCTCTTCAACGAGAAAAAAGGGAAGAACTGCATTTACTGCTTGAACAACTTCTTCCCAGCATTCAAAGCTTCCTCCTCCTGCATTCAAGTCGGCCACTCCCTCAAGAGGAGACCGGAGTTCCAGAAGCCATACCTCTTCACCAATTTAAAAGCGTTTGAGGGCTTCTAAACTCCTTTACGTTTATATTGTTTAAATCTGCTTATTGAGAAGCTATTTTCTGTTTTCTTCTATTTCTTGTATGTACTTGATTCAATCGGGGGATTGAATCAAGGGGATCAAGGTTGGTTGGTGAGCCAAGTTAAAACCAACGTGTGTAAGGGTTTGATTGTGAGCCCGGAAAAACAATCGGGGTTGGTTCTAGTCGGTGAGCCTGGAAAAACCGACCGAGTTCGTTGTGAGCTCGTAAAACAACAAGTTTGGTTGTGAGCTTGCAAAACAACCGGCTGTAATCCAAGGGGGTTATAGTGAAATACCCAAGTGAGACTTGGGGAGTGGACGTAGGAGCAAGGGTTAGCTCCGAACCACTATAAACCTTGTGTTTGTGTTTGATTGGCTCTTTTCCTCTTCCTCACTCATTACTCACAGCACTTAGGTTTAATTAAATAACTTGCTCTAGATTTAATTAATCATCCTTAACGTTTTAATTAGCCAAATTATTTTAAAAACCCAATTCACCCCCCCCCCCCCCTCTTGGGTTGTCTATCTGGGCAACAAAAACTAACTCAAGTCTTCCATAATAATATCTTTCAGATCAAGGTATTATTATTATTATTATTTTTTCTAATCGGTTTCAAAATAACTCATACTACTCTTACTTTCTTTTTCAGAGGCACTGGATTTGTAGAGTCCATCGGGTGGGACGAGAAATGAGATCAGCAAGGAGTTTGACTGCTAGATAGATAGAAGTTAATTTATCTTTTGCTTATGGACATTTAAAATTATGTAATTAATCAGTACATTTTGGTTGGATTTGATTTAATTACATTAATCATTAATTTTGGCGTTTATGTGAATTTTGTACCTTCTAGGCCTTACATGATCTCTAGGGTTCTACTTTAGGGATTATGTGGCCGTGTCACGTGGTCGACCCGAGTGATGGGTTTGGGGCGTGACAAAAATGGTATCAGAGCGGACCCGGCCCATAACTTATGTGGACTAGGGGACACTGCAGCACGGATCCATTGGGGTTGACCACGGACCGATCGTGGTGTTTGTGATTAGATTTGAATGGATTTGAACCCGTAGCCTGACGAGGACGTCAGGGCTTGAACGGGGGGAGTATGTGAGGACCCGTGCGGGCGTGTGTTTAGTCCCACATCGGTTATTCGCTAGGTAGATCTTGGGTACTTATACAGGATCAAGGAACCCAAACAATAACTTCCGGCTAGCCATTTTGGGTGAGATCCTGAGTTGTTACAATTCTGGTCTCATAACTTTAGATCTGAATAGCAGAAAACTAAAACATACCATCATCCTTTACAAAGACAAAAATCACCTAAAAAAAAGACTCGCAGTAGTGAGACTTCCAAAAATCATAGAATAGTGTCAGACAACTCATACCTAGTATTAAGAATAATGGTCCCAATTACCCGGTCTTTTCTTATCAGTTTTGGTTCAATTTCATACTCGAAAAGCTGTTTCTAAAATTATCATTTTTTGGGATTTTTTTAGATCATTTTGGAGATAATTTTTCCCAAAATCTTAGTTTCCAACATATTTAACTTTTAGATACATGTAAACCTTTTACCTTTTTGTGGCTTTAACTAATTTCTACTTTAATGCTGAGCATGACCCAGGATTAAACTGAGTTAAGATAAAAGATAAAATAAGGCTTCTATCCACTCTAGTCAAATTTTAGAGTTTTCTCGCATATTTGCATATATACTCTTTAACTTGTCTTGTCTTGTTGACTTGAACACCCCTCCCATTACTTACTAGCAGTGTTAATAAATTATTATTTAACTTTAATGACTTTATTACCTTTTTATATTAATATATTGATAAAATTATATAAAATAAATTGCTTTTCGATATAAATTGAATGTTAAAATTTTTCAAGGGTATTTAATCAAAAGGATAGCAGTGCTAAATGAAACTCAAAACAGCCAAGTTTTAATGCTATCAACCTAAAATCTAATGGGACAGGCATTAATACACAAACAAGATGAATTGAGGGACATATTTGCAAATAGTGATTTTCGAAGGATAAATATATAGTAAGATGTATTTACAAGGGTACATAGTTAAAAGGATTTTTTTGCATGAATACCCTCCTAAATATTGGATTTTGCATGAATACCCATCTAAAATTAATATTTGCAGGTATACCCTCGTAAAACACTCATTTTGCTATTCTACCCTTTTTTTATTTTTGTTTTTGCATATATACCCATTCTATCTAACGATGTTAAAAAATTAACGGTTTCAAATTAAAATGACTAAAATACCCTTAATGGGTAGACATGCAAATAGATCACGATCTCCAAAGAAGACAGGGACAATTGTGTAATTTTAAAATTTTATTTTATTTTTAATTAATATAAATTTGATTTTTCTTAACACCGTTAGAATAATCGTTATATTAGGGGCATCTGTACAATAACAGAGTTTTACGAGAATATACATGCAAATATCAATTTTGGAAGGGTATCCATACAAAATCCGATATTTAGAAAGGTATCCATGCAAAAAATCCTAGTTAAAAAAAGTCCAATTAAAGGGATGCCAACTTTAATTGGAAAATAATCATTTGAAAATATAAAGAGTTCTACTTTTATTACTATTAACCAAAGTTTTAAATCCCTATCCTAGTTTCTCCATATTGACTCAACTGTTTCAGCTATTCCTTCGGAGTCACAGTCGACTACTTCTCTCTCTCATCCGGAGTCGTCTCGATCAGCAACTGGTTCTGTTACTTAACCATCTGAGTACCGCCTCTAGTTTATCTCTATAACAAACCAAGCTTGTATCCTTATCTCCCAACGAAACAGAGCATATCTCACTGTGTATTTATATTGGCTGTACCGTAATGAAAGAAAGGCAATCAGTTCTCTCTCTGAAACTCTATCTCTCTCTCTCTCTCTCTCTCTGAAACTCTTCTCTACTCTTCTCTGTTCCAGATTTTATATGGTATCAGAGCGCAAAAGTGACAAACGTCACAATGTCAATCTCTGGACAATCCCCCTCTGAGTCCTCTGCTGCAAACACCATTCCCTCTTATCCTGTCTTCACTGCAATTCCGCATATGCTCACCGTGAAACTCACCCGCAACAACTTCCTTCTCTGGAAAGCGCAACTCGTTCCATACTTCCGCGGACAAGATGTGTTTGGATTTCTTGATGGCTCCATCAAAGCCCCACCTCCTCTGCTACGATCCTCCTCAACGGATGAAGTGGAAAGCTCACCGCTCCCCAATCCTGCTTATCACCAATGGGTCAAACAGGACTAGCTTATCCTGAGTACTCTCATGTCTTCCCTCTCTGAAGGTATTCTTGCCCAGATCATTGGTTTTACTACTTCCCATGAGGTTTGGCAAGCGTTGGAAAGGAGTTTTGCCTCCCATTCCCGTGCACGTGTAGTGCAATTACGTACTCAACTGGCTGGTATGAAGAAAGGAAGCCTCTCTATTACTAAATACTTCCTGAATTTGAAGAAACTTTCTGATGAACTTGCATCTGCCGGTCACTCCCTAAGCAGTGATGACCTTCAAAGTTATCTATTTGCTGGTCTTGGATTTGATTACGATCCTTTTTTTACTTCTGTAACCACTCGGCTTGACCCTCTGTCTCTTGAGGAACTTTATTGTCATCTTCTCACCCATGAGTCGCGCTTGACAATCAACAATCAACCTACCTCCCTGGCTGATACTGCTGGTTCTTCCGCCAACGTTGCCACCCGGAGTAATCCCATTTCCTCTCGCAATCATGGAAGTGGTCCCCGTGGCGCTGCTTCCTCCTATCGTCCTCGGGGGCGTGGTAATAATCGGGGCCATGGTGGACGCCCCTCTCAGTCACAGCAAGGAACCCAACCCTCTTATCGTCCTGTGTGTCAAATTTGTAACAAAACAGGACATACGGCATTGCGATGCTTTCGGCGCTTTGATTGTTCCTTGCAGGATACCTCGAACAACTCTGCCCAGGCCATGGTTGCTGCCTCCAATTCCTCTACTTCTCCAGATTGGCATCCGGACACTGGTGCCACCCATCATCTCACTGTTGACATGAACAACCTCACCATTCGGAATGACGAGTATTCATGGACTGACCAGATTCACATAGGAAATGGCGCAGGTTTGCCTATTTCTCGTGTTGGTTCTTCCACATGTCTCACAAGTCCTTTCTTCTTAATAATATTCTCTTAGTTCCTGACATCCAAAAAAATCTTTTATCTGTTCAAAAGTTCGCTCAGGATAATAATGTTTATTTTGAATTTCATGCCTCTCAATTTGTGATTAAGGATTACTCGGGGAACACCCTGCATCGCGGCCCTCTACTTGATGGACTCTACTGTCTTTCTCCTTCCCTTCCGTCTTCCAATAAATTGGCGTTCGCTGGTGTCCGGGCATCCTTCACTGATTGGCATCGACGTCTCGGCCATGCAGCTTACCCAGTTGTTCGTCAGATCCTCTCCAAATTCCCTCGCATGTGGCCTCGACCAACTCCTCTTCTGTTTGCAATGAATGTCAAATGGCTAAAAGTCATCGATTGCCCTTTAAAACTACTATGAATCACTCTTTGGAACCTTTAGATCTCATCTTTAGTGATGTCTGGGGACCATCTTCTGTGCTGTCTACCTATGGTTCTCGCTACTATGTAAGCTTTGTTGATGATTGCACTAAATATATTTGGCTTTTTCCTCTCAAACTCCGCTCTGACGTTGAACATGTCTTCCTTCGTTTTCAATCCTTTGTTAAACGCCAGCTTGGTCGAAAAATTAAAGCTGTTCAAATTGATTGGGGCGGTGAATACCGAAAATTACATCAGTACTTTCTTTCTTGTGGTATTCAACACCGTATTGCTTGTCCTCACACTCATCATCAGATGGGCTCTGTTGAGCGGCGTCATCGCCATGTGGTGGACATGGGCTTGGCTCTCCTTGCTCATGCCTCTCGTCCCTTTGCTTATTGGGAAGATGCGTTTCTTGCTGTTGTGTATATTATTAATCGTCTTTCCACTCCCGTTCTACGTCATACCTCTCCTCATGTGCGTCTGTTTCACACGTCTCCGGACTATTCCTTCTTCCGCGTTTTTGGTTGTGCTTGTTGGCCTTATCTTCGTCCTTATAATATCCATAAGCTTGCGTATCGTTCCCAGCTGTGCCTATTCCTTGGGTACAGTCCTCAGCATCACGGTTACAAGTGTAAGGATTTAACAACCGGCCGAGTTTATGTGTCTCGTCATGTTATCTTCAACGAATCCATCTTTCCTTTCGCTCCGTCTCCTTCTTCCTCTGGAGCGCTCCCGTCGTCTTCCTCTGTTCTTCTGCCTTCCTGTCTTCGTTCCCCAGCTTCTTCCCCGGACCTGCCGCCTGCACTCCCATCTGTGCCTTCTGGTTCTCCCTATGCTTCGTCATCTCCTGCAACTGGTTGTGTGTCTCTGGGAGCACCCTCTTCCGTTCCCGTGTCTGGCGATAGCCCACTGTCTTCTCCAACTGGTTCCACTGATTCCTCCTTTTCAGTGGCCGCGCCGGTTCCACTCCCCCCGACTACAACGGTTGGCTCTCATGGGATGATTACACGGGCTAAGAACAATGTCTTCAAACCGAGGATTCCCACAGATGGCACTGTTCGCTATCCTTTGCCCAAGGCACTTTTGAGTACTCTACCCATCTCTGAACCATCCTGTTATTCTGAGGCCGCTAAACATCCTCATTGGCGGGAGGCGATGAATCTTGAGTTTGATGCTCTCCTTCGCAATGGCACTTGGGCCTTGGTTCCCCGGCAGTTTCATCAGAATGTTGTCGGTTGTAAATGGGTCTTCAGGATTAAACGCCGGGCTGATGGGGGTCTTGAACGTTGCAAGGCGCGTCTGGTTGCTAAGGGCTTTCACCAGCAAGAAGGTGTTGATTTTTCAGAGACTTTCAGCCCTGTTGTTAAACCATCGACGATTCGCTTGGTCTTATCTATAGCCATCAGCCGGAATTGGTGCATTCGCCAAATTGATGTTCAAAACGCTTTCCTTCATGGACACCTTGCTGAGGAGGTTTACATGGCTCAGCCGCCTGGTTTTCTTCATCCTCAGTATCCCCACCATGTCTGTCGCCTGCGTAAGTCTCTCTATGGCCTCAAGCAAGCCCCGCGTGCCTGGTTCTCTCGGTTGAGTACTCGTCTGCTTGCTCTTGGCTTTGTGGCCTCACGGGCTGATAGCTCCTTGTTTGTTCTTCGTCGGGCTACTAGCATTCTTTACGTCTTGGTATATGTTGATGATATTCTAATCACTGGTTCTACTCCGGACATGGTTGCTTCTCTTATTATTTATCTTCACAAGGACATGGTTTTACAACTCTGGTGTGATAACATTGGTGCCACATATCTTTCTTCCAATCCGGTTTATCATGCTCGCACCAAACACATTGAGTTGGATTTTCACTTTGTTCGTGAAAAGGTTGCTCAGCATCGTCTTCTTGTATGTTTTCTCTCAAGCAAAGATCAGCTTGCCGATGCTCTTACCAAGCCTCTATCCACCTCAAGGTTCCAGCTTCTGCGTTCCAAACTCAACGTTCGTCCTCTCCCGTTGAGTTTGCGGGGGCGTATTGACTCAACTGTTTCAGCTATTCCTTCGGAGTCACAGTCGACTACTTCTCCCTCTCATCCGGAGTCGTCTCGATCAGCAACTGGTTCTGTTACTTAACCATCTGAGTACCGCCTCTAGTTTATCTCTATAACAAACCAAGCTTGTATCCTTATCTCCCAACGAATCAGAGCATATCTCACTGTGTATTTATATTGGCTGTACCATAATGAAAGAAAGGCAATCAGTTCTCTCTCTGAAACTCTATCTCTCTCTCTCTCTCTCTCTCTCTGAAACTCTTCTCTACTCTTCTCTGTTCCAGATTTTATACTCCATAAAATGGGATGCTCTGCGATCCTGCTTCGTCTTGGTGGCTATCCAAATCAAACTATTTCCTTTCTCTTTCTTTTCCTTTTTTCCTTTTTTACAATTCTTTCTTTCTTTCTTTTCTTTTTTTCTTTTTACTTTTTTTTTCTCCTTCCTTTATCTTCTTCCTTTTTTTTTTCCTTCATTCATTCACTTTTTTCTCCTTTGGTTTCTTTCTTTTTTCTTCTCCTTTCTTTTCTTTCCTATTGTTTTGCTTCCTTTCTTTCTTTTATTTCTCCATTCTTTCCTTTTCTTTCGTTTCTTTTACTTTTCTTTTACTTTCTTTCCTTCTTTTCTTCTGTCTCATGTGGCCATCCAAATCAAGCATCCTTGTAGAGACACTCTTAGTCTCTCTTTCCTTTCTCTCTCTTTCCTTTCTTACTTTTAATACGTTTCTTTTTTTCTTTTCTTTCTTTCTTCTATTTTCTAACCTTTTTTTCTCTTTCCTTTCCCTTATTCCTCTTTTTCTTCCTTCCGTTAGTTCATTTTTTTTCTCCCTTTCAATTTTTTCTTCTCCTTTCTTTTCCTTCTTTCCTTGTCCTTCTTTCTTTTCTTTCTTCCTTTTTCCTTCTTCTTTCTTCTACATCTTTTCTTTCTTTTTTTTCCTTCCTTTTGTTTCTCAGAATGCCCCCCTCTGCATTAGCACTCCGAATCAATCATTGTTACGCAAAGTTAGACCTATATTTTACATCGAGCAAAACGTACACAGAGCAGAGCTTACAGGACTGCAAATAAAATGCCCCAAGCAACGACTAGATTAGAATGAGTACCTTGTCATCAATGTAGAATGCCTAGAAGCGGTGAATGGCGCCTTCGTAGGGATTGGCGGGCAGGATGGCGGAGCCCTTGGCAGCCCAGATGTCGTCGATGTACTGAACGATGATCATGGACTCACAGATGGGCTTGCCTTCATGGATGAGTACAGGAATTTTTTTGTACACAGGGTTGGACTCGAGCAGTAGCTCACTCTTCACCCCAAACACCTCCTCCAAGAACTCGTAATCCACTCCCTTCAGATTCAAAGCAATCCGCGTCCGAATCACAAACGGGCTTGCCCACCCCCCCAAAAGCTTCACATGCTTTCCTCCCACTGATGCCATTCTTACACCTCTCTCTTCCTCTCCTTCTCTCTTGTAATATTGGTATATATCCCAGGGTTTGGGGTATATTTATATAAGGAGGAGGGAGTTGGTGCTCAGTATGCGCTGGGTTTTATTTTGGCTTTCTGTAATGTTTCGGTTGGTGAAGCAATAATGAGAAGTCCAACCTATATAAAATAAGAAATAGGAAAATATTGAATATATGGATATTCAAATATAATATAATGAGATTGTTTGGGGTTGTCTTTTCTTTTTTTAAATAAGATTATGAATATAAAAATATATTAAAAATTAACAAAATATTAATGTATTCTAATGACCTGCCTAGGATAATACTAATGAAAAGTATCTTTCATTAATATCAGCATATATTCAACAAATATAATTATTAATAATATCATTAATTTCTGTAATAATTTAATTATATTAATAAATTCTTTGTTTAGTAGATATATATATATATATATATATATATATATATATATATATCAGCATATATTAATCAATTATGATTATTGATAATATTATGAATTTCTGTGTCAATTTTATAGTACTAATGATATATTTATTTAGAACATTTATTTTATAATAATATGTTATTTAAAGCATGTTAGAAAATAGAATTGTTTTATATGCACTTTATGTATTTTCAAATAAAAGAAAATGCTAGAGAATGCTAACCTCTACTTTAAATAGAGGGGGAGGAAACTCTGATGATTATTGTACCTTTTTTTATTTAAAAAAAATACCACCCCTAAAATATTATTTTCAGTTACATAGTTATTTAGAAAATAATATATTTTTATTAATATGTAAAATATTTATTTTATTAATAATATTTTTATTAGTTTTAATAATATAATTTTGTTAATATATTAATATATTATTAAACATTATTAATGTTTTAAATTATTATTAATAAAAATACAATTTTTTTTACTAAGATATATTATTTTATTATTAATAATAATAGTTTAAGTATTTTTATTGAAGTCTTAAAATATTATTAAATTTTGTTAATATTTATATGAAAGTATTATGAATTTTTTCTTAATAATTCCTTCACGATTTGGCAGTCAAATGCATCTTCTAGATGATTTCACCGATCAGATTATTGGAATCTTGCCTCCTCCATGTCCGAATTAAAGCTCAGGCTAGTATAATATGCAGTTATCCTACTAGTTTTAAATTTGCTAGTATAATCCGGTTGTCACAGCAGGATGTTTCTTAATTGACAGATGCCTGGTAGTCTAGATGGGTACAACATTTCCTCACAAGTGTATGACTCTTAATCTCGTTTTACTCGCGCTCTCTTTTGGATTCACCAGCGAGGCCAGGTTTCTAACAAAATTCACAAGGAGCACTCCAACGGAACCCTTGGAAAGCATAAACTAATAGTCATGGCATGTGACGTACGTTATGGATCCACTGGAAGCTTCAACGGCTATATACTTGTATTAAATTAGTGTGCAAGCCTTTCCTAATCTCCTTGATCTCAGGAAAGCTTTAAGACACAATAATTCTAACACTGCTCTAACCCTGCGCCATCATTCCACAATATATTTAGATTGCAGTCTAGAATTCCAAGTGGAAGTTTGCCTGCAGAATTCAATACCAAACTTTGGTGTCAAAAGGTTTTGTCATTGCACATCCATGCCATTTGAAATGGAGGAGCAGGAAATCATGCCCAAAGTTTTTTCATACAGGTGAATTATCTCAAAGTTAGACAAGTGGAGTGTGCAATGATGAATCTTGTCATACCTACTCTCTAAATACAATTTTACTATCATTAGACGCTTAAATTGTTATATTATATTCACTCTACCATGGTAACTTTGCCCTGCCTTTTTGTTGTTGAAGCAGCATATTAAGCCTTTAAAACTCAGTAAATTTGCCAGTACAATTTTTATGTGAAATTTTATGTATTCATATGTTGATAAGAGCGTATTTCATATCTTGACAGAAAACGTAAGGTCCAAGAAACGAGGAGAAACGTCAACTTGGTGGTGTGGAAGTAAAAGAGGCCCAACTTTCAACCCCAAGAGTGACATCTTTAGCCGACAAATAGCCCGTTTGTTGCCCCTAGAGGGTGCGTATGTGATAGTCAACGTTACTTCTCGTGTAGCTCAAATCTTTGTTGACTAAGCACCGTTTGGCAGTAAAACTTTCAGAAATAGAATTTTTTAAAATAAAATTTTTATAAAAAAATATTTATTTTTTGATAACTACATTTCTAAAATACCGTGAAAATTTAATATATATTTAATAAACAAACTTAGAAAATACTTTTAGCATGACAAAATAACCATAAAGAATATTGCCTAATATTATGCAACAAAATATAATAAAATATAACATATATGAATATATAAATATATGATATAGTATAATATTACTGTAATATAATATAATATTATTATAATATAGTAATATACTATTGTATACCATAGTATAATAATATAACATAATTGATATTATATAACATAACATATCAATGTATTATGATATAGTGTAATATATAATTATATTTATAGTATAATATAATAATAAAAGTATAAAATATTATAATTACTTTCATTATATATTAATATTTTATTAATATAATATTTTTAGAAACTAATTTTTGAGTTTCTTGTTTTCTTTGTTGGGACTCCTGCAAATTTCTATAATATAAAGGGACATTTTTTTTTAATTACTTTGGCTTACACTTTTGTTATTTTAGAGAAGAAAACTGTAGCCGAATTATCACAGAAAATCTTCAATGGCCTAGTAACAGAATCGACAAACCTTTAGGCTAGATATAAAATTTTTCAACCATTATGCCTATGACGTAGCTTCATAGCATGCGATAAATTCAGCCTCCATAGTGGATGATGCAACAATAGTTTGTTTTATACTTTTTCAAGATACAACACTTCCAATATGAAGGAAGATGTATCCTGAAGTAGACTTTCTTGTATCTGTGTTTCCAACAAAATTCTAATCTGAATATCCAACTACTTCCAAACAGTCAGAATGTCTGTATGTAAGCTTGAAGTCTTTATTTCCTTGCAACTACCTCATAACCCTTTTGACAGCTTTCCAGTGCTCTATATCTAGGTTACTTTGGTATCTGCCAGACATTTCTATTGGATATCCAATATCAGGCCTAGTGCATACCTGTGCATACATAAGGCTCCCTACTACAGAAGCATAAGGGATGTCTTTCATCTGTTCTCGTTCCAATATGTTCTAGGGACATTGATTCAAACTAAATTTGTCTCCTTTGATGATAGGTACAGAAATAGGTGACCAATCCTTCATCCTAAATCTTTCCAGAACCTTTTTAATATAAGTATTTTGAAATAGTCCTAATTTTTTTTTTGGCTCTATCTCTGTGAATCTCTATGCCAATGATATAAGAGGCTTCACCCATATCATTCATTTTCAAGTTTTGGATAAAAAATTGTTTGTTCTCACGCAGTAAACCCAAGTCACTACTTGCAAGTAAAATATCATCTACATATAAAACTAAGAAAATATATTTGCTCCCACTAATCTTAAAGTATATACATTGATCAATGATATTCTCTAAAAAACCATATGAAAACACAACGTTGTGAAACTTTATGTGCCATTGACGGAAAGTGATGCGTCACAGAAATGCTCTCCCAAGTGCAGGAGAATCGCACAAGTAGTATAACTCGGAAGTTCGAGGTCGATTCCTCAGGGAACGATCTATGGATTATTAGTGTAATTTTTAGATGTAATTTTCAATTGAGTGTGTGGATTAAGATGATGTTTTGATTTTCAGAAATTAAAAGCAGAGAATAATATATCAATAAACAAAGTTCAATAAAATAAAGATGGTAAGGATCTGGAATCCTCCTTGATGATATTGCATCCAAGAAATAAACTCTATGGTTCTTGAGTACAGATTCACTGTAGGATAGATCTAATCATGGTATATGTTTCATGAACATATGAACTCAATTTCTAAGCATTCATCGTGCTTTCTACATCAACGACGAATCAAATACTAAAGCAATCCATATATCAATAATCATAATCCATTAAAGAGCTATCTATGAAATAACTACGCATGGATCAAGAACAAATCAGTAAATATAAGTCATTCAAATCAAAAGTTTAGAGTTTACTTCAAAGAGCAATACATCAAAGGTTCCTCCATCACCCTCCCTAAGAAATTAGCCACTCATTTCAAACATTAGTCCCCCTTTTCTCATTTTTTTTTCTTTTTCTTTTTGGAAACAGGGCCTCCCCTATTTTCTCTTTTTTTTTCTTTCTTTCAATAGCAGGGGGCTCCCTAAACAGAGTATCCCCTCTCTGTTTTTCTTCTTTCCCAAAACGAGAGCTGAGAGCCTCCTCCCCCCTTTCAAATGAGATATCCTCCTTATGTTCCGATGGATACCTGATCCCACAAGATACGTGGAGATGCCGAGTATCCCGGATGCGAGAAGGCCAAATGCGGGATGGGAGCTGATCATGGATCTTGGGATGCTGATGATCTTCGGACGCGGAGGGACGACTGGATAGCAGAAACGGGAGATCGCACGCATGCAAAACCAGGCGGAAGAAGCAGATGGATCGGGAGGAAGATAGGACTCAGGGCTTGGGAGATCCACACGCGGACAGCTGGAGGCTCTGGGATGCGAACTCGGAAGGCTGAGACGCGTTGGATGCTGGGATGAAGTCGGATCTTTGCTGGAAAATCGCTGGAAAGAGATGCGGAAATGCTGGGATTCTTGCGCTTGGGATGATGCAAACGTGGACTCGGAAGCTTGGATCTTTGCTGGGATGAGGTGCGGACAAGGCGTGCACTCATGAGGAACTCGGACGTGGACGGCTGGGCAGCGAACGGATGGAGCTTGATCTTGAAGAGTGCTGGAGCGTGGAAGCTTTGGAATGCATCGCGGGATGAAGCTAACAGCGGAAGAATGTGGGTCGCATGCTGGGACGCTCGGGAGAAGTAGAATGGGGCGTGGACGGCTGGGGATGAAGCTTGGAATCAATCCGGGGACTGAGACGCGGATGCTGGAATCTGTTGGAATACATGGGAGATGAACCGTGGACGGCTAGGAGCTGATGACACGCGCTGGGTCTGAAAAGGCTGATGTGGCTGGAACTCGAGAGAGCTGGCTCACGCGTGAGGCGGGCTAAAGAAGAGCTGGGATCTGTTCTGCAGCTGGGAAGAGATGAATTTGTATAAAATAATGATGAAAATTATAATAAGTGCTATGGATAAAATATTTAATCATGCAAATGTTAACACCTATCATTTTTCATTATTTTGCTAGCATTAGGCTAAGTTAATTTGTACTTAGATCGCACTTTTGTGCTCTCATCAGAAAGCCTATTTTAATCCATATATTTTTCTTTAATTTGCAAACTAAGTGACTGCGCTTCTCACTATGAAAATCATTAGGTTGACACATGTAGACATCTTCTTTAAGATCTCCATTTAAAAATGTTGTTTTTATGTCCATTTGATGTAGCTCTAAATCGATGGATATCACAGGCTTATAAATAGGCTAGGCTAGCGACCCTTATCAATAACTAAAATTTCGTCAATTTTCTTCCATCAAGATAACTATGTTAGACATAACTACATATAGTGGTTAATTACCTACCACCCAAAGTCATCCAATAACTAAATCATGTAGGCCACATGAAAATATGCCTAACAGACAAGTCAACCACTACACATCCCTAAGTTCATGAATTACACAAGCATACTACATCATCATTCCAAAATAGGATCATCACTAAAAAAGATACAACCCATAACAAATATACTAAAAGTAGATCCACTTTCTTGAACCTCCTATATTAAGCCTCTAATTTCTGCAACTCTTGAATCAAACCTTTCTCAATGTCATGAAATATATTTGTTTCATTCTCGAATATAGTAAACTTTGTCTCACAAGCAAAAGCTTGCAAACTTGCATTTTATCTCCTTAACCTTTGCACTTCATTATGTAATTCAGAGATTACCACCATTCATTGAGCACACATAGAGGGTCTATTCAATCGCAATACCTACAATATAACTTTTCATCCTAGACAATCAATTCACTTAATAAATGAATAAGGATGAACATTTGACAAATAGATTCTTAAGTACTATTAAATCATGCTTACATGGTAGTTGGGTTAACCTACAAATCTCCTACCATGATTATCATCAGTCCACGAGATCCACTGTTTAACATAAATATTATATTTATATTTTAGATGAAGAATATTACTCATCTTGGATAGAGTATAGCGCTGCACTAGAGGTGGAATATTGCGTCTTGACGAAGAACCCAAACTATAACTCGATGCCTATATTCATGGCTTAAAACAAACTAAATCGTAACAAAGAACGAAATTTTCACTTCATACCCGGAATGATATGCTTCTTCTCTATCATCCTCTCTCTATCATTATTGCTCTTGCTTCTTCTTTTCATACCTATATTGCTCTCGCCTATGTTACAACTTTATTAACATTACATAAGATGCTATCTCAACAATTTAATCCAAAAGACGGCAATGTTTGCTCTTTAATTTGCCACGTAATTTTATTTATAAGTCGTGCAGTCATATGACACTCAAGGGCAGACGGTGTTGAGCTTTATTTATCCAATTTTTGGATTTCGCATGATTTCTTCATGTTATTGACTAAATTGCCACTGCATGACCTTTACTAGCTTGATTACTAGTACTCCAAAAGTTCATGGCAGAAAAATATATTTTTTCCGATAGAAAATTATGGAAAATGATCAACTCAAAAATTCACTCAATAAAATGGTGCCACCTAGCTGAATTGTGAAGCCCCTTTGTATTGGATACAAGTGATTTTTGGACTCAATCCTGCCTTCAAACTTATATGCATTCCTCGTGTCCTGGTTTTCCCAAAGAAAATCTCGCACAAGAATTTATAGAAAGAAACAGAAAAGCTAAGATATTATTAATAAGCAAAAACTGTTGTCAAGGATAGTTAAACATCAATCATTTCCTCTTGTCCTGCTCTTCTCATTTCCTCTAGAGATAATTCTGCCATTTGATATTTCTGTCACCCTACCTCAAACATACCTTCTACAAACAACTAGCTACTGAAACGAAAATGGCTTCACTTCGCAGGAGCAGCAGTCTTGAGCTTAGCCTGAAGCATCTTGGCAAATTCCACCAGCTTGTCGGTCTCCGGCATCAACCCCCTCACCGCATCATTAGCACAGAATCTCTCCACCCATTGCGCCAAGAGAGGCGTCTTGGCCTCATCCAAAAACTTGATGCCTGTCATCTTCTCCGTTGCCTTTAACCACCCCAAGGAGCACCCAAGGGCAATGTCCAGGAACCCGATGGTGTCACCTCCAAAGAAGCCCTTCCCTTTGCTGCATTTCTGAAAGGCCTCCTCCAGTAGTTTTAGCCCCGCGAAGACCTGCTCCACTGCTTCCGCCCTGGCCTCCTCTGTTTGTGCCCTTGAGCTTGCGAACACTGAAGGGAACCACTGCACAAAATGAAATAAAAGAAAGTAGAAGTAAGTTTATCAAAAAAAAAAAAAAAAATTGAAATGGAACTTGGGACTAAATTATGAAAAAAGCTTCTTCATTTGGACGTGGAAAAATAATGACAAATTTCTGCATTTATTTCGAGGTATAACTGAAAATTATGAGAATATATCATGATGATGAAAATTCAGGCAGTCCTCGAGCTTAACTTTGCCTATAAAAAATTATGGCAACCTGAAATATATCTCAGAAAAATGCCAAAATTAGGATACAACCATTCCAATAACCTAGAAAAAAACAGTCACTGCCTAATAAAACATGGGTGGATTGAAGGCCAGGCTCCATTCATTAGCACAGCCTTGGGGACAGACTCCTTGTAGCCAAATATTTGAAACAAAATTAACCCTACTCTCTGGACTGTTTATGAAGGTTATAATTGTGACCTGTGGTGCGCAGTGGTTGCACCACTTATCTTCTTGGAGGAGGTTTGGATGTAAGTATTGGGTTGTGCTTCTCCAGGTATTTGGGATTGGACAATTACCTTGTGTATCTCCCCTCAGTGTAAAAACAAATGAGGGATATATATATATTAAAATTTTTAGCATGTAACTTGTCTAAAAAGGCAAGACAAGTGATAAAACTTGTTGCAGTAAGATCATAAAAAGCCAGAAAAATAGATAAATCTAAAAGCTCATCATCTGAATGACAGAACAATCGCTGCTCTCGTTTTAAAAGAACAAAACTGGATCAAAATACCTTGTCATCAACATAGTGGGCCCAGAAGCGGTGGAGGGCACGGTCGTACGGGTCGGCGGGCAGGATGGCAGGGGGCGTGGCGGCCCAGACGTCGTCGATGTACTGAACGATGATCATGGACTCACAGACGGGCTTGCCTTCATGGATGAGTACAGGAATTTTCTTGTACACAGGGTTGGACTCGAGCAGCAGCTCACTCTTCACCCCAAACACCTCCTCCAAGAACTCGTAATCCACTCCCTTCAGATTCAGAGCGATCCGTGTCCGAATCACAAACGGGCTTGCCCACACCCCCAAAAGCTTCACATCCTCTCCTCCCCGGGTCATTCTTGTTCCCCCTTCAACTCTCTCACTCACTGCTTGTGCTGTTGGCAATCTTTTCTCACTTGTAATGCTGGAAGATAGCTTTAACTCTCTGTGCATGGATCCGATGGGAAGGAGTAGGCCTGATATGGGGTGGGTTTTGGCTATCTGGAATGGTGCTTTGGTTCTTGGGTTGGTGGCCAAGCTTCGTGAGGGATTTGATGGTGGTGCCAGTGATGCCATCATCTGCTCGTCCGCCGGTCGGGGGGAAACGGATTCAATGGAGTGGACGGTCGCGAAGGAGGGCGGAGGGGATGCACCTCACACCAACACACCACCAGAATGGATAGATTGGGTTGTTGGAGAGTATGGTTGGCTGGCTGTCACTACGCGTATATTGCAAGGTCAAAAACTTAAGATTAATTTATTTATTTTAAAAAATAATCACAAGAAGCAATCGTAACTAAATCTCGTTCAGGTACCACTGATGAAGACACCCACACAATAATACCACATTGTTAAGTTATAAGGCTTAAGCAACCTACGCAAAGGAAGTTGCAAGAACTTCCTGCAATTTGGACGCATGGCACACCGTAATAGGTCAAATAGAAAAATTTAAACAATGTTTCCGTCTCATTTGAAAACAAGCACCAAGGTGTAGTGGATATCGATCCTAATCCAATGAAAATCTGCCACATGCCTCTCAAATTGGAATCTTGTGCAAGCTTGACTTTAGTAAAGCTTTAGATATATCATGCAGCTTTCAAAATTTAGGGACTTCCTCGAAAAGTGGCTAATGGATCAATAGGTTATTGGATCTCTTACGATGTGGGCTAATGTTCTATTTTGGAAGGACCTTTGGACCTTGAATGCTCCTCTCCAATCCTTATTTCCCCATCTTTATATGGCTTGCCACCATAAATCTGATACTATAGATAAATTTTTCCACCATAGACACTCCCCTTCCTTGGGCTACCTAGGAAGCATTCATCCCTCTGAATGCTGTTCTAGCTGATTTCTTGCTCTCTTCAAATAATGACAGCATTGTTTGGCAGCTCAATGCTTCTGGTGAATTCTCTTCCTCTTCCCTTTATCATTTTATTAACTCTGGAGGCATTAAATGGAAATTGGCTTGAACTCTTTGGAATATGAAGATACCTACAAAGGTCAAATGCTGCATTTGGCTGTCTCCTGATGCCATTGCTGGAAAAATTATCTACCTTCTAAATGACTGGTCAATCCTGGATGGCTCAAAGGATCTTTCAGGCTTCGGCAAAGTCTGGAAAAAAATTAAAGACTCCTAAGCTTTCGATTAGTTAATATGATGGCTGATCTTGATACAGTCACACCAGAAGAGGCTTCCTATTGTTCTTCTGTGTTGTTCTGGGTGAGCATCCCTTGGTTCTATTTTGGCTGCATTCTTACTATGATGGATTCTTCACCCCTGATAAGATGAATACTGCACTTCTCTAAGCACTTGATGCAGCCACACGAGAAAAGGTCTTCTGTTCTCAGTGCTCTTTTAAGTTTCGGTATCTTCCTCTCAGTTGAAGTTAACCCCTGCTAGTTCGTTTTCACTCTGTATTTCTTCTTGTTTTCACCACTCTTGTTTCTTTTCTATTGCTTATATATTCCACCTTTTAATAAACTCTGGTGGCTAAGGGAGTTCTTATCCTCTTATGCACTTTTTCACGAGACATTTTGGCAAATGTATCCTATGAATAAACCCTGCAATTAACAAGTCCTTTACTCCCATAATTTTGGCACAGGTATATAAAAAAATTGTTTTTTATTTTTTGATATATTATGTTCTTGTGAAAACACCAATTAGTTGGTGGTTTCTTTGGAGGTTGGTACCAAAGATCCTGGAAGTCAAGAATTTAGAATCTTGATTCCCAATTCTGTTGCTCAATGTGAAATGAAGGAACGAAGAAAAGGAATAGCAATTCAATTCAAATATTTAATTTAACCAGTCATATATTAGAGTGCATTCAAATTTATATTTATGTATATCACTAGCAGAAATAGAAATGATTTTATAATAACGATGGTTATATATTTTTTTTGGTGATATTCTTTAAGCTTTTTAATTAACCTAAAATAGGAATAGAAATCGGAATGATATGGAATAGAAGGTAAGAAATTAAAATCCTCAACCCAATGTTTGAATGTGAAATGAAGGAATGCAAGAAAAAAGAATAGCAATTCAATTCATATATTTAATTTAATGAGTCATATATTAGAATGTAGTCAAATTTATATTAATTTATGTATATCCTTAGCTTAAATAAAATTGATTTTACAATAAGGATAGTAATTCTTTTGGGGACATTCTATTTTTATTAGGGTATTTTTCTTTAGTTACTATGACTTATAATAGAATACGTATAGAAGGCAATAAATTAGAATGTTCTTATTCCTATCGCCCTTTCTTAAATAGAAATGGGCATCTTCTTATTCTTCAGCCTTAATTAAAGGCTCTTCCCTGCCCAGCACTTCTAAAAAAAGGAACTACCTTGCTACGGCGCACGATTCGGAAAACAGCCTCAAATTGAGCTTTTGTTGCACCGGTTGAGAAGAAGCGTAAGGATCCTAGTGTTATTTTGATGCTTACAAAGCCATTGAGGCCATATGGAAGTGCTAATGCCATTAACTAAATTAATCAACTATATAAACACTCAAGGAAGAAAGAAGCGGTACATGCTCAATACATTCTTGATACACTCTTCTTGTGCGTTTAAAACAACTCTCAAGAATTCATCTAAGGACAAAATTAGAAGAAGAATTTGAGGAAAAACCTAAATCTCAATTTGACAAAGTTAAGAGTAAAGTTTCATTGTTAAGGGGCAATTCTATCTTTTTACTAGTCAAAGAGATGAAATTTTTTTGTGCCAAGCATTCAAAATCAATTGCAATATTTTTATTAATCTCACGTGCTAAACTAACCTTAAGATGCAGAAAATCAGAGTTAGAGTCGACCCCAAGAGAATTGGAGTCGACCCTGGCACAATCTGATACATTTGGCACACTTTGGCACGCTTGGCACAGGGCTCGGGTCGACCCCAAAAAAATAGGCACAGTACTCGGGCCAACCCCACTCGAGCCGACCCTAAGAAACTTGGAGCCGACCCCAGAAAGCCTTGAGCCGACCCCAGTGGAGCCGACCCCAAGAGAGCATGAGCCGTCCCCAGCTTAAGAACTCAAAAAAAAACATGTCTCTGAAATTCCTGAGAGGGCTGACCCCACTGTAGCAGGGGCCGACCCCAGATTAATGAATAGTGACTTGAGCCGACCCCAACACGGGTGACAGCCCAACGGCTAGTTCTGCAGAATTATTTTTTAAGTCCCCAACGGCTATAAACGGCTACTTTCTCCATTCCAACGGTAGGAAAGTGATCTTTGGAGGTTGGAGAAATATTTAAAAGCCACTATTCATCAAAGGAAGGTATCTTGGTGAGGACCTAAGTGTGCATTCAAGAGAAAAGGAAAATCCAAGAGAGTTCAATTTATTGCTTCAAGTTTAAAGCCAAAAGAAGTGTGTTGAGCAAAATTTAAGTGCCTTCAAGAGCTCAACCAATCCATTGAAGAGTAAAGCAATCTCAGCGAAGAAAAGAAAAGTGCTTTCAAAGAGATAACATTTTTTTTTCTTCTCATTAGTGCATATTTGTTTTATTTGCTCACTTAGGAGCTTTAAACCTTATATTTTTCATTCATTGTAAGGTTTGTTGGTGAACCCGTAAAACCAACGGTGTAGATTGTTAGTGAGCCCGTAAAACCAACGTAGGTTGTTGGTAAGCCCGTAAAACCAACGTAGGTTGTTGGTGAGCCCGTAAAACCAACGGTTAGGTTAATTGGTGATCCCGTAAAACCAATTGTAAAAATTTTTGGATTGTAAGCCCAAAAAAACAATCTAACTATAATTCGAGGGGTTATAGTGAATTCTCAAGAGAACGCTTGGGGAGTGGACATAGGTGTTCTGGGGTGCACCGAACCACTATACTTGATTGTGTTTGCATTGTGTGCTTCTTGGTTTATTTTCTTTACTTAAGCAATTGCTCTAACTTAAATTCTAAAAGTGACTTAATCACAATTGTTTAGAGCTTTACTACTATTGCTTCCACTGCACCTATATTATCACATAGGCCAAACCACATTCACTTAAAAATTAATTTGAGCCTTAAAATTTAGAAAACCCAATTCTCACCCCCTCTCTTGGGTTGTCACCTTGGACAACAAGTGGTATCAGAGCAGGTATTCTATAGTTTCTTGCCTTTTGATTTTGACGTAACCGTCAAAGAGCCAAAGATCATGACAACTCAAATAGATAGTTTTCTAAAAGAGGGACAATTAGTTGATAGGCCTCCACTATTTAATGTCATAAACTATACATATTGGAAAGCATGCATGTGCATTTTCTTTCAAACACATGACTACGATTTATGGAGTATCATAGTCAATGGGCCACTCACAAATACTAATCATGATAAGAAAATGGCTCAGCAAAATGTAAAAGCCATGAATGTTCTATGTTGTGCATTAGATGATAGTGAACTTAATTGCATATATTTTTGCACAACTGCTAAGAAAATATGGGATATGCTTGAAGTTAAATATGAATTCACTAACAAATTTGAAACATCATGTGTAGAAGAAGAGCAGCATCATATTGAAAATTCATGCTTAATGGCACATGAAGATGAGATATATGAGGTACATGCTAAAACTGAAAATGATTTTACATTTGATGAACTTCATGATGCCTTTTCTGATTTGTATTTAGAACATAAGAAACTTATTTATAAGAACAAGAACTTGAAGAATGAAAATCAAATCCTAATAAATGAAAAACTGAAACTGACTAATAAAACTGAAATCTTAATTAAAGAAAATAAAGAACTAAATCAGAAAAATCATCTTCTCACTGAAAGCTATGATAAACTTAAGAAGAACAATGAATTGCTTTCAGAAGAAAACAAAAAATTAACTAAAGAAGTTGATAATTTGAAACCTATTGTTGAAAGATTCACTCTCAGCTTTGAAAAACTAAATTTAATAATAGAAAATTCAAGAGCTGTATATGACAAAGCTGGATTGGGATATCAACCTTAGTACACCCAAAAATCTTTCAAGAATATGTTTCTTAAATCCTCCACTGTTCATCCCAAAACAGTTTTTCACAAATCTGGTGAAACTAAAAAACAGAAACAGAAAACTAAAAATTTATTATCTGTTTATGCTAAATCTATGTTGTTTAAATTTAACAAGAGTATGCAGAAGTATATTACTTATAATCCTAAGACCTGCAAACTAATAGACAAAATGACAATTAAGAAAATATAGGTTCCAAAAGGAACAATTATTGCCAACTTACAAGACCTAAAAAGACTTGGGTACCTAAAATGAAGAACTAAAAATATCTTGCAGATGTGTCAAAGCAGCCCTTGAAACTCATGTGAAACTCTTAATTGGGTGCCATGATACGTGACTTACAAATAAATTTTATTTCATTATTTATGAATGTAGTTTAAATTATCTTGATATGCTTAATGTTGTAAATTTAATTATGCCTTTGGATTTTTACCAAATGCCTTATATGTATGATAAATTTTATCTCAACAATCATAGCATGAAATCTTCTAGTGCTTGCATGATGATAAGAAAATAATGAAAGAATATGCATAACTTTCTTCTTTGAGTTTTGAAAATCTAAATTCCCTCTCTAGTATAAATGCTTGATGCTGATTTCATGCAAATGTTAAAACTTATTTGAGCTTAATACTTATGAAATCTTATTTCATTATTTGTGAAGGTATGAATATAATTTATCATTATATCACTCATTCCTTATGTGATTATTTGAAATATATTATGATTTGCTCTATAAGTCGCATGTATGCATCATATGTTAAATCATAATCACATCGTAATTGTTTCAATCATAAATGATTAATGCATGGTGATCATAATGGAAAAGTCTATTAAAAAGTTTTATAACAATTGATTGTTTTCCCTTTTCAAATAATTCTCAAGACTATTCTAAAATCAATAAATCTAACTTTTAAAGTGTTTCATTGAGTATAATCATTGTATCCTTGATTGAATGATTAATATCCTTCTATAAAATTATCTCAAATTCTACTAATTAATTTTAACACGTAATCTTTAATCTGAGCATAAAAATCTTTTAAAACCATGAATATTAATTCTTTTGAACTATCTCTCATAAGTCAAATATAAAATCTTATTTGCTCTAAAAGAAGATTGCTTATCTCCCTAAAATATGATTATTTGTGTTGAAAGCTAAATCATAATCAAAATTTTTGATAGAAACAACTGTTTAAGATAATTTGATTAAAACTCAACTTGTATATCTTAAGCAAATAGAATCTAAGCTAAATTAATTCTGAAAACAAAAAATTGATTTGACCTTGATGAATCTTTCTATTGCCTCATATGCTTTTCCTTGAACCATTTTGCTTAATGAAGCTATCTCTTTAGTTCAAGTGACTTGTGCTTGCTTATATTTAGGCAATCTCTTGAGTAGAGTGACTCAATATTCAATTATTGACATATCTTATGATGAGTCATCTAGTTAAGAAATATGTTGTATGAATGTTTTGTATCTTGAAGAAACTAATAACTTTCCTTCAAGAAAGAAAAAGATTTTGCTAATAATGCAGGATCTATGAGCAAAAAATGAGAGATTTCAACTTGAAGGACACCTCCACGTAAGGTACAATAAACATTCACATGCAAACAAAAAAGAGGACCCTCTTCAGCCAAAAGTATACACATAAAAAATCTAGTAGGTATTTGACTAGAAAAATATAGAATGAATTGGTAATTTCATATACCTCTTTTATAAATTAGCTAAGCAAAG
This sequence comes from Phoenix dactylifera, assembly GCF_051530095.1. Lineage (NCBI taxonomy): Eukaryota > Viridiplantae > Streptophyta > Magnoliopsida > Arecales > Arecaceae > Phoenix > Phoenix dactylifera. Next base: position 14,760,595 of record NC_143194.1, on the reverse strand, counting down.
TTAATGACTTAGATCTTATTGTGGCATGATTAAAGTCTTTGATTACTAATTTTTTGATATCATGTCTACATATGTATTGATTGACTTATGCTTTTGGAAATTATTTCATGGTTTGCCTAATTGAAATATACCTTCGCCTGTGTAATGCATAACCATGAAATACGCAAGTTTATGCTTCAAATTTTGATTTAAAATAAATTGTGATAAGCTATGAATCCTTGAGCATAATGAAAATGTTGTTTGCATGATATACATTTGTATGATATATTAGATTATTTCTTTATTCTGCTCTTTCATGTAAATTACTTAAAAATAACAAAAAGAGAGAGAGAGATAAAGAAAAGAAAATGAACATTGTTCAAGAAAAGTAAAAGGTAAGTAAAAATAAATACTTCAATCTTAAGTAAAAGCAAAACAAGCATAATATATTCAGTACATTTGTGAGACTTATATGAACATTCTTTTGGAAGGGATAAAATCCATAATAAACTATATTTAAACAGAAAAAGTTTGGAATGAACATTTCATTGTTAAAGAAAACGGTTTAACCTTTCTATATTGCTCATCATAGGGATGGTGCTAATGAGGAGGCTAGTGGTAGTACCCGGCACTATTTGACCCAACTATTCGGTGTAGGATATATTAGGGACGGCACAAGAGGGAGGTTGGTGGTAGTACCTCGTGCCTCTTCCAACTCCACCGGATAGAAAGTAAATAGAGTATAGAGCATAAAAAAGTAAAAATAAAAAACAAATGAAGATAATTAAAATGTTCATTGATTGCTTAAAGAAAGAAATTAAAAAAATTGAGGGAATGAATCACAAGATAAATGAAAGTATACAAGAAGCTTGTGAAAAATCAAATGAAGTTTCAATCACTTGAAAACATACCTTAAGGATAAAATCAGTACAGAATTATACTTAAGTAGAGAGAGTTTTTTTTTACTTGAAAAAAAATTGATTTTGATCCTTGACATGATTGTCCTTAATGCCTTAATACTTAATGTTATGACTTAATGCATATTATGCTTTGCATGTGACATGATGTTTTGAATTATGTATTCAGATAACAAATATCTTGTTTAAGCATAACTTGTAATGCTCCATGCTTGAACAACTTGTTTGAAACATGCTTCTATCAATAGCAATTTTAGATTTTTTTTATGATGTTCATAATTTGAAATAGGCTTTAACTTTGCACACAAGGTTTTGCTTCACCTTTAACTTCAAAATCACTTGTGTTCCAAAGCCTAATGAAAATTGTTTTTACTTGAATTCCATACTCATCAATGATATTTTGGATTTCTTTTGTATTCTTCTAATCAAAAATTTTTTTTATTAAAACAGTTCCAATGCTTGAATATTTGAAATATTACATAAGAACTTTTCGAAAGTATTCTTGAAAGAAATTTCAGATTTGTCGTTCATGATCATCTTTGAAATCTGAAAGTCGAATATATTTGCAAAAAGGAGAAGAGAATGATTTTTCTATTTTAATGAATATCTTCTGAAAAATAAAAGAAAAGGATAATCTGAATTTGCAACTTGCCTAACATTAGTACATAATGTCCTCCAATTTGTACCAAAATTCAATATGAATTACAAAGATTCTGGATGTGCTCTAATATTTTTGAAATATGTATTTTCAATCTTAATAATTTAAGATGAGCTACAATGTAGAAGATGCATATCTCAAATTATAATCTTGAAAGTTTTCTTGAATTTTTTTATGAAATTCAGAATCTAATTTTGTATAAAAGTTTAAACTTAATTTAAAAATGCTTCTATCATTGCATTTTTGTAACTTTCATTATATGCTTCAATGATTGCATCATTTTGGAGAATAACTCAATATGATTTCTAGATGAAAACTACGGTTTAAGAAAAATAGAATTAATGTTGATATCTTGGTTGTTTGCTCCGATACACATCTAAAATATATCATTTTCTATCTTATAAGTTTACTGAAATTGGTCTAAATGATGTATTTTTTAATAATCTTGATTGCGAATAAATGTTTATAAACATATGGTTTTATTTTGATATTAAAAAGATTTATTGTGCTTCATGTATAAGAAATTAAATTTATAAATATACACTTGAATGATCTTCTATATGTTTTTCTTGCATAATTAATTGCTTCTATCATTAAAAGAAAAAGCTATTTTTAAGAAGAGAGTGAATGATCCTAAAGCTTGAAATATTTCAACTCACTCAAATAATTCTTAAAGGAAAGAAAATATAACTGCTTTTGAAAAAAATTTGAGCTTCAAAAGGATTATTTTCTGATTGATATTTCAGTGCATATTCTCAAAAATTAAGAGAAAGCATAACTTGTTCTTGAAAGATTAAAAAGAGTGATTGCTATAAATTTTGAAAAACTCTATATCACTCTACATTCTTGATATCACAAAATTTTAGTTTCATTCACGCTTATCATTAAAATCTAAAATTCAATAAAAGAAAAGAATGTTTAAAGAACAATGTATCTTTTGAGGGGGAGCTTTAAATATTTAATCTTTTTGCATGCTGCGTCTTATTCTAAAGTCACTTTCATTTGATGCATACCTTGAATGTTTTATGATCATTATTATCAATTCTGAATTTAACTATTTTACTTAAAAAGCATAAATTGATATCAAGAGCCTTACATAATGAAAGAGAAATGAATGTTCTTAAAGCTAAATCATTAAAGGTTACTTTATGTAAATTTGGCAAAAGACTTTAGCAAGCGCTTGATCCAACAAGTAGTATCAGACTTTGTGTCTAATTGAATATCTTTTGAAAGATGAATTTTCATCTGTACCTTATAGGTAAACCATTTATTTTGAAAACTAATTGAAAGGGATTCCATTTGTCTTAGTATCGGAAATTTACTTTGGAATCTACTAATGAATTCTTAATCGCTTGCACTTTAGTGTTTCAATCCTGAGCCAATTCATTTTAATTGATTTTGATGCTATGATCTTTAAAGGAGTAAAAGAAAGTCTTTAAAAGAGCTCTAAAAGAACTTTCAAAGCTTTGGATTTTATATATGCTCTGAATTTATGTTTTGGTATTTATGCCCAAACGCTTTTATATCATGAAAGAACTTTAAAGTCATTAAGAATTAAGAATTCAACATGATCTTATGTTTTTCGAGTATATAAGTTTTGATCTTTATCTGCTCTTATACTATACTCTGAAAATTAATTAGATAGCTCTCATGTTGCTATATACTTAATATATTAAAAAAAAAGGTGTTGGATTTCCATTCGTGTTTTCTTTGAATATTATTCTTAATACTCCTTGAAATAATCTGAGAAAGATTCCATCTACACTTGATTTGAAAACTATCTTTGGAATCAATATTTAGATATCTCTTCTAGCTCGTATCTTAAATGTCTCATTCTTAAAGCCCAATGTTTCATCCTAGTTAATGATATTCTTGCAATGCTATCCATTTCATTGTTATTCATTCTTTTTGATGATGACAAAAAGGGGAGAAAATATAAGAGAGAATCTAGAAGCAAATTCTATAAGAAAGATTGTATAGGAGAGAAAATACGGGAGAAAATATGAGCATCAACCCTTAAACTAAGAGGCATATATTATATACTTAAGGGGAGACATGTGACAAAAAGAAAATTTGAATTTTGACAAAAAAAAATCTGAATTTTGGCATATAATCATAAAGATTTTTCTTGCCTCGATACATAACTTGAAACTCTTGCTTTAAGGAGGAGCAAAGCTGAAATTCTTTTGACATTCATTTGGATAAGATAGGGGGAGCTTTTAGTTCATTAATACATTATCTAATTGGACTAGTTTGAAACTTTTGCATCAAAAGCATTTCCTATATATTAAACCTAACTTCTCACATGAATATCAATTTGCTTATACTCAATGTTTTGTAATCATCAAAAAGGGGGAGATTGAGGATCCTAGTGTTATTTTGATGCTTACAAAGCCATTGAGGCCATATGGAAGTGCTAATGCCATTAACTAAATTAATCAACTATATAAACACTCAAGGAAGAAAGAAGTGATACATGCTCAATACATTCTTGATACACTCTTCTTGTGCGTTTGAAAAAACTCTCAAGAATTCATCTAAGGCAAATTTATTAGAAGAATTTGAGGAAAAACCTAAATCTCAATTTGACAAAGTTAAGAGTGAAGTTTCATTGTTAAGGGGCAATTCTATCTTTTTATTAGTCAAAGAGATGAAATTTTTTATGTGCCAAGCATTCAAAATCAATTGCAAAATTTTTATTAGTCTCATGTGCTAAACTAATCTTAAGATGCAGAAAATCAGAGTTAGAGTCGACTCCAGAAGAATTGGAGTCGACCCTGGCACAATCTGATACATTTGGCACACTTTGGCATGCTTGGCACAGGGCTCGGGTCGACCCCAAAAAAATAGGCACAATACTCAGGCCGACCCCACTCGAGCCAACCCCAAGAAACTTGGAGCTGACCCCACTCAGGTCGACCCCAGAAAAACTCGGGCGGACCCCAGCTTCAGCCTTCTGAAAATACAGCTTTCTGTAAATTACTGAGAGGGCCGACCCCAAGTCTTCTTGAGCCGACCCCAGGTGGAGCCGACCCCAGGAAGCCTTGAGCCGACCCCAGTGGAGCCGACCCCAAGAGAGCATGATGATGAGAGCACAAAAGTGCGATCTACATATCACCTAAATTAGTGTTATTGCTAACTGATAATGATAAATTCACTGGTTTAATATTATATTTTTGTTTGGCACAGGTTATTACAAATTAAAGTTTAAATGCACATTTGGTACAGATTGCGCAGGCTCAATCCTGCTATAATCTAATCGAGCACATTCGCACCCAAGCATCCGAGCCCGCGTGCGATCTTCTACTGATCCTCGTGTTCCTTCCTTTTCGGATTAGCACCCGCACTCTTTCGGAATAGAATTCATCAGCTCCTCCTAGCATCCAGCCTTCAATTCATCAGCTCCTCCCAGCATCTTCGCTATTTAAAGGAAGCCAAGGTGCCTGTGAAAGAATATGAGTTCAATGAAAAGAAGGTTCCGAATTTGCAGTCGCACCTAGAGAAAATTGTGGGAGAAAACTACTATCTCAATCAGTCAGCCAAAGATGCATACAGGTCCTATATCTTATCTCCAGCTACATCCCGTGCGAAAACAGGGGAGAAGAAACGATCCCGCGTTCATTCCTTCCATGGTTCAAAGAAGGAAGTCGATCCAGCCATTCTCCCAACCCCCTCCGTGTTCCAGCCGCAGACGTTCCGTGCATTCCATTCCCAGCATCCTGCGGCCAGCTTGTTCCTCCCTGCATCGCGTCCCCCTCTTGGCCCAAAGAAGGAAGTCCACATCCTCCTCCCGCATCCGTTCTTCCGTGATAAACGTCCCCAGCGATCACGCGTCCATTTCTTCTTCAGTGATCCCATGCTCCATTCAAGCATCCGTGAAGGAAGCACCCAGCAGCCTGTGATGCGTCCCAAGATCCTTTCCTTCCGTTGATCCCGCGGCACTCTCCATCCGGATCCAGCCGTCCGTGATTCCCGTCCGCATCCCAGATCAGCCAGCCATCCGTGAAGGAGTCCCCAGCAGCAATACCGATCCAAAGATCCCGCGATGCATCCAAGCCTTCCGCAATCTGCCCTCCAGCAACATGCCAAAGATCCCGCGTCCACCTCTTTCACCGTTTCAAAAATCCTCCCTACGATCCCGCACACGAGCGTGCGTACCCCCCCTCTCCATGCAATCAGGGGGGTGGGCGACCTATTTAAGGGAGGGGAGGCTCTCGGCTGAAGGGGGGCTCACATCCAAAAAGAACGGGTGGGTTGGTTCAAAAGAAAAGGAGGAAGAACAGAGGATGCTCTGTTCTTTAAAAGAAAAAAAAAAAAAAAAAGAAGAAGAGAGAGTTCCACCGTGGGAGAGAAAGGGAGAGAAAATGCAATTTTCTCTTTTCTTTTTTATTTTTATTTGCAGAAGAGAAGAAGCATTAGGGTTCCAATCTCCATTTTTATTTTTGTAATCAGTTTTCTTTTTATGAAATCCATCAATGCTCTTTCATGCAATCCTTGTTCTAGGTTCAGTTTAATTTCCGCTTTTTATACAATCTTTTAATTTTTCTTTTATGCAATATATGAAATTTTCTCTGATGCAATATATGTTCCAGGCTTCAATCTTCTTAAGCACTGTTTTCATCCATGCCAAAGTTTTCCTTTGAATAGTTAAATATTTCATTAAATTTATAAATGCTTTTCGATTCCAAGTATATGTCTTTTCGTTATTTTCAAATAGAAAACATTTTCTGGTAGACTAGAGAATCATTCCACATCTCCGAAGTAATATTTTTTTCTTATTATTCAAAAAATGGCTTTGAATCTGAGTGAACGTTTTGATTTTTATGCAACTCCAATTGCCTCCCTGTAGATCGACCTCTTACAACCACTATTCTTCAAATAGAGTAGGTAAGAGTATAATTAATTTAAAACTTTGTTTGTCGTTTCTAACAACGATCTGTTTAGTGCATCTTCAGGTAAATAGAAAATCGACAACAAAATTTTGGCGCCGTTGCTAGGGAGGCAAATCGAGAAGCAAGAACGATCACGAAGATCAAATCGAGTTTTGGATGCCCGAAGTGAACGCACTCCGGTAGTAATTTTTTTTATTTTTATTAATTTTTCTTATTTTGATTATTTTTAGTTAATAATTTCGTAGTTATTAAATTCTAAAATTTGAAATTCGGAATTTAAAATTTTTTTAAAAAATTAAAATTCAAAAAAGAAATTTAAAAAAATTCCAAAATTCTAAAATTTAAAAGTTTAAATTCAAAATTTGAATTCTGAAATTCGAAATATGAAATTTTAAAAAAAAAGATAAAAAAAAGAAAAAAAAAATATTTGTTCATTTAATCAGTACAACCTAATGACATTCCATAAACTTTAAAAAAATCATTGAATATTTGCTGCATTTAATATTAAGCATTTGCATAAAATAATTTAAGAGCAAAACATATTAAAAAGATAAGGTCGAGAAGTCATTACCTGTCCTTAGCCCAAAAAATCACCACTTTGCATACATATCCTAAGCCAAATTAAATTAAAATCAATTAGACGTTGGCCTTAGGATTTTCGAGCTCAATTAGGCTCTTGAAAAAAAGCAGCTGAACGCCACTCCAGTGAGAATTTAGCAATTGGTGATGTCTAAGAAAGTTTTACAACAGTGAGAACTGTTACGGATATTGTGGTACTAGTGTATCCCTTCTGGCACCACCACACACCCTGGGACTTTCCTGGTAACTGGTTACTAGATCGCTTAACTGGTAAGCTCAAGATTAATCTGGAAGGGAGATTAGGAGCTATCTAATCTAGGAGAGAATTTCAGAAACTTTTTAACCTGATAAATCTCTATGCAACTAGATTAAAAGCTACTAAACCTTCTTTAATCTCAAGATTAAAGAGCCAATTTGTTGTGTGGTGTTGATTGTGGTCATCTTGGTCTAGCCCTTCTTCTTCTCTTTTAGGATTTCGTTTAGGAGTCGAGTCTAATTAGTTGTGGATAATGTATGCATGGTAGAAGGTCATTAAGGGGTAAGTTAACACCATTTAACCCAGAGGTTGGAAAAAATTATCGTCACACCCAACGAATTATTGATCAACCACCAATCTCTACAATGGGTGATCATATTAGAACCCTGAATGAATTATTCAGTCTTGCATCCGCTAGTCCACCTATATGTATAGTGTTGCTAATAAATAACGCAGCCCAATTTGAAATTTGGGTTGCGACAATAAATATTCTACCTAAATTCCATGGGTTTGAAAGTGAACAACCCTACATTCATCTAAATAAATTCATGACAATTTGTCAAACTTTCAAAAATCAAAATTTAGATGAAGAAAGTGTAAAATTGAGATTGTTCCCAATGACCTTAGAGGATCAAGCCGCGGCATGGCTATATTCTCTGGGCCCAAATTCCATCACAACATGGGAACAACTATCTGGAAAGTTCATGGCAAAATTTTACCCCATGATTAAAACAGAAAAAATTAAGGATACCATAAGAACTTTCAGAGAAAAATCTGAAGAGGAATTTTTTCAAACTTGAAAACGATTCCATGACTTGTTGGTCAAATGCCCACACCATGGGCTTGATAAGGCTGATCTGGTCCACTTCTTTTATAAAGGACTACTTCCGGCACATAGAAACATGATCGAGTCCATGCATAAGGGTAGGTTCATGAACCAAACCCCGAATCAAGCCTATGAATTTCTTGTTGACTTAGCCGAGAACGCCCAAAATTGGAGTAGCTATGGTGAGGAAGTAAATAGAGATGAGTTCGGATCTAGAAAACCAGGTAATTATGAAATAAAAGCAGACCCAGATCTCAAAAATGTCATGTCCAATCTGGTGACTGGAGTGAACAATTTAAGTAAAAAGTTTGATGCTTTCACTGTATCCACTAGTTCGAGTTCATATAAAGAGTCAAATCTCATCATGAAAGTGGATCATGAGTCACATAGTTTGTGTGTCTTGTGTAACAGTCTGGAGCATCTAGTGGAGTGCTGCCCTAATCTACCCACCATAAAAGCCAAGCAAGCAAATGCTCTAAATTTATATAGTGCCTTCAAGAAGCCCACTCCCAATTCATTCAGCCTAGTCTACCACCCTGATAATAGGTTCCACCCAAATTTCTCATATAAGTAAAATGAACCTATTCAGCATCAAGGTGGTCCACCAGGTTTTCAGAGAAACTTCCCCAGGATAGATCCATCACAAATGAACCAACCTTTGGTTCCATCTGTACCTCCTTACAATACCCCTATCCCACAACAATCTTCACCATTAGAAACCATGATGGCTAATATGATGAAACAATAATAAGATTTTATCCAACAGCAACAATAGACCAACATGATCCAAACCCAGACTAACCAATTCCATACGCAAGCAATTGCAAAACTTGAAGTTAGTCTGAGCCAAATAGCAAACTCTCTAGAGGATAGGATGAAAGATGAACTACCTAGTCAACCAGTGCTGGTGCAAAAATAAAATTGTTCTCCCAAGTGCAGGAGAATCGCACAAGTAGTAAATTCTCGGGAGTCCGAGGTCGAATCCTCAGGGAACGAAATATATATGATATTATTTAGTATAATTTCAGATTAATCAATTCAATAAATTTGTGGATTAAAATGATGTTTTGATTTTTAGAAATTAAATGCAAAGAATAATAAACAAAATTCAATGAAATAAAGATGGTAGGGATCTGGAATCCCCCTTGATGATATTGCATCCAAGGAATAAACTCTATGGTTCTTGATTAAAGATTAAATGTAGGATAGATCTAATCATGGTATATGTTTCATGAACATATGAACTCAATTTTTAAGCATTTGTCGTGCTTTCTACATCTACGGCGAATGCTATACTAAAGCAATCCATATATCAATAATCATAATCCCTTAAAGAGCTATCTACGAAATAACTATGCATGGATCAAAAACATATCAGTAAATATAATTCATTCAAGGAAAAAGTTTAGAGTTTACTTTAAAGAGCAATACATCAAAGGTTCCTCCATCTTCCTCCCTAAGAAATTAGCCGCTCATTGAAAACATTAATCCCCCTTTCATTTTCTTTCTTTTTTTTTTTCTTTTCTTTTTTTGGAAACAGAGTGCGCTCTGTTTCCCTTCTCAGTTTTTTCGAATGGGAGTGGCTCTGTTTTTCTTCCCCAATAGCCGAGAGGTCCTCCCCAGCCGAGCGGACTCCCTTCATATAGATCCTCCTGCGATGGTTCCCCTGATCGCGCGTGGAGAGGAGCTCAAAACGGACGCCGAGGATTTGGGACTCAGATGATGTGCACGTAACAACCACAGTTCGCTGATCACATGCGGACTCGGAATGGACTGCTGGCCGTAGGATGAGATTTGGATGCGCGAATCTGAGGAAGGCTGAAGATCGTGGGATGCTGGAATCACGAGCTTGGGATGCTGGATTCGGATGATGTGCTGGTGGGGAGAAAAATCCGGAAATGCGGAAGGCTGGATGCAAACGGCCGGATGCTCACGGAAAGAAGCTGAGAGCTAAAGATGAAGCTTGGACGGCTGAAGGAGATTGGATCGCATGCAGGCGGATTGAACGCTGAGAGTTGGAACGTGGAAGCTGAGAATGCTAGGAGATGCTTCACGGACGGTTGGAAGGCGCGTATGGATGAACTCGGAAGCAAACGGATGGGGATACTCTCGAACGAAAGGAGGATTGGAACCGACAGCTGCTAAATCAATGGGAGAAAAACTCGGAAGCTAATCCACACGCGGAAGGCACTCGATCTGATCCGCGGATGTGGGGGGAAACTGCAACTCGGATGCTCTATGGAAGCTGGGAGACTTCACGGGAGGATGAGATGGATGCACTGGAAACTGAACGGTGAAGATGATGAGTTGCATGTGGGCTCCATCGGGCTGAGATGCATGGGCTTCTGGGAATTGGTTGCAGCGAACCGGCTGGCTGAACTTAGGTTCCTTCTAGTGTGCAACTGGGGTTGAACCATGCAGTTGACTGGTCACCTGCGGTGATGCATCTTTTGGGCCCAATGCGCATTTTAACTTTGATTTACAATCACCTGCACCCACAAAAATAAAATATCGATACAGCACTGTTATCATTATTTGTTAGCAATAATGCTAAGTTAAGTGATGTGTAGATCGCAATTTTGTGCTCTCATCACACCCCCCAATTAGCTTATTGCTAGTCTCTAGCAATTAACGAGCAAATAATAAAATGAGAGTGCAAAATGTGTGGTTTAACCTATGATGTTTTATTAGAACTAATTGCATAAAATTAAGATAAGTACTCACTTTCGTAGGAATCACGATTGCACTTAGCACGTGCAACAAGCCGTTAAACCCCTAGATTACCCTAGTGGACGAGTGTTGTCTCGTGAGGGTTTTCAGGGATGTTACCCACAAACATCATGAATGATATGACATGAGATTCTAATAAAAATAAATCCTAAGCTAATACACATGTAATTAATTGATATATATTTCCAAGTATGGCAACCATCAAAGCAAGGAATATAAAAGTGTAGCGTGCATCAAATCACATGACTTTCTCAGAGTACTAATACCTCCACCACAACAGGGCACCGCCTGAGTTTTAGGTGCACTTCTCAAGTCCACAAGTGTTTTCTACAATTTATTAGAACCTGATCCATCAAATTTTCAGAATATCACATGTTGTCTAAATTTGTCAAGAATGGTTCGCATATAAAGAAAGAGCTATCAATCCCAACTAAATAACCTGGGTACACAGAGATCCAAAACAATGGAGTCAAACCAGTCATTACCACATGTCACTAGGTTCAGTCCAACCAACCCTATTTATGCTTATTTTTATTTTTATTTTTAAACACATATGACGATTACAATGGTCCAACCCCATTAGGCTCTAGTAAGATCCATGTAGCGAGTTTTCAGCCAATGACCCCCGATCCAGTTGGCTCAAGACATTAGGTGAAACACCCCTCGGGCTTAATTACTCGAATCAGACTACGCCACGAGGCCAGACTTGTCATCATAAGGATTTTTTTTTTTTTTTTTACAATTATGCAAGAAAAGAGAAGATAGACTGAACCATATATATATTTTTATTATATATGTGACTGCATCGTGACTATAGGTCAACCAAGGTCGGATCATAAGGCACCTAAGTAATCTAACTGGGATATTCAACCTCTATCTTTATGTGAAAATCAAATCATGAACCTTATGGTACGAACAAGGATACTCGTACTTCTTTTACGGATAAGGCTAACAAAAATGCAGTTAACAAATATGAACTCCTAAAGCCTTCCTATTGTCATTAAGTACACGTGTGGGGATCTAATAATAGGTCTCTGATCAATCATAGTATGCATGTGTTCCTTGCCTTAATAGTTGCACAAACTCAATATGAAAATACATGTGCATTTGCTCAGAAAAGAAAGTAATAGAATAAATCAAATGCAAAAACAAGTTTTTTTTTTTTTTTTTTTTTTGCAAAATATTTTCCTCCCCCCAACTTAAACATTGCATTGTCCTCAATGTAAAAAAATGCAAGAAAACTATATATGAGAGACAATAGAGAAAATAATAGAGAGAAGAAGAATACCTTGAGCTGTTGATTTTCAGAAAAGAAGACCTACAAAATAAGAAGAAAACTAGAAATAAAAGAAAAAATTTAATTCTAACTAATATACACATACCTTGGCCGTCATGTTTAGTCATAAGAAGGCTCCTCCAAGGGACAGGAGTCCTCTTCATCTGCAAAATTTTCAAGAAAAGGTTTTAATCTGTGTCCATTAACCTTAAAAATTTTGCCATCCTGTGGATTCTCAATTTCAATTGCCCCGTGTGGAAAAACAGTTTTTACAATGAAGGGACCTGTCCATCTTGATCGTAACTTTTCAGGAAATAGATGTAAGCGAGAGTCATACAAAAGAACTTTTTGTGCAGGTTCAAAAGATTTTCTTAGAATTGCGTTATCATGCCGAATTTTCATTCGTTCTTTATAAAGTCTAGCATTGTCATACGCATCCCGTCGAATTTCATTCAATTCACTTAGTTGTATTTTTCTGGCTAAACCAGCATCTGACAGTTCAAAGTTTAATTTTCTAATGGCCCAATACGATTTATGCTCTATTTCAACAGGTAGATGACATGCTTTTCCATAGACTAGCCGATACGGGGACATACCAAGAATAGTTTTATAAGCAGTACGGTAAGCCCACAATGCATCAGAAAGTTTTAAAGACCAGTCTTTGCGTGATAGATTCACCGTTTTCTCTAAAATTTGTTTAATCTCCCGATTAGCTAACTCAACTTGGCCACTAGTCTGCGGGTGATAAGGAGTTGCAATTCTATGAGTGATACCGTACTTTCGTAACAGGATCTCAAAAGGTTTGTTACAGAAATGTTTTCCCCCATCACTAATTATGACCTTGGGTATCCCAAATCTAGAAAATATGTTTTCTTTAAGAAATTTTAAAACTGGTTTGTGGTCATTTGTTCGACAAGGCACAGCTTCTACCCATTTGGACACATACTCAACACCAACCAAAATGTACTCATATCCAAAAGACGGTGGGAATGGGCCCATGAAATCGATGCCCCACATGTCAAAAATTTCAATAGCAGTAATGGGCTGAAGAGGCATCATTTGCCTACGAGTTAGACTTCCAACACGTTGACATGGGTCACATGTCCTACAGAACTCGTGGGCATCTTTAAATAGTGTAGGCCAATAAAAACCACATTGCAACACTTTAGCTGCTGTTTTCTTAGATGCAAAGTGTCCTCCGCAAGCACTGGCATGACAAAAAGAGAGTACACTTTGTATCTCATGATCCGGAATGCATCTTCTAAAGATTTGATCATTGCAATACTTGAACAAATAGGGGGCATCATAATAATAACTTCTTACTTCATGTAAGAAATTATTCTTATCATTCGATCCCCAATGCTCCGGCATCCGGTTCGTGACAAGAAAGTTTACAATATCAGCATACCATGGCATAGTAGAAAGTGCAAACAATTGCTCTTCAGGGAACGAGTCCTTGATGGGCAACTGTGGCATTGAATCATTAAAAACTAGCCGTGATAAATGGTCAGCAACTACATTTTCTACTCCCTTTTTATCTTTGATAGTGATGTCAAATTCTTGGAGTAGAAGTATCCATCGTATTAAGCGTGGTTTGGCATCTTTCTTATCCAATAAATATTTTAGCGCTGCATGATCTGTAAAGATAACAATAGGAGCACCAAGGATATAAGAGCGAAATTTGTCTAATGCAAATACTACTGCAAGCAATTCCTTCTCGGTAGTGGTGTAATTTATTTGAGCATCATTTAAGGTTTTGCTTGCATAGTAGATGACATATGGCTTATTATCCTTGCGTTGTCCTAGGACAGCTCCTATCGCATAGTCACTAGCATCGCACATGATCTCAAAAGGTAATGACCAATCAGGTGGTCGCACGATGGGTGCAGTGCTAAGCATAGCCTTCAATTTTTCGAATGCCTCTTGACAGGTTTCGGTCCAATTGAACGGTGTATCAAGGGATAGGAGGTTACATAATGGTCGGGCTATGACACTAAAGTCCTTGATGAACCTCCTATAAAATCCTGCGTGACCCAAAAATGATCTAACATCTCTAACCGTTTTGGGTGCAGGTAGCTTGGCGATTAAATCAATCTTGGCTCTATCAACTTCCATGCCCTTTGATGAAATAATATGTCCTAGGACAATTCCCTTTGGCACCATAAAGTGGCATTTCTCCCAATTTAGTATCAGATTCTTTTCCATGCATCGAGCTAAGACTGCTTGTAAATGTGACAGGCAATCATCAAATGAATCGCCAAAAACAGAGAAATCATCCATAAACACTTCTAAAAATTTCTCGTTCATTTCTTCAAAAATGCTGAGCATACACCTTTGGAATGTTGCAGGTGCATTACACAACCCGAATGGCATCCGACGGAAAGCGAATGTGCCAAAAGGACAAGTGAAGGTAGTCTTCTCTTGATCCTCAGGTGAAATTTCGATTTGGTAGTACCCGGAATAGCCATCGAGAAAACAATAGAATTTGTGTCCTGCAACTCTTTCCAAAACTTGGTCTAGGAAGGGTAGGGGAAAGTGATCTTTCCTAGTGACCAAATTCAATTTTCGGTAATCAACACACATGCGCCAACTCGTCGGAACACGAGTTGGAACTAGTTCACCCTGATCATTTTTAACTACCGTCAGACCTGCTTTCTTGGGCACAACTTGAGTAGGACTCACCCACTTGCTATCGAAAATTGGGTAAATAATACCCACGTTAAGCAACTTGAGGACTTCTGTTTTAACCACATCTCTCATCGTAGGATTCAGCCTACGCTGCATTTGCCTTGTGGTTTTGGCATTGTCCTCCAAATATATCCGGTGCGTGCAAATTAAAGGGCTAATCCCCTTCAAGTCGGCAATAGACCATCCTAAAGCTCCCTTATGATTCTTTAGAACACCAAGTAATTTTCTTTCTTGGGCATGATCCAGATCAGATGAGATGATTATAGGAAATGTGTCATCGGATCCAAGAAAGGCATACTTGAGTTCCTTCGGTAAAGGTTTCAGCTCGAGCTTAGGTGTTTGTTCATGGGATGGTACTATCTTTGCTTTTCGAGGTGGCAACTGTTCAAATTCCTCTATTCGCGGTCTCCACCCATTGACCATCATAACATCTGAATTATCTAAACCAGGTGGGACCTCATCATTAGCAGTACCTTCAGAACACCAATCTATCAAACCATTGTCGGCCGATTCAGTAAATGTTTCTTTTAACAAATATTCTTCCGCAATGGTTTCAACCCATTCAACTTCTTTACTTTCTTCATGATCACTGGGTTGTTTACCTATACTAAAGACGTTCAGTTCCAAGGTCATATTGCCAAAAGAAAGCTTCATGACACCATTCCTACAATTGATCAATGCATTAGAAGTTGCAAGGAATGGACGTCCTAAGATGACCGGAATCTGAGATGGTGAATTGGAAGCAGGATGTGTGTCCAGTACGATAAAGTCAACAGGAAAATAGAACTTGTCTACTTGGACCAACACATCTTCAATAATCCCTCTAGGGACCTTCACTGACCTGTCAGCTAATTGTAAGGTCACAGTTGTTGGCTTCAACTCACCCAAACCGAGTTGCTCATATACCGTATATGGCAACAAATTCACACTCGCTCCTAAATCTAGCAATGCTCGCTCAATCCTAAAATTGCCAATGATGCACGAGATAGTTGGGCAACCTGGATCCTTATATTTAGGAAGAATGTTATGCTGTAAAATTGCACTCACATTTTCAGCCAGAAATGCCTTCTTCTTGACATTTAAACGACGCTTGACAGTGCACAAATCTTTTAAAAATTTTGCATAGGAAGGCACTTGTTTGATTGCATCAAGAAGAGGTATATTGATTTTTACTTGCTTAAAAAGCTCAAGAATTTCAGAGTTTGGTTCAAGCTTTTGCAAGGGCTTTAATCTTTGTGGAAATGGTGCAGGAAAAGGACATTCAATTTTTTCAGTAGATGTTGGTGCTTCAGTTTCTTCATTATCCTTTTCTTTTGTCTTGGGAGGGTCAGAATCAGGTATGACTTGTGTTTGTTCTGGGACTGGTCGGTCAATAATCTTTCCACTTCGCAAAGTTATTATACTCTTTGCTTGCTCTTTATGCGAAGTTGAAGATGATGCATTACAACCGCCATAGACTTGAGGATTAGGTTGTGGTTGAGCTGGTAGCTTACCTTTCTCTTGAGCACTTAAAACAGTGGTCAGCGTTGTCAGTTAATTTCTTAATTCATCATTGATTTTAGCTTGACCTTGCATGAAAGATTGCAAAGTTTCTTCGAGACTGGATTTTTGAGGGGGTGCGTGTGCATAATGAGGTTGCGGGGGTGGAGGAGTTGGGTTATATACTTGTTGAGGTTGGTCATTCCTCCACCTGAAATTTGGATGGTTCTTCCATCCAGGGTTGTAAGTACCCGAAAAAGGATTATTGAAAGATTTTTGATAGGTATTCATAACATTGGCCTGATCGTGCAAGACTTCCTTGAATGCGGGTATTGTGGGGCAATCAGTGATGAGATGGCCAGGCATCTCGCAAATCCTACAACACTCGCTGTTATGTTCTACGGTCTTGACAGGTTCAATCCTTCTAAGTTCAATTTCCTCTACCTTCCTAGTAAGGGCTGCCATTTTAGCCTGAATATCATCCTGAGTATTAAGGTTGTAAAGGCCCCCGTGTCCAATGCTAGTAGGCTTAGGTAAAGGTTTATTCACTCTATCCCCTGTATCCCATAATTGTGCAGTCTCTGCGAGAGAATCTAAATAGTCCCATGCCTCATCGGGTTGCTTTTCCAAAAATAGACCATTGCACATAGTCTCTATAAATTGTTTCAACTGTGGAGACAACCCTTCGTAAAAGAACTAATGGTTCTCCATGTTTCAAACCCATGATGAGGACAAGAGAGAAGCAATTCTTTAAATCTCTCCCAGCATTCATAAAATGTTTCATGGTCTTTTTGCTGGAAATTACTAATGTGCCTTTTCAAAAAGTTAGTCCTTTGTGCGGGAAAGAATTTTTTCAAGAATTCTCTTTGCATATCATGCCATGTTCCTAGCGATCTAGGTCTCAAGGAGTTCAGCCATGTTTTGGCTTTATCCTTTAAGGAAAAAGGAAACAAGGTCAATTTAAGGACATCTTCCGATACATTTGGCACTCTAAATGTGATGCTAATTTCCTCAAAATCCTTAAGGTGAAGATAAGGGTTCTCGGATTCCATCCCATGATACTTGGGCAGCAATTGAATTACTCCTGGTTTGATTTCAAAGTGTCCTACATTTTCAGGAATAATCATGCATGAAGGTTGACTAGTCCTAGTAGGGTGTAAGTATTGTCGAAGTGTCATAACTGGGGGTCTACCTTCATCACCATGGTGACTTCCTACATCATCAGCCATCTCACCAGATCTGAGATTTTGCGTAAGATTTTCAATATTATGATCTAAGGAATTGTCAAATGTTTGTCGATTCAGGCGTCCAGTGTTGTCCCTATTCCAACCTAGCATACAAAATTTTAGAGTTTATTTATTTGTTTTTTTTTTTTTTTCAATGATTACCCTTGATATTTTCTTAAAGTTCTTATCAATTTTCAATTAGCAACAAGGGTTAATGAGATATGATGATAATAAAATTCTGATTCTAAAAAAAATTAAACACAGAAAATTCAAAGCAGACAGCAGCAAGGATGTATATTAATTTAATGGTCGTAAAAATCTCATAATATCAATCAGACCGTTCAGATGAAAGAAACTTGTGTCCTACACCAGCCGACCAAATTTGAGTCCAATCAGACGGTGCATTACTCAGATATCAGAGTTTGATGCAGACTGTGCAGGAAATAAAAACAGCAGAAATTTTTTTTTTTCAGTTTTAGTTTTACTATAATGTTCAATCTAACTGATAGGGTACTAATTAAATCTAAAATTATACTAATAACTAAGCCGTTCCCCGGCAACGGCGCCAAAAACTTGGTGCAAAAATAAAATTGTTCTCCCAAGTGCAGGAGAATCGCACAAGTAGTAAATTCTCGGGAGTCCGAGGTCGAATCCTCAGGGAACGAAATATATATGATATTATTTAGTATAATTTCAGATTAATCAATTCAATAAATTTGTGGATTAAAATGATGTTTTGATTTTCAGAAATTAAATGCAAAGAATAATAAACAAAATTCAATGAAATAAAGATGGTAGGGATCTGGAATCTCCCTTGATAATATTGCATCCAAGGAATAAACTCTATGGTTCTTGATTAAAGATTAAATGTAGGATAGATCTAATCATGGTATATGTTTCATGAACATATGAACTCAATTTCTAAGCATTCGTCGTGCTTTCTACGTCTACGGCGAATGCTATACTAAAGCAATCCATATATCAATAATCATAATCCCTTAAAGAGCTATCTACGAAATAACTATGCATGGATCAAAAACATATCAGTAAATATAATTCATTCAAGGAAAAAGTTTAGAGTTTACTTTAAAGAGCAATACATCAAAGGTTCCTCCATCTCCCTCCCTAAGAAATTAGCCGCTCATTGAAAACATTAATCCCCCTTTCATTTTCTTTCTTTTTTTTTTCTTTTCTTTTTTCGGAAACAGAGTGCGCTCTGTTTCCCTTCTCTGTTTTTTCGAATGGGAGTGGCTCTGTTTTTCTTCCCCAATAGCCGAGAGGTCCTCCCCAGCCGAGCGGACTCCCTTCATATAGATCCTCCTGCGATGGTTCCCCTGATTGCGCGTGGAGAGGAGCTCAAAACGGACGCCGAGGATTTGAGACTCAGATGATGTGCACGTAACAACCACAGTTCGCTGGGAGCTGATCACATGCGGACTCGGAATGGACTGCTGGCCGTAGGATGAGATTTGGATGCGCGAATCTGAGGAAGGCTGAAGATCGTGGGATGCTGGAATCACGAGCTTGGGATGCTGGATTCGGATGATGTGCTGGTGGGGAGAAAAATCCGGAAATGCGGAAGGCTGGATGCAAACGGCCGGATGCTCACGGAAAGAAGCTGAGAGCTAAAGATGAAGCTTGGATGGCTGAAGGAGATTGGATCGCATGCAGGCGGATTGAACGCTGAGAGTTGGAACGTGGAAGCTGAGAATGCTAGGAGATGCTTCACGGACGGTTGGAAGGCGCGTATGGATGAACTCGGAAGCAAACGGATGGGGATACTCTCGAACGGAAGGAGGATTGAAACCGACAGCTGCTAAATCAATGGGAGAAAAACTCGGAAGCTAATCCACACGCGGAAGGCACTCGATCTGATCCGCGGATGTGGGGGGAAACTGCAACTCGGATGCTCTATGGAAGCTGGGAGACTTCACGGGAGGATGAGATGGATGCACTGGAAACTGAACGGTGAAGATGATGAGCACGTGGGCTCCATCGGGCTGAGATGCATGGGCTTCTGGGAATTGGTTGCAGCGAACTGGCTGGCTGAACTTAGGTTCCTTCTAGTGTGCAACTGGGGTTGAACCATGCAGTTGACTGGTCACCTGCGGTGATGCATCTTTTGGGCCCAATGCGCATTTTAACTTTGATTTACAATCACCTGCACCCACAAAAATAAAATATCGATATAGCACTGTTATCATTATTTGTTAGCAATAATGCTAATTTAAGTGATGTGTAGATCGTAATTTTGTGCTCTCATCAAGTGCCTAACCCTACTAGACAACAAGGTCAGAGAGGTCAGTATTAAATCGATTCTAATAAAAATCCGACCCATGAAGTTCAGGCAATTATCACTTTAAGGTCGGGCAAGCAAGTGGACAATAAAGTCCAACTTCCTACACACGTAAAAGAAAATAAACATGAACCCAATAAGAACCCTATTCAAAAGAGGGGTCAAGAACAGGACAAACCAGAAAAAAAGGAAGAACCCATAGAAACATACAAACCTAAGGTTTCCTTTCCCAGTAGACTTCAAGACTCCAAGAAACAATCTAACTTTGATGAAATAATTGAAGTTTTTAAAAATGTTCAAATAAATATACCTTTCCTCGATGCCATACGACAAATTTTCTCCTATACAAAATTCTTGAAAGATCTCACCACGGTCAAAAGAAAAACTAGCATTCCTAGGGAAGTTGTTATGGCTGCACATGCTTCATCTCTCATTCAACAACAGATTGCCCCAAAATACAAAGATCCTGGTTGCCCTACCATTGAAATAAAAATAGGAGAAACGATCATCCAGAGAGCCCTATTAGACTTAGGAGCAAGTGTAAACCTATTACCCTATTCTGTCTACGTAGAACTAGGTTTGGAGGAATTAAAGCCCACAAACTTTACTTTGTCATTAGCAGATAGGACTGTGAAGCTAAGGGAATTGTAGAGGATGTAATTGTAAAGGTGAATGAGTTTTACTATCCTGTGGATTTTGTAGTCATAGAAACCGAACTAGTGAAAAATCCAGGTAGTCACATCCCGATAATCCTAGGCAGACCATTTTTGGCCACTTCAAATGCTGTGATCAGTTGCCAAAATGGGATAATGACCTTAGCATTTGGAAACTTGACTGTCCAGCTCAATGTCTTTCACAATATAATCAACCATCTGAGATGGACGATTTAGAAGAAATTCACATGATTGAGAACATAATCAGCAAGTCCTTCGAGGAATCAAGTTATTCTGATCCACTAGAAAGATGTTTGGCCAAATTCAGTCAAGATTGTGAGGAAGGAGAGTCGAATCAGGAGGTTAATGCATTGTTAGATTCCATTCCTGTAATGGATACTAGCAGATGGGCTACCAAATTTGAATCATTACCTATACCTGAATCCCAGCTAGTACCTTCAAGTGTCAAACCTCCCCAGCTTGAACTTAAAGATCTGCCTGAAAACTTAAAATATGCATTTCTGTGGTCCAAGAAGCGATCAGCTGGTCTATAGCTGATATCAAGAGGATTAGCCCTTCTGTGGTCCAACATAAAATTCATCTAGAAGAGGATGCAAAAACCTCTAAAGAACCATAAAGGTGACTTAACCCAGTCATGAAGGATGTGGTTCGAGCTGAAATCATTAAACTCTTAGATGCAGGGATTATATATCCTATTTCTGATAGCCAGTGGGTGAGCCTAGTTCAAGTCGTACCAAAGAAATCTAGAATTACTGTAATTAAGAATGACCACCATGAGTTAGTCACAACTCGAATCCAAACTGGATGGCGAGTATGCATCGACTACAGAAAGCTGAACGCCATGACTAGGAAAGACCACTTTCCACTACCCTTCATTGACCAAATGTTAGAACGTCTAGCTGGCCACTCTCATTACTGTTTTCTTGATGGTTATTCTGGATATAACCAAGTTCCAATTGCACGTAAGGATCAAGAGAAAACCACATTCACCTATCCTTATGGCACTTTTGCCTATCGTCGCATGCCATTTGGGTTATGCAATGCATCGGCTACATTCCAGCGATGTATGATGAGCATTTTCTCCAACATGGTGGAAAAAATTTTAGAAGTTTTTATGGATGACTTTTCTGTATTCGGATCTAATTTTAATGAATGTCTGCATCACTTGACCCTTGTTGTAGAACAATGTAAAGAGAAAAATTTAGTTCTTAACTGGGAAAAATATCATTTTATGGTTCAATCAGGTATTGTTTTGGGACACATTGTGTCACAAAAGGAAATTGAGGTGGATAAAGCCAAAGTAGAATTAATTGCTAAGTTACCACCTCTCAAAACTGTTAGGAAAGTCAGATCCTTTTTAGGG
Organism: Phoenix dactylifera; assembly: GCF_051530095.1. Classification (NCBI taxonomy): domain Eukaryota; kingdom Viridiplantae; phylum Streptophyta; class Magnoliopsida; order Arecales; family Arecaceae; genus Phoenix; species Phoenix dactylifera. The sequence continues at coordinate 14,738,756 of NC_143194.1, read as the reverse complement.
CATGCGGGTTTTTACCGCCGCTTTATCAAGAATTTCAGTAAATTGTCGAAACCCTTATGCGATCTGTTGGCGAAAGATGTTATTTTTAATTTTTTGCCAATTTGTATAACTGTTTTCGAAAGACTGAAGTCTGAACTAACCTCAGCACCCATCATAAGGTCCCTTGATTGGAATCTGCCATTTGAAATCATGTGTGATGCATCTGATTATGCAATAGATGCCGTCCTAGATCAGCGAGTGGGGAAGCTTCCCTATGTGATTCATTATGCGAGCAAAACTCTGAATGATGCCCAACTCAACTATTCTACCACTGAAAAAGAGTTGTTGGCTGTTGTCTTTGCTCTTGACAAATTTCGTCCTTATCTGATAGGATCCAAGGTCCTTATTTATTCTGATCATGCCATCCTTAAGTACCTTCTCACAAATAAGGATGCCAAGGCAAGACTCATTCGTTGGATCCTATTACTCCAGAAATTTGATCTTCAAATACGAGATAAAAAAGGGATCTGAAAATGTTGTAGCTGACCACTTGTCCAGATTAATTGTTGAATCATCTGGAGAATCCATGCCTGTGTCCGAGACCTTCCTTGATGAACAATTAATGATGATTTTCCATACCAATGTTCCATGGTATGCTGATGTAGTCAACTATCTAGTTACTGAACGAATGCCCAGTTCATGGACCAAACAAGAGAAATTCCGCTTCCTAACTCATGTAAAATGGTATTTTTGGGATGAACCATACTTGTTCAAATATTGTCATGATCAAATCATCAGACGATGCATCCCTGAACACGATCAAAGGAATGTCCTTTTCTTTTGTCATGACCATGCTTGTGGTGGTCATTTTAGTGGGAAGAAAACTGCTGCAAAAGTTTTGCAGCGCGGATTTTATTGGCCCACACTTTTTCAAGATGCGCATGACTATTGTAAATCTTGCGATCGATGTCAACGATTAGGAAAACTTTCGAGAAAGAATGAGATGCCCCTGAACCCTATCTTAATTATAAAAATCTTCGATGTTTGGGGTATTGACTTTATGGGTCCTTTTTCTATGTCATTTGGGCACCAGTACATTCTTGTGGCAGTTGACTATGTATCAAAATGGATTGAGGCTATCGTGTGTAAGACCAATGATCACAAAGTGGTGATCAAGTTTTTTAAAGAATCTATTTTTGCTCGTTTTGGCATCCCTCGTGCTATCATTAGTGATGGAGAAAAACATTTTTGTAATAAAATCTTTAAAGCCCTTATAAGAAAGTACAATATTAATCACAAGGTCAGTACACCATATCATCTACAAACAAGTGGACAAGTCGAAGATTTCCAATCGGGAAATCAAGACCATCCTTGAAAAAACTGTTAATACATCTCGGAAGGATTGGTCTCTTAGGCTAACAGATGCACTATGGGCATATTGGACGGCTTATAAAACACCAATTGGAATGTCTCCATATAGAACTGTTTATGGCAAGGCCTGCCATTTACCTGTCGAGTTAGAGCACAAGGCCTATTGGGCGATTAAAAATTTAAATTTCGATCTTGACAAAGCGAGAGAACATAGAAAGCTTCAGCTCGATGAGCTTGAAGAGATTAGAAACGATGCTTACGAGTGTGCCAACAAGTACAAAGATCGCATGAAGATCATGCATGATAAAATGATCATTCGTAAGGAATTCCACCCAGGACAGAAAGTTCTTTTATACGACTCTCGATTACATCTGTTCCCTGGGAAACTTAAATTCCGCTGGATTGGCCCATACATTGTGGAGAAAGTGCATCCGCATGGTGCGATAATTATAAGCAGTACCAAGGATGGCAGATCTTCTCAAGTTAATGGACATCGCCTCAAACCATACCTCGATTATCTGAGTCCAGAAGTTGAAGATACACTTCTGGTAGATCCTGTTTATACTAATTAAGTTAGGATTGTCTGGCTGAAGACATAAAACTTAGCGCTCTTGGGAGGCAACCCAACATGTAAATATTATTGTCAAAATAAATAAATAAATAAATAAATAAAATAAAATAAAAATTCAATAAATTACTAACATGCAGGTTTGGAGGTATTTTTCCCAATCTTCAAGTTATTCAGCCATATCAAGGTCCAATATCAGGTAATGTCGCCTCTGTCCTATTACTGTCTTAATTGTCTCAACATTGAGGACAACGCTGAATTTAGGTATGGGGGTGGGAATATTTCTGATTTTTCTGCCTAAAAAGATTTTTGTTTCCAAAAAAAAAGGGGGCGGGGATTTCAAATTTTTAACTCAAATTCTAATCTTTTTGGCTGTAAAAACTAGGAATTGCTTTGACAATAACTTTGAGTAAGGAATATAATAGTAGTTATAGCTTGAGTTTTCGTCCCACCTATCCCCTGCTAACATGATAGAAGATGATTTAGCACCTACACGTAAGCACATGAATAGTGGGATATGTAAACTTGCAACTAATATGAATACTTTTAATCTTCTGGATAATTTAAAGTTATATGTGTGATGAACATCCTAAAAAAAAATGAAAAAAAGAGTTTATTTTAAGTCTTCTCACTGAGTAACCGGGCCTCTTGCCTGGCAAGCAGCGAGTGTTCGTGTAAAAAGGTGAAGATGACTTAGATTAAACTCTAAGTGACTAATTTGGCCTTGAAGCTTAATTGACTTGAGTTATTAAGCCTGTTAGGGTGTCTTGACACCTAGTGCCCTGAGCTATCTAGATCGGAAGTCATTGGCCTAACCCTCGCTACATGGGTTAGCTAGAAAGCTTCATAAGGCTAGATATTGCACAAGTCATTCTTCTTAGCATTCAATCTGATTAAAAGATTAAATCTTGGGTGTTCATTACTATTTAACTCTTGAAAGTCTTGGAAATTGAAGTGATCATGTTGGAAGTAAGTGAAAGCCACTCATTTATATGATACTATCTTGCACCTCACTACATTCTTGATTTGTTAGCAGATAGATGGGGTGTAATGAAACTTGAGTTAGAGTCTGCTTAAATATGATAGCAACAAGTCTCTATTATCCTTGCAATTCTAGTTTCATACAGTAATACTTGTTCAAATTTCGAGTTAAAAATTGGAAATCCCTGATTGATGAAGTTTGTGGGTAACTTCACTGCAAACCCTCACGAGACAACACTCATCCACTAGGGTAACCTAGGGATTTAAAGGCTTGCTGCACGTGCTAAGTACAATCGTGATGCTCTACGAAAGTGGATACATATCTTAGTTTTGTGCACTTAGCTTCAATAAAAAGTCATAGGTTAGACTACATCTTTTAAGCCCTCATTTTATCGTTTGCTCGTTAATTGCTAGAGACTAGCAATAAGCTAGTTGGGGGATGTGATAACAAAAGTGTGATCTACATATCACCTAAATTAGTGTTATTGCTAACTTATAATGATAAATTCACTAGTTTAATATTATATTTTTGTTTGGCACAGGTTATTACAAATTAAAGTTTAAATGCACATTTGGTACAGATCGTGCAGGCACAATCCTGCCATGATCTGATTGAGCACATTCGCACCCAAGCATCCGAGCCTGCGTGCGATCTCCCAGTGATCCTCGTGTTCCTTCCATTTCGGATTAGCACCCGCACTCTTCCGGAATAGAATTCATCAGCTCCTCCTAGCATCCAGCCTTCAATTCATCAGCTCCTCCCAGCATCTTCGCTATTTAAAGGAAGCCAAGGTGCCTGTGAAAGAATATGAGTTCAATGAAAAGAAGGTTCCGAATTTGCAGTCGCACCTGGAGAAAATTGTGGGAGAAAACTACGATCTCAACCAGTCAGCCAAAGATGCATACAGGTCCTATATCTTATCTCCAGCTACATCCCGTGCAAAAATAGGGGAGAAGAAACGATCCCGCGTTCATTCCTTCCGTGGTCCAAAGAAGGAAGTCGATCCAGCCATTCTCCCAACCCCCTCCGTGTTCCAGCCGCAGACGTTCCGTGTGTTCCATTCCCAGCATCCCGTGGCCAGCTCGTTCATCCCTGCATCGCATCCCCCTCTTGGCCCAAAGAAGGAAGTCCACATCCTCCTCCCGCATCCGTTCTTCCGTGATCAACGTCCCCAACGATCACGCATCCATTTCTTCTTCAGTGATCCCATGCTGCATTCAAGCATCCGTGAAGGAAGCACCCAGCAGCCTGTGATGCATCCCAAGATCCTTTCCTTCCGTCGATCCCGCGGCACTCTCCATCCGGATCCAGCCGTCCGTGATTCCCCTCCGCATCCCGGATCAGCCAGCCATCCATGAAGGAGTCCCAGCAGCAATACCGATCCAAAGATCCCGCGATGCATCCAAGCCTTCCGCAATCTGCCCTCCAGCATCATGCCAAAGATCCCGCATCCACCTCTTTCACCGTTTCAAAAATCATCCAGCGCGGCATCCTCCTCCCTGCGATCCCGCACACGAGCGTGCGTACCCCCCCTCTCCATGCAATCAGGGGGGTGGGCGACCTATTTAAGGGAGGGGAGGCTCTCGGCTGAAGGGGGGCTCACCTCCAAAAAGAACGGGTGGGTTGGTTCAAAAGAAAAGGAGGAAGAACAGAGGATGCTCTGTTCTTGAAAAGAAAAAAAAAAAAGAAGAGAGAGTTCCACCGTGGGAGAGAAAGGGAGAGAAAATGCAATTTTCTTATTTCCTTTTATTTTTATTTGCAGAAGAGAAGAAGCATTAGGCTTCCAATCTCCATTTTTATTTTTGTAATCAGTTTTCTTTTTATGAAATCCATCAATGCTCTTTCATGCAATCATTGTTCTAGGTTCAGTTTAATTTTTGCTTTTTATGCAATCTTTTAATTTTTCTTTCATGCAATATATGAAATTTTCTCTCATGCAATCTATGTTCCAGGCTTTAATCTTCTTAAGCACTGTTTTCATCCATGCCAAAGTTTTCCTTTGAATAGTTAAATATTTCATTAAATTTATAAATGTTCTTCGATTCCAAGTATCTGTCTTTTTGTTATTTTCAAATAGAAAATATTCTCGGGTAGACTAGAGAATCATTCCACATTCCCGAAGTAATATTTTTTTCTTATTATTTAAAAATCGGCTTTAAATCTGAGTGAACGTTTTGATTTTTATGCAACTCCAATCGCCTCCTGTGAATCGACCTCTTACGACCACTATTCCTCGAATAGAAGAGGTAAGAGTATAATTAATTTAAAACTTTGTTTGTTGGTTCTAACAACGATCTGTTTAGTGCATCTTCATAAACAGAAAATCGACAACACATGAGTCGACCCCAACTTGAGAACTCAAAAAAAAACATGTCTCTGAAATTTCTGAGAGAGCTGACCCCACTATAGCAGGGGCTGACCCTAGAAAAGCTTGAGCCGACCTCAGATTAATGAATAGTGACTTGAGCCGACCCCAGAAAAGCTTGGGTCGACCCCAGCATGGGTGACAGCCCAACGGCTTATTCTGCAGAATTGTTTTTAGGTCCCCAACGGCTATAAATGGCTACTTTCTCCATTCCAACGGTAGGAAAGTGAACTTTGGAGGTTGGAGAAGTATTTAAAAACCACTATTCATCAAAGGAAGGTATTTTGGTGAGGATCTAAGTATGCATTCAAGAGAAAAGGAAAATCCAAGAGAGTTCAATTTATTGCTTCAAGTTCAAACCCAAAAAAAGTGTGTCGAACAAAATTTAAGTGCCTTCAAGAGCTCAACCAATCCATTGAAGAGTGAAACAATTTCAGCGTAGAAAAGAAAAGCGCCTTCAAAGAGATAACATTTTTCTTTTCTTCTTCTTAGTGCATATTTGTTTTATTTGCTCACTTAGAAGCTTTAAACCTTATATTTTTTATTCATTGTAAGGTTTGTTTGTGAACCCGTAAAACCAACGATGTAGGTTGTTGGTGAGCCCGTAAAACCAACGTAGGTTGTTAGTGAGCCCGTAAAACCAACAATTAGATTAATTGGTGATCCCGTAAAATTAATTGTAAGGGTTTTTGGATTGTAAGCCTAGAAAAATAATCCAACTGTAATCCGAGGGGTTATAGTGAATTTCCAAGGAAACGCTTGGAAAGTGGACATAGGTGCTTTGGGGTGCACCGAACCACTATACTTGATTGTGTTTGCATTATGTGCTTCTTGGTTTATTTTCTTTACTTAAGCAATTGCTCTAGCTTAAATTCTAAAAGTGACTTAATCACAGTTGTTTAGAGCTTTACTACTATTGCTTCCACTGCACCTATATTATCACATAAGCCAAACCACATTCACTTAAAAATTAATTTGAGTCCTTAAAATTTAGAAAACCTAATTCACCCCTCCTTTGATGAGAGCATAAAAGTACAATCTTCATACCATTTTAATTAATATTATAGCTAATCTTTATTAATAAAATTAATTAATTAATGTTTTATTTGTGTTTGAGTGCAAGTAATCCAAGAGATTCAATAACGCTGGTTTCAGTCCAATGCCCGGCAGCCCGAGCTCAACAAATTTCTCAGTGTCTGTGATGAGGCGACCCAACAGTTCCTAACCTAAAATTCCCATGCATCCATGTCAACAGGCTGAAGCAAGTGATTTTCCAACATCTTCAAGCATCCCCGAGCCGTCTCGAGAGTCCCAAAGCAATTCAATTGCTTCTCAAACCAAGTATCCGTTTCCAAGCAACTTCCCAACATCAATGTCTTCCCAACTTCCCATCTCCTCTATTTTGGAACAAACCCAACAGTCCGTGAAGTCTCCCAAGCATCGTGGCATCTCATCCTCGTCCAGGTCTTCCGAAGCTCCCTCGTTCTTCTTCTTCAATGGTTTCAGCTATGTTTCAACATCCAAACGACAGCGTTTCGTTTATCCAAAGTTCCCAGCCGATCGTCTGCCCAAATCTTCAACTTCCCAACATCCAGCAACGTCTGCAACCGCGCCTCAGCAACTCCCCATCCGTTCGATTCATCCCAGCAAGCCTTCTGCATGGCTTCTTGTCTCCCAACCGGATCATTCCAAGCTGCATTCAAATCCATGCGTTTCAGCTGCGTTCCATGCTCCCCATCCACGCGTCTCATCCGCTCCCAGCAGGTTCCTAAGCGTCCGCAATAAGTGCAACGGCGATCTTCCAGCATCCTTCGGTCTTCCCAGCCACACCACTGAAGGTGTCTATAAAAGGAACCGGGGAGAGGCGAGATAGAGGCATCCAGGGAGGCCATTCGGGAAGAGGAGGAGGCCAGCAGCGATGGAAGAGGAAGGAAGCCAACTGGGCGAGGGAGGGGAGAAGGGAAGGATGGAGACCAACCATCTGCATCTCCTCTTCCGATCTTCCCATCCGGTGGAGGAAAAGGAGGAGGGAGGCCATTCAAGAAGCAGAGGAAGCCAGGGAACCATCGGAAGAGAGAGAAAAAAAGAAAAGAAAGAAAACAGAGCCCTCTGTTTTCTCAAGAGAAGAAAGGAAAAAAAAAGGATTTATGCTTTATTTTATTTATTCTATGCTAATTTCTTTTATAAAAATGCTTGCATCTCATATGGATAGCTAAATCTCTTTTAGCTAAGGCTAGGGAAAAGCCTAGCATTTTCTTCATGTATTTCATTTAATCATCAATGGGATTTTAATGTTTTTGATTTGATTTATGGTGCAGTAAATTTATAGAAATTATTTCAAACTTATATATATTTTTTTGATTTGTTATTTTCCCCGGGTATAACAGATGCTTAGAAATCTCTGTAGTTTAAAATAGAATTATTGTAATGCTGCCCATAAAACTAAATCTATTTTTTAATTAGTATTTTCACCGCTCCACTTTTCGGTTAGGTCTTTCTCAGATCTAACTGAGATAATAGGTGATTTTAAGAAAAGCATGATTAAGTGCTAGGCTGAATCCTAATGTGTTGCCCAGATAGACAACCCAAGAGGGGGGGTGAATTGGGTGTTAAAATAATTTAGATATTTAAAGCGTTGCGGATGACTAATTAAAACTATTGCAAGTTGTTTAATTAACTGCTATGTGCTGTGAGTGATAAGAGAGAAAGAAGAAGAGAGACAATCAATCACAAACACAAAGTTTTATAGTGGTTCGGAGCTAACCCTTGCTCCTACGTCCACTCCCCAAGTCTCACTTGAGAATTTCACTATAATCCCTTGGATTACAGCCGGTTGTTTTCCAAGCTCACAACCAAACTTGTTGTTTTACGAGCTCACAACAAACTCGGCCGGTTTTTCCAGGCTCACCGACTAGAACCACCCCGATTGTTTTCCCGGGATCACAATCAAACCCTTACACACGTTGGTTTTAAAAACTAGGCTCACCAACTAACCTCTATACCCTTGATTTAATCCCCCGATTGAATCAAGCAAATACAAGTTGTAAATAAAATAGACAAACAGAAAAACAAGCTTCTCAAAAGCAGATGAAAGACAATATAATCTAAAAGGAGTTTAGAAGCCCTCAAACGCTTTTAAGTTGGAGAAGAGGAATGGCTTCTTAAACTTCGGTCTCCTCTTGAATGTGTAGTCGACTTGAATGCAGGAGGAGCTTCTTTAATTGCTGGAAAGATGTAGGTGGATGCAGTAAATGCAGATCTTCTCTTTTTCTCGTTGAAGAACAAGTTGCAGAGTTGAATGCTTGAATACTTGGAGTGGAATGGTTGTTCTCTTCCTTGCTACAGTCCTCTGTGGCTATTTAAACCAACCCCCACGAAAACTAGCCGTTAGAGACCTTTTTCTGCCCGTTCTGCACACTCTGCGCAGCCTGACAATGTGTCCGTTGGTGGGTTAGAGTCGACTCGCGCGATCAGGAGTCGACTCGGCTGTAGCGGGAGTCGACTCATACTTTTCCGGAGTCGACTCGGCAACTGTTCCAGATTTGAATTAAAGTTGCCTTCGAGACTGGGAGTCGACTCGTCTTGACCCGGAGTCGACTCGCCAACTTCTGGAGCTGACTTGGCATTTTTTTGGAGTCAGCTCATCCCATGAAGTCCGTGGATCTATTTTTGAATTTGGTCCACTCGAGTCGACTCGACTGTTCTGGGAGTCGACTCGCCGCTCAGAGCCCGAACTCCCTATCTTCTGTCTTTTGGCTCGTCCAGTCTTGGAGTCGACTCGAACTTCCTCGGAGTCGACTCGGCTCTCAGTTTCCGAAACTTGGTCTTCTGCCTTTTTGATGTGAAGCTGCCTTGGAGTCGACTCTAGCTGTCTGGGAGTCGACTCGAATCTCAGAGGCAGTAACTTGGTCTTCTGTCTTCTTTGTGGTCGCGGAGTCTCGGAGTCGACTCGCGTAATGCGGGAGTCGACTCGAATCTCAGAGTCCAGAATCTGCCCTCTGACTTTTTCTTTGTGTACTGCTGAGAGTCGACTCTTGCTGTCTTTGGAGTCGACCTGCCAACCATCGGAGTCGACTCGCGTTCCACTGGAGTCGACTCGAATCTCAGACCCGAAAACTGCTCTCTGACTTTTTCTTTGTATTCCTCTTGGAGTCGACTCTTACTACCCTGGAGTCGACTCGGTGAACATCGGAGTCGACTCGCGCACTTCGGGAGTCGACTCGTTGACAGGTTCTGAGTTGAAGCTTTCTGTTCGTCTGTCTGTTCTCAGTCGGAGTCGACTCGTACTGATCGGGAGTCGACTCGAGCTCGTGCCAGTGAACTTGATACGCTTGGAGTCGACTCGTGATACTCTGGAGTCGACTCGAGTCTCAGACTTTGGTTCAAGCTGACTTCTTAACTTATCCAAAAATTATGAACCAAGTCTTGAGACACTTAGACAAGATTTTCACTGAAACACTTAATTGAATTCAATAGTAAACAAGAAATATACTCAATTGCTTTGAGCTCATCAAAATCAAATAGGGTTTTAATCAATCACTCCACAATCTCCCCCTTTTTGATGATGACAAAACATTGAGTATATGTAAAGTGAATTGCACAATAAACAATGAAATAAAATCCATAAATGAATTCAAATGTCTGGTAATTCAATTTATCCAAGCTTGAAAGGAGTGAAACAATAAATTTCGGAGTTAAAGCTCCCCCTTTCATTTGGAACTATATAAGCCTTCATATTATGCAATCAATTGTTTGGCTTATATGTCATTAATGATTTTGCTTGATTAAAATTCAGATTCTCCCCCTCAACATATGTATTCTACTATGTTTTGATTCTTTGAATTTCCTTTTAATGCTTTGAAGTTTTTGAACTGGATTTTTTTGGTTTTTAGAGGGAAAATCTGTCAATTTATTCTTGAGTAGGATTCAGCTAATCTCCGAATATCCCTTGAATAGATTCTGGAGATTACTCCATTAGGAGCCCCAAAAGAGAGATAATGAGCCTCGAGGTACCGAATCCACTAAGAACAAATTTGTGTGTTTTAAGAGTTTATCTTTTTATTGATTTCCATTGATTCCTTTTACATATTTTATGCATATTTCTCCCCCTTTTTGTCATCATATCAAAAAGGAGGTAATCAAAACACACAATCAAACATAAATCAAAAGGCACAGTATTGAAGAAAAATGCGGCTACTCATTGTATTAATTTGTATGTAAGTATATTTCAGAATACAATAAGTAACGTAAAGCAATACATGTCAAAGCAAAATACAAAAAGTAGCTACGGTCTCCTCGAGGATGTAGCTCCTCCTCTCGAGGATGTATCTCCTCCTCTCGAGGATGTGGCTCCTCCTCTCGAGGATGTAGCTCCTCCTCTCGAGGATGTGGCTTCGCCTCTCGAGGATGTGGCTCCTCCTCTCAATCTGTTCTCCTCCATGAGGAGAGTGACCGCATCTGTAAGATGCCCGAGCTGAGTGATGATGGATGAGGTGGCCCTGCTGTGTGTAGTGGAGAGCTCAGTCACCGACGTCTGAAGTGTATCCAGCTTGTCGATGAGCACATTCGACAAGCGCTCGGCCCCCTGGGTGGTGGTGCTCATGTCCTTCCGGATGTCATCGCGCATCTTCCGAGTGATGCCCGTGACCTCACTCATACTGGAGGACTGACCCTGGACCAAACTCCGGACATTGTAGATCTCTTCCCGTACATGAGCCGTCATGTCAGTCACGGCTGTCAAGGAAGGGACCAACTCAGAAGATACGGGTGCAGGAGTGGGAGTAGGCACCGAACCTCGGAGCTCCCGAAGCAACTCATCCCTCAGATCTCGGACTATCTCCTGCCGCAGCTCCCGGAGCTGCTCAGGATCAATGCGGACCTCCATGGATGGTGGAGCCGAGGAGGAGGGTCCGGCGGAGGTGGTAGGAGCAGGAGTGGATGGAAGGTCTGGTAAGTCGGGGTAGTCAGAATCGGGCTCAGGACTGGGGGAAGGTCTGGTGGTCTGTGTAGTGATGGATGACTTCCTAACCCAAATCTCCTCTCTCTTCCGAAACCCCATCCTGTGTAGGGTCCCCGCTCGCATGCGATCTGTCCATCGCAATGCCTTGGAGGGTTCCCCCTCAGGAATGGGAATCTCGTACTCCCTAAACAGAAGAGTGAATATCATGCCGTATGGGAGGGTGAGCCTAGGTCTATCTAGGGGCTCACACAGATACCTATAGATGAGTTTGGGAAAGTTGATTGGGGTGTCCTGAAGAATATAAAACATAAGAGCTAGGTCTCTCTCATTTACAAAATCAAATCTCCCTGTCTTAGGGAAGATGGACCTAGACAATATACTCAAGAGGATCCGCACCTCAATCGGAAGTGAGCTAGCAGATACCTCGTCTAGGGGGGACTGAGGTGGATGCCCTAGTACGGCCGTAAGGGCCTCAATCCTGTCCTCGGGGTGTGTGGGAGCCACCCCAACTTGTGGAAGGTGGAGGATGTGGGCAATGAGATCCTCCGTAACGAACAGAGGGACACCGGCTACTGTGCCCTCGATACCCCCATCTCCCCGATGGACGGTACCGTAAAACTCTCTAACAAGGCCAGGGTAAGTGGGGAGGTCTAATGTAAGGAAAAACTCTAAGCCCTGGACCCTAAGCCTATCACCTATGGTGAACCCTTCCCGGGAGAGATAGTCGAAGTCGACATATCTCCCGGTGGTGACGGCCTTCCCGGCCAATGGCCTCACGGGAACCGCCCTAGGCGGGGAACGAGCCGGAGGTGGTGGCCTCGCGGGATCGTGCCGCGCCTTGGAGCGCCGCTCGGGACCGGCCTCGGGTTGGGACCTCTTCCGGACTACAGTCTTACGCGGCATAATGACCTAGACGGGATAAACAAAAACTAAAGGACGGAGAAAGGTCGACGGAGAAGGCTTGGGACCGACCGGGGACGACCTAGGAAGGGATGAAAACCCAATGACCGGTGAAGAATCGACTGGAAAAAGCCTTGGGAAGGATTGGGGACGACCTAGGAGTCGGCTCTAGGGCTTGTGAACAGTGGCGGCTTGAGAAAGAAGTGTTTTCGAAACGACAAATCTAGGGTTAAAAAGTCGGATCCCGACTGCGAGTCGACTCCACTGAGTCGCCAGTCGACTCGACCTCGAGTCGACTCCAGAATATGCGCGAGTCGACTCTCCTTATGCGCCTGTAGACCTCGAGTCGACTCCCGACTATATGCGAGTCGACTCCCCCTCTGCTGCCATCTATGCGAGTCGACTCCCGCAAATGCGCGAGTCGACTCCCCCTCAGGAGCCGACTCTGAAACTTACTCGAGTCGTCTCTAACTTTGGCACACACCTAAAAATCATGCTATGTTCGTGCCGAATGAGGGAAAATCACTAAATTACGATCTGATTTGATGATCATTGAAAAGAAACTCTATTTTAACCACAATCTAATCATCAAAATCAATAAATCTAGTGGAAACTACCACTAGGATGGATCAATCACTCCTAATCCCCTCCTAAGCACACTAAATCTCTCTTCACTTAGGGGTTTTGTGAAAATGTCCGCTAATTGATCATCAGTACACACAAATTAGAGTGTCACATCACCATTCAATACATGATCTCTTATGAAGTGATGTCTTATCTCAATATGTTTAGTTCTTGAATGCTGAATTAGATTTTTAGTTAGATTAATGGCACTTGTATTATCACAATTAATGAGAATTTTATCTTGTTTAATGCCATAATCTTCTAATTGTTGTTTAATCCACAAGATTTGAGCACAACAACTCCCGGCTACAACATATTCAGCTTCAGCAGTAGATAATGCAACCGAGTTTTGTTTCTTGCTAAACCATGAGATAAGGTTTTCTCCTAGAAATTGACACGACCCGCTGGTACTTTTTCTATCAAGCTTACATCCAGCGAAGTCTGAATCTGTGTATCCTATTAAGTTTAGGCTAGATTCTTTAGAGTACCATAACCCTATATTCTTAGTTCCTATTAAATATTTAAAAATTCTCTTAACTGCAACTAGATGTGATTCTTTAGGATTAGCCTGATATCTAGCACACATGCAAACACTAAACATAATATCAGGTCTACTTGCAGTAAGATACAATAAAGATCCTATCGTATACAGTTTCTGATCTACAGATTTACCTGATTCATCTTGGTCTAATTTGCATGATGAGCTCATGGGGGTGCTGATTGACTTGTTTCCCTCCATATCAAACTTTTTGAGCATCTCCTTGATATATTTGGCTTGATTGATGAAGATGCCTCCTTCAGACTGTTTGATTTGAAGCCCGAGGAAGTAGTTCAGCTCTCCCATCATGCTCATCTCAAATTCACTCTGCATCAGATCAGCAAATTCTTCGCAGAGGCGATTGTTAGTAGCACCGAAAATAATATCATCAACATAAATCTGTACTAATAACATATCTTTATTTTGCTTTTTCAGAAATAGTGTTGTATCTACATTTCCCCTAGAGAATTTATGTTCTAATAGGAATTTGCTAAGCCTCTCATACCATGCTCTAGGTGCTTGTTTTAACCCATAAAGTGCTTTGTTCAGTTTATATACATGATTAGGATATTGATGATTTTCAAAACTAGGAGGTTGTTCTACATATACCTCCTCATTAATATACCCATTTAAAAATGCACTTTTTACATCCATTTGAAATAGTTTGAAGTCCTCAGAGCATGCATATGCTAATAATAATCTAATAGCCTCAAGTCTAGCTACAGGAGCAAAGGTTTCATCAAAATCTATACCTTCTTCTTGATTATAACCCTTTGCTACTAGTCTAGCCTTATTCCTTATAACAATTCCATTTTCATCAAGTTTATTTTTATAAATTCATTTAGTACCTATAATAGGATATTCAGAAGGTCTCTACTAGATTCCATACCTTGTTTCTAGTAAATTGGTTTAATTCTTCTTGCATTGCATTTATCCAATTTACATCATTTTCGGCTTCTTCTATATGTTTGGGCTCAAAGTGTGAGACAAAAGCTAGATGGTTATTTAAATTCCTAAGGGATGCTCTAGTCCTAACCGGTTGAGATGGATCATCTAGAATTAGTTCCTTAGGATGCCCGTGAGCATACCTCCAAGCTTTAGTTAGCCCATGATCCACAATAGCCTCTTGGCTTGATGATGCTCCTTCAATCAATTTTTGATTATCATCTTGTAATGCCATCTCATCTATCTTTTCTTCAAGAATTTCAACATCATCATCAAAATTCACTTTCTTACTAGAGGAGATGTCACTAGAATCATCAAATACAACATGTATAGATTCTTCTATAACTAAGGTTCTTTTATTAAAGACTCTATAGGCTTTGCTAGTTGTAGAGTAGCCTAAGAATATTTCCTCATCAGATTTAGAGTCAAATTTACCTAGATTATCTTTCCCATTATTATGAACAAAACACCTACATCCAAAAACATGAAAGTAATTGACTTTTGGTTTTCTGTTTTTCCAAAGTTCATAAGGTGTTTTCTTTATGATGGGTCTCAATAGAACTCTATTTAATATATGACAAGAAGTATGAATGGCTTCTCCCCAAAAGTACTTAGGGAGGTTACTTTCACATAACATAGTTCTAGCCATTTCCTCTAGAGTTCTATTTTTCCTCTCCACAACTCCATTTTGTTGTGGTGTCCTGGGTGCAGAAAAATTATGGGTTATCTCCTTTTTACTACAAAACTCTTCAAATGACTGATTTTCGAATTCGGTACCATGGTCACTTCTAATAGCTATAACTGAGGTATCTCTAGCATTGGTTACTTCTTTATGGAATTTTCTAAAAACAGAAAATGCTTGATCCTTATGTGCTAGGAACATGACCCATGTGTACCTAGAATAATCATTTACAATAACTAGACCATATTTATTTCCACCTAGGCTTGTTGTTCTAGTTGGTCCGAATAGGTCCATGTGTAGTAATTCTAGAGGTCTAGAAGTAGAGACACATTTTATGGATTTAAATGAGTTCCTAGATTGTTTGCCAAATTGACATGCTTCACATATTTTATTCTTTTCAAATTTTAATTTTGGCAAACCTATCACGGAATCTCTTTTAACTAGTTTAGTTATTGTGTCCATGCTTGCATGACCTAACTTACGGTGCCATAACCAACTAGCATCATTATCTTTAGTTTCATTAACAACTAAGCATTGGTTATGTTTTGCAAGATCTTCAAGGTCTACAACATATACATTTCCACGTCTAATTCCTTTAAAAACTAAACTATTGTCATTAGGGTTTGTTATAATGCATAGTGATGGTTTAAACATAACATCATACCCTTTATCACATAATTGACTAATGCTTAATAAGTTATGCTTAAGACCATCTACATATCTAACATTATCAATAAAAGTAGAAGGGGTGATTTGAACTTTACCAATACCAATGATGTGACCTTGGTTGTTGTCTCCAAAAGTCACAGCACCTCCCTTCTTAGCTTCAAGGGTGAAAAATTGATCCTTATCACCCGTCATGTGCCTTGAGCAGCCACTATCCAAATACCAGCAGTTTTTGTTGACCTTGGCTGCAAGACACTCCTACACAAGCAAATCATGTCATCTTAGGTACCCAAGTTTTCTTGGGTCCTTCATGGTTAGTCAAGTTGGTTCCTTTTGGAACCCATACCCTTTTAATTTTTCTTTTTGTTTTACCTTTCCTAAAATTACACACATTTGCTTTATGACCTATAGTTCCACAACAAAAGCAGGTTATTTTCTTAGTTTTACTTTCCTCGGCTTTAACAAAGAAGTTACTAAGGAGTTTTTGTTTATTTCTTGGTTTATATCCTCCCGCTTTATTAAATACTGCTCGTTGACTATTTAGTATCATATTCAATTTTTCTGAGCTATATGTAAATTTTTCAACTAAGGGTTTGTATTTGTTAAGTTCTTTGGTTAGTGTTTGATTTTCTGCCTTTAGATCATTTAGTTCTTTTGTGAGATCCTTGTTTAAGATTTGTTTATGGTTTTTAAGTTCTGAAAGTTCCTTAGTTAGTTTTTCATTATCCTTAGTTAAGGTATTAGTCTTTTGAGTTAAAAATTGGTTGCTTGTCTTAAGATCTATATTTTCTTTGGTGATTAAATCCTTATCCTTAACTAATGAATCATACTTACGGATATAAGTTTGGTTAGTTACTTTTAATTCTCTGTTTTTAACATTTATAGCCTTATATTCAATCATTAGTTCATTAAAGGCATCATAAAGCTCATCAAAAGTAAAATCTAAAGGCGATTCGAGCGTTACCTCATTTCCATTGGCCATGAAGCAGAAATTGGCCTTTTCCTCTTGTTCCTCATCCGATGAAGAGGATGATGAGTCTGAGTCGGATAGTGTCGTGACAAGAGCCTTCTTCTTCTTGTACTTGCTCCCCTTCTTCAGTAAAGGGCACTCAGCTCTTATGTGACCCGGCTTCTTGCACTCGTAACACCCAATCCCCTCATTTTTCCTTTCCTTACCTTTGTCCTTGCGGTAGGAATTTGAGGGGCCTCTCCTTTGATGATAGGACTTCTTGTGGTTGATGAATTTTCTGAATTTGCGCACAAGAAGTGCCTCACCATCATCATCCTCATGTTCTTCTTCTTCACTGCTGCTACTGCAAGATAAGTCCTTGTTAGATGAAGTAGATTTTAGAGCTATTACCTTTTTCTTATGGGAGGACTCTTCTTCGTTGTGTTGCTTCATGGTTAGCTCGTGCGTCATTAGGGATCCAAGAAGCTCCTCAAGTGGTAACTTGTTCAAGTCCTTGGCTTCTTGGATTGCCGTCACTTTAGCTTCCCATGACCTTGGTAGACACCGAAGGATTTTCCTGACAAGCTCACTGTTAGTATAGTTCTTGCCAAGGCTTTTTAGGCCATTGACAATGTCAGTAAACCTAGTGAACATGCATGTAATTGTTTCATTAGAATCCATTTTAAATAGTTCATACTTATGAACCAAAATATTTATTTTGGATTCTTTGACTTGATTCGTGCCCTCATGGGTCACTTCAAGTCTGTCCCAAATTTTTTTTGCAGAATTGCAAGTTGAGACCCTATTGAATTCATTTCTATCTAAGGCACAATAAAGTACATTCATAGCTTTAGAATTTAGTTGTGCCTTTCTCATGTCATGTTCATCCCAATCCTTTTCTAGTTTGGGTACCGTGACACCCTCTACATATATGGATGGGATGTATGGCCCATTAACTACAATGGTCCACATCTCATAGTCTTGGGCTTGGATGAATATTCTCATCCTAGCCTTCCAATATGAGTAGTCTGATCCATTAAAGAATGGGGGTCTTTGGGTGGACTGACCCTCAATGTGGGAAGATCCAAATGGGGTTGTCATTTCGATCTTTTACTCTTGAGTGGAAGAGTTTAGGCTCTGATACCACTTGTTGCCCAGATAGACAACCCAAGAGGGGGGGGCGTGAATTGGGTGTTAAAATAATTTAGATATTTAAAGCGTTGCGGATGACTAATTAAAACTATTGCAAGTTGTTTAATTAACTGCTATGTGCTGTGAGTGATAAGAGAGAAAGAAGAAGAGAGACAATCAATCACAAACACAAAGTTTTATAGTGGTTCGGAGCTAACCCTTGCTCCTACGTCCACTCCCCAAGTCTCACTTGGGAATTTCACTATAATTCCTTGGATTACAGCCGGTTGTTTTCCAAGCTCACAACCAAACTTGTTGTTTTACGAGCTCACAACGAACTCGGTCGGTTTTCCCAGGCTCACCGACTAGAACCACCCCGATTGTTTTTCCGGAATCACAATCAAACCCTTACACACGTTGGTTTTAAAAACTAGGCTCACCAACTAACCTCTATACCCTTGATTCAATCCTCCGATTGAGTCAAGCAAATACAAGTTGTAAATAAAATAGACAAACAGAAAAACAAGCTTCTCAAAAGCAGATGAAAGACAATATAATCTAAAAGGAGTTTAGAAGCCCTCAAACGCTTTTAAGTTGGAGAAGAGGAATGGCTTCTTAAACTTCGGTCTCCTCTTGAATGTGTAGTCGACTTGAATGCAGGAGGAGCTTCTTTAATTGCTGGGAAGATGTAGGTGGATGCAGTAAATGCAGATCTTCCCTTTTTCTCGTTGAAGAACAAGTTGCAGAGTTGAATGCTTGAATACTTGGAGTGGAATGGTTGTTCTCTTCCTTGCTACAGTCCTCTGTGGCTATTTAAACCAACCCCCACGGAAACTAGCCGTTAGAGACCTTTTTCTGCCCGTTCTGCACACTCTGCGCAGCCTGACAATGTGTCCGTTGGTGGGTTAGAGTCGACTCGCGCGATCAGGAGTCGACTCGGCTGTAGCGGGAGTCGACTCATACTTTTCCGGAGTCGACTCGACAACTGTTCCAGATTTGAATTAAAGTTGCCTTCGAGACTGGGAGTCGACTCGTCTTGACCCGGAGTCGACTCGCCAACTTCTGGAGCTGACTTGGCATTTTTTTGGAGTCGGCTCATCCCATGAAGTCCGTGGATCTATTTTTGAATTTGGTCCACTCGAGTCGACTCGACTGTTCTGGGAGTCGACTCGCCGCTCAGAGCCCGAACTTCCTATCTTCTGTCTTTTGGCTCGTCCAGTCTTGGAGTCGACTCGAACTTCCTCGGAGTCGACTCGGCTCTCAGTTTCCGAAACTTGGTCTTCTGCCTTTTTGATGTGAAGCTGCCTTGGAGTCGACTCTAGCTGTCTGGGAGTCGACTCAAATCTCAGAGGCAGTAACTTGGTCTTCTGTCTTCTTTGTGGTCGCGGAGTCTCGGAGTCGACTCGCGTAATGCGGGAGTCGACTCGAATCTCAGAGTCCAGAATCTGCCCTCTGACTTTTTCTTTGTGTACTGCTGAGAGTCGACTCTTGCTGTCTTTGGAGTCGACCTGCCAACCATCGGAGTCGACTCGCGTTCCACTGGAGTCGACTCGAATCTCAGACCATAGCCACCAGACCTTCACCCAGTCCTGAGCCCAATTCAGACTACCCAGACCTTCCAGACCATCCAGACCTTCCATCCACTCCTCCTGCTCCTACCACCTCCGCCGGACCTTCCTCCTCGGCTCCACCATCCATGGAAGTCCGGATTGATCCTGAGCAGCTCCGGGAGCTGCGACAGGAGATAGTCAGAGATGTGAGGGATGAGCTGCTTCGGGAGCTCCGAGGCTCGGTGCCTGCTCCCTCTCCTGCGCCCACATCCTCCGCATTGGTTCCGTCCTTGACAGCCGTGACAGACATGACGGCTGAAGTGCGGCAAGAAATCTACAACATGAGGACCTTGGTGCAGGCCCAGTTCCATAGCATGAGTGAGGTCACAGGCACCACTCGACAGATGCGAGAGGAGATAGGTCGTGACATGCACACCACCACCGAGGGGGCCGAGCGCTTGTCGAATGTACTCATCGACAAGCTGGACGCACTTCAGACGTCGGTGACTGGGCTTCAGACGTCGGTGACTGAGCTCTCCACTACACATAGCAGAGCCACTACGTCTATTATCACGTAGCTTGGCCATGTTACAGATGCAGTCACCCTTCTCATGGAGCAGAGCCGATTGAGAGGAGGAGCCACATCCACGAGAGGAGGATCCACATCCTCGAGAGGAGGTGCCTCATCCTCGAGGAGGCCATAGATGTTTTTGTGTTTTGTCTTGTTTTACTTTACTTATTGTATTCTCAAATGTATTCACATTCATATCAATACAATAAGTAGACATTTTATCTTCAATTATGTGCCATTTGATGATTGGTTGTGCCATTGATTGTGTGTGATTACCTCCTTTTTGGTATGATGACAAAAAGGGGGAGAAATATGTATAAAAGATGTAAAAGGGGAGAAATATGGATGAAATATGTAAAAGAAATAAGAAATCAATGGAAATCAATAAAAAGATAAACTCTTAAAAACACACACAAATTTGTTCTAAGTGGATTCGGTACCTCGAGGCTCATTATCTCTCTTTTGGGGCTCCTAATGGAGTAATCTCCAGAATCTATTCAAGGGATATTCGGAGATTAGCTGAATCCTACTCGAGAACAAATTGACAGATTTTTCCTCTAAAAACCAAAATTTCAGTTCAAATACTTCAAAGCATTAAAAGGAAATTCAGAGAATCAAAACATAGTTGAATGCATATGTTGAGGGGGAGAATCTGAATTTTAATCAAGCTAAATCATTAATGACATATAAGCCAAACAATTGATTGCATAATATGAAGGCTTATATAATTCCAAATGAAAGGGGGAGCTTTAACTCCGAAATTTATTGTTTCACTCCTTTCAAACTTGGATAAATTAAATTATCAGACATTTGAATTCATTTATGGATTTTACTTCATTGTTTATTGAGCAATTCATTTTACATATACTCAATGTTTTGTCATCATCAAAAAGGGGGAGATTGTGGAGTGATTGATTAAAACCCCATTTGATTTTGATGAGCTCAAAGCATTTGAGTATATCTTTTGATTACTAATGAATTCAATTGAGTGTTTCAGTGAAAATCCTGCCTAAGTGTCCCAAGACTTGGTTCATAATTTTTGGATAAGTTAAGAAGTCAGCCTGAACTAAAGTCTGAGACTCGAGTCGACTCCAGAGTATCACGAGTCGACTCCAAGCGTATCAAGTTCACTGGCACAAGCTCGAGTCGACTCCAGATCAGTACGAGTCGACTCCGACTGAGAACAGAAAGAAGAATAGAAAGCTTCATCTCAGAACCTGTCAACGAGTCGACTCCTGAAGTGCGCGAGTCGACTCCGATGTTCACCGAGTCGACTCCAAGGAAGTAAGAGTCGACTCCGAGCAGTCACAGGCAGAAAAGTCAGAGAGCAGTTTTCGGGTCTGAGATTCGAGTCGACTCCAGTGGAACGCGAGTCGACTCCGATGGATGGCAAGTCGACTCCAAAGAAGGTGAGAGTCGACTCTCAGAGGAACACAAGGAAAAAGTCAGAGAACGATTTTTGGACTCTGAGATTCGAGTCGACTCCCGCAGTACGCGAGTCGACTCCGAGACTCCGCGACCATCAACAGACAGAAGACCAAGTTACTGCCTCTGAGATTCGAGTCGACTCCCAGAAAGCTCGAGTCGACTCCAAGACAGCTTCACATCAAAAAGGCAGAAGACCAACTTTCGGAAACTGAGAGCCGAGTCGACTCCGAGGAAGTTCGAGTCGACTCCAAGACTGGACGAGCCAAAAGACAGAGGATCGAGAGTTCGGGCTCTGAGATTCGAGTCGACTCCCAGGACAGTCGAGTCGACTCGAGTGGACAAAATTCAAAATTGGATCCACGGACTTCAGTGGATGAGCCGACTCCAAAATTGCCAAGTCAGCTCCAAAAGTTGGCGAGTCGACTCCGGGTCAAGACGAGTCGACTCCCAGTCGTGAAGGCAACTTTAATTCAAATTTGGAACAGTTGCCGAGTCGACTCCGGAAAAGCTTGAGTCGACTCCCGCTACAGCTGAGTCGACTCCTGATCGCGCGAGTCGACTCCAACCCACCAACGGACATATTGTCAGGCTGCGCAGAGTGTGCAGAACGGGCAGAAAAAGCACTCTAACGGCTAGTTTCCGTAGGGGTTGGCTTAAATAGCCACAGAGGACTGTAGCAAGGCAGAGAACACTCATTCCACTCCAACTAATCAAGCATTCAAGCTCTGCAACGTGTTCTTCAACGAAAAAGAGGAAGATCTACATTTACTGCATCCACCTACATCTTCCCAGCAATTAAAGCCTCCTCCTCCTGCATTCAAGTCGACTACTCATTCAAGAGGAGACCAGAAGTTTAAGAAGCCATTCCTCTTCTCTAACCTAAAAGCGTTTGAGGCTTCTTAACTTCATTTATTGTTCATATTGTCTTTTATCTGCTTTTGAGAAGCTGTATTTTTCTGTTTCTTCTTTTCATCTACACATTGTATTTGCTTGGTTCAATCGGGGGATTGAATCAAGGGGATTGAGGTTGGTTGGTGAGCCGAGTGTAAAACCAACGTGTGTAAGGGTTCGATTGTGATCCCGGGAAAACAATCGGGGCGGTTCTAGTCGGTGAGCCTGGGAAAACCGACCGAGTTCGTTGTGAGCTCGTAAAATAACAAGTTTGGTTGTGAGCTTGAAAAACAACCGGCTGTAATCCAAGGGGGTTATAGTGAATTCCCAAGTGAGACTTGGGGAGTGGACGTAGGAGCAAGGGTTAGCTCCGAACCACTATAAAACTTTGTGTTTGTGATTGCTTGTCTCTATTCTTCTTCCTCTCATATCACTCACAGCACTTAGTAATTAATTAAATAACTTGCAATAGTTTTTAATTAATCATCCATAACGATTTAAATTATCTAAATCATTTTAAAACCCAATTCACCCCCCCCTCTTGGGTTGTCTATCTGGGCAACAAGTGGTATCAGAGCCTAAACTCTTCCACCCAAGAGTTAAAAGATCAAAATGACAACCCCATTTGGATCTTCCCACATTGAGGGTCAGTCCACCCAAAGACCCCCTTTCTTTAATGGATCCGACTACACATACTGGAAGGCTAGGATGAGAATATTCATCCAAGCCCAAGACTATGAGATGTGGACCATTGTAGTAAATGGCCCATACATCCCATCCACATATGTAGAGGGTATCACGGTACCCAAATTAGAAAAGGATTGGGATGAACATGACATGAGAAAGGCACAACTAAATTCTAAAGCTATGAATGTGTTTTACTGTGCCTTAGACAGAAATGAATTCAATAGGGTCTCTACTTGCAACTCTGCAAAAGAGATCTGGGATAGACTTGAAGTGACCCATGAGGGCACAAATCAAGTTAAAGAATCCAAAATTAATATATTAGTTCATAAGTATGAACTATTTAAAATGGATTCTAATGAGACAATCACTAGCATGTTCACTAGGTTTACTGACATTGTCAATGGCCTAAAAAGCCTTGGCAAGAACTATACTAACAGTGAGCTTGTCAGGAAAATCCTTCGGTGTCTACCAAGGTCTTGGGAAGCTAAAGTGACGGCAATCCAAGAAGCCAAGGACTTGAACAAATTACCACTCGAGGAGCTTCTTGGATCCCTAATGACGCACGAGCTAACCATGAAGCAACACAACGAGGAAGAGTCCTCCCACAAGAAAAAGGTAATAGCTCTAAAATCTACTTCATCTAACAAGGATTTATCTTGCAGCAGCAGCAGTGAAGATGAAGAACATGAGGAAGATGATGGTGAGGCACTTCTTGTGCGCAAGTTCAAGAAATTCATCAACCACAAGAAGGCTTATCATCAAAGGAGAGGCCCCTCAAATTCCTATCGAAAGGATAAGGGTAAGGAAAGGGAAAATGAGGGGATTGGGTGTTACGAGTGCAAGAAGCCGGGTCACATAAGAGCTGAGTGCCCTTTACTGAAGAAGGGGAGTAAGTACAAGAAGAAGAAGGCTCTTGTCACTACACTATCCGACTCCGACTCATCATCCTCCTCATCAGATGATGAACAAGAAGAGAAGGCCAATTTCTGCTTCATGGCCAATGAAAATGAGGTAACTTCCGATACGCATTTTGATTTTTCTTTTGATGAACTTTATGATACTTTTAATGAACTAATGATTGAATATAAGGATATAAATGTTAAAAACAGAGAACTAAAAGTAACTAACCAAACTTATATCCGTAAGTATGATTCATTAGTTAAGGATAAAGATGCTCTTATCAAAGAAAATCTAGAACTCAAGTCAAGCAACCAACTCTTAGTTAAGAAAACTAACACCTTAAGTAAAGATAACGAAAAACTAACTAAGGAACTTTCAGAGCTTAAAAACCATAAACAAATCTTAAACAAGGATCTAACAAACAAACTAAATGATCTAAAAATAGAAAATCAAACACTAACTAAAGAACTTAACAAATACAAACCCTTAGTTGAAAAATTTACATATAGTTCTGAAAAGTTAAATATGATACTCAATAGTCAACGAGCAGTATTTAATAAAGCGGGTTTAGGATATAAACCAAGAAATAAACAAAAACTTCTTAGTAACTTCTTTGTTAAAGTTGGAGAAACTAAAACTAAGAAAATAACCTGCTTTTGTTGTGGAACTATAGGTCATAAAGCAAATGTGTGTAATTTTAGGAAAGGTAAATCAAGAAGGAAAATTAAAAGGGTATGGGTTCCAAAAGGAACCAACTTGACTAACCATGAAGGACCCAAGAAAACTTGGGTACCTAAGTTGACATGACTTGCTTGTGTAGGAGTGTCTTGCAGCCAAGGTCAACAAAAACTGCTGGTATTTGGATAGTGGCTGCTCAAGGCACATGACGGGTGATAAGGATCAATTTTTCACCCTTGAAGCTAAGAAGGGAGGTGCTGTGACCTTTGGAGACAACAACCAAGGTCACATCATTGGTATTGGTAAAGTTCAAATCACCCCTTCTACTTATATTGATAATGTTAGATATGTTGATGGTCTTAAGCATAACTTATTAAGCATTAGTCAATTATGTGATAAAGGGTATGATGTTATGTTTAAACCATCACTATGCATTATAACAAACCCTAATGATAATAGTTTAGTTTTTAAAGGAATTAGACGAGGAAATGTATATGTTGTAGACCTAGAAGATCTTGCAAAACATAACCAATGTTTAGTTGTTAATGAAACTAAAGAAAATGATGCTAGTTGGTTATGGCACCGTAAGTTAGGTCATGCAAGCATGGACACAATAACTAAACTAGTTAAAAGAGACTCCGTGATAGGGTTGCCAAAATTAAAATTTGAAAAGAACAAAATATGTGAAGCATGTCAATTTGGCAAACAATCTAGGAACTCATTTAAATCCATAAAATGTGTCTCTACCTCTAGGCCTCTAGAATTATTACACATGGACCTATTCGGACCAACTAGAACAACAAGCCTAGGTGGAAATAAATATGGTCTAGTTATTGTAGATGATTACTCTAGGTACACATGGGTCATGTTCCTAGCACATAAGGATCAAGCATTTTCTGTTTTTAAGAAGTTCCATAAGGAAGTAACAAATGCTAGAGAGTCTTCAGTCATAGCCATTAGAAGTGACCATGGAACTGAATTCGAAAATCAGTCATTTGATGAATTTTGTAGTAAGAAGGGGATAACCCATAATTTCTCTGCACCTAGGACACCACAACAAAATGGAGTTGTGGAAAGGAAGAATAGAACACTAGAGGAAATGGCTAGAACTATGTTATGTGAAAGTAACCTCCCTAAGTACTTTTGGGGAGAAGCCATTAATACCTCTTGTCACATATTAAATAGAGTTCTATTAAGACCCATCATAAAGAAAACACCATATGAACTGTGGAAAAACAGAAAACCAAAAGTTAATTACTTTCATGTTTTTGGATGTAGGTGTTTTGTTCATAATAATGGGAAAGATAATCTAGGTAAATTTGACTCTAAATCTGATGAGGGAATATTCTTAGGTTACTCTACAACTAGTAAAGCCTATAGAGTCTTTAATAAAAGAACCTTAGTGATAGAAGAATCTATACATGTTGTATTTGATGATTCTAGTGACATCTCCTCTAGTAAGAAAGTTAATTTTGATGATGATGTTGAAATTCTTGAAGAAAAGATAGATGAGATGGGATTACAGGATGATAATCAAAAATTGATTGAAGGAGCATCATCAAGCCAAGAGGCTATTGTGGATCATGGGCTAACTAAAGCTTGGAGGTATGCTCACGGGCATCCTAAGGAACTAATTCTAGATGATCCATCTCAACCGGTTAGGACTAGAGCATCTCTTAGGAATTTGAATAACCATCTAGCTTTTGTTTCACACTTTGAGCCCAAACATATAGAAGAAGCCGAAAATGATGTAAATTGGATAAATGCAATGCAAGAAGAACTAAACCAATTTACTAGAAACAAAGTGTGGAATTTAGTAGAGAGACCTTCAGAATATCCAATTATTGGTACTAAATGGATTTATAAAAATAAACTTGATGAAAATGGAATTGTTATAAGGAATAGGGCTAGACTAGTAGCAAAGGGGTATAATCAAGAAGAAGGTATAGATTTTGATGAAACCTTTGCTCCCGTAGCTAGACTTGAGGCCATTAGACTATTATTAGCATATGCATGCTCTAAGGACTTCAAACTATTTCAAATGGACGTAAAAAGTGCATTTTTAAATGGGTATATTAATGAGGAGGTATATATAGAACAACCTCCGGATTTTGAAAATCATCAATACCCTAATCATGTATATAAACTGAACAAAGCACTTTATGGTTTAAAGCAAGCACCTAGAGCATGGTATGAGAGACTTAGCAAATTCCTATTAGAACATGAATTCTCTAGGGGAAATGTAGATACAACCCTATTTCTGAAAAAGCAAAATAAAGATATGTTATTAGTACAGATTTATGTTGATGATATCATTTTCGGTGCTACTAACAATCGCCTCTGCGAAGAATTTGCTGATTTGATGCAGAGTGAGTTTGAGATGAGCATGATGGGAGAGCTGAACTACTTTCTCGGGCTTCAAATCAAACAGTCTGAAGGAGGCATCTTCATCAATCAAGCCAAATATATCAAGGAGATGCTCAAGAAGTTTGATATGGAGGGAAACAAATCAATCAGCACCCCCATGAGCTCATCATGCAAATTAGATCAAGATGAATCAGGTAAATCTGTAGATCAAAAACTTTATAGAGGTATGATAGGATCCTTATTGTATCTTACTGCAAGTAGACCTGATATTATGTTTAGTGTTTGCATGTGTGCTAGATATCAGGCTAATCCTAAAGAATCACATCTAGCTGCATTTAAGAGAATTTTTAAATACTTAATAGGAACTAAGAACATAGGGCTATGGTACTCTAAAGAATCTAGCCTAAACTTAATAGGATACACAGATTCAGACTTCGCTGGATGTAAGCTTGATAGAAAAAGTACCAGCGGGTCGTGTCAATTTCTAGGAGAAAACCTTATCTCATGGTTTAGCAAGAAACAAAACTCGGTTGCATTATCTACTGCTGAAGCTGAATATGTTGCAGCCGGGAGTTGTTGTGCTCAGATCTTGTGGATTAAACAACAATTAGAAGATTATGGCATTAAACAAGATAAAATTCCTATTAACTGTGATAATTCAAGTGCCATTAATCTAACTAAAAATCCAATTCAGCACTCAAGAACTAAACACATTGAGATAAGACATCACTTCATAAGAGATCATGTATTGAATGGTGATGTGACACTCTAATTTGTTTGTACTGATAATCAATTAGCAGACATTTTTACAAAATCCCTAAGTGAAGAGAGGTTTAGTGTGCTTAGAAGGGGATTAGGAGTGATTGATCCATCCTAGTGGTAGTTTCCACTAGATTCATTGATTTTGATGATTAGATTGTGGTTAAATTGGAGTTTCTTTTCAAAGATCATCAAATCAGATCGAAATTTAGTGATTTTCCCTCATTTGGCACGATAATAGCATGATTTTTAGGTGCGTGCCAAGGTTAGAGACGACTCGAGTAAGTTTCAAAGCCGGCTCCTAAGGGGGAGTCGACTCGCGCATTGGCGGGAGTCGACTCGCAAAGATGGCAGCAGAGGGAGAGTCGACTCGCATACAGTCGGGAGTCGACTCGAGGTCTACAGGCGCATAAGGAGAGTCGACTCGCGCATATTCTGGAGTCGACTCGAGGTCGAGTCGACTCGCGACTCAGTGGAGTCGACTCGCAGTCGGGATCCGACTTTTTAACCCTAGATTTGTCGTTTCGAAAACACTTTTCTCTCAAGCCGCCACTGTTCAAAAAGCCCTAGAGCCGACTCCTAGGTCGTCCCCGATCGTCTCCAACCCCTTTTCCGTCGACCTCTCACCGTTCTTTAGGTTTTCATCCCGTCTAGGTCAAAATGCCGCTTAAGACCGTAGTTAGGAAGAGGTCCCGACCCGAGGCCGGTCCCGAGCGGCGCTCCAAGGCGCGGCACGATTCCGCGAGGCAACCACCTCCGGCTCGTTCCCCGCCTAGGGCGGTTCCCGCAAGGCCGTTGGCCGGGAAGGCCGTCACCACCGGGAGGTATGTCGACTTCGACTATCTCTCTCGGGAAGGGTTCACCATAGGTGATAGGCTTAGAGCCCAGGGCCTAGAGTACTTCCTCACTTTGGACCTTCCCACATATCCAGGCCTTGTTAGAGAGTTTTATGGTACCGTCCATCGGGGAGATGGAGGTATCGAGGGCACTGTAGCCGGTGTCCCTCTGTTTATCACGGAGGATCTTATTGCCCACATCCTCCACCTTCCATTAGTAGGGGTGGCTCCCACACACCCTGAGGATAGGGTTGAGGCCCTTACGGCCGTTCTAGGGCATCCACCTCAGTCCCCCCTAGACGAGGTATCTGCTAGCTCACTTCCGATTGAAGTGAGAATCCTTTTGAGTATTCTGTCTAGGTCCATCTTCCCTAAGACAGGGAGATTTGATTTTGTAAATGAGAGAGACCTAGCTCTTATGTTTTATATCCTTCAGGACACCCCAATCAACTTTCCCAAACTCATCTATAGGTATATGTGTGAGCCCCTAGATAGACCTAGGCTCACCCTCCCATACGGCATGATTTTCACCCTTCTTTTTAGGGAGTACGAGGTTTCCATTCCTGAGGGGGAGCCCTTTCGCGCTTTGCGATGGACTGATCGCACGCGTGCGGGGACCCTACACAGGATGGGGTTTCGGAAGAGAAAGGGGGTATGGGTTAGGAAGTCTACCCTCACCGCTCAGACCACCAGACCTTCACCCAGTCCTGAGCCCGATTCAGACTACCCAGACCTTCCAGACCATCCAGACCTTCCATCCACTCCTCCTGCTCCTACCACCTCCGCCGGACCTTCCTCCTCGGCTCCACCATCCATGGAAGTCCGGATTGATCCTGAGCAGCTCCGGGAGCTGCGACAGGAGATAGTCAGAGATGTGAGGGATGAGCTGCTTCGGGAGCTCCGAGGCTCAGTGCCTGCTCCCTCTCCTGCGCCCACATCCTCCGCATTGGTTCCGTCCTTGACAGCCGTGACAGACATGACGGCTGAAGTGCGGCAAGAAATCTACAACATGAGGACCTTGGTGCAGGCCCAGTTCCATAGCATGAGTGAGGTCACAGGCACCACTCGACAGATGCGAGAGGAGATAGGTCGTGACATGCACACCACCACCGAGGGGGCCGAGCGCTTGTCGAATGTACTCATCGACAAGCTGGACGCACTTCAGACGTCGGTGACTGGGCTTCAGACGTCGGTGACTGAGCTCTCCACTACACATAGCAGAGCCACTACGTCTATTATCACGCAGCTTGGCCATGTTACAGATGCAGTCACCCTTCTCATGGAGCAGAGCCGATTGAGAGGAGGAGCCACATCCACGAGAGGAGGACCCACATCCTCGAGAGGAGGTGCCTCATCCTCGAGGAGGCCATAGATGTTTTTGTGTTTTGTCTTGTTTTACTTTACTTATTGTATTCTCAAATGTATTCACATTCATATCAATACAATGAGTAGACATTTTATCTTCAATTATGTGCCATTTGATGATTGGTTGTGCCATTGATTGTGTGTGATTACCTCCTTTTTGGTATGATGACAAAAAGGGGGAGAAATATGTATAAAAGATGTAAAAGGGGAGAAATATGGATGAAATATGTAAAAGAAATAAGAAATCAATGGAAATCAATAAAAAGATAAACTCTTAAAAACACACACAAATTTGTTCTAAGTGGATTCGGTACCTCGAGGCTCATTATCTCTCTTTTGGGGCTCCTAATGGAGTAATCTCCAGAATCTATTCAAGGGATATTCGGAGATTAGCTGAATCCTACTCGAGAACAAATTGACAGATTTTCCCTCTAAAAACCAAAATTTCAGTTCAAATACTTCAAAGCATTAAAAGGAAATTCAGAGAATCAAAACATAGTTGAATGCATATGTTGAGGGGGAGAATCTGAATTTTAATCAAGCTAAATCATTAATGACATATAAGCCAAACAATTGATTGCATAATATGAAGGCTTATATAATTCCAAATGAAAGGGGGAGCTTTAACTTCGAAATTTATTGTTTCACTCCTTTCAAACTTGGATAAATTAAATTATCAGACATTTGAATTCATTTATGGATTTTACTTCATTGTTTATTGAGCAATTCATTTTACATATACTCAATGTTTTGTCATCATCAAAAAGGGGGAGATTGTGGAGTGATTGATTAAAACCCCATTTGATTTTGATGAGCTCAAAGCATTTGAGTATATCTTTTGATTACTAATGAATTCAATTGAGTGTTTCAGTGAAAATCCTGCCTAAGTGTCCCAAGACTTGGTTCATAATTTTTGGATAAGTTAAGAAGTCAGCCTGAACCAAAGTCTGAGACTCGAGTCGACTCCAGAGTATCACGAGTCGACTCCAAGCGTATCAAGTTCACTGGCACAAGCTCGAGTCGACTCCAGATCAGTACGAGTCGACTCCGACTGAGAACAGAAAGAAGAACAGAAAGCTTCATCTCAGAACCTGTCAACGAGTCGACTCCTGAAGTGCGCGAGTCGACTCCGATGTTCACCGAGTCGATTCCAAGGAAGTAAGAGTCGACTCCGAGCAGTCACAGGCAGAAAAGTCAGAGAGCAGTTTTCGGGTCTGAGATTCGAGTCGACTCCAGTGGAACGCGAGTCGACTCCGATGGATGGCAAGTCGACTCCAAAGAAGGTGAGAGTCGACTCTCAGAGGAACACAAGGAAAAAGTCAGAGAACGATTTTTGGACTCTGAGATTCGAGTCGACTCCCGCAGTACGCGAGTCGACTCCGAGACTCCGCGACCATCAACAGACAGAAGACCAAGTTACTGCCTCTGAGATTCGAGTCGACTCCCAGAAAGCTCGAGTCGACTCCAAGACAGCTTCACATCAAAAAGGCAGAAGACCAACTTTCGGAAACTAAGAGCCGAGTCGACTCCGAGGAAGTTCGAGTCGACTCCAAGACTGGACGAGCCAAAAGACAGAGGATCGGGAGTTCGGGCTCTGAGATTCGAGTCGACTCCCAGGACAGTCGAGTCGACTCGAGTGGACAAAATTCAAAATTGGATCCACGGACTTCAGTGGATGAGCCGACTCCAAAATTGCCAAGTCAGCTCCAAAAGTTGGCGAGTCGACTCCGGGTCAAGACGAGTCGACTCCCAGTCGTGAAGGCAACTTTAATTCAAATTTGGAACAGTTGCCGAGTCGACTCCGGAAAAGCTTGAGTCGACTCCCGCTACAGCCGAGTCGACTCCTGATCGCGCGAGTCGACTCCAACCCACCAACGGACATATTGTCAGGCTGCGCAGAGTGTGCAAAACGGGCAGAAAAAGCACTCTAACGGCTAGTTTCCGTGGGGGTTGGCTTAAATAGCCACAGAGGACTGTAGCAAGGCAGAGAACACTCATTCCACTCCAACTAATCAAGCATTCAAGCTCTGCAACGTGTTCTTCAACGAAAAAGAGGAAGATCTGCATTTACTACATCCACCTACATCTTCCCAGCAATTAAAGCCTCCTCCTCCTGCATTCAAGTCGACTACTCATTCAAGAGGAGACCAGAAGTTTAAGAAGCCATTCCTCTTCTCTAACCTAAAAGCGTTTGAGGCTTCTTAACTTCATTTATTGTTCATATTGTCTTTTATCTGCTTTTGAGAAGCTGTATTTTTCTGTTTCTTCTTTTCATCTACACATTGTATTTGCTTGGTTCAATCGGGGGATTGAATCAAGGGGATTGAGGTTGGTTGGTGAGCCGAGTGTAAAACCAACGTGTGTAAGGGTTCGATTGTGATCCCGAAAAAACAATCGGGGCGGTTCTAGTCGGTGAGCCTGGGAAAACCGACCGAGTTCGTTGTGAGCTCGTAAAACAACAAGTTTGGTTGTGAGCTTGGAAAACAACCGGCTGTAATCCAAGGGGGTTATAGTGAATTCCCAAGTGAGACTTAGGGAGTGGACGTAGGAGCAAGGGTTAGCTCCGAACCACTATAAAACTTTGTGTTTGTGATTGCTTGTCTCTATTCTTCTTCCTCTCATATCACTCACAGCACTTAGTAATTAATTAAATAACTTGCAATAGTTTTTAATTAATCATCCATAACGATTTAAATTATCTAAATCATTTTAAAACCCAATTCACCCCCCCCCCCCTCTTGGGTTGTCTATCTGGGCAACAGACCCACTGCCAATG
The DNA here is from genome assembly GCF_051530095.1 of Phoenix dactylifera. NCBI lineage: Eukaryota > Viridiplantae > Streptophyta > Magnoliopsida > Arecales > Arecaceae > Phoenix > Phoenix dactylifera. The sequence goes on along the minus strand of NC_143194.1, from coordinate 14,706,289 downwards.
AATCTCAAGGAAATTCTATTCCTACTCCTTATGTGCCACCACATAGGAAATCCCTTGAAGATACTTTGCAAACTTTCATGCAAGGGTAGACTCAAATAAATCAGAATACAATGCAATCACTCCAAGAACTTAAAAATTCTAAAGGTAGAATTGAGGCTCAACTCAATGTTAGAAAAAAAGGGACATTTCCAGCCAACCTCAATCTAACCCAAAGGGTCAACATGAGGTCCATGAAGCAAGTTCATCCCAACCAAAATTTGAACAAGTTAAGTCTGTCACAACACTTCGTAGCGGAAAAATAATTAACAAAGAAATTCCGACAAAAGATGACAAACCTGAAAAATCTATTGAAAAGAAGGATGAAGATGATAATGAACAAGATGATCCAATACCGCATCACAAGATAGTTGCTCCATTTCCTCCACGCTTGCTTGCAGCTAAAAAGGGAATACCTGACCAAGAAATTCTGGATATCTTTAAACAAGTAAAGATTAACATTCCTTTATTAGATGCCATTAAGCAGATCCCATCTTATGCCAAATTTTTGAAAGATCTTTGTACCATAAAGCGAAAGCTTTACGCACAAAAGAAAGCTTTTCTAACTGAACAGGTGAGTGCTATTCTCAAACACAACACCCCACCTAAGTATAAAGATCCTGGTTGTCCTACCATATCTTGTATCATAGGAAACTTCAGGATACAACGAGCCCTTCTTGATTTAGGTGCAAGTGTTAACTTACTGCCTTATTCAGTTTATGAACAGTTAGAACTTGGTGAACTAAAACCCACCAAGGTTACTCTCCAACTTGCCGATCGATCTATAAAGATACCAAGAGGAGTAGTCGAGGATGTACATGTCCAAATTGATAAATTCTATTTTTCAGTCGACTTCATAGTATTAGATACCCAGCCTGTCATGAACTGTACCACTTCAATACCTGTCATCTTAGGCCGCCCATTTCTAGCTACTTCCAATGCTTTGATCAACTGTCGAAATGAAATAATGAAAATGTCATTCGAAAATATGACTATAGATTTTAATATATTTAACATTTGCAAACAACCCAATAATTGTTAGATGTATGCCCTAGAAGCCAATTTGGCTGACACATTGTTGATTCTAGGGACATAATTTTGTACTTGACTATTTATTATTGAATAAATAAAAGGCATCTTTTCATTCATATTGTTTATGTGTCTATGAATCGTCCAAGAAATTAATAAGATGATGATACATATTCTCAAGAGTTGAGAATTTGAGCCATGTATCATTGGTGATTAATTTCTAAATGCTCCTGATCAATGGATCATCACGAGGACGGTGATCGATCCGATCAGTGCACAGATCACTTTTCTTCTGGATGGACGAGACTTGAGTCCACAGTGTAGGGACACTGAAGTGATAGTGCAGGTGCTTGTTAGAGAACAAGGGTACTGAGCATGACCAAGACAAGAAGTCACTTGGATGTCTATCCACTCGTCAGTGACTTGCTTGATGTTGCAGTAGTGTGACTGGTCCTTTGACCTGCGGTGCTTCGGCTACTCACAGTGAGGTTATTGTAGTTTGACTGCACACATACATGGTCTCTAGCCATATGGGTCCATGCAGTGTAGATTGGCTGCAGTAGGTTCACTGTAGGAGTAGGGTATGCACCTATAAGGAATCTATCGACCTTGATAGAAGAGGAGTGATCCTATGTGATTTGTTAGACTGAGTTCTAAGACCTTGGCCAAGGCAGTAATATAAAGTGGAAAAAGAGTTTTTCACTATCGAACTCAAGTCGAATAAATCTTGACATATGACAGACGATGGGGTTTGACGAGTTGTCCATGACCTCCGTCCTGTAGGGATCCACGATAGTAGGACTGTATCACATGTTAACTGCACCTAGAGGTTCATCATTCCATTCTGCTGGGTAGCCACTACATGCTGCTTGGTGTCACTGGTGGATGGTGGGACTCATAGGGATTATCTTGATGATCGATAAACCCTAACGAGTTGAGTTGGAATCGTTCCAACCCATTGAAAGGAGTTTTCAATGATATTGAGATAGAGATCACAATATATCTCACTACCAGTCAGAATAGAACCTATGGGGTCACACACAATAGAAGTATTGACCGATCCGATGGTTGAAATCGTGATTAGGAATCACAAGAAATCAATTTGATTGATAAGAAGTTGAAGAAGGAACAAAGGGAATTAATTAATTGGACTTAAACACAAATCCTACTTCGGGTAGGATTCCTAGAGTTCTAATTGGATTAGGGCTGGGAATCCTAGTTGGAGTAGGACTGGAATTCCTACTTGGAATAGGATTCCTACAATCCTAATGAGATTAGGAACTTTGAATTTTGAATAGGATTCCTACTTGGAGTAGGATTCCTAGAAATCCTAATTAGATTAGGACTTCGGATTCAAATAGAGTCCTAATTGGATTAGGACTAAAATTAAATACATCCTAATTAGATTAGGATTCCTTAAGTCTAAATTAATTATTAATCTAATGAATCAACATGACTCCTAATTGGATTAGGATTGAAGAGTTCAATTGAGTCATGGTTCATTCAAGTCCTAATTAGATTAGGACTAGCATAGATTGAACCCAATTTGGCTAATCCTAATTGGATTGGGATTAAACCATAAGAGAGGCACCTAATCCTCTTTGGAAGAGGATTAGGGCATCACAAGGAGGAGGGATCACGCCCCTCCTCCTCTCCTTGTGTGCGGCATGAAGAGAGGGGCCGGCGCCCCCCCTTCCCTCTTAGGAAATATGTCTAGGGCTCCTAGATTGTAGGAGCCCTAGATGGCTTTATAAGGAGGCATGAGGCCGGCGCCCTAGCTAAGAGCTCTCTTCCTCCTCTTGCTTCCGCCATCATCCCCTCTCCTCCCTTGGTTGGGCCGAAAGCAAGGTGCAAGCAAGTTGAAGCTTGGCGGCATCCCTTCTCCTTCCTCTTGGCTTCAACGCGTGTGGAGAGAAGAAGGCTGCGAAGGGCTTTGATCTTCTTCCTCTTCTTCATCCTTCTTCTTCCTTCTCTCTAGTGCAATCAAGAGTTGATTGAAAGAGAGGACATCAGCCATCAAAGCTATCTCTGCAAGGGAGCTAGCACCCCGGTGAGATAGAGAGCTTGGATCGGATCCTGCTTCGTGTGGATACCCGTAGAGGCCGGACGTTTGAACGGCTTCAAGCGAACCCTCTTCCAAAACCACGAATTCAGATTTACGGTGATCATCTACCCGCGCAAGGTGAAGATCTGATCTTCCTAATAGTTTTAAAAGTTTTAATTCTTACCTAATTACGAAAGGTCTCGAAACAACGTTCATGCGATGAACGTCGAACCCGTGCATGCCGATTCCGCTGCCATCTGAAAATTTTTTGAAATATCAGCGGCATGGGCGGGTTCCCAACAGTGGTATCAGAGCCTAGGCTTCGTAGATTAAGGTAAGAATTAAATATCTAAAGGCTTATTAGATCTAAAAATTGATTGATCATGCATGCTGAAAAATTCTGCATGCAGATTTTTCAGGGGTGCTGATTTTATACATGCTGATTTTTATGTGATAAAAAGATGATTCTAATTGCATTGTTAATGGGATTACAAAGTTTAGAATCATGATTAGCATGATCAGCGACCTATGTCATGATATAATCAGTTAGTTTTCAGATCTGAAAATTATAATTGTTGCATACGGTGATGATCATAGGATTCAAACCCTTTTGGTATCAAATGTAATGACCTGCGATGTGATCTGCGATGTCATGTAATTTTTCAGATGCTTGCATGCATCTTATTTGATATTTTGAGAGGCCTGCGTGCCTCCTAAAAGGAGATGTAATTTATTTTTATTTTTATTTTACATCTGGTTGTATTTCTGTGATGTGATGTACATCAACGATCAAGCTGAATCAAAGGCATGAGATGAAAGGTGATCTAAGCGGTTGATGGCGATGGGATCAAGAGTTGATCAAGGATCGAATCAAGGAGGCTTAGAACCAATTCAAGAGTTGAAGACCACTTGATCGATTGATGTGCATGTGCTTGTAATACGACCTAATTAGAATCCATGATCATCACCTATTTAAAGTTTAGCTTTAATTTGATGCTGCGATTATAACTGCCTGTGATGAGCCGTTTGCATGTGATGTGAATGCGAGTCGGGTAGATAGGTTTACATGTGATGTAGCAAACCCAATTGAGACCTAAATCAAAACCTCCTCAATCAAGTCGAGAGTGAACCGACATGAGCAAGTCATATTAGATTAATTGATCTAATTGGTGTCTAGGAAAGCATGAAAGGTGGTTACTTAATTAGGACCTTACTCTCTGAGTAAGGGGAGCCTCCCACCTGCTTACCTGGCCAATTGTTCGATTACCTCTTATGAAGGGCTCAAGTTGCAAACACTAAGACCTGATTAACCAATATTAAGTCAATAGGTCTTCCACTGTAGTAGAGCTGCTAAGGCCTTTCTGATGTTGATTTGTCTCGGCTGGACACAGTGGTCAAGTTGCATCGGGGGGCTGGACCTCTCTATAGACATGAGATGTTGTAGGGTAAAGGTGGGGTTGGGCACCAATAACTGTTAGGTGAGGACCCAATGACGACTTTATTCCTACGGTTATACGGTGGGTCTGACTTAACTAAGAAATGGGACTAATAACTGTTAGGTGAGGTCTTCATGGCTTAGAGACCAAGTAACACTGCAACATGCTTGAGAAGCATTGTACAAGAGTTATACACTCATCCATCTATGTGTCACCAATAACTGTTAGGTGAGGTGGCATGTAAATCGGTGGGACCGCAGTACCCACTAGAAACCCTAGTCGTGTGGGATTTCCGTTTTCCTACCAGGGGAGTGTGAGGAATTCGAGAAAATAGTGGGAGTTACATTTGTTCTAAAAGACCTTAGAACAGATTAGGATCAAGTACAAAAATCTAACTAGAATCTTTACTCTCTGCAGATACAATGTCGGCTTCAAACCCTTTGACCCGTATTCTTGAGACCAACCGACTGACCGGAACCAATTACAAAGACTGGCTTAGAAATCTCAAAATTGTTTTGGACTGTGAGAAAATAGGCTACATACTCGATTCAGACATCCCCACACTACCAACACGTCCTACTGATGTTCAGCGTGAGATGCATAAAAAGTGGTTGGATGATGACATTAGAGTAAAATGCTATATGATGGCATCCATGTCTAATGAACTCCAATGCCAGCATGAAAATATAAAGACTGCTAGGGACATACTGGCACACCTGCAAGAGTTGTATGGTGAGCAGAGTCGCACAGCTCGTTTTGAAGTGTCCAAGAGGCTTTTCAAAGCGAAGATGCGCGAGGGGCAGTCTGTCCATGATCACGGTCTGACCATGATCAAGGACCTAGAGGAGCTTGAGAAGCTCGGTATGGACATGCACAAGGAATTACAAGTGGATTTGATCCTACAGTCACTTTCTGATTCATTTGGTCAGTTTATAGTAAACTACCACATGAATAAGATGGAATGCACTAAGACTGAACTAATCAACATATTGGTAACTGCTGAGGGAGCCTTGAAAGGTTCAAGGGGCAATGTCCTTGCTACTGAGTTGACTTCTGGTTCCAAGAGAAAGTCTACTTGGAAGAAAAAGAAGCCTGCTAAGAAGCAGAAGAAAGACAAGAAGCCAAAGAAGGAAGTTCAAAAGAAAAAGGCTAACGACAAAGGAAAATGTTTCCACTGCAATGTCGAAGGCCACTGGAAGAGAAACTGTCCTTCATACCTCGAGAGCCTGAAGAACAAGAAAGGTGACACACCTTCGGAAGGTATAGACTTGCTCATAATTGAAACTAATCTAACGGTTTCTTCTACTTCTAGTTGGGTTATAGATTCTGGTTCTAGTGCTCATCTGTGCACTACCATGCAGGGTCTAAAGGAAAGTAGAAGGCTGGCGGAAGGTGCGGTAACCCTTAGGGTTGGCAACGGGGCAAAAGTTGCTGCTGTGGCTGTGGGCACCTACCATCTGCGACTACCGTCTGGATTTAGTTTAATACTTAGAGACTGCTATTATGTACCTGTTGCTAGCAGAAATTTGATTTCTGTTTCATGTCTAGCACAGGAAGGTCATGTTTTTACATTTGACAAAGACTGCTGTTCTATTTATTTAAGAAATAAAATAGTCGCACGTGGTTTCATGATTGACAGTCTCTATCATTTACATATGGATGTATCTGTGAATGTTACCGAGCAAGATGTGAGTGCCAAAGGATCCAAAAGATCCAGAGATGAGATAAACCAAAGATATTTGTGGCACCTCAGGCTTGGCCATATTGGAGAGGACAGAATGAACAAAATGGATAAAGATGGGCTTTTAGGCTCATTGACTTCCGAGTCATACCCAGTTTGCGAGTCCTGTCTTCAAGGAAAAATGACTAGACTGCCCTTTGTAGGTCATGGGGAGAGGACCACTGAAATACTTACCCTAGTACATACAGATGTATGTGGCCCATTCGATGTGCTAGCCAGGGGACGTTATTCTTACTTCATTACCTTTACCGATGATTATTCGCGGTATGGGTATGTGTATCTTATGAGACACAAGTCTGAGTCTTTTGAAAAGTTCAAAGAGTTCAAGAATGAAGTAGAAAAACAAACTGGAAAACCTCTTAAGGCTCTTCGATCAGATCGAGGAGGAGAATACCTTAGTGGGGAATTCCGGGACTATCTCAAAGAAAACGGCATAGTCTCACAATGGACACCTCCGGGTACACCTCAACTCAATGGGGTGTCAGAGAGGAGGAATCGGACCCTGTTGGACATGGTCAGGTCCATGATGAGCTTCACTGATTTACCTATGTTCCTTTGGGGAGATGCCTTACTCACAGCAATTTATTTATTGAATAGAGTTCCCTCTAAATCCGTTCCTACCACACCGTATGAGATATGGCATGGTAAGAAACCAAGTCTGGGTCATATCAAGATTTGGGGATGTCCGGCCCACGTCAAGAGACTACAGGCGGACAAGTTAGAGGCTAGGACCATAAGTGCTCGTTTTATAGGATATCCTAAAGAGTCATTAGGATACAATTTTTACGTCTCAGAGGATCACAATGTGTTTGTGAGCCGTCATGCCATCTTCTTGGAAAATCAGTTTATCCTTGATAGAGGCAGTGGGAGGAAAATTGAGCTTGAAGAGAAAGTCTCTGAAAAGCAACGAGTCATGGATCCTATTGAACCCATTCATACAGAACCAGTACACGATGTCCCTCGACCACTTCGTAGATCTAGTAGGGTCTCCCATCCTTCCGATAGATACTTAGGTATACTAGAAGAGGATACCGAGGAAATGTTCCTAGTGGGAGATAGGGATCACATACAGGATCCCAAAACCTACAACGAGGCGATATCTGATATCGATTCCGAGAAATGGCTGGAAGCAATGAAGTCAGAGTTAGACTCCATGCGTTCCAACCAAGTCTGGACCTTAGTAGACCCACCAGAAGGTATTGTACCTATTGGATGCAAATGGATCTACAAAAGGAAGATAGGTTCGGATGGAGAGGTAGAGACCTATAAGGCAAGGCTTGTGGCGAAAGGGTATAGTCAGCGCGAAGGCATTGACTATCAGGAGACCTTTTCACCTGTAGCCATGCTAAAATCCATCCGAACATTGCTTGCCATTGCAGCATTTCATGATTATGAAATCTGGCAGATGGATGTGAAAACTGCTTTCCTGAATGGATATCTTGATGAAGATATCTATATGGAACAGCCTTTGGGTTTCACCTCCAGTGATGGAGATCACAAGGTCTGCAAGCTGCAAAGGTCCATCTATGGACTAAAGCAAGCATCTCGGAGTTGGAACACTCATTTCGATGACGCAATCAAAACGTTTGATTTCATCAAAAACGAAGAGGAACCGTGTGTTTACAAAAAGGTTAGTGGGAGTGCTGTCGTTTTTCTCGCATTGTACGTAGATGACATTCTCCTGATTGGGAATGATATTCCCATGCTAACCTCGGTCAAGGTCTGGTTGTCAAAAGAATTCTCCATGAAAGACCTTGGGGAAGCATCCTATATTTTGGGAATAAAGGTTTATAGAGATAGATCTAAAAGGATGCTTGGCCTTTCACAGAAGATGTACATAGAGGAGGTGCTGAAGAGGTTCAGCATGGAAAATTCCAAGAGGGGTCTCTTACCCCTTAGGCATGGAATTCATCTCTCCAAGAAGATGTGCCCCAACACATCTGAAGAGATTCAACGCATGAGCAAGATTTCCTATGCATCGGCAATAGGAAGCCTCATGTATGCCATGCTATGTACACGACCTGATATAGCTCTTGCTGTGAGTGTCACAAGCAGATATCAGTCGAATCCAGGTGAAGAACACTGGACAGCTGTGAAGAATATTCTTAAGTACTTGAGAAGAACTAAAGATTTATTCTTGGTTTTTGGAGGATCATCAGAGTTAAAGGTAGAAGGGTACACAGATTCAGACTTCATGACTGATGTCGATGACAGGAAGTCAACATCTGGATATGTGTTCTTATGCAATGGTGGTACGGTAAATTGGAAGAGTTCTAAACAACCGATCATTGCTGATTCTACTATGGAAGCTGAATACATCGCCGCCTCTGAAGCTGCTAAGGAAGGCTTCTGGTTCAAGAAATTCATTGCAGAGTTGGACGTGATGACATCAGATGCCATAACACTCTACTGCGATAATAATGGCGCCATAGCCCTTGCTAAGGAGCCAAGGTCTCATCAGAAGTCTAAGCATATAGAGCGGCGCTTTCACCTCATACGCGACTATGTGGAGAAGAAATATGTAGAGGTGCAGAGAGTAGACTCTGCGGATAACGTGGCAGACCCGTTCACTAAGCAGCTGAGTCAGCAAAAGACTGAAGCCCACCTTGAGAAGATGGGCCTAAGATATATGACCAATTGGCTTTAGTGCAAGTGGGAGATTGTTAGATGTATGCCCTAGAAGCCAATTTGGCTGACACATTGTTGATTCTAGGGACATAATTTTGTACTTGACTATTTATTATTGAATAAATAAAAGGCATCTTTTCATTCATATTGTTTATGTGTCTATGAATCGTCCAAGAAATTAATAAGATGATGATACATATTCTCAAGAGTTGAGAATTTGAGCCATGTATCATTGGTGATTAATTTCTAAATGCTCCTGATCAATGGATCATCACGAGGACGGTGATCGATCCGATCAGTGCACAGATCACTTTTCTTCTGGATGGACGAGACTTGAGTCCACAGTGTAGGGACACTGAAGTGATAGTGCAGGTGCTTGTTAGAGAACAAGGGTACTGAGCGTGACCAAGACAAGAAGTCACTTGGATGTCTATCCACTCGTCAGTGACTTGCTTGATGTTGCAGTAGTGTGACTGGTCCTTTGACCTGCGGTGCTTCGGCTACTCACAGTGAGGTTATTGTAGTTTGACTGCACACATACATGGTCTCTAGCCATATGGGTCCATGCAGTGTAGATTGGCTGCAGTAGGTTCACTGTAGGAGTAGGGTATGCACCTATAAGGAATCTATCGACCTTGATAGAAGAGGAGTGATTCTATGTGATTTGTTAGACTGAGTTCTAAGACCTTGGCCAGGGCAGTAATATAAAGTGGAAAAAGAGTTTTTCACTATCGAACTCAAGTCGAATAAATCTTGACATATGACAGACGATGGGGTTTGACGAGTTGTCCATGACCTCCGTCCTGTAGGGATCCACGATAGTAGGACTGTATCACATGTTAACTGCACCTAGAGGTTCATCATTCCATTCTGCTGGGTAGCCACTACATGCTGCTAGGTGTCACTGGTGGATGGTGGGACTCATAGGGATTATCTTGATGATCGACAAACCCTAACGAGTTGAGTTGGAATCGTTCCAACCCATTGAAAGGAGTTTTCAATGATATTGAGATAGAGATCACAATATCTCACTACCAGTCAGAATAGAACCTATGGGGTCACACACAATAGAAGTATTGACCGATCCGATGGTTGAAATCGTGATTAGGAATCACAAGAAATCAATTTGATTGATAAGAAGTTGAAGAAGGAACAAAGGGAATTAATTAATTGGACTTAAACACAAATCCTACTTCGGGTAGGATTCCTAGAGTCCTAATTGGATTAGGGCTGGGAATCCTAGTTGGAGTAGGACTGGAATTCCTACTTGGAATAGGATTCCTACAATCCTAATGAGATTAGGAACTTTGAATTTTGAATAGGATTCCTACTTGGAGTAGGATTCCTAGAAATCCTAATTAGATTAGGACTTCGGATTCAAATAGAGTCCTAATTGGATTAGGACTAAAATTAAATACATCCTAATTAGATTAGGATTCCTTAAGTCTAAATTAATTATTAATCTAATGAATCAACATGACTCCTAATTGGATTAGGATTGAAGAGTTCAATTGAGTCATGGTTCATTCAAGTCCTAATTAGATTAGGACTAGCATAGATTGAACCCAATTTGGCTAATCCTAATTGGATTGGGATTAAACCATAAGAGAGGCACCTAATCCTCTTTGGAAGAGGATTAGGGCATCACAAGGAGGAGGGATCACGCCCCTCCTCCTCTCCTTGTGTGCGGCATGAAGAGAGGGGCCGGCGCCCCCCCTTCCCTCTTAGGAAATATGTCTAGGGCTCCTAGATTGTAGGAGCCCTAGATGGCTTTATAAGGAGGCATGAGGCCGGCGCCCTAGCTAAGAGCTCTCTTCCTCCTCTTGCTGCCGCCATCATCCCCTCTCCTCCCTTGGTTGGGCCGAAAGCAAGGTGCAAGCAAGTTGAAGCTTGGCGGCATCCCTTCTCCTTCCTCTTGGCTTCAACGCGTGTGGAGAGAAGAAGGCTGCGAAGGGCTTTGATCTTCTTCCTCTTCTTCATCCTTCTTCTTCCTCCTCTCTAGTGCAATCAAGAGTTGATTGAAAGAGAGGACATCAGCCATCAAAGCTATCTCTGCAAGGGAGCTAGCACCCCGGTGAGATAGAGAGCTTGGATCGGATCCTGCTTCGTGTGGATACCCGTAGAGGCCGGACGTTTGAACGGCTTCAAGCGAACCCTCTTCCAAAACCACGAATTCAGATTTGCGGTGATCATCTACCCGCGCAAGGTGAAGATCTGATCTTCCTAATAGTTTTAAAAGTTTTAATTCTTACCTAATTACGAAAGGTCTCGAAACAACGTTCATGCGATGAACGTCGAACCCGTGCATGCCGATTCCGCTGCCATCTGAAAAATTTTTGAAATATCAGCGGCATGGGCGGGTTCCCAACAATAATGACGACGAAAATGATGAAATTCATGGAGTTAATCTGATCGACTCCATTGTAGAAGATGCTCTTGTCCCATCTCTTTCTTCTGATCCTTTAGAAACATGCCTAACTCATTTCGGAAATACAGAGATAAACCAAAACTTTAGAAAAATCAGTGCTATATTAGATTCAGCTCCTTTGTTGGATACAAATAGGTGAAAATCTCGTTTTGAAGAATTGCCCACACGCAACAATAGTCCTCTACCATCTAGTGTTCAAGCACCTAAACTTGAGCTAAGACCTTTGCCATCTGAGCTCAAGTACGCATACCTTGGTCAAGAAGAGACTTTTCCTGTGATCATATCATCCCAACTCGAACAAAGTCAAGAATTAAAATTGTTAGAAATTCTCAAGGAACATAAGGGAGCAATAGGGTGGACAATTGCTGATATCAAGGAAATTAGTCCCTCAATTTGCACTCATAGAATCCACCTAGAAGCTGATGCCAAACCTTCTTGTCAACCTCAACGTCGATTGAACCCAAACATGAAGGATGTGGTTAGGACAGAAGTTCTGAAACTTCTGGATGCGGGTATGATCTACCCAATTTCAGATAGTAAATGGGTAAGTCCAACCCAAGTGGTCCCGAAAAAATCTGGTGTTAATGTAGTCAAAAATGCCAACAATGAATTAGTTCCAACTAGGGTCCCCACTAGTTGGCGTGTATGCATTGACTATAAGAAACTTAATTCTGTCACAAGGAAGGATCACTTTCCTCTACCTTTTATTGATCAAATCTTAGAAAGGTTGGCAGGCCATAAATTTTATTGCTTCCTAGATGGCTATTCCGGTTACAACCAAATTGCAATTGATCTTGAAGATCAGGAAAAGACCACTTTTACATGTCCTTTTGGCACATTTGCTTATAAGAGAATGTCATTTGAGTTATGTAATGCTCCTGCAACCTTCCAAAGATGCATGCTCAGTATTTTCTCTGACATGGTTGAGCGCTTTTTGGAAGTCTTTATGGATGATTTTTTGATTTTCGGCTCCTCTTTTGAAAACTGTGTGGACCATTTAAGGGTAGTCTTAATTCGGTGTGAGGAGAAGAATCTAATCTTAAACTGGAAAAAGTGCCATTTCATGGTAACTAGAGGAATTGTTCTCGAGCATGTCATTTCATCTGAAGGAATTGAAGTAGACAAGGCTAAAATTGACTTAATTGCTAACTTACCCAACCAAAAACTATCAAAGATATACGCTCATTTTTGGGTCATGCAGGATTTTATAGAAGATTCATTAAAGATTTTAGCTCAATATCTAAACCCTTATGTAATCTCCTTCAAAAGGAAACCCAATTTGCGTGGTCTGAAGAATGTCAAAAAGCTTTTGATATACTTAAAAGCTTGCTGACCTCTGCTCCCATCATGCAACCACCAGACTGGTCGCTTCCTTTTGAAATTATGTGTGATGCTAGTGAATATGCAGTTGGGGTAGTTCTAGGGCAAAGAAAGGAAAGGAAGCCTTATGTTATCTACTATGCAAGTAAGACTTTAAATAGTGCACAAATGAATTACACCACTATGGAAAAGGAACTACTCGCTGTAGTATTTGCACTAGACAAATTTAGGTCTTACTTGATTGGATCCAAAATCATTATCTACACTGACCATGCTGCCCTTAAGTACCTTCTTTCAAAAAAAGATGCTAAGGCGCGTTTGCTTAGGTGGATCCTTTTACTCCAAGAATTTTTTCTAGAAATAAGAGATAAAAAAGGGGTAGAGAACGTAGTAGCTGATCACTTGTCCCGTCTCACTTCCAGATTCCATAGACAATTCACCCATAAGAGACATTTTTCCTGATGAGCAACTCTTTGAGATCCAGTCGTCACCCTGGTTTGCAGACATTGCAAATTTTCTTGTCACGGGTGAACTCCCGATTCATTGGAATAAACAGGACAAAAGAAAATTTCTGACCGAAATAAAAAATTTCTTCTGGGATGATCCTTATCTTTTCAAATACTGCCCAGACCAAATTATTAGGAGATGTGTACCTAATGACGAATTTATTAGTGTCATTTTCTTTTGTCATTCTGAAGCTTGCGGTGGTCATTTTTCTACTAAGAAAATGGCTGCAAAAATTTTACAGTGCGATTTCTATTGGCCCACTTTGTTCAAAGATTTCCATAACTTTTGCAAAGCTTGCGAGCATTGTCAAAAGTTAGGTGGGATAACTCGTAGGAATATGATGCCCCTCAACCCAATTTTAATTATCGAAATATTTGATTGTTGGGGAATAGATTTTATGGGTCCGTTTCCTTCTTCATTTGGAAATTTGTACATCTTAGTAGCTGTAGATTATGTCTCCAAATGGATAGAGGCAATTTCTTGCAAGAATAATGACCATAAAACTGTTTTAAAATTTTTAAAAGAAAACATTCTTTCTAGATTTGGAACGCCTCGAGCCATCATCAGTGATGGGGGATCACACTTCTGTAATAAGTCTTTTGAGGCTTTAATGCGAAAATATGGGATAACCCATAAAGTCGCCACCCCTTATCATCCACAAACAAGTGGACAAGTTGAAGTATCCAATCGATCAATTAAGAATATTCTAAAAAATGGTTAACCCAAATCGCAAAGACTAGTCTTTGCGTTTAACTGATGCACTTTGGGCTTATCGTACTGCTTTTAAAAGCCCGATTGGTATGTCTCCGTACCGTCTTATTTTTGGCAAACCGTGTCACTTGCCTGTGGAATTGGAGCATAGGGCCTACTGGGTTATTAAGAGATTTAATTTTGATATGGATAAGGCTAGTTCACTACGCAAACTTCAACTTAATGAACTAGAGGAAATCAGGAATGAAGCATATGAGAATGCTCGAATTTATAAGAACAAAATGAAAGTCTTCCATGATAGAAATATTCTAAGAAAAACATTTGAGCCTTCCCAGAAAGTTCTATTGTATAATTCAAGACTTCATTTATTTTCAAAAAAATTGAGATCTAGGTGGACCGGCCCGTTTATAGTTAAAACTGTTTATCCGTATGGAACCATTGAGATAGAAAATCCAAACACCGGTAATATTTTTAAAGTAAATGGCCAACGTTTGAAGTTATTTTTGGATAACTTTACCCCAGAGGTTGAATCGACCAATCTGGGAGAACATGTTTATCAGGATTGATCTCTATATCTGCTAGAGATCCTCTGTTTGTACATAATTTTTCTTTCTTTCATTTTCTATTGATATGACAATTGGTGAGCAACAACAGTGTGCGGTCATTCTATCAGGTAAATTCTAACCTTTAGCCTTATTATCCTTCATACAATCATATTTCATGCATTCATGTTGAAACATTAGGGACAATGTTGAATTTAAGTTGGGGGAGAGATTACTGTATTTTTTATATATACCAATTGTCATATCTTTCAAAAAAAAATAAATAATAATAATAATAATAGTAATAATAACAAACATATATTTTGTTGCATTTAATTACCACTCTAATTTTTCTAAGCAATTAAACATGTGCAGCTATTAAGACAAGGAGCACATTATGACTTATTAAAGACCTATTATTAGATCCCCACACAAGTATTCAATGACAATAGGAAAGCCTCAGGAGTTCACTTGTGTTACCTATTTGTTTGTTGACCTTATTCGCAAGAGAAGTACGAGTGTCCTTGTCCTAAAGTTCATGATTTGGTTTTCACATAAAGATAGAATTTAAAATTTCCGGCTAGATCACCTGGGTGCTTTATGTTCTGACCCTGGTTGACCTATAGTCATAATACAGTCACGTTACATAAAAAAGAAGAAGAGAGAAATAATACAGTTTGTCTTCACTAAGTAACCGGGCCTCTTGCCTACAAAGCAGCGAGTGTTCGCGTAAAAAGATGAAAATAACTGAAATAAGTGACTAGTCTGGCCTCGTGGCGTAGTTTGGTTCGAGTAATTAAGTCCGAGGGGTGTTTCACCTAATGCCTTGAGCCAACTGGATCAAGAGTCATTGACCCAAAGCTTGTTACATGGACCTTACTAGAGCCTAATGGAGTTGGACTGTTGTAGTCACTGTGCGAAAAAAAAAATATTATTAAAATAAACATGAGTGAGTTAGTTAAATTAAAACCAAGTGACATGTGGATGACTAGTTTGACTCCATTATTTTAGAACTCTGTGTACTTGGGATGTCTAGTTGGGATTGATAGCTTCATTTTTATATGCGAACCATTCTGGACAAATAACATGTGATATTCGAAAAATTTAGTGGGTCGGGAGCTAACAAATGATAGTTAACACTTGTGAATTTGAGTAGTGCACCTAGAACTCAAGGGGTACCCAATTGTGGTGGAGGTATAGGTATTCTGAGACGTCACATTTACATTTGCCTTAAGGGTTGCTATGATTTAAAGTATCTTTTAACTTAAAAATGATGTTTGTGGGTAACATCACTGCAAACCCTCACGAGACAACACTCGTCCACTAGGGTAACCTAGGGGTTTAACGACTTGTTGCACGTGCTAAGTGCAATCGTAATGCTCTACGAAAATGAGTATTTATTTTAATTCATGCATATTAATAAAAATAAACAATACTTTTGCACCCTCATTTTATCATTTTCACACTAAATTACTAGAGACTAGCAATAAGCTAGTTGGGGGGTGTGATGAGAGCACAAAAGTACAATCTTCATACCATTTTAATTAGTATTATAGCTAATCTTTATTAATAAAATTAATTAATTAATGTTTTATTTGTGTTTGAGTGCAAGTAATCCAAGAGATTCAATAACGCTGGTTTCAGCCCAATGCCCGACAATCCGAGCTCAACAAATTTCCCAGTGTCCGTGATAAGGCGACCCAACAGTTCCTAACCTAAAATTCTCATGCATCCATGTCAACAGGCTGAAGCAAGTGATTTCCCAATATCTTCAAGCGTCCTCGAGCCGTCTCGAGAGTCCCAAAGCAATTCAATTGCTTCTCAAACCAAGTATCCGTTTCCAAGCAACTTTCCAACATCAATGTCTTCCCAACTTCCCATCTCCTCTGTTTTGGAACAAACCCAACGGTCCGTGAAGTCTCCCAAGCATCGTGGCATCTCATCCGCGTCCAGATCTTCCGAAGCTCCCTCGTTCTTCTTCTTCAACAGTTTCGGCTGTGTTTCAACATCCAAACAGCAGCATTTCGTTTATCCAAAGTTCCCAGCTGATCGTCTGCCCAAATCTTCAACTTCCCAACATCCAGCAACGTCTGCAACCGCACCTCAGCAACTCCCCATCCGTTTGATTCATCCCTGTTAAATGTATGCCCTAGAAGCCAATCTGGCGGACACATTATTAATTCTGGAACATAAATTTGTACTTGACTTTATTATTATTGAATAATAAATGGGCATCTTTTCATTCATATTATTTATGTATCTATGAATCGTCCAAAAAATTAATAAGATGATGATACATATTCTCAAGAGTTGAGAATTTGAGCAATGTATCATTGGTGATTAATTTTTAAATGCTCCTGATCAATGGATCATCACGAGGATGGTGATCGATCCGATAAGTGCACAGATCACTTTCCTTATGGATGGACGAGACTCGAGTCTATAGTGTAGGGACATTGAAATGATAGTGCAGGTGCTTGTTAGAGAACAAGGGTACTGAGCATGATCAAGACAAGAAGTCACTTGGATGTCTATCCACTCGTCAGTGACTTGCTTGATGTTGCAGTAGTGTGACTGGTCCTTTGACCTGCGGTGCTTCGGCTATTCACAGTGAGGTTATTGTAGTTTGACTGCACATATACATGGTCTCTAGTCATATGGGTCCTTGTTGTGTAGATTGGCTGCAGTAGGTTCACTGTAGGAGTAGGGTATGCACTTACATTGAATCTATCGACCTTGATAGAAGAGGAGTGATCCTATGTGATTTATTAGACTGAGTTCTAAGACCTTGGCCAGGGCAGTAATATAAAGTGGAGAAAGAGTTTTCCACTATCGAACTCAAGTCGAATAAATCAAGACATATGATAGACAATGGGGTTTGACGAGTTATCCATGACCTCCAGTCTGTAGGGATCCATGATAGAAGGACTGTATCATACGATAACTGCACCTAGAGGTTCATCATTCTATTCTGCTGGATTGCACTACATGCTGCTAGGTGTCACTGGTAGATGGTGAGACTCATAGGGACCATCTTGATGGTCGATGATCCCTGATGAGTTGAGTTGGAATTGTTTCAACCTATTGAAAGGAGTATTCAATGATATTGTGATAGAGATCGCAATATATCTCACTACCAGTCAGAATAGAACCTATGGGGTCACATACATTAGAGGTATTGACCGATCCGATGGTTGAATTATGATTAGAAATCACAAATAATCAATTTGATTGATAATTGGTTAACCCGCTAAGAGTTAGTGAGTTGAAGAAGGAATAATTGCAATCGGATTGTAATTTAATTTAATTAATTGGATTTAATTAATTGGACTTGATCATGAGTCCTACTTGGAGTAAGATCCTTGGAGTCCTAATTGGATTAGGATTTCAAATTAAATTAGAGTTCTACTTGGAATAGGATTTCTAAAGTCCTAATTGCCTTAGGGTTGAAATTTAATAAGTCCTAATTAGATTATAATTTTCTTAAGTCCTAATTAATTTTAATTTTAATCTAATTAATTAAAAGACTCCTAATTGGATTAGAATTGAAGAGTTCAATAGAGTCATGGTTCAATTAAATTCTAGTTGGATTAGAATTTGGAGAAATTAAAATGGGTGTACATAATCCTGTTTTGAATAGGATTGGACCCATCCTTTGGACCCAACCCTCCCTACTTGATTTGATCAACTAGGGCTAACTAAATGGGAGAAGAGGGAGGGGCCTACACCCCTCCCTTGGCTGGTGGCGTGAGGGAAAAAGGAGGAGCCACACCCCTCCTATTTTGAATTCACAATGGGATAGAGATGAGCTCCTAAAATTTAGGAGCTCATCTCTATCCACACACCATAAAAGAGAGGTTCAAAGGGGCTACGAATTTTTTATGCATTTTCCTTGGGATTTCGGTAGCAAGATGCCCCCTTCCATTCCTCCTTTCAGCCGCAAGGAAGCAAGGGAAAAGAAGCTTGTGGCGTGGGCCTCCTTCATCCCCTTCTTTGGTTCCAACGCGAAGGAAAAAGGAAAGGCTGCGGGTTTTTGTTTTCCTTCCATTGAACCATCCTTCTTCTTCCTCCTCCCTTAGGCATTCAAGAGTTGATTGATAGGAAGGATATCAGCTATCAATAGCCATCTCTGCAAGGGAGCTAGCACCTCGGGGAGATCCAAAAGCTTCGATCGGTTCATTACCTCGTGTGGATACCCATAGAGGCCGGACGTGTGTGCGGCTTCCATTGAGCCCTCATCAAATACCACGTGAATCAGATTTGCAGAGACCATCTACCCACACAAGGTGAAGATTTGATCTTCTTAATCATGATTTTAAAATGATTTAATAAGAATTTAATCCTGATCTATCTACAAAAGTTTGTAAAATACGTTCATGCGATGAACGGGATATGCACATGTCTTTTCGCTGCATATCGGAAAATTTTTGAATTTTCAGCGGCATGTGATAGATCCTAACAGTGGTATCAGAGCCATGGTTATGTAGATTAAGATTAGGATTAAATTTTTCAAGGTATTTTAGATCTGAAATTTAAGGGATTATGCTTGCTGAAATTTATGTATGCAGAATTTTCAGCTTGCTGATTTTTCTGCATGCTGATTTTTGGATGCTTAGATTAATGATTCTAATACTTTGATAACGTGATTACAAATGTTTAGAGTCAAATCTAGCATGATCAGCAAGTCATAAGATGGAATAATCAATTAAATTACAGATCTGAAAATAATTTTTATGCATGTGATGCGTATGGTGATGATCATGGATGGACCCTTTGAATGTGCTGAAATGTTCTGCGATGTTCTGTGATGCATGTAATTTAATTTTTTAGATGCCTGCGTGCATCTTAAATTTATGTATCAGAGACCTACGTGTCTCATGAAAAAGGGTTGTAATTTTTTATTTTTATTTTTATTTAATTTTTAAAGCAATCTGGGATCTAATCTGTGATGTGTGTTGCACGTCGATGGTTGATCGATATGTACATCAACAAGCTCAACATGCGCGGATCAAGATCAAGGGTTGATTGAAGATGGATCAAGGAGTTGATCACAATTGGACCTAGGGATCAAGATCAAGTCAAGAGTTGAAGATGATCAAACCAATTGACGTGCATGTGCTTGTAAAATGACCCCATCCTGGATCCATGATCATCACCATTATATTTATTTTGTTGATAAATGCTTGGATGATTAATGCTTATGTTTATACGGGTAGACTTATATTTGCATGAGATGTGAATACACGATCGAGTGAGACCTAATTATAAACCTCCCTAATCAGTCGAGGGTGAACCAACATGAGTTAGTCATATTAGATTAATTGATCTAATTGGTGTATAGGCAAGCCTAAAAAGTGGTTACTTAATTAGGACCTTACTCTCCGAGTAAGGGAAGCCTCCCACCTGCTTACCTGGCCAATTGTTCGATTACCTCTTATGAAGAACTCAAGTTGCAAACACTAAGATATGATTATGCAATATTAAGTCCATAGGTCTTCCACCGTAGTAGAGCTGCTAAGATCTTTCCGGTGTTAATTTATCTCGGCTGGACACAGTGGGCAAGTTGCATCGGGGGACTGGACCTCTCTATTAGACATGAGATGTTGCGGGGTAAAGGTGGGGTTGGGCACCAATAACTGTTAGGTGAGGACCCAATGACGACTTTATTTCTGCAGTTATACGGTGGGTCTGACTTAACTAAGTAATGGGGTCAATAACTGTTAGGTGAGGTCTTCATGACTTAGAGACCAAGTACCACTGCAATTTGCTTCAGAAGCATTGTACAAGAGTTGTACACTCATCCATTTATATGTCACCAATAATTGTTAGGTGAGGCGGCATGTAAATCGGTGAGACCGCAGTACTCACTAGAAACTCTAATCGCGTAGGGTTTTCGTTTCTCCATCAGGAAAGTTTGAGGGATTCGAGAAAATAGTGGGAGCATATTTGTTTTAAAAGATCCTAAAACAAATAGAGTTCAAGTACCAAGTCTAACTAGAATCTTTACTCTCTACAATTCACAATGTCAGCTTCAAACCCTTTGACCCGTATTCTTGAGACTAACCGACTGACCGGAACCAATTACAAAGACTGGCTTAGAAACCTGAAAATTATTTTAAATTGTGAGAAATTAGGATATGTGCTCGAGAATGACATCCCCAGGTTACCAGCACGTCCTACTGATAATCAGCGTGAGACGCATCAAAAGTGGACAAATGATGACATTAGGGTCAAGTGCTACATCATAGCATCTATGACTAATGAACTTCAATGCCAGCATGAGAACATGAAGACTGCTAGAAAAATATTGGCACACCTGCAAGAGTTGTATAGTGAGCAAAGCCGCACTGCACGCTTTGAAGGTCCAAGAGGCTCTTCAAGGCAAAAATGCGCGAGGGGCAGTCTGTCCACGATCACTGTTTGACTATGATCAAGGACCTAGAGGAGCTTGAGAAGCTCGGTATGAACATGCATAAGGAACTGCAGATAGATCTGATCCTGCAATCCCTTCTGATTCATTTGGGCAGTTTATAGTAAACTACCATATGAATAAAATTGAATGCACTAAGACCGAATTGTTGAACATGTTGGTAACTACTGAGGGGGCCTTGAAAGGTTCAAGGGGCTCTATTCTGGCTGCTGAGCTAACTTCTGATTCCAAGAGAAAGTCTACTTGGAAGAAAAAGAAGCCTGCAAAGAAGCAGAAGAAAATCAAGAAGCCTAAGAAGGAAGTTCATAAGAAAAAGGCTAATGACAAGGAAAAATGTTTCCACTGCAATGTCGATGGCCACTAGAAAAGGAACTGCCCTTCATACCTCGAGAGCCTGAAGAACAAAAAGGCAGACACGCCTTCTGAAGGTAAGTTAGACTTGCTCGTAATTGAAACTAACCTTACGGTTTCTTCTACTTCTAGTTGGGTTATAAATTCTGATTCTAGTGCTCATTTGTGCACTACTATGCAGGATCTAAAGAAAAGTAGCAGGCTGGTAGAAGGTGCAGTGACCCTTCGGGTTGGCAAAGGGGCAAGAGTTGCTGCTGTAGCTGTGGGCACCTATCCTCTGCGATTACCGTCTGGATTTAGTTTATTGCTTAAAGACTGTTATTAAGTCCCTGCTGCTAGCAGGAATTTGATTTCTGTTTCATGTTTAGCACAGGATGGTCATTTTATGACATTTGACAAAGACTGCTGTTCTATTTATTTCAAAAATAAATTAGTTGCACGTGGTTTCATGATTGACAGTCTCTATCACTTGCATGTTGATGTGTCTGTGAATGTGTCTGAGCAAGTAGTGAGTGCCATAGGATCTAAAAGATCCAGAGATGAGATAAACCAGAAGTATTTGTGGCACCTCAGGCTTGGCCATATTGGAGAGGATAGAATGAACAAAATGGAGAAAGATGAACTTCTCGGCCCATTGACATTCGAGTCATATCCAGTTTGTGAGTCCTGTCTTCAAGAAAAAATGGCTAGATTACCTTTTGTAGGACATGGAGAGAGGACCACTGAAATACTTACCTTGGTACACACTGATATGTGTGGCCCATTTGTTGTGTCAGTCAGGGGTCGTTATTCGTACTTCATTACCTTTACCGATGACTATTCACGATATGGGTATGTGTATCTTATGAGATACAAATCTGAGTCTTTTGAAAAGTTCAAAGAATTCAGAAATGAAGTAGAAAAACAGACTGGAAAAACCCTTAAGGTTCTTCGATCAGATCGAGGAGGAGAATACCTTAGTGGGAAATTCCGAGATTATCTCAAGGATAATGGCATAGTCTCACAATGGACGCCTCTGGGTACACCTCAACTCAACGGGGTGTCAGAAAGTAGGAATCAGACTCTATTGGATATGGTCCGATCCATGATGAGCTTCACAGATCTACCTATGTTTCTTTGGGGAGATGCCTTATTATCTGCGCTTATTTACTGAATAGAGTTCCCTCTAAATCTGTTCCTACCACACCGTATGAGATATGGCATGGTAAGAAACCGAGTCTTGGTCATCTCAAGATTTGGGGATGTCCGGCCCACATCAAGCGACAACAGGCGGACAAGTTAGAGCCTAGGACCATAAGTGCTCGTTTTATAGGATATCCTAAAGAGTCATTAGGATATAATTTTTATGTCTCAGAGGATCACAATATGTTTGTGAGTCGACATGCCATCTTCTTGGAAAAATAGTTTATCCTTGATAGAGGTAGTGGGAGAAAAATTGAGCTTGAAGAGAGAGTCTCTGAAAAGCAACAAGCAATGGATCCTATAGAACCTATTCATACAGAGCCAGTACACGTATTACCTCCTCTACCTCGAAGATCAAGTAGGGTCTCCCATCCTCCTGATAGATACTTAGGTATGCTTATAGAAGATACCGAGGAAATGTTCCTCATGGGAGATAGGGAACATTTACAGGATCCCAATACCTACAACGAGGCGATATCTGTATCGATTCCAAGAAATGGCTGGAAGCCATTAAGTCAGAAATAGACTCCATGTATTCCAACCAAGTCTGGACCTTAGTAGATCCACCAGAAGGTATAGTACCTATTGGATGCAAATGGATCTACAAAAGGAAGATAGATTCGATGGAAAGGTAGAGACCTATAAGGCAAGGCTAGTGGCGAAAGGGTATAGTTAGCGCGAAGGCATTGACTATTAGGAGACCTTTTCACCTGTAGCCATGCTGAAATCCATTCGAACATTGCTCGCCATTGCAGCATTTCATGATTATGAAATATGGCAGATGGATGTGAAAACTGCTTTTCTGAATGGATATCTTGATGAAGATATCTATATGTGTTGCCCAGATAGACAACCCAAGAGGGGGGGTGAATTGGGTTTTAAAATAATTATTACGATTAAATGGTTTGTGAGATACTAATTAATCCTTTTTGCAGGTTAATTAATTAGATGCTATGTGCAGTGAATGAAATGAAAGTAAGAGAGACAAATGCAATCACAAACACAATGATTTTATAGTGGTTCGGAGCTAACCCTTGCTCCTACGTCCACTCCCCAAGCCTCACTTGGGAATTCACTATAACCCCTCGGATTACAGCCGGTTGTTTTACAAGCTCACAACCAAACTTGTTGTTTTACGAGGTCACAACGAACTCGGTCGGTTTTTCCAGGCTCACCGACTAGAACCACCCCGATTGTTTTTCCGGGATCACAATCGAACCCTTACACGTTGGTTTCAACCTAGGCTCACCAACAAACCTATACACCCTTGATTCAATCCCTTGATTGAATCAAGTAAGAACCAAATGGAAAGAAAGAACAAAGAGAAAAAGTACAGCTTCTAGGAAAGCAGATATTCAGCAATATAAACAATAGAGAAGTTAAGAGCCCTCAAACTATTTTATGACGATGTAGAGGAGGGCTTCTTGAACTCTGGGTCTCCTCTTGAATGTCTTGAAGACTTGAAGGCAGATGGAGACTTCTTTAATGCTGGGAAGAGTTGGTTGAATGGAGTTAATAGCTCTCTTCCTTCTTTTCTGTTGAAATCAGTTTGCAGATGGAGGATTCTTGTTTTCTTTGAGTGGAATGTCACTTCTCTGCTTTGCTACAGTCCTCTGTGGCTATTTAAACCATTCCCTATGGAAACTAGCCGTTAGACTCACTTTACTAGCCGTTCTGCACATTCTGCACATCCTGACAATGTGTCCGTTGGGATCGGAGTCGACTCGCGCGATCTGGAGTCGACTCGGCTGTAGCAGGAGTCGACTCATGCTTTTCTGGAGTCGGCTCGGCAACTGTTCCGGATTTGAATTAAAGTGGTCTTCTCGACTGGGAGTCGACTCGACTTAACCCGGAGTCGACTCGCCAAAACCTGGAGCTGACCTGGCATTTTTGGAGTCGGCTCATCCCATGGAATCCATAGAGCTATTCTTCAACTTGGCTCACTCGAGTCGACTCGGAAATTCTGGGAGTCGACTCGGCGCTCAGAGCCCGAACTCCCGATTTTCTGTCTTTTGGCTCGTGCAGTCTTGGAGTCGACTCGAACTGTTCCGGAGTCGACTCGGCTCTCAGTATCCGAAAAACAGCTTTCTGTCTTTTTGGAGTAGCGCTGCCTTGGAGTCGACTCGAACTGTCTTGGAGTCGACTCGCGTCTCAGAGACAACAATTCTGTCTTCTGTCTTTTTGGAGTAGCGCTGTCTCGGAGTCGACTCGGGCTTTGCGGGAGTCGACTCGGCTCTCAGTGTCCGAAAACTGCTCTCTGACTTTTGCCTTGTATAACACTGAGAGTCGACTCTTGCTTTCTTTGGAGTCGACCTGCCAACCATCGGAGTCGACTCGCGTTCCTCAAGAGTCGACTCGGCTCTCAGGGTCGAAAATTGCTCTCTGACTTTTTGTCTGTAACTCCCTGGAGTCGACTCATACTACTCCGGAGTCGACTCGGTAAGCATCGGAGTCGACTCGCGCACTTCAGGAGTCGACTCACTGACAGGTTTTGTGTTGAGTCTTTCTGTTCGTCTGTCTGTTCTCAGTCGGAGTCAACTCGAGCCTGTGCCAGTGCTTCTGATACGCCTGGAGTCGACTCGTAATATCCCGGAGTCGACTCGAGTCTCAGACTTTGGTTCAACTTGACTTCTTAACTTATCCAAAATATCTTGAACCAAATCTCGATGCACTTAACCATAAATTTATAAGATTTTCACTGAAACACTAGATTGAATTCATTAGTAAACATAAGATATACTCAAATGCTTTGAGCTCATCAAAATCAAATAAGGTCATGATCAATCACTCCACAATCTCCCCCTTTTTGATGATGACAAAACATTGAGTATATGTACAGTGAATTGCACAACAAACAAGGAAATTTATAATAAAATTTTGAAATGAATTCAAGTGTCTGGTTATTTAATTTATCCAAACTTGAAAGGTGTGAAACAATAAATTTCGAAGTTAGAGCTCCCCCTTTCATTTGGAATTATATAAGCCTTCATGTCATGCAATCAATTGTTTGGCTTATATATATTTAATGATTTTGCTTTCTTAAAAATTCAGATTCTCCCCCTCAACATATGCATTCAACTTTGTTTTGATTCTCTGAATTTTCTTTTAGTGCATTGAAGCTTTTGAACTTAAATTTTTGGTTTTTAGAGGAAAAATCTGCCAATTTATTCTTGAGTATGATTCAACTAATCTCCGAATATCCCTTGAATAGATTCTGGAGATTACTCCATTAGGAGCCCCAACAGAGAGATAATGAGCCTCGAGGTATTGAATCCACTAAGAACAAATTATTGTGTGTTTTAAAAGTTTTTCTTTTTATGGATTTTCATGTATTCCTTTTCCTTTTACATATCTATTAAATATATTCTCCCCCTTTTTGTCATCGTATCAAAAAGGAAGTGAGTTGAACACACAAGCAAGTAGAGATCAATATGCACAATTTTGAAGAAATTTGTCTACTCATTGTATTGATGTATATGTAAGTACATTTGTGAATACAATAAGTAAAGCAGTAAATACATGTCAAAGTAAACATAATCAGCTAGGGCTTCCTCGAGGATGTGGCTCCTCCTCTCAGTCTGTTTTGCTCTATGAGGAGACTGACCCCATCCGTGACGTTCCCTAGCTGGGTGATAATGGCCGAGGTGGCCCTACTGTGCGTCGTGGATAGCTCGGTCAGAGTCTGCTGGAGTGTGTCCAGCTTGGCAATCAAGACATTCGCCAAGCGCTCGGCCCCCTGACTAGTAGTGCCCATATCATGTCGGATGTCATCTCGCATCTTCCGTGTGTTGCTTGTGACATCGCTCATGTTGGAGAACTGGGCTTGTATCAGGCTCCTGACGTTGAAGATCTCCTCCCTTAGATGAGCCGTCATCTCGGTCACGGCTGATAAGGAGGGAACCAACGCAGAAGAGGGGGCAGTGGCTGGACCTCTGAGCTCCCTCAGAAGATCGTCCCGAAGATCTCTAACAATCTCCTGCCGCAACTCCCGGAGCTACTCAGGAGAAATCCGAACCTCCATCGGCTGAGTGGGTGGAGCTGAGGAGGAGGGTCCGGCTGAGGTGGGTGGAGCTGAGGTGGAGGGAAAGGTGGGGAAGTCTGAATCAGGGTCAGGACTGGGGGAATGTCTGGTAGTAGGTGTGGAGGAAGATAGTTTCCTGACCCATGTTCCCTCTACCTTATGAAATCCCATCCTGTGTAGGGTTCCCTCACCCATGCGATCTGTCCATCGCAATGCGCGAGAGGGTTCCCCCTCAGGAATTGGGATCTCGGACTCCCTAAAGATAAGAGTGTATAGCATCCCATAAGGGAGGGTGAGCCTAGGTCTGTCTAGTGGCTCACATAGGTATCTATAGATCATCTTGGGGAAGTTAATAGGTGTGTCTTGGAGAATGTAATACATGAGGGCTAGGTCCCTCTCAGATACAAAGTCAAATCGGCCAGTCTTAGGGAAAAGGGTCCTAGAGATGATGCTCAAGAGGAGCCGCATTTCCACTGACAGTGAACTAGCGGACACCTCATCGAGTGGGGACTGGGGTGGACTCCCTAAAATGGCCGTAAGGGCCTCAGTCCTATCCTCAGGATGAGTAGGAGATACCCCGACTTGGGGAAGATGGAGGATTTGAGCTATGAAATCCTCCGAAATAAATAATGGGACACCCGCTACGGTTCCCTCTATACCCCCATTGCCCCTATGCACGGTTCCATAGAACTCCCTAACTAGACCTGGGTATGTGGGGAGATCTAATGAACACAAGAACTCTAAACCTTGGGCCCTTAACCTCTCTCCTATAGTGAAGCCCTCCCGGGAGAGATAGTCAAAGTTGACGTATCTCCCGGTGGAGACCGCCTTCTCGGCGCACGGTCGCGAGGGAACCGGCCTTGGCGGGGAACGAACCGGAGGTTGTGGCCTCGCGGGATCGTTCCGAGCTTTGGACCGTCGCTCGGCACCGGTCGTGGGTTGGGGCCTCTTTCGGCTTGGGACAATGGTTTTCCGAGGCATTCTTGACCTAGGGAAGGGGAATGTAACCTAAGGGACGGAAGAGGGTCGACGTAAAAGCCCTAAGGATGGTCGGAGACGACGTAGGATACGGCTCTAGGGTTTGTGAACAGTGGCGGCGGTGAATAGAAGTTTTGATTAAACGCTTGGATTAGGGTTAAAAACCCGGATCCCGACCGCGAGTCGACTCCTGTAAGTCGCGAGTCGACTCGACCTCGAGTCGACTCCAAAATATGCGCGAGTCGACTCCCCTAATGCTGTCATCGACCTCGAGTCGACTCTCGTCTATGGGCGAGTCGACTCCCCTTATGCGGCCATCGATCTCGAGTCGACTCCCGTCTATGTGCGAGTCGACTCCCCCGTATGAGCCGACTCTGAAACTTACTCGAGTTGTCTCGAACTCTGGCACGCACCTAAAAATCATGCTATTATCGTACCAAATGAGGGACAATCACTAAGTTATGATCTGATTTGATGATCATAGATGAGAAACTCTATATTTAGCACAATCTAATCATCAAAATCAATGAACTAGAAGAGAGTATCACTAGGATGGATCAATCACTCCTAATCCTCTCCTAAGCACACTAAATCTCTCTTCACTCAAGGGTTTAGTGAAGATATCAGCTAATTGATCATCAGTGCCAACAAATTGAAGAGTCACATCACCATTCAGTACATGATCTCTTATGAAGTGATGTCTTATCTCAATATGTTTAGTTCTTGAATGCTGAATTGGATTTTTAGTTAGATTAATGGCACTTGTATTATCACAATTAATGGGAATTTTATCTTGTTTAATGCCATAATCTTCCAATTGTTGTTTGATCCACATGATTTGAGCACAACAACTCCCGGCTGCAACATATTCAGCTTCAGCAGTAGACAATGCAACCGAGTTTTGTTTCTTGCTAAACCATGAGATTAAGTTTTCTCCTAGGAATTGACTGTTGGGAACCCACCCATGCCGCTGATATTTCAAAAATTTTTCAGATGGCAGCGGAATCGGCATGCACGGGTTCGACGTTCATCACATGAACGTTGTTTCGAGACCTTTCGTAATTAGGTAGGAATTAAAACTTTTACAATTATTAGGAAGATCAAATCTTCACCTTGCGCGGGTAGATGATCACCGCAAATCTGAATTCGTGGTTTTTGGAAGAGGGTTCGCTTGAAGCCGTTCAAACGTCCGGCCTCTACGGGTATCCACACGAAGCAGAGGACCGATCAAAGCTTTCTCGTCTCCCCAGGGTGCTAGCTCCCTTGCAGAGACTTCCTTTGATGGCTGATCTCCTCTCTTTCTTTCAACTCTTGAAAGTGCTTGAGAGGAGGAAGAAGAAGAAGGAACTCAAGGAAGAAGAACACAGCTTCTGCAGCCTTCTTTCTTTTCCCTGCGTTGGAAGAAGGATTGGAGGAAGAGGATGACGCCAACGCTTGGACTTTGCTCTCCCTTTGCTTGCGGCTGAACCAAGAGAGGAGAGGGGCTGGTGGCGGCAGCAAGAGGAGGAAGAGAGCTCTTAGCTAGGGCGCCGGCCTCATGCCTCCTTATAAAGCCATCTAGGGCTCCTACAATCTAGGAGCCCTAGACATATTTCCTAAGAGGGAAGGGGGGGCGCCGGCCCCTCTCTTCATGCCGCACACAAGGAGAGGAGGAGGGGCGTGATCCCTCCTCCTTGTGATGCCCTAATCCTCTTCCAAAGAGGATTAGGTGCCTCTCTTATGGTTTAATCCCAATCCAATTAGGATTAGCCAAATTGGGTTCAATCTATGCTAGTCCTAATCTAATTAGGACTTGAATGAACCATGACTCAATTGAACTCTTCAATCCTAATCCAATTAGGAGTCATGTTGATTCATTAGATTAATAATTAATTTAGACTTAAGGAATCCTAATCTAATTAGGATGTATTTAATTTTAGTCCTAATCCAATTAGGACTCTATTTGAATCCGAAGTCCTAATCTAATTAGGATTTCTAGGAATCCTACTCCAAGTAGGAATCCTATTCAAAATTCAAAGTTCCTAATCTCATTAGGATTGTAGGAATCCTATTCCAAGTAGGAATTCCAGTCCTACTCCAACTAGGATTCCCAGCCCTAATCCAATTAGGACTCTAGGAATCCTACCCGAAGTAGGATTTGTGTTTAAGTCCAATTAATTAATTCCCTTTGTTCCTTCTTCAACTTCTTATCAATCAAATTGATTTCTTGTGATTCCTAATCACGATTTCAACCATCGGATCGGTCAATACTTCTATTGTGTGTGACCCCATAGGTTCTATTCTGACTGGTAGTGAGATATATTGTGATCTCTATCTCAATATCATTGAAAACTCCTTTCAATGGGTTGGAACGATTCCAACTCAACTCGTTAGGGTTTATCGATCATCAAGATAATCCCTATGAGTCCCACCATCCACCAGTGACACCTAGCAGCATGTAGTGGCTACCCAGCAGAATGGAATGATGAACCTCTAGGTGCAGTTAACATGTGATACAGTCCTACTATCGTGGATCCCTACAGGACGGAGGTCATGGACAACTCGTCAAACCCCATCGTCTGTCATATGTCAAGATTTATTCGACTTGAGTTCGATAGTGGAAAACTCTTTTTCACTTTATATTACTGCCCTGGCCAAGGTCTTAGAACTCAGTCTAACAAATCACATAGGATCACTCCTTTTCTATCAAGGTCGATAGATTCCTTATAGGTGCATACCCTACTCCTACAGTGAACCTACTGCAGCCAATCTACACTGCATGGACCCATATGGCTAGAGACCATGTATGTGTGCAGTCAAACTACAATAACCTCACTGTGAGTAGCCGAAGCACCGCAGGCCAAAGGACCAGTCACACTACTGCAACATCAAGCAAGTCACTGACGAGTGGATAGACATCCAAGTGACTTCTTGTCTTGGTCACGCTCAGTACCCTTGTTCTCTAACAAGCACCTGCACTATCACTTCAGTGTCCCTACACTGTGGACTCAAGTCTCGTCCATCCAGAAGGAAAGTGATCTGTGCACTGATCGGATCGATCACCGTCCTCGTGATGATCCATTGATCAGGAGCATTTATAAATTAATCACCAATGATACATGGCTCAAATTCTCAACTCTTGAGAATATGTATCATCATCTTATTAATTTCTTGGACGATTCATAGACACATAAATAATATGAATGAAAAGATGCCTTTTATTTATTCAATAATAAATAGTCAAGTACAAAATTATGTCCCTAGAATCAACAATGTGTCAGCCAAATTGGCTTCTAGGGCATACATCTAACAATCTCCCACTTGCACTAAAGCCAATTGGTCATATATCTTAGGCCCATCTTCTCAAGGTGGGCTTCAGTCTTTTGCTGACTCAGCTGCTTAGTGAACGGGTCTGCCACGTTATCCGCGGAGTCTACTCTCTGCACCTCTACATATTTTTTCTCCACATAGTCGCGTATGAGGTGAAAGCGCCGCTCTATATGCTTAGACTTCTGATGAGACCTTGGCTCCTTAGCAAGGGCTATGGCGCCATTATTATCGCAGTAGAGTGTTATGGCATCTGATGTCATCACATCCAACTCTGCAATGAATTTCTTGAACCAGAAGCCTTCCTTAGCAGCTTCAGAGGCGGCGATGTATTCAGCTTCCATAGTAGAATCAGCAATGATCGGTTGTTTAGAACTCTTCCAATTCACCGCACCACCATTGCACAAGAACACGTATCCAGATGTTGACTTCCTGTCATCGACATCAGTCATGAAGTCTGAATCTGTGTACCCTTCTACCTTTAACTCTGATGATCCTCCAAAAACTAAGAATAAATCTTTAGTTCTTCTCAAGTACTTAAGAATATTCTTCACAGCTGTCTAGTGTTCTTCACCTGGATTCGACTGATATCTGCTTGTGACACTCACAGCAAGAGCTATATCAGGTCGTGTACATAGCATGGCATACATGAGGCTTCCTATTGCCGATGCATAAGGAATCTTGCTCATGCGTTGAATCTCTTCAGATGTGTTGGGGCACATCTTCTTGGAGAGATGAATTCCATGCCTTAGGGGTAAGAGACCCCTCTTGGAGTTTTCCATGCTGAACCTCTTCAGCACCTCCTCTATGTACATCTTCTGTGAAAGGCCAAGCATCCTTTTAGATCTATCTCTATAGACCTTTATTCCCAAAATATAGGATGCTTCCCCAAGGTCTTTCATGGAGAATTCTTTTGACAACCAGACCTTGACCGAGGTTAGCATGGGAATATCATTCCCAATCAGGAGAATGTCATCTACGTACAGTACGAGAAAAACTACAGCACTCCCACTAACCTTTTTGTAAACACATGGTTCCTCTTCGTTTTTGATGAAATCAAACGTTTTGATTGCATCATCGAAACGAGTGTTCCAACTCCGAGAGGCTTGCTTTAGTCCATAGATGGACCTTTGCAGCTTGCAGACCTTGTGATCTCCATCACTGGAAGTGAAACCCAAAGGCTGTTCCATATAGATATCTTCATCAAGATGTCCATTCAGGAAAGCAGTTTTCACATCCATCTGCCAGATTTCATAATCATGAAATGCTGCAATGGCAAGCAATGTTCGGATGGATTTTAGCATGGCTACAGGTGAAAAGGTCTCCTGATAGTCAATGCCTTCGCGCTGACTATACCCTTTCGCCACAAGCCTTGCCTTATAGGTCTCTACCTCTCCATCCGAACCTATCTTCCTTTTGTAGATCCATTTGCATCTAATAGGTACAATACCTTCTGGTGGATCTACTAAGGTCCAGACTTGGTTGGAACGCATGGAGTCTAACTCTGACTTCATAGCTTCCAGCTATTTCTCGGAATCGACATCAGATATCGCCTCGTTGTAGGTTTTGAGATCCTGTATGTGATCCCTATCTCCCACCAGGAACATTTCCTCGGTATCCTCTTCTAGTATACCTAAGTATCTATCGGGAGGATGGGAGACCCTACTAGATCTACGAGGTAGTCGAGGGACATCGTGTACTGGCTCTGTATGAATGGGTTCAATTGGATCCATGACTCGTTGCTTTTCAGAGACTTTCTCTTCAAGCTCAATTTTTCTCCCACTGCCTCTATCAAGGATAAACTGATTTTCCAAGAAGATGGCATGACGGCTCACAAACACATTGTGATCCTCTGAGACGTAAAAATTGTATCCTAATGACTCTTTAGGATATCCTATAAAACGAGCACTTATGGTCCTAGCCTCTAACTTGTCCGCCTGTAGTCTCTTGACATGGGCCGGACATCCCCAAATCTTGAGATGACCCAGACTTGGTTTCTTACCATGCCATATCTCATACGGTGTGGTAGGAACGGATTTAGAGGGAACTCTATTCAATAAATAAATCGCTGTGAGTAAGGCATCTTCCCAAAGGAACATAGGTAAATCAGTGAAGCTCATCATGGACCTGACCATATCCAATAGGGTCCGATTCCTCCTCTCTGACACCCCGTTGGGTTGAGGTGTACCCGGAGGTGTCCATTGTGAGACTATGCCGTTTTCTTTGAGATAGTCCCGGAATTCCCCACTAAGGTATTCTCCTCCTCGATCTGATCGAAGAGCCTTAAGAGGTTTTCCAGTTTGTTTTTCTACTTCATTCTTGAACTCTTTGAACTTTTCAAAGGATTCAGACTTGTGTCTCATAAGATACACATACCCATACCGTGAATAATCATCGGTAAAGGTAATGAAGTAAGAATAACGTCCCCTGGCTAGCACATCGAATGGGCCACATACATCTGTATGTATTAGGGTAAGTATTTCAGTGGTCCTCTCCCCATGTCCTACAAAGGGCAGTCTAGCCATTTTTCCTTGAAGACAGGACTCGCAAACTGGATATGACTCGGAAGTCAATGAGCCGAGAAGCCCATCTTTATCCATTTTGTTCATCCTATCCTCTCCAATATGGCCAAGTCTGAGGTGCCACAAATATCTTTGGTTTATCTCATCTCTGGATCTTTTGGATCCTTTGGCACTCATATCTTGCTCGGTAACATTCACAGATACATCCATATGTAAATGATAGAGACTGTCAATCATGAAACCACGTGCAACTATTTTATTTCTCAAATAAATAGAACAGCAGTCTTTGTCAAATGTAAAAACATGACCTTCCTGTGCTAGACATGAAACAGAAATCAAATTTCTGCTAGCAACAGGTACATAATAGCAGTCTCTAAGTATTAAACTAAATCCAGACGGTAGTCGCAGATGGTAGGTGCCCACAGCCACAGCAGCAACTTTTGCCCCGTTGCCAACCCGAAGGGTTACCGCACCTTCCGCCAGCCTTCTACTTTCCTTTAGACCCTGCATGGTAGTGCACAAATGAGCACTAGAACCAGAATCTATAACCCAACTAGAAGTAGAAGAAACCGTTAGATTAGTTTCAATTATGAGCAAGTCTATACCTTCTGAAGGTATGTCACCTTTCTTGTTCTTCAGGCTCTCGAGGTATGAAGGACAATTCCTCTTCCAGTGGCCTTCGACATTGCAGTGGAAACATTTTCCTTTGTCGTTAGCCTTTTTCTTTTGAACTTCCTTCTTTGGCTTCTTGTCTTTCTTCTGCTTCTTAGCAGGCTTCTTTTTCTTCCAAGTAGACTTTCTCTTGTAACCAGAAGTCAACTCAGCAGCAAGGACATTGCCCCTTGAACCTTTCAAGGCTCCCTCAGTAGTTACCAACATGTTGATTAGTTCAGTCTTAGTGCATTCAATCTTATTCATGTGGTAGTTTACTATAAACTGACCAAATGAATCAGGAAGTGACTGTAGGATCAAATCCACTTGTAATTCCTTGTGCATGTCCATACCGAGCTTCTCAAGCTCCTCTAGGTCCTTGATCATGGTCAGACCGTGATCATGGACAGACTGCCCCTCGCGCATCTTCATCTTGAAGAGCCTCTTGGATACTTCAAAACGAGCTGTGCGACTCTGCTCACCATACAACTCTTGCAGGTGTGCCAGTATGTCCCTAGCAGTCTTCATATTTTCATGCTGGCATTGGAGTTCATTAGACATAGATGCCATCATATAGCATTTTACTCTAATGTCATCATCCAACCACTTTTTATGCATCTCACGCTGAACATCAGTAGGACGTGCTGGTAGTGTGGGGATATCTGAATCGAGTATATAGCCTATTTTCTCACAGTCCAAAACAATTTTGAGATTTCTAAGCCAGTCTTTGTAATTGGTTCCGGTGAGTCGGTTGGTCTCAAGAATACGGGTCAAAGGGTTTGAAGCTGACATTGTATCTGCAAAGAGTAAAGATTCTAGTTAGACTTTTATACTTGATCCTAATCTGTTCTAAGGTCTTTTAGAACAAATGTAACTCCCACTATTTTCTCGAATCCCTCACACTCCCCTGGTAGGGAAACGGAAATCCTACACGACTAGGGTTTTTAGTGGGTACTGCGGTCCCACCGATTTACATGCCACCTCACCTAACAGTTATTGGTGACACATAGATGGATGAGTGTACAACTCTTGTACAATGCTTCTCAAGCATATTGCAGTGTAACTTGGTCTCTAAGCCATGAAGACCTCACCTAACAGTTATTGGTCCCATTTCTTAGTTAAGTCAGACCCACCGTATAACCGTAGGAATAAAGTCGTCATTGGGTCCTCACCTAACAGTTATTGGTGCCCAACCCCACCTTTACCCTACAACATCTCATGTCTATAGAGAGGTCCAGCCTCCCGATGCAACTTGACCACTGTGTCCAGCCGAGACAAATCAACATCAGAAAGGCCTTAGCAGCTCTACTACAGTGGAAGACCTATTGACTTAATATTGGTTAATCAGGTCTTAGTGTTTGCAACTTGAGCCCTTCATAAGAGGTAATCGAACAATTGGCCAGGTAAGCAGGTGGGAGGCTCCCCTTACTCAGAGAGTAAGGTCCTAATTAAGTAACCACCTTTCATGCTTTTCTAGACACCAATTAGATCAATTAATCTAATATGACTTGCTCATGTCGGTTCACTCTCGACTTGATTGAGGAGGTTTTGATTTAGGTCTCAATTGGGTTTGCTACATCACATGTAAACCTATCTACCCGACTCGCATTCACATCACATGCAAACGGCTCATCACAGGCAGTTATAATCGCAGCATCAAATTAAAGCTAAACTTTAACTAGGTGATGATCATGGATTCTAATTAGGTCGTATTACAAGCACATGCACATCAATCGATCAAGTGGTCTTCAACTCTTGAATTGGTTCCAAGCCTCCTTGATTCGATCCTTGATCAACTCTTGATCCCATCGCCATCAACCGCTTAGATCACCTTTCATCTCATGCCTTTGCTTCAACTTGATCGTTGATGTACATCACATCACAGAAATACAACCAGATGTAAAATAAAAATAAAAATAAATTACATCTCCTTTTAGGAGGCACGCAGGCCTCTCAAAACATCAAATAAGATGCATGCAAGCATCTGAAAAATTACATGACATCGCAGATCACATCGCAGGTCATTACATTTGATACCAAAAAGGGTTGAATCCTATGATCATCACCGTATGCAACAATTATAATTTTCAGATCTGAAAACTAACTGATTATATCATGACATAGGTCGCTGATCATGCTAATCATGATTCTAAACTTTGTAATCCCATTAACAATGCAATTAGAATCATCTTTTTATCACATAAAAATCAGCATGCAAAAATCAGCACCCCTGAAAAATCTGCATGCAGAATTTTTCAGCATGCATGATCATTTAATTTTCAGATCTAATATGCCTTTAAATATTTAATTCTTACCTTAATCTACGAAACCTGGCTCTGATACCACTGTTGGGAACCCGCCCATGCCGCTGATATTTCAAAAATTTTTCAGATGGCAGCGGAATCGGCATGCACGGGTTCGACGTTCATCACATGAACGTTGTTTCGAGACCTTTCGTAATTAGGTAGGAATTAAAACTTTTAAAATTATTAGGAAGATCAAATCTTCACCTTGCGCGGGTAGATGATCACCGCAAATCTGAATTCGTGGTTTTTGGAAGAGGGTTCGCTTGAAGCCGTTCAAACGTCCGGCCTCTACGGGTATCCACACGAAGCAGAGGACCGATCAAAGCTTTCTCGTCTCCCCGGGGTGCTAGCTCCCTTGCAGAGACTTCCTTTGATGGCTGATCTCCTCTCTTTCTTTCAACTCTTGAAAGTGCTTGAGAGGAGGAAGAAGAAGAAGGAACTCAAGGAAGAAGAACACAGCTTCTGCAGCCTTCTTTCTTTTCCCTGCGTTGGAAGAAGGATTGGAGGAAGAGGATGACGCCAACGCTTGGACTTTGCTCTCCCTTTGCTTGCGGCTGAACCAAGAGAGGAGAGGGGCTGGTGGCGGCAGCAAGAGGAGGAAGAGAGCTCTTAGCTAGGGCGCCGGCCTCATGCCTCCTTTTATAGCCATCTAGGGCTCCTACTAAGTAGGAGCCCTAGACATCTTTCCTAAGAGGGAGGGGGGCGCCGGCCCCTCTCTTGTGCCGCACCAATGGATCAAGGGGAGGGGCTTGCGCCCCTCCCTCCTTGTGATGCCCTAATCCTCTTCCAAAGAGGTTTGCTTGCCTCTAATGTGGTTAAGCCCTAATCCTATTAGGATTAGCCCAAGGGACAATGGATCAATCTAGGCTAGTCCTAATCAATTAGAACTTGAATCAACTTGACTCAATTGAACTCTTCAAACCTAATCCAATTAGGAGTCTTATTGATTCATTAGATTAATAATTAATTGTGACTTAAGGAAACCTAATCCTAATTAGGATGTATTATTTAGTCCTAATCCAATTAGGACTAGATTTGAATCCGAAGTCCTAATCTAATTAGGATTCCTAGGAATCCTACTCCAAGTAGGAATCCTATTCAAGATTCAAAATTCCTAATCTCATTAGGATTGAGGAATCCTATTCCAAGTAGGAATCAGTCCACTAGGTCCAGCCTAATCCAATTAGAACTCTAGGTATCCTACCCGAAGTAGGATTCTTGTTTCAAGTCCAATTAATTAATTCCCTTTGTTCCTTCTTCAACTTCTTATCAATCAAATTGATTTCTTGTGATTCCTAATCACGATTTCAACCATCGGATCGGTCAATACTTCTATTGTGTGTGACCCCATAGGTTCTATTCTGACTGGTAGTGAGATATATTGTGATCTCTATCTCAATATCATTGAAAACTCCTTCAATGGGTTGGAACGATTCCAACTCAACTCGTTAGGGTTTATCGATCATCAAGATAAACCCTATGAGTCCCACCATCCACCAGTGACACCTAGCAGCATGTAGTGGCTACCCAGCAGAATGGAATGATGAACCTCTAGGTGCAGTTAACATGTGATACAGTCCTACTATCGTGGATCCCTACAGGACGGAGGTCATGGACAACTCGTCAAACCCCATCGTCTGTCATATGTCAAGATTTATTCGACTTGAGTTCGATAGTGGAAAACTCTTTTTCACTTTATATTACTGCCCTGGCCAAGGTCTTAGAACTCAGTCTAACAAATCACATAGGATCACTCATTTTCTATCAAGGTCGATAGATTCCTTATAGGTGCATACCCTACTCCTACAGTGAACCTACTGCAGCCAATCTACACTGCATGGACCCATATGGCTAGAGACCATGTATGTGTGCAGTCAAACTACAATAACCTCACTGTGAGTAGCCGAAGCACCGCAGGTCAAAGGACCAGTCACACTACTGCAACATCAAGCAAGTCACTGACGAGTGGATAGACATCCAAGTGACTTCTTGTCTTGGTCACGCTCAGTACCCTTGTTCTCTAACAAGCACCTGCACTATCACTTCAGTGTCCCTACACTGTGGACTCATGTCTCGTCCATCCAGAAGGAAAGTGATCTGTGCACTGATCGGATCGATCACCGTCCTCGTGATGATCCATTGATCAGGAGCATTTAGAAATTAATCACCAATGATACATGGCTCAAATTCTCAACTCTTGAGAATATGTATCATCATCTTATTAATTTCTTGGACGATTCATAGACACATAAATAATATGAATGAAAAGATGCCTTTTATTTATTCAATAATAAATAGTCAAGTACAAAATTATGTCCCTAGAATCAACAATGTGTCAGCCAAATTGGCGTCTAGGGCATACATCTAACATTGACATGACCCGCTGGTGCTTTTTCTATCAAGTTTACATCCAGCAAAGTCTGAATCTGTGTATCCTATTAAGTTCAGTCTAGATTCTTTAGAATACCATAAACCTATATTCTTTGTTCCTATTAGGTATTTAAAGATTCTCTTGACTGCAATTAGATGAGATTCCTTAGGATTAGACTGATATCTAGCACACATGCATACACTAAACATGATATCAGGTCTACTTACAGTGAGATACAATAAAGATCCTATCATACCTCTATATAACTTTTGATCTACAGATTTACCTGATTCATCTTGGTCTAATTTGCATGATGAGCTCATGGGTGTGCTGATTGACTTGTTTCCCTCCATATCAAACTTCTTAAGCATCTCCTTGATGTATTTGGCTTGATTGATGAAGATCCCTTCTTCAGATTGTTTGATTTGAAGTCCGAGGAAATAGTTCAGCTCTCCCATCATGCTCATCTCAAACTCACTCTGCATCAAGTCAGCAAATTCTTCGCAGAGGCGATTGTTAGTAGCACCGAAAATAATATCATCAACATAAATCTGCACTAATAACATATCTTTGTTTTTCTTCTTTAGAAACAATGTTGTTTCTACATTTCTCCTAGAGAACTCATGTTCTAGTAAGAATTTGCTAAGTCTTTTGTTGACCCCCTAATGGATTTTGATGAATACAAAACACTAGAGTATAATTCCATTTTATCTTAACAATTTAATTGAGGATTTCATGTGTTTTATTAAGAATATTGTTAAGAAATGTCTAGGCAAGTTCCCATAATTTTTATGAATTTATTGAAGAATTTTTGAGATGAAGAA
The DNA here is from genome assembly GCF_051530095.1 of Phoenix dactylifera. Lineage (NCBI taxonomy): Eukaryota > Viridiplantae > Streptophyta > Magnoliopsida > Arecales > Arecaceae > Phoenix > Phoenix dactylifera. Next base: position 14,666,925 of record NC_143194.1, on the reverse strand, counting down.
AACAGATCAGGGACAGCCGAGACGTCTCCTGATAGTCTCAGAGACGTCTCTGGCACAAACAGGAAGAAATGGCACACTTGGAGACGTCCCCGGCACCTGGCGAGGCGTCTCGCAGGGTCGGAGTCGACTCTCTCAGTAGCGGAGTCGACTCTCTCAGTGGCGGCAGAAAGGCCGATTTCAAGTGATACGCGCGAGCCGTCCCCACAGTACGTAGAGTCGTCCCCGCGAGTAAAAAGCAGACTGCCCGAGTCGTCCCCAAGGTAGCGGAGTCGACTCTCTCAGGGTTTTCCAGAGGATGTCTTTTTCGGTGATAAGGCAGCGGAGACGTCCCCTGAAAGAGTGGAGTCGACTCTCTCAGAGAATTCCAGAAGACATGTTTTTCGGAGATATAACGGCAGAGTCGTCCCCAAGGCAGCGGAGTCGTCCCCATGCAAAAAGCGCAAACAAGCCGAGACGTCCCCGTAAATCGTCGAGTCGACCCCAAACATCGTCAAAAGTAAAATCTTACAGCCGAGACGTCTCGCGATGAAGCGGAGACGTCCCCGGAGCGCCTGGGACGCGACTGACAACTTTTTCAGGTTTGATTTGAATTTCAAACGTCTCTTTCTTTGTGTCTAACGGCTATATTTGCTTTTTGGGATATAAAAGGGACCTCTTAAGTGCTTCTCAACATCTTCTCACCAACCCAACACAAGATCATTCAAGAGAGAAGAAAGAAAAAGAGGTTCAAGGGAGTTAGAGCTTTCAAGAGGAGAAATCAAGTGCATTCAAGCCTTCCCAACTGATTTCGTGCTCAACCACTCACTCCCATTCGGCATTCAAAGCTCACATCCAAGCCAACGCGATCCACATCAGAAGAATCACCATTTCCCACGCTTCCAACGGCAAAAGGATTCTTCCGGGTTTTTTATTATTTCTCATTGTCATATTTGCTTATTAAGAGCTTTCAAATCTTTTGTAAAACCTTTGTTTATTGTGCTTGTTCCAGACAAGGGACTTGGAACAAGGGATAGGCGTCCCAAGCCTAGGTGAAATTGGGGGATTGTAGGGTTCGTTGTTAGCCCGGTGTAAAACAACGAGTTGGGTAGTGCACTCGCAAAACTACCGGGCTGTAATCTGGAGGATTATAGTGAAATTCCCAAGGAGTCTTGGGGAGTGGATGTAGGTACTGGGGTGCACCGAACCACTATATGTTTGTTGTGTTTGTGATGCTTTTTGTCATTGTCTAACTTGCTCACCTACTTACTTACACAAATTGCTTGCTTAACTCTTATCCGTACATCCTTTAGTTGCAAGCTTATTCAATTTACTTAATCAAGTCTCATTCAATAAATCAAACTGTTGCTAAGTTTAAATTCCACTGTGCATCTATACAACTTAGCATAATTAATTGAAAAGTTTTAAAAGTAGTACAAAAGTTTTAAAAGACCCAATTCACCCCCCCTCTTGGGTTGTATCTACTGGGCAACAAGTGGTATCAGAGCAGGTGCTCTAAGACTAATTATTGATCTCACGATCAAGAGCCAAAGATCATGACAACTCAAATAGATAGTTTTCTAGGAGAAGGACAATTAATTGATACACCTCCACTATTTAATGGCATAAACTATACACATTGGAAAGCACGCATGCGCATTTTCATACAATCACTTGATTATAATTTATGGAGAATTATAGTCAATGGAACACACACAAACACTAGTCATAATGAGAAAATGGTGCAACAAAACTCAAAAGCCATGAACCTATTATATTGTGCATTAGATAGGAATGAGTTTAATTGCATATCTTCTTGCATGACTGCTAAAGAAATATGGAATATGCTTGAAGACAAATATGAATGCACTAACAAATCTGAAACATCATGTGTAGAAGAAGAGCAGTATCATATTGCAAATCCATGCTTCATGGCACATGAGGTACATGCTGAAACTGAAAGTAATTTTACATTTGATGAACTTCACAATGCCTTTTCTGATTTGTATTTAGAATATAAGAAACGTATTTGTAAGAACAAGAACTTGAAGAATGAAAATCAAATTCTAATAGATGAAAAACTGAAACTAACTAATAAAACTGAAATCTTAATTAAAGAAAATCAAGAACAAAATCAAAGAAATCAACTTCTTACTGAAAGCCATAATAAACTTAAGAAAAATAATGAATTACTTTCAGAAGATAACAGAAGATTAACTAAAGAAGTTGACAAATTAAAACCTGTTGTTGAAAGATTTACCTTCAGCTCAGAAAAATTGAACCTAATGATAAATAATCAAAGAGCTGAATTTGATAAAGTTGGATTAGGATATCAACCTTGGTACACCCAAAAATTTTTCAAGAATATGTTTGTTAAAACAATTTTTAATTATTCTAAAACAGATTCTTATAATACTGATAAACAGGAACAAAAGCTAAGTAAAATCTCTTCTATTGTTCCTAAATCTATACATTACAAATTTGATGAACCTAAAAGGCAAAAACAGAAAACTAAAAGTTTATCTACTACTTATGTTAGATCTATGTTTGTTAAATTCAACAGGAGGATACAGAAATACATCCCTTGTAATCCTAAAATCTGTAAATTTATGGACAAAATAGCTATTAAGAAAATATGGGTTCCAAAAGGAACAATTATAGCTAACCTACAAGGACCCAAAAGAGCTTGGGTTCCTAAGTTGAAAATATGATTATTTTTCAGCAAGAATGTCTAGCTATCCAAGGTTCTAATAAAAGATGTCATCTCAACAATGGGTGCTCTAGACATGTGTTAAAGAATTGAATTTAAAATGTAATTAAGAAGAATGATTTAAATGAAAGAAATAATGAAATAAGCAATTCTTGCATCCTCTCGTATTGAAATTACTTTATTAGTTGATTAAAACATAACTTGCAAGTATTAATCATTTTTGTGATATAAGTGATATTTTTGGTATGAAAAAAAAATATATCCAAATCACTCCATCTTTCTATGTTATACTTTACCTATTATTGGATAAGTTGCTAAATGATTAATCAATTTATTAAGAATAACTCTATGAATTCTCTATATGCTCGATTGAGAGTTTTTATCCATGGCATTATTTTTATTGATCATAGACATAATAATGTGTACTTGGTATGCTTTTGAATATATGCACTATGAATACCAAGATTAAAACCATCTTTGGCCTATAAAATCAACTCATGCTAGTATGTACTTAATCTCAAAAGATCTTGCCATTGGCTTACTTAGATTATCTTCTGAAAGGTCAAAGTTTGCTATGCATGTTAACTAAGGAAACAAACAAGAATCAATTTCTAAATCTAAGGATGTTGTTTCCATCACTAAGTTTTTCAAAAGCTTACATTGGATTTGTTCTTGGCAAATAAAATTGAAGTATTTTCTGTATTTGCTAAATCTTGTAAAAGTGTTTCAAATAAAAAAAGTTTCCAAATCGTGAAGATAAAGAGTTATGGCACAGTGTTGAAAACCAAAATCCTGATAAAGTTTATACAGAAAATAATATTAAATTCAATTATTTCAGCACCAAGGACACCTTAAGTAAAATAGTGTTAATGGAATCCTTGAAGAAATGATGAAGGCAATGTTGTATGATAGTCATCTACTTAAATGATTTTTTTTGTAAAAGCTATCATCATTGCTTGTCATACATATGATTTCTATTAGATCTATTTTTTTTATGAAAACTCCTTTTGATCTTCTGAAAAATGGAAAATGAACCATTGCATATCTTTCATATTTTTCAGTCATACACGTTATGCTTGATATGTTCTTTTGAAAATAATGCCAAATCTGATAAAGATACTTCTATCTTTGGATATCATTCATCAAGCAATGCATATAGAATATTCAATAAAAAGATCCTAGCTGTAGAAATATCAATTCATTTTATTCTTTATAAGACTAATGATCTTTCATCAAGTCACTAAAATCAGATTATATGTGTATATGTTAATCTTTTTGCTTGCATATAACAATCTAAAACTAAAACACCTTAAGAAGAATGAGCAAGATTATAATTGGTCAAGTTAAACTAAATCATTTTTTTTAGGAGAGAATTTGAAATCTTGCCGATAAAATCGGAAAACTTGTTAATAATTAGAACCAAATTGAGTTTTCAGAAATGCACTTAATGAAGAAAAATTGGTGACTACTAAAAGATTCAATCAAGAAAAGATAAATTAGATCTTGATGAAATCCTTGCATGATTAGAAGTAAAGATCACCATTATCATTTGCTTGCTTCATGAGCTTTATATTCTGTCAAATGAATGTGTAGAATGCACTCCTATGTGGTTATTTCATTAAAAAGGAGATCTATGTTAAATAACCACCATATTTGAAAACACTCATTACAAATATGTTAAAGCAATATATAATTTGGAACAAGCATCAAAAGCATGATATAAAAGCTTAAGTAACCTTTTTGATAGAAAGTAATAGTGATAAATCTATACATCAAAAAGAAGAATTTGTGATATCTTATTTGCTCAAAGTATACATTGATGACATCATTTTTGGTTCTACTAATGAAGAGTTATATGAAGATTTTACTTAGCTCATGTAAGGTGAGTTTGAAATATATATGATGAATGAATTAACATCTTCTCTCAAACTCCAAATTAAGACAAACAAGAAAGGGGATCTTCATTGACCAAAGTTAGTCTACAAGAAAACTCTTATAGAAGATTGGTATAAAAAAGGTATGTCTATGACCCCATCTTGTAGAATTTGAAAAGGATGAGCAAAGTAGATCTATTGTTTTAAAGCTGTATTGAAGCATGATAGAATGATTATTTTATCATACAGCTAGTAGACCAGATTGTATGCTCATTATGTGACCTTGTGCAAGACTTCAATCTAACTTTAATGAATCATATTTCATTGATAACAAATAAATCATAATCAGAATTTTGATAGAAACAACTGTTTAAGATAAAGTTGATTAAAACTTAGCTAACATGTCTTATTAATAATTATCTTAAGCAAATAGAATCTAAGCTCAATTGATTCTGAAAATAAAAAAAAATTGATTTGACCTTGATAAATCTTCCTATTGCTTCACATGCTTGTCTTTGAACCTTCTTGGTTAATGGAACTATCTCTTAAGTTCAAGTGACATGTGTTTGCTTATATTTGGCAATCTCTCGAGTAAAATGACTCAACATTCAATTGTTGTCATATCTTACGATTGAGTCACCTAGTTAAGAAATATGCTATATGAATGTTTTGTATCTTGAAGAAACTAATGACTTTCCTTCAAGAAAGAAAAGAATTTTGTTAATATTGCAGGATCCTTGAGCAAGAAAATGAGAGATTTCAACTTGAAGGATATCTCCATGTAAGATACAATAAACATTCACCTGCAAACAAGAGAGAGGACCTTCTTCAGCCAAAAGTTCATACATAAGAAATCTAGTAGGTATCTGACTTGAAGAATGCAGAATGAATCGGTAATTTTAGAGACCTCTCTCATAAATTAGCTAAGCAAAGTCAATAACTTAAATCTTATTGTGGTATGATTAAAATCTTTAAATATTAATTTCTAGATATCATGTCTATATATGCATTGATTGACTTATGCTTTTAGAAATTGGTTCATGGTTTGCCCAAACTAAAATATATCTTTGCCTATATCATAACCATGAATTACACAAGTTTATGCTTAAAATTTTGATTTAAAATAACTTGTGAGAAGCTATGAATCCTTGAGCATAATGAAAATGTTGTTTGCATGATATACATCTATATGATACATAAGATTATTTCTTTATTCTGCTCTTTCATGTAAATTACTTGAGAATAACAAAAAGAGAGAGAGATAAAGAAAAGAAATTGGACATTATTCAAGAGAAGTAAAATCTAAGTAAAGGCAAATACTCCAATCTTAAGGAAAAACAAAACAAGCATAATATATTCGGCACATTTGTGAGACTTGTGTGAGTATTCTTTTGGAAGGATAAAATCCATAATGAATTACACTTAAATAGAGAGAATTTGAAGTAAATATTTTAACCTTTCTATATTGCTCATCATAGGGATGGTGCCAATGGGGAGGCTAGTGGTAGTACCCGGCACTATTTGACCCAACTATTCGGTGTAGGGTATATTAGGGACGGCACAAGAGGGAGGCTAGTGGTAGTACCTCGTGCCCCTTCCAACTCCACCGGATAGGGAGCAAATAGAGTATAGAGCATAAGAAAGTAAAAATGAAAGACAAAGTAAATGAAAGTATATAAGAAGAATCAAGTCAAATTTTTAATCACTTGAAAACACATTTTAAGGATGAAATCAGTGTAAAATTATATTTAAATAGGGGGAGTTTATTTGAAAAGAATTGATTCTGATCCTTGACATGCTTTTCTTAATATTTTAATGCATGACTTAACACATGATATATTTTGCATGTGGCATGATGTTCTGAATTATGGATTCTCAATATTTTGTAATGCTCCATGCTTGGATAATCTGATTGAATGTTTGAAATACTATATGAAGTTATTTTATGGTATTATTGAAAAGAAATTTTAAATTTGTCGTTCACAATCATCTTTGAAATCTGAAAGTTGAATAAATTTGTAAAAAGGAGAAGAGAAGTATATCTCTAATTAGGCAAAATGAATTGATTTTGTTTTATCTTTCAACTTGCCTAACCTTGGTATATAATGTTCTAATTCATACCAAAACTCAACATAAATACAAATATTCTGAATATGCTCTTATATGTTTGAAATATGTGTTTTCAATAGTAATGATTTAAGATGAGCTACAATGTGGAAGATACATATCTCAAATTATCATTTTGAAAGCCTCTATTGAAAATCTTTATGAAATTCAGAATCTGATTTTGTATAAAAGCTTAAACTCAATATGATTTCTAGATAAAAACTACAGTTTAAGAAAAATAAAGAAATTCTGATGCCTTGATTGTTTGCCCCGATACGCATCTGAAACATATCATTTCTTATCTTTAAAGTGTACTAATATTGGTCCAAATGATGTGTCTTTCGATGAACTTGATTACAAACAAAAAATTTCTAAATATATGATTTTATTTTGATATTAAAAGATTTATTGTGCTTCATGTATACATTGCTGAAAAACTATGATTAAGAATTTGAGTTCTATAAGTATATATACCTCAATGATCATCTATATGTTTTTCTCTCCTACACTCTTAAAGACTTCCATCAGAATATATATAGAGTGAATGATCTTAAAGCTAGAAATATTTCAGCTCACTCAAATGATTCTAAAAGAAAGAAAATGTAAATGCTTTTGAAAGAAACTGAGCTTCAAATAAATCATTTTCTGATTAATATTTCTATACATTTTCTCTAAGATTAAGAGAAAGCATAACTTGTTCTTGAAGGATTAGAAAGAGTAATTGCTACAAAATTTTGAATAACACTAGATTACTCTACATTCTCGATATCATAGAATTTCAGTTTTATTCACATTTATCACTAAAATCTGAAATTCAACAATAGAAAAGAATGATTAAAGAAGAATGCATCTTTTGAGAGGGAGCTTTAGATATTCAGTATCTCATACCTTGATTTTTATGGATTGATTTTGATGAACCTCCTTATATTGCAAGACTTGCATTAATTATATAATAAGTTTATACCTTGAGATGAGTTTTATAAAGGTTGTCTTATCTCAAACATTGAGTCTTATGAAAATAAGCTGAAACTTATAGAAAATATATTTGTTTTGATATTGACAATTTTATTGAACATTATCTTCAAATTCTAAACTCTTAAATGGAATGATCAATTGAGGGGGAGAAAGAAAATCTCAGAAGGAGAGATCTTATGGAACTTAATCGCATAAATCCATAACTAAAGGAGAGAGAAAGAATACTAAATGAAAAGTGATCCTAATACTCTCCAATATGTATCATCTGAAATTTAAATCTGAAAATCTTTATGATACACCTTGAGGCTTGTTAATTGGATAATATATCTTATGCATAAAAGAACTTTAAAGTCATTAAGAATTAATGATCCAACATGATGATATGTTTTTCAAGTATATAAGTTTTGATCTTATACTCTAAAAATTAATTAAATTGCTCTCATGTTGATAAAATACTTAATATATTGGGCAAAAGATCTTAAATGAACAAGCTTTCATACTTATTATTGAAGAGAGGTTAGATTTCCATTCGTGCTTTCCTTGAATATCATTTGTGGTACTTCTTGAATTAACTTAAGAAAGATTCCATCTACACTTGAGTTGAAAACTATCCTTGGAATCACATTAGATGTGCTCTCATCATAATTTGCTCTGAAATTATCCGAAATGGCTCTGATCTATGCTCATTTATCTTTTTCTAACATTATTGCCTTGAGCATTCTTATCTTTGTGCTTAGTGTTTCACTATCTTTTTGATGTTGTCAAAAAGGGGGAGAAATATCTGAGTATATGCTCATAATGCTTTATATGTTGCATTTACTCCAAGTTTTGTCAAAAAGGGGGAGTAGAACCAATATGGAATGCAAAATGCAAAATTTAAACTCATACTTGAAATTTCAATTAGAATCAACAAAATAAAAAGATAAAATTGAAGAATATTGGCTTTAAGATAATTGCCCTTCTGGAAAAGAAAGGGGGAGTCAAAAAGAACTTAGCCTTCAATTGTCTTTAGCATCAATATTTCATTAATTTAAATTTTAACTTGATTCAAATTCAGTAGATATGCTAAAATTGCCTAAGAGCTATTAAGATCAATCTTATGCATAAGGATAGAACTGAAAATTGACTATTTTGAATTATGCACACTGTATCTAGCTCTAATCAAAACATTATACTTGTACATCTGATCAAATACTGTGTATATGTTTAAATTTCGAATTTTGCATATACTCAGTGTTTTGTCATCATCAAAAAGGGGGAGATTGTTGACCCCCTAATGGATTTTGATGAATACAAAACACTAGAGTATAATTCCTTTTTATCTTAACAATTTAATTGAGGATTTCATGTGTTTTATTAAGAATATTGTTAAGAAATGTCTAGGCAAGTTCCCATAATTTTTATGAATTTATTGAAGAATTTTTGAGATGAAGAAAACAGATCAGGGACAGCCGAGACGTCTCCTGATAGTCTCAGAGACGTCTCTGGCACAAACAGGAAGAAATGGCACACTTGGAGACGTCCCCGGCACCTGGCGAGGCGTCTCGCAGGGTCGGAGTCGACTCTCTCAGTAGCGGAGTCGACTCTCTCAGTGGCGGCAGAAAGGCCGATTTCAAGTGATACGCGCGAGCCGTCCCCACAATACGCGGAGTCGTCCCCGCGAGTAAAAAGCAGACTGCCCGAGTCGTCCCCAAGGTAGCGGAGTCGACTCTCTCAGGGTTTTCCAGAGGATGTCTTTTTCGGTGATAAGGCAGCGGAGACGTCCCCTGAAAGAGCGGAGTCGACTCTCTTAGAGAATTCCAGAAGACATGTTTTTCGGAGATATAACGGCGGAGTCGTCCCCAAGGCAGCGGAGTCGTCCCCATGCAAAAAGCGCAAACAAGCCGAGACGTCCCCGTAAAGCGTCGAGTCGACCCCAAACATCGTCAAAAGTAAAATCTTACAGCCGAGACGTCTCGCGATGAAGCGGAGACGTCCCCGGAGCGCCTGGGATGCGACTGACAACTTTTTCAGGTTTGATTTGAATTTCAAACGTCTCTTTCTTTGTGTCTAACGGCTATATTTGCTTTTTGGGCTATAAAAGGGACCTCTTAAGTGCTTCTCAACATCTTCTCACCAACCCAACACAAGATCATTCAAGAGAGAAGAAAGAAAAAGAGGTTCAAGGGAGTTAGAGCTTTCAAGAGGAGAAATCAAGTGCATTCAAGCCTTCCCAACTGATTTCGTGCTCAACCACTCACTCCCATTCGGCATTCAAAGCTCACATCCAAGCCAACGCGATCCACATCAGAAGAATCACCATTTCCCACGCTTCCAACGGCAAAAGGATTCTTCCGGGTTTTTCATTATTTCTCATTGTCATATTTGCTTATTAAGAGCTTTCAAATCTTTTGTAAAACCTTTGTTTATTGTGCTTTGTTCCAGTCAAGGGACTTGGAACAAGGGATAGGCGTCCCAAGCCTAGGTGAAATTGGGGGATTGTAGGGTTCGTTGTTAGCCCGGTGTAAAACAACGAGTTGGGTAGTGCACTCGCAAAACTACCGGGCTGTAATCTGGAGGATTATAGTAAAATTCCCAAGGGATCTTGGGGAGTGGATGTAGGTGCTGGGGTGCACCGAACCACTATATGTTTGTTGTGTTTGTGATGCTTTTTGTCATTGTCTAACTTGCTCACCTACTTACTTACACAAATTGCTTGCTTAACTCTTATCCGTGCATCCTTTAGTTGCAAGCTTATTCAATTTACTTAATCAAGTCTCATTCAATAAATCAAACTGTTGCTAAGTTTAAATTCCACTGTGCATTTATACAACTTAGCATAATTAATTGAAAAGTTTTAAAAGTAGTACAAAAGTTTTAAAAGACCCAATTCACCCCCCCCCCTCTTGGGTTGTATCTACTGGGCAACATCTTTCATACCAGGCTCTAGGTGCTTGTTTCAAACCATAAAGTGCTTTGTTCAGTTTATACACATGATTAGGGTATTGATGATTTTCAAAACCAGGAGGTTGTTCTACATACACCTCCTCATTAATATACCCATTTAAAAATGCACTTTTTACATCCATTTGAAATAACTTGAAATCCTTAGAGCATGCAAATGCTAACAATAATCTAATTGCCTCGAGTCTAGCTACAGGAGCAAAGGTTTCATCAAAATCTATACCTTCTTCTTGATTATACCCCTTTGCTACTAGTCTAGCCTTATTCCTTATTACAATTCCATTTTCACCAAGTTTGTTTTTATATATCCATTTGGTACCTATAATTGAATATTCAGAAGGTCGTTCAACTAGATTCCATACCTTGTTTCTAGTAAATTGGTTTAATTCTTCTTGCATTGCATTTATCCAATTTACATCTTTTTCAGCTTCTTCTATGTGTTTGGGCTCAAAATGTGAGACAAAAGCTAGATGATTATTTAAGTTCCTAAGGGAAGCTCGAGTCCTAACAGGTTGAGATGGATCATCTAAAATTAATTCCTTAGGATGCCCGTGAGCATACTTCCAAGCCTTAGTCAACTCATGATCCATAATAGCCTCTTGACTTGATGATGCATTTCCAAGTAATTTTTGTTCATTATCTTGTAATGTCATCTCATCAATCTTTTCTTCAAGAATTTCAGCATCATCATCAAGATTAACTTTCTTACTAGAAGAGGTATCACTAGAATCATCAAAAACAACATGTATAGATTCTTCTATAACTAGGGTTCTTTTATTGAAAACTCTATAGGCTTTACTAGTTGTAGAGTACCCCAAAAATATACCCTCATCAAATTTGGAGTCAAATTTTTCTAGATTATCTTTTCCATTATTATGAACAAAACACCTACATCCAAAGACATGAAAATAGTTCACTTTTGGTTTTCTGTTTTTCCAAAGTTCATAAGGTGTTTTCTTTATAATGGGTCTCAATAAAACTCTATTTAATATATGACAAGACGTATTGATGGCTTCTCCCCAAAAGTACTTAGGGAGGTTACTTTCACATAACATGGTTCTAGCCATTTCCTCTAGAGTTCTATTTTTTCTTTCCACAACTCCATTTTGTTGTGGTGTCCTAGGTGCAGAAAAATTATGAGTTATCCCCTTTTTATTACAAAACTCATCAAATAAATGATTTTCAAAATCGGTTCCATGGTCACTTCTAATAGCTATGACTGAAGTATCTCTAGCATTTGTTACTTCTTTATGAAATTTCTTGAAAACTGAAAATGCTTGATTCTTATGAGCTAAGAACATTGTTAGATGTATGCCCTAGAAGCCAATTTGGCTGACACATTGTTGATTCTAGGGACATAATTTTGTACTTGACTATTTATTATTGAATAAATAAAAGGCATCTTTTTCATTCATATTGTTTATGTGTCTATGAATCGTCCAAGAAATTAATAAGATGATGATACATATTCTCAAGAGTTGAGAATTTGAGCCATGTATCATTGGTGATTAATTTCTAAATGCTCCTGATCAAAGGATCATCACGAGGACGGTGATCGATCCGATCAGTGCACAGATCACTCTCCTTCTGGATGGACGAGACTTGAGTCCACAGTGTAGGGACACTGAAGTGATAGTGCAGGTGCTTGTTAGAGAACAAGGGTACTGAGCGTGACCAATACAAGAAGTCACTTGGATGTCTATCCACTCGTCAGTGACTTGCTTGATGTTGCAGTAGTGTGACTGGTCCTTTGACCTGCGGTGCTTCGGCTACTCACAGTGAGGTTATTGTAGTTTGACTGCACACATACATGGTCTCTAGCCATATGGGTCCATGCAGTGTAGATTGGCTGCAGTAAGTTCACTGTAGGAGTAGGGTATGCACCTATATGGAATCTATCGACCTTGATAGATAAGGAGAGATCCTATGTGATTTATAAGACTGAGTTCGTAAGACCTCGGCCGGGGCAGTATGCACAGTGGAGAAAGAGTTTTTCACTATCGAACTCGAGTCGAATAAATCTTGACATATGACAGACGATGGGGTTTGACGAGTTGTCCATGACCTCCGTCCTGTAGGGATCCACGATAGTAGGACTGTATCACATGTTTAACTGCACCTAGAGGTTCATCATTCCATTCTGCTGGGTAGCCACTACATGCTGCTAGGTGTCACTGGTGGATGGTGGGACTCATAGGGATTATCTTGATGATCGATAAACCCCAATGAGTTGAGTTGGAATCGTTCCAACCCATTGAAAGGAGTTTTCAATGATATAGTGATAGAGATCACAATATATCTCACTACCAGTCAGAATAGAACCTATGGGGTCACACACACTAGAAGTATTGACCGATCCGATGGTTGAAATCGTGATTAGAAATCACAAGAAATCAATTTAATTGATAAAAGGTTGAAGAAGGAAAAAGGAATTAATTAATTGGACTTGAAACAAGAATCCTACTTCGGGTAGGATACCTAGAGTTCTAATTGGATTAGGACTGGGATTCCTACTTGGAATAGGATTCCTCAATCCTAATGAGATTAGGAATTTTGAATCTAAATCGGATTCCTACTTGGAGTAGGATTCCTAGGAATCCTAATTGGATTAGGACTTCGGATTCAAATCTAATCCTAATTGGATTAGGACTAAATACATCCTAATATGGATTAGGGTTTCTTAAGTCACAATTAATTATTAATCTAATGAATCAATAAGACTCCTAATTGGATTAGGTTTGAAGAGTTCAATTGAGTCAAAATTGATTCAAGTTCTAATTGGATTAGGACTTACCTAGATTGGATCCATTGGTTCACCCTTGGGCTAAACCTAATAGGATTAGGGCTTGACCACATTAGGGCAATGCAAACCCTAATGTGGACTAGGGTTTACCAAGAGGGAGGGGCGCAAGCCCCTCCCCCTTGATCCATTGGTGCGGCACAAGAGAGGGGGCCGGCGCCCCCTCTTTGGAAAGATGTCTAGGGCTCCTACTTAGTAGGAACCCTAGATGGCTATAAAAGGAGGTGTGAGGCTGGCGCCCTAAGCATAGAAGAACTCCTCCTTCTCCTTGCCGTAAGCCTCCCTCTCCTCTCTTCTTGTGATCAGCCGCAAGCAAGGAAGACCAAGGCCAAAGGTTGGCGGCATCCTCTTCCTCCCTTCTTCCTTCCAACGCAGGGAGAAGAAAGAAGGCTGCGTGGGGATTCTTCTTCTTCCTCTTCTTCAACCTTCTTCTTCCTCCTCTCAAGCACTTTCAAGAGTTGAAAGAAAGAGAAGAGATCAGCCATCAAAGGAGTCTTTGCAAGGGAGCTAGCACCCCGGGAAGACAAGAAAGCTTTGATCGGTTCTCTACTTCGTGTGGATACCCGTAGAGGCCGGACGTTTGAACGGCTTCAAGCGAACCCTCTCCCATAACCACGAATTCAGATTCGCGGTGATCGTCTACCCGCGCAAGGTGAAGATTTGATCTTCCTATTGTTTTAAAAAGCTTTAATTCTTACCTAATTACGAAAGGTCTCGAAACAAGCGTTCATGCGATGAACGTCGAACCCGTGCATGCCGATTCCGCTGCCATCTGAAAAATTTTTGAAATATCAGCGGCATGGGCGGGTTCCCAACAGTGGTATCAGAGCCTAGGCTTCGTAGATTAAGGTAAGAATTAAATAACTAAAGGCTTATTAGATCTAAAAATTGATTGATCATGCATGCTGAAAAATTCTGCATGCAGATTTTTCAAGGGTGCTGATTTTTTACATGCTGATTTTTATGTGATAAAAAGATGATTCTAATTGCATTGTTAATGGGATTACAAAGTTTAGAATCATGATTAGCATGATCAGCGACCTATGTCATGATATAATCAGTTAAGTTTCAGATCTGAAAATTATAATTGTAGCATACGGTGATGATCATAGGATTCAACCCCTTTTGGTATCAAATGTAATGACCTGCGATGTGATCTGCGATGTCATGTAATTTTTCAGATGCTTGCATGCATCTTATTTGATGTTTTGAGAGGCCTGCGTGCCTCCTAAAAGGAGATGTAAATTATTTTTATTTTTATTTTACATCTGGTTGTATTTCTGTGATGTGATGTACATCAACGATCAAGTCGAAGACGATGCATGAGATGAACAGGGGTCTAAGCGGTTGATGGCGATGGGATCAAGAGTTGATCAAGGATCGAATCAAGGAAGCTTGGAACCAATTCAAGAGTTGAAGACCACTTGATCAATTGATGTGCATGTGCTTGTAATACGACCTAATTAGAATCCATGATCATCACCTAGTTAAAGTTTAGCTTTAATTTGATGCCGCGATTATAACTGCCTGCAATGCGCCGTTTGCATGTGATGTGAATGAGAGTCGGGTAGATAGGTCTACATGTGATGTAGCAAACCCAATTGAGACCTAAATCAAAACCTCCTCAATCAAGTCGAGAGTGAACCGACATGAGCAAGTCATATTAGATTAATTGATCTAATTGGTGTCTAGGAAAGCATGAAAGGTGGTTACTTAATTAGGACCTTACTCTCTGAGTAAGGGGAGCCTCCCACCTGCTTACCTGGCCAATTGTTCGATTACCTCTTATGAAAGGCTCAAGTTGCAAACACTAAGACCTGATTAACCAATATTAAGTCAATAGGTCTTCCACTGTAGTAGAGCTGCTAAGGCCTTTCTGATGTTGACTTGTCTCGGCTGGATACAGTGGTCAAGTTGCATTGGGGGGCTGGACCTCTCTATAGACATGAGATGTTGTAGGGTAAAGGTGGGGTTGGGCACCAATAACTGTTAGGTGAGGACCCAATGACGACTTTATTCCTACGGTTGTACAGTGGGTCTGACTTAACTAAGAAATGGGACCAATAACTGTTAGGTGAGGTCTTCATGGCTTAGAGACCAAGTTGCACTACAACATGCTTGAGAAGCATTGTACAAGAGTTGTACACTCATCCATCTATGTGTCACCAATAACTGTTAGGTGAGGTGGCATGTAAATTGGTGGGACCGCAGTACCCACTAGAAACCCTAGTCGTGTGGGATTTCCGTTTTCCTACCAGGGGAGTGTGAGGAATTCGAGAAAATAGTGGGAGTCATATTTGTTCTAAAAGACCTTAGGACAGATTAGGATCAAGTGCAAGAGTCTAACTAGAATCTTTACTCTCTGCAGATACAATGTCGGCTTCAAACCCTTTGACCCGTATTCTTGAGACCAACCGACTGACTGGAACCAATTACAAGGACTGGCTTAGAAATCTCAAAATAGTTTTGGACTGTGAGAAGATAGGCTATATACTCGATTCAGATATCCCCACATTACCAGCACGTCCCACTGATGTTCAGCGTGAGATGCATAAAAAGTGGTTGGATGATGACATTAGAGTAAAATGCTATATGATGGCATCTATGTCTAATGAACTCCAATGCCAGCATGAAAATATAAAGACTGCTAGGGACATACTGGCATACCTACAAGAGTTGTATGGTGAGCAGAGTCGCACAGCTCGTTTTGAAGTGTCCAAGAGGCTTTTCAAAGCGAAGATGCGCGAAGGGCAGTCTGTTCATGATCACGGTCTGACCATGATCAAGGACCTAGAGGAGCTTGAGAAGCTCGGTATGGACATGCACAAGGAATTGCAAGTGGATTTGATCCTACAGTCACTTCCTGATTCATTTGGTCAGTTTATAGTAAACTACCACATGAATAAGATTGAATGCACTAAGACTGAACTAATCAACATGTTGGTAACTGCTGAGGGAGCCTTGAAAGGTTCAAGGGGCAATGTCCTCGCTGCTGAGTTGACTTCTGGTTCCAAGAGAAAGTCTACTTGGAAGAAAAAGAAGCCTGCAAAGAAGCAGAAGAAAGACAAGAAGCCAAAGAAGGAAGTTCAAAAGAAAAGGGCTAACGACAAAGGAAAATGTTTCCACTGCAATGTCGAAGGCCACTGGAAGAGAAACTGTCCTTCATACCTCGAGAGCCTGAAGAACAAGAAAGGTGACACACCTTCAGAAGGTATAGACTTGCTCATTATTGAAACTAATCTAACGGTTTCTTCTACTTCTAGTTGGGTTATAGATTCTGGTTCTAGTGCTCATTTGTGCACTACCATGCAGGGTCTAAAGGAAAGTAGAAGGCTGGCGGAAGGTGCGGTAACCCTTCGGGTTGGCAACGGGGCAAAAGTTGCTGCTGTGGCTGTGGGCACCTACCATCTGCGACTACCGTCTGGATTTAGTTTAATACTTAGAGACTGCTATTATGTACCTGTTGCTAGCAGAAATTTGATTTCTGTTTCATGTCTAGCACAGGAAGGTCATGTTTTTACATTTGACAAAGACTGCTGTTCTATTTATTTGAGAAATAAAATAGTCGCACGTGGTTTTATGATTGACAGTCTCTACCATTTACATATGGATGTATCTGTGAATGTTACCGAGCAAGATGTGAGTGCCAAAGGATCCAAAAGATCCAGAGATGAGATAAACCAAAGATATTTGTGGCACCTCAGACTTGGCCATATTGGAGAAGATAGAATGAACAAAATGGATAAAGATGGGCTCTTAGGCTCATTGACTTCCGAGTCATATCCAGTTTGCGAGTCCTGTCTTCAAGGAAAGATGGCCAGACTACCCTTTGTAGGACATGGGGAGAGGACCACTGAAATACTTACCCTAGTACATACAGATGTATGTGGCCCATTCGATGTGCTAGCCAGGGGACGTTATTCTTACTTCATTACCTTTACCGATGATTATTCACGGTATGGGTATGTGTATCTTATGAGACACAAGTCTGAATCCTTTGAAAAGTTCAAAGAGTTCAAGAATGAAGTAGAAAAACAAACTGGAAAACCTCTTAAGGCTCTTCGATCAGATCGAGGAGGAGAATACCTTAGTGGAGAATTCCGGGACTATCTCAAAGAAAACGGCATAGTCTCACAATGGACACCTCCGGGTACACCTCAACTCAACGGGGTGTCAGAGAGGAGAAATCGGACCCTATTAGATATGGTCAGGTCCATGATGAGCTTCACTGATTTACCTATGTTCCTTTGGGGAGATGCCTTACTCACAGCGATTTATTTATTGAATAGAGTTCCCTCTAAATCCGTTCCTACCACACCGTATGAGATATGGCATGGTAAGAAACCAAGTCTGGGTCATCTCAAGATTTGGGGATGTCCGGCCCACGTCAAGCGACTACAGGCGAACAAGTTAGAGGCTAGGACCATAAGTGCTCGTTTTATAGGATATCCTAAAGAGTCATTAGGATACAATTTTTACGTCTCAGAGGATCACAATGTGTTTGTGAGCCGTCATGCCATCTTCTTGGAAAATCAGTTTATCCTTGATAGAGGCAGTGGGAGGAAAATTGAGCTTGAAGAGAAAGTCTCTGAAAAGCAACGAGTCATGGATCCTAAAGAACCTATTCATAAGGAGCCAGTACACGATGTCCCTCAACCACCTCGTAGATCTAGTAGAGTCTCCCATCCTCCCGATAGATACTTAGGTATACTTGAAGAGGATACTGAGGAAATGTTCCTAGTGGGAGATAGGGATCACATACAGGATCCCAAAACCTACAACGAGGCGATATCTGATATCGATTCCGAGAAATGGCTGGAAGCTATGAAGTCAGAGATAGACTCCATGCATTCCAACCAAGTCTGGACCTTAGTAGATCCACCAGAAGGTATTGTACCTATTGGATGCAAATGGATCTACAAAAGGAAGATAGGTTCGGATGGAGAGGTAGAGACCTATAAGGCAAGGCTTGTGGCGAAAGGGTATAGTCAGCGCGAAGGCATTGACTATCAGGAGACCTTTTCACCTGTAGCCATGCTAAAATCCATCCGAACATTGCTTGCCATTGCAGCATTTCATGATTATGAAATCTGGCAGATGGATGTGAAAACTGCTTTCCTGAATGGATATCTTGATGAAGATATCTATATGAAACAGCCTTTGGGTTTCACTTCCAGTGATGGAGATCACAAGGTCTGCAAGCTGCAAAGGTCCATCTATGGACTAAAGCAAGCCTCTCGGAGTTGGAACACTCGTTTCGATGATGCAATCAAAACGTTTGATTTCATCAAAAACGAGGAGGAACCATGTGTTTATAAAAAGGTTAGTGGGAGTGCTGTCGTTTTTCTCGTACTGTACGTAGATGACATTCTCCTGATTGGGAATGATATTCCCATGCTAACCTCGGTCAAGGTCTGGTTGTCAAAAGAATTCTCCATGAAAGACCTTGGGGAAGCATCCTATATTTTGGGAATAAAGGTCTATAGAGATAGATCTAAAAGGATGCTTGGCCTGTCACAGAAAATGTACATAGAGGAGGTGCTGAAGAGGTTCAGCATGGAAAACTCCAAGAGGGGTCTCTTACCCCTAAGGCATGGAATTCATCTCTCCAAGAAGATGTGCCCCAACACATCTGAGGAAATTCAACGCATGAGCAAGATTCCTTATGCATCGGCAATAGGAAGCCTCATGTATGCCATGTTATGTACACGACCTGATATAGCTCTTGCTGTGAGTGTCACAAGCAGATGTCAGTCGGATCCAGGCAAGAAGCACTGGATAGCTGTGAAAGAACAGTCTTAAGTACTTGAGAAGAACTAAGGACATGTTCTTGGTCTTTGGGAGAAGATCAGAGTTGAAGGTAGAAGGATGCACACATATTGATGATAGAAAGTCTACATCAGAATATGTGCAATTGTGGTTCAGTAAATTGGAAGAGTTCCAAACAACCGATCATTATAGATTCTACCTTAGAAGCTGAATGTTAAACCGTATCTAAGGGTGCAGTGGAAACCTTCTGATTAAAAGTTAATTGCAGAGTTAGGTGTAATGTCATTAGATGCCATAACACTTTACTGCGATAACATTGGCACCATAGCACTAGCTATAGGAGCCATGGTCTCATCAGAAGTCCAAGCACATAGAGCGGCGCTTCCATTTCATACGCGACTATGATGTAGAGGTGCAGAGAGTAGACTCCGCGGATAACGTGGCGGACCCGTTCACTAAGCAGCTGAGTCAGCAAAAGACTGAAGCCCACCTTGAGAAGATGGGCCTAAGATATATGACCAATTGGCTTTAGTGCAAGTGGGAGATTGTTAGATGTATGCCCTAGAAGCCAATTTGGCTGACACATTGTTGATTCTAGGGACATAATTTTGTACTTGACTATTTATTATTGAATAAATAAAAGGCATCTTTTTCATTCATATTGTTTATGTGTCTATGAATCGTCCAAGAAATTAATAAGATGATGATACATATTCTCAAGAGTTGAGAATTTGAGCCATGTATCATTGGTGATTAATTTCTAAATGCTCCTGATCAAAGGATCATCACGAGGACGGTGATCGATCCGATCAGTGCACAGATCACTCTCCTTCTGGATGGACGAGACTTGAGTCCACAGTGTAGGGACACTGAAGTGATAGTGCAGGTGCTTGTTAGAGAACAAGGGTACTGAGCGTGACCAATACAAGAAGTCACTTGGATGTCTATCCACTCGTCAGTGACTTGCTTGATGTTGCAGTAGTGTGACTGGTCCTTTGACCTGCGGTGCTTCGGCTACTCACAGTGAGGTTATTGTAGTTTGACTGCACACATACATGGTCTCTAGCCATATGGGTCCATGCAGTGTAGATTGGCTGCAGTAAGTTCACTGTAGGAGTAGGGTATGCACCTATATGGAATCTATCGACCTTGATAGATAAGGAGAGATCCTATGTGATTTATAAGACTGAGTTCGTAAGACCTCGGCCGGGGCAGTATGCACAGTGGAGAAAGAGTTTTTCACTATCGAACTCGAGTCGAATAAATCTTGACATATGACAGACGATGGGGTTTGACGAGTTGTCCATGACCTCCGTCCTGTAGGGATCCACGATAGTAGGACTGTATCACATGTTTAACTGCACCTAGAGGTTCATCATTCCATTCTGCTGGGTAGCCACTACATGCTGCTAGGTGTCACTGGTGGATGGTGGGACTCATAGGGATTATCTTGATGATCGATAAACCCCAATGAGTTGAGTTGGAATCGTTCCAACCCATTGAAAGGAGTTTTCAATGATATAGTGATAGAGATTACAATATATCTCACTACTAGTCAGAATAGAACCTATGGGGTCACACACACTAGAAGTATTGACCGATCCGATGGTTGAAATCGTGATTAGGAATCACAAGAAATCAATTTGATTGATAAAAGGTTGAAGAAGGAAAAAGGAATTAATTAATTGGACTTGAAACAAGAATCCTACTTCGGGTAGGATACCTAGAGTTCTAATTGGATTAGGACTGGGATTCCTACTTGGAATAGGATTCCTCAATCCTAATGAGATTAGGAATTTTGAATCTAAATCGGATTCCTACTTGGAGTAGGATTCCTAGGAATCCTAATTGGATTAGGACTTCGGATTCAAATCTAATCCTAATTGGATTAGGACTAAATACATCCTAATATGGATTAGGGTTTCTTAAGTCATAATTAATTATTAATCTAATGAATCAATAAGACTCCTAATTGGATTAGGATTGAAGAGTTCAATTGAGTCAAAATTGATTCAAGTTCTAATTGGATTAGGACTTACCTAGATTGGATCCATTGGTTCACCCTTGGGCTAAACCTAATAGGATTAGGGCTTGACCACATTAGGGCAATGCAAACCCTAATGTGGACTAGGGTTTACCAAGAGGGAGGGGCGCAAGCCCCTCCCCCTTGATCCATTGGTGCGGCACAAGAGAGGGGGCCGGCGCCCCCTCTTTGGAAAGATGTCTAGGGCTCCTACTTAGTAGGAACCCTAGATGGCTATAAAAGGAGGTGTGAGGCTGGCGCCCTAAGCATAGAAGAACTCCTCCTTCTCCTTGCCGTAAGCCTCCCTCTCCTCTCTTCTTGTGATCAGCCGCAAGCAAGGAAGACCAAGGCCAAAGGTTGGCGGCATCCTCTTCCTCCCTTCTTCCTTCCAACGCAGGGAGAAGAAAGAAGGCTGCGTGGGGATTCTTCTTCTTCCTCTTCTTCAACCTTCTTCTTCCTCCTCTCAAGCACTTTCAAGAGTTGAAAGAAAGAGAAGAGATCAGCCATCAAAGGAGTCTTTGCAAGGGAGCTAGCACCCCGGGAAGACAAGAAAGCTTTGATCGGTTCTCTACTTCGTGTGGATACCCGTAGAGGCCGGACGTTTGAACGGCTTCAAGCGAACCCTCTCCCATAACCACGAATTCAGATTCGCGGTGATCGTCTACCCGCGCAAGGTGAAGATTTGATCTTCCTATTGTTTTAAAAAGCTTTAATTCTTACCTAATTACGAAAGGTCTCGAAACAAGCGTTCATGCGATGAACGTCGAACCCGTGCATGCCGATTCCGCTGCCATCTGAAAAATTTTTGAAATATCAGCGGCATGGGCGGGTTCCCAACAAACATGACCCAAGTGTATCTAGAATAATCATCTACAATAACTAGACCATATTTATTTCCACCTAGACTTGTGGTTCTAGTTGGTCCGAATAGATCCATGTGTAGTAGTTCTAGAGGTCTAGAGGTAGAGACACAATTTATAGATTTAAAGGAGTTCCTTGATTGTTTGCCAAATTGACATGCTTCACATATTTTATTCTTTTCAAACTTTAGTTTTGGCAAACCTATCACGGAATCTCTTTTAACTAGTTTTGATATTGTGTCCATGCTTGCATGACCTAACTTACGGTGCCATAACCAACTAGCATCATTATCCTTAGTTTCATTAACAACTAAACATGGGTTATGTTTGGCAAGATCCTCAAGGTCTACAACATACACATTCCCACGTCTTATTCCTTTAAAAACTAAACTATTGTCATTTGAGTTCGTTATGATGCATAGTGATGGTTTGAATAAAACATCAAAACCTCTATCACACAATTGACTAATGCTAAGTAAATTATGCTTTAGACCATCAACATATCGAACATTATCAATAAAGGTTGAAGGGATAATTTGTACTTTACCTATACCAATGATGTGACCTTGGTTATTGTCTCCAAAAGTCACAGCACCTCCCTTCTTAGCTTCAAGGGTGAAGAATTGATCCTTGTCATCCGTCATGTGTCTTGAGCAGCCACTATCCAAGTACCAACAATTTTTGTCTACCTTGGCTGCAAGACACTCCTACACAAGCAAATCATACAACTTTAGGTACCCAAGTTTTCTTGGGTCCTTCATGGTTAGTAATGTTGGTTCCTTTTGGAACCCAAATCCTTTTAATTCTTCTTTTAGTTTTTCCTTTTCTATAATCACACACATTTGCTTTATGTCCTAATGTTCCACAGCAAAAACATGTTATTTTCTTAGTTTCACTTTCGCCAGCTTTAACAAAGAAATTACTAAGGAGTTTTTGCTTATTTTTAGGTTTATACCCTAAACCAGCTCTATTGAATACAGCTTGTTGACTATTAAGTATCATCTCTAATTTTTCTGAGCTATATGTAAATTTTTTCTACAAAAGGTTTGTACTTTTCAAGTTCTAGTGTCAATTTTTGTTTTTCTGTTTTTAGATTATTTAGGTCTTTTGTGAGAGTCTCTTTTATGATATGATTATTGTTTTTAAGTTCTAATATTTCTTTGTTCAGCCTATCATTATCTTTAGTTAAGGTATTAGTCTTTTTAATTAAGATTTGATTGCTTGTCTTAAGTTCTGAATTTTCTTTAACAATAATATCTTTTTCCTTAACTAATGTGTCATACTTACGGAGGTGAGTTTGGTTAGTTAGTTTTAATTCTTTATTTTTAAGGTTTATTGTCTTGTACTCATCCATTAATTCATTGAAGGCATCATATAATTCATCGAAAGTAAAATCTAAATGTGTTCCGGATGTTACCTCATTGTCGTTAGCCATAAAGCACAGATTGGCCTTTTCTTCTTGTTCTTCATCCGATGATGATGATGATGTGTCGGAGTCCGATAGGGTGGAGACGAGAACTTTCTTCTTCTTGTACTTGCTCCCCTTCTTCAGCAAAGGACACTCAGCTCTGAAGTGCCCCGGCTTTTTACACTCATAACATCCAATCCCCTCATTTTCTCTTTCCTTACCTTTATCCTTGTGATAGGAATTTGAGGGGCTTCTCCTTTGATGTGAGGACTTCTTTCGGTTGATGAATCTTATGAACTTACGCACGAGAAGAGCCTCATCATCATCTCTCTCATTGTCTTCCTCTCCACTGCTGCTGCTGCAAGATAAGTCTTTATTAGTAGAAACAGATTTGAGGGCTATTACCTTTTTCTTGTGGAAGGACTCTTCTTCGCTGTGTTGTTTCATTGTGAGCTCGTGCGTCATTAGGGATCCAAGAAGCTCCTCAAGTGGAAGCTTGTTCAAGTCCTTGGCTTCTTGGATTGCCGTCACCTTGGCTTCCCATGACCTTGGTAGACAGCGAAGAATCTTCCTGACAAGCTCACTGTTAGTATAATTTTTGCCAAGGCTTTTTAGGCCATTGACAATATCAGTAAATCTAGTGAACATGCATGTGATTGTTTCATTAGAATCCATCTTAAATAATTCATACTTATGAACTAATATATTTATTTTGGATTCTTTGACTTGATTCGTGCCCTCATGAGTCACTTCAAGTCTATCCCAAATCTCTTTTGCAGAATTTCAAGTAGAGACTCTATTGAATTCATTTCTATCTGATGCACAGTAAAGCACATTCATTGCTTTGGCATTGAGTTGTGCCTTCCTAAAGTCATTGTCATCCCAATCCTTTTCAAGTTTGGGTACAGTGACACCCTCTACATAGATGGACGGGATGTATGGTCCATTTAGTATAATGGTCCACATCTCATAGTCTTGGGCTTGGATAAATATTCTCATCCTAGCCTTCCAATATGAGTAGTCGGATCCATTAAAAAATGGGGGTCTTTGGGTGGACTGGCCCTCAATGTGGAAAGATCCAAATGGGGTTGTCATTTTGATCTTTTACTCTTTGGGTAAAAGAGTTCAGGCTCTGATACCACTTGTTGCCCAGATAGACAACCCAAGAGGGGGGGTGAATTGAGTTTTAAAATAATTATTACGATCAAATGGTTTGTGAGATACTAATTAATCCTTTTTGCAGGTTAATTAATTAGATGCTATGTGCAGTGAATGAAATGAAAGTAAGAGAGACAAATGCAATCACAAACACAATGATTTTATAGTGGTTCGGAGCTAACCCTTGCTCCTACGTCCACTCCCCAAGCCTCACTTGGGAATTCACTATAACCCCTCGGATTACAGCCGGTTGTTTTACAAGCTCACAACCAAACTTGTTGTTTTACGAGGTCACAACGAACTCGGTCGGTTTTCCCAGGCTCACCGACTAGAACCACCCCGATTGTTTTCCCGGGATCACAATCGAACCCTTACACGTTGGTTTCAACCTAGGCTCACCAACAAACCTATACACCCTTGATTCAATCCCCTGATTGAATCAAGTAAGAACCAAATGGAAAGAAAGAACAAAGAGAAAAAGTACAGCTTCTAGGAAAGCAGATATTCAGCAATATAAACAATAGAGAAGTTAAGAGCCCTCAAACTATTTTATGACGATGTAGAGGAGGGCTTCTTGAACTCTGGGTCTCCTCTTGAATGTCTTGAAGACTTGAAGGCAGATGGAGACTTCTTTAATGCTGGGAAGAGTTGGTTGAATGGAGTTAATAGCTCTCTTCCTTCTTTTCCGTTGAAATCAGTTTGCAGATGGAGGATTCTTGTTTTCTTTGAGTGGAATGTCACTTCTCTGCTTTGCTACAGTCCTCTGTGGCTATTTAAGCCATTCCCTACGGAAACTAGCCGTTAGACTCACTTTACTAGCCGTTCTGCACATTCTGCACATCCTGACAATGTGTCCGTTGGGATCGGAGTCGACTCGCGCGATCTGGAGTCGACTCGGCTGTAGCAGGAGTCGACTCATGCTTTTCTGGAGTTGGCTCGGCAACTGTTCTGGATTTGAATTAAAGTGGTCTTCTCGACTGGGAGTCGACTCGACTTAACCCGGAGTCGACTCGCCAAAATCTGGAGCTGACCTGGCATTTTTGGAGTCGGCTCATCCCATGGAATCCATAGAGCTATTCTTCAACTTGGCTCACTCGAGTCGACTCGGAAATTCTGGGAGTCGACTCGGCGCTCAGAGCCCGAACTCTCGATTTTCTGTCTTTTGGCTCGTGCAGTCTTGGAGTCGACTCGAACTGTTCCGGAGTCGACTCGGCTCTCAGTATCCGAAAAACAGCTTTCTGTCTTTTTGGAGTAGCGCTGCCTTGGAGTCGACTCGAACTGTCTTGGAGTCGACTCGCGTCTCAGAGACAACAATTCTGTCTTCTGTCTTTTTGGAGTAGCGCTGTCTCGGAGTCGACTCGGGCTTTGCGGGAGTCGACTCGGCTCTCAGTGTCCGAAAACTGCTCTCTGACTTTTGCCTTGTATAACACTGAGAGTCGACTCTTGCTTTCTTTGGAGTCGACCTGCCAACCATCGGAGTCGACTCGCGTTCCTCAGGAGTCGACTCGGCTCTCAGGGTCGAAAATTGCTCTCTGACTTTTTGTCTGTAACTCCCTGGAGTCGACTCATACTACTCCGGAGTCGACTCGGTAAGCATCGGAGTCGACTCGCGCACTTCAGGAGTTGACTCACTGACAGGTTTTGTGTTGAGTCTTTCTGTTCGTCTGTCTGTTCTCAGTCGGAGTCGACTCGTAATGTTCCGGAGTCGACTCGAGCCTGTGCCTGTGCTTCTGATACGCCTGGAGTCGACTCGTAATATCCCGGAGTCGACTCGAGTCTCAGACTTTGGTTCAACTTGACTTCTTAACTTATCCAAAATATCTTGAACCAAATCTCGATGCACTTAACCATAAATTTATAAGATTTTCACTGAAACACTAGATTGAATTCATTAGTAAATATAAGATATACTCAAATGCTTTGAGCTCATCAAAATCAAATAGGGTCATGATCAATCACTCCACAATATGGAGCAGCCTCTGGGTTTCACTTCCAGTGATGGAGATCACAAGGTCTGCAAGCTGCAAAGGTCCATCTATGGACTGAAGCAAGTATCTCGAAGTTGGAACACTCGTTTTAATGATACGATCAAATCGTTTGATTTCATCAAGAACGAAGAGGAACCGTATGTTTACAAGAAGGTTAGTGGGAGGGCTGTTGTGTTCCTCGTACTGTACGTAGATGACATCCTCCTGATAGGAAATGATATTTCCATGCTAACTTCGGTCAAGGTCTGGTTATCAAAAGAGTTCTCCATGAAAGACCTTGGGAAAGCATCCTACATTTTGGGGATTAAGGTCTATAGAGATACATCTAAAAGGATGCTTGGCCTATCACAAAAGATGTACATAGAGGAGGTACTGAAGAGGTTCAGTATGGAAAACTCCAAGAGGGGTCTATTACCCCTCAGGCATGGGATTTATCTCTCTAAGAAGATGTGCCCCTCTGAAGAGATTCAACGCATGAGCAAGATTCCTTATGCTTCGGCAATAGGAAGCCTCATGTATGCCATGCTGTGTACACGACCTGATATAGCTCTTGCTGTGAGTGTCACCAGTAGATATCAGTCGAATCCAGGCGAAGAGCACTGGACTGCTGTGAAGAACATTCTTAAGTACTTAAGAAGAACTAAAGATTTATTCTTGATTTTTGGAGGATCATCAGAGTTAAAGGTAGAAGGATACACAGATTCAGATTTCATGACTGATATTGATGATAGAAAGTCTACATCTGGATATGTGTTCTTGTGCAATGGTGGTACGGTAAATTGGAAAAGTTTCAAACAACCAATCATTGCTGATTATACCATGGAAGCTGAATATATCGCCGCCTCTGAAGCTGCAAAGGAAACCTTCTGGTTCAAGAAATTCATTGCAGAGCTAGATGTAATGCCATCAGATGCCATCACACTCTACTGCGATAATAATGGCGCCATAGCTCTTGCTAAGGAGCCAGGGTCTCATCAGAAGTTCAAGCACATAGAGCGGTGCTTTCACCTCATACGCGACTACCTCGAAAAGAAATATGTCGAGGTGCCTAGAGTAGACTCCGCGGACAACGTGGCGGACCCGCTCACTAAGCAGTTAAATCAGCAGAAGACTGAAGCCCACCTTGAGAAGATGGGACTTAGATATATATCTAATTGGCTTTAGTGCAAGTGGGAAATTGTTAGATGTATGCCCTAGAAGCCAATCTGGCGGACACATTATTAATTCTGGGACATAAATTTAAACTTGACTTTATTATTATTGAATAATAAATGGGCATCTTTTTATTCATATTGTTTATGTGTCTATGAATCGTCCAAAAAATTAATAAGATGATGATACATATTCTCAAGAGTTGAGAATTTGAGCCATGTATCATTGGTAATTAATTTTTAAATGCTCCTGATCAATGGATCATCACGAGGACGGTGATCGATTCTATCAGTGCACAGATCGCTTTTCTTATGGATGGACGAGACTCGAGTCTACAGTGTAGGGACACTGAAGTGATAGTGCAGGTGCTTGTTAGAGAACAAGGGTACTGAGCGTGACCAAGAAAAGAAGTCACTTGGATGTCTATCCACTCGTCAGTGACTTGCTTGATGTTGCAGTAGTATGACTGGTCCTTTGACCTACAGTGCTTCGGCTATTCACAGTGAGGTTATTGTAGTTTGACTGCACATATACATGGTCTCTAGTCATATGGGTCCTTGTTGTGTAGATTGGCTGCAGTAGGTTCACTGTAGGAGTAGGGTATGCACTTACATGAAATCTATCGACCTTGATAGAAGAGGAGTGATCCTATGTGATTTATTAGACTGAGTTCTAAGACCTTGGCCAGGGCAGTAATATAAAGTGGAGAAAGAGTTTTTCACTATCGAACTCAAGTCGAATAAATCTAGACATATGACAGACAACGGGGTTTGACGAGTTATCCATGACCTCCGGTCTGTAGGAGTCCACGATTGAAGGACTGTATCATACGATAACTGCACCTAGAGGTTCATCATTCTATTCTGCTGGATTGCCACTACATGCTGCTAGGTGTCACTGGTGTATGATGAGACTCACAGGGACCATTTTGATGGTCGATGATCCCTGGTGAGTTGAGTTGGAATTGTTTCAACCCATTGAAAGGAGTATTCAATGATATTGTGATAGTGATCGTAATATATCTCACTACCAGTTAGAATAGAACCTATGGGGTCACACACATTAGAGGTATCGACTGATCCGATGGTTGAATTGTGATTAGAAATCATAAATAATCAATTTGATTGATAATTGGTTAACCCGCTAAGAGTTAGTGAGTTGAAGAAGGAATAATTGCAATCGGATTGCAATTTAATTTAATTAATTGGACTTGATCATGAGTCCTACTTGGAGTAGGATCCTTGGAGTCCTAATTAGATTAGAATTTCAAATTAAATTAGAGTCCTACTCGGAATAGGATTTCTAAAGTCCTAATTGCCTTAGGGCTGAAATTTAATAAGTCCTAATTAGATTAGGATTTTCTTAAGTCCTAATTAATTTTAATTTTAATCTAATTAATTAAAAGACTCCTAATTGGATTAGGATTGAAGAGTTCAATAGAGTCATGGTTCAATTAAATTCTAATTGGATTAGAATTTGGAGAAATTAAAATGGGTGTACATAATCCTATTTTGAATAGGATTGGACCCATCCTTTGGACCCAACCCTCCCTACTTGATTTGATCAACTAGGGGCTAACTAAATGGGAGAAGAGGAAGGGGCCTACACCCCTCCCTTGGCTGGTGGCGTGAGGGAAAAAGGAGGAGCCACATGTTGGGATTTGTATCCTAAATGTCAATCGTCAGCATATTGATGATTGAATTTTGTAAATAAATTGACAAATTAATAAAGTGTTATTTGGCATTATTCATCATTTTATCTTCAAATGAACTCTTATATGATGAAGTCCTTAGGACTTATGTTATGATAAAGAAGGATTTATCTTTGAGTCCTTAAACTTGTTCGCGACCAAATGATATGTTGTTACTAGGACGATAGCATTATCAAGATTAGGTCGTTGTGTGACATATATGTTGGTTGTCCTCTAAACCAAGGAGTGTGGAGACACTGGTATGCCACACAGGTGAAGTGTAGGAGTACATTTCACTGAACGTGACCAATTCCGGAATGCTCTACTATCGAGAGATGTTCCGAGTGAATATGGGTATAAGTTTGGCCCTCTGACCTGAGACCGCAACCTGTGACTAGCAAGCAACTCACTGTACTTTGGTACCGGACTACCTGAATTTCTAATTCAGTGACGGAAGGTCACTGGGTGCAGTCAAGTACTTGCGTAGTCAGTTGTGACTCAAGATGGAATTGACCCCTCCTGAAAATAGGAGATAATGTCTTGTAATTAATTTAGCAAAACCTTGGCCAGGGTAATCCCAGTGAGGAGTCATGGGATATCTAAAGTTAATCATATAATGGATGTACTAATTATAGGGTTGACAGTGAGCTCTAAGTCATCCTGGCATTAGGAGTCAAAGGGATTGAATTATACAGTAACCATAGTTCAGGATTCCAGAATATTTGCTTCGCATATATTCGGCCTATCCGGACGTCGGGTACCATTGCTAGATGGTCACATCGATTAGTGTAGGAAATTTTTCCTATACTACCGGCTTAGGTTCGAACCTATGAGGTCACACGCATAGAAGATTTCTGATTGATCAAGAAAGCTGATGAATGATTAAGAATCATTCAGGGGTAATTTGGTCAATTTGATTGGCAAATTATCTTATAAAATAATTAAAGTAATTATTGAAGGATTAATTAGTAATTAAATTACTAATAAACTCAATTTGATTGAGTAATTGTGCTAAGGATGAGCCAAATTGAATTGGATTCAAGTTTGGGCTCAATCAGGATTTTGACCTAATTGGATTAGGTCAGAACCAAAAAGGACTTAAGCTGATCAAATTAATTTTAAATTAATTTGTTCTTAATTGGGGATTGACCTAATTGGATTAGGTCCAACACAAAGTAATTAATTCAATTTGATTGAGTTTGGATGAGCCAAAAATTGAATTGGATTCAATTTGAGCTCAATCAGGGTCTGACCTGATTAGATTGGGTTCAACCAAATTGCTTTGTTTTAATCCGGGTTTGACCAAATTTGATTAGGTGCAACCCAAGAGGATTAGGCTCAGATGATGTGGCAATTAGTGGTGACATGGAATTGGATTTCATGAATTTTAAATAAACCAAAATTATTGCATGGTGCATGGACCCATTGCTTGACACATGGCGACATTGTTTGTTGTTTGAATTTGAATTCAAACATTAAGCAATATATTAAATGATTTCATACATCAAATAACTTTCTTAGCTGGCGTGTGAACCTCTGAATCATTTAAATTCGAATTTCAAATGAAATATATGCGACAAGAGGTAGGAAAATTCTGCTGCATGGATTTCAAATTCCTCCCCTCTTGCACATGTGTTTAAAATTTGAATTTAAATCAGATTTGGTTGAGATCTGATTTGGGTTGTTCCTATTCCTTTGCATGCGCCAACTAAGGAGGTTTTCTGAAAATAAATTTCAAATTTTGAATGAAAATTCGGAGGCCATTAAAAGGGGTCAAACATGGGCACCGAAAACACATCCATTGCAGCCTTCTTCCTCATCCGCCTCCTCCTCCTCTTCTTCTCCATTTTAGATAGAGTTTTCAGGATGAATATCTAGAAGATTCAAGATCAGATCTGAGTCCTCTACTTCTCTTACAAACCTCATCTCTATCTGCTTCAAGATGATTGATCAAGAGTTGATTGAATCCCGGCGGGCAGATTTCAGCTTTCAAGTGTTCTGCAGCTGCTAGCACTGTTGCGGAAGAAGATCCTTCAGGACTTCGCGTGTACTTCTCGTAGAGGCCATTTGTGTGCGTGGATGCAAAGTCAAGAATCAGATTCACAACTTTCATCCATCATAAAAGGTATTAATCTAGCATTAATCATTTATTATGGTGTCAAGGTCTAGGTCCGATTCTCCGAGGTTTTACCCTCTTTTGGGGCTCCTCACGGAGATATCTCCAGAATCCATTCGATGGATATTCGGAGATTAATTGGAATAGAGTTCTTAAGTTTCAGATCTGATAGTTAATCATGCATAAAAATTTTAGCATAATTGTTTAAACGATTCCGGCATAATCCTATGTGTTCTTAATGTGCTGATTTCTAGATTTGATCTTGTAAGCATGCATGAATTAAATTGTTTGATTCATTTTTCCGCTGTATTTTTGAAACTTTAAAAGAACTATGTGTGGCTTGATTTTCCTTGTGAAGGGGTACGTAGGCAACCCGATCAGGTTCAGCCATGATTTAAAAAAAAAAAAAAATTCAGCATGCTAAACACCGAAGAACCTATGAATAACTTTCAGTGGTATCAGAGCCAGGTTTATGTTTAAACTTTTATATTTTAATTCTTGCAATTAAATCTGAAATCATTAACATGTTTAGATTAGATCTAAAGTACTTTTTATGATTGATTTAATTGCTGATTATGCATGATTAAGTAGATCTGAAATTTTGGATGCATATGATGCATGTTTGTGTTAGGATTAGTAACATGAATAAATCTGAAATCATAAAATTGTTTAGATTAGATCTAAATAAAGTTTATGATTCATATGATCTCTGATTTTAATGAACAAATCAGATCTGAAAATAAAAGTGAAAAAATAAATACATAAGATGTATGTTGTTTATATTAATTCATGTTGTTATGTATATGTGATGCATGAACATAAAACATAATGACTTAAACATGAATTAAATCTGATTACATGTGATTAATTACAAAAACTCAGATCTGAAAATATGTTTTAAGAACTGAAAGATTGTAATTAATATGTAATTAAAAAGAAATATGCAATGATCAAAACCTTCATAAGTCTAAACTTAATTGAGAATTAAGTATTATGAAATAGAATTGTAACTCAATTAATTGACATTGCATAATTTTTTGGGCATATGGGTTAGCTTGAATCAAGTTCTTAGGATTGGGTTATACCTAAGGTTAGAATCAAACATGGTCTAATTAGAGTTAATTGATCAAATCTAATTAAGTAGTAACTAGATTAGGTCAAGGAAACTCTAGGTTAAATACAATAGTTGTAGATTGATCAATTCCATGTCTTTGATTAGACCAAGATGGAACTTGATTTAGGCTCAGAGGTGTAGCCCGAGTCATTTGAGTAATCAAATCGAAATTGATTAACCAGTCGGTGTCTAAGGTAAGTTTGGCAGTTTTGACCGGTGGTTTTTAATTGGGAGCTACTCGCACTGATTCGTCTTTGTCGAGTTAATGGCATATTCCTTCCACCGATCTCACTTACCTGGCCGACATGGTCAATCACATTTTGATTGAATCACTTAATAATTGGAGTTAGCCCATGCCTTAAGGAAAATCAGTATGACTGATTTAGGTGTCTCCTTAACCGATTTGAGTCTAATCTGATTTGGTGAAGTCAGTGGAAGAAATTAGACTAACCGGATCTTCTCATCTATCTTAATTATGAAATTCTCTAAAATTATTAGGTCCTTAAAATGAAATAGTTATGGGGATAACTAGGTCATAGCCTCCCATTAAGTTGGGTGATAATGGGTCCAATGTTTTGATAATTATTGGAGGCGCCACACGCCTGGTACTTATCAAGCATTGGAATTGTCATTCAATATATGATGAGTTAAGTGTACATTCAATAGGCGGTCAGGTGAGCCGAGCCACACTCGGGCTTGGTCGTCTATTAGTTGATTAGACTTAACCCTATCATTTAATGGTTGGACCTGACTAGGGTATTAGGTGGAGGCGCCACACGCCTACCGAAAAACCTAGGGCAAAATCATCACTAGAAGTTGCTTGGTGAAGCAATTGGTTAAGAACCTACCAATAGGTGCATATGGGTTGGCCGAGCCACACTCGGGCCTATATGTGATCTATTGGGTTCTAGTGCCCACTAAAGAATTAGGAGTAATTTTTCGAATTAGAGGTAGAGGCTATCAATTTGTATAAAATAGTGGGAATACCTTTAGACTAAAGTCCAAGTCTATTGAGTTTAGTCAATTCATATACTAATAGCCAAATTTTTTTTATGCAGAAATGGCCACTAATTTGTCACTTCGCTCATTGTTGGACAATGACAAGTTGACTGGTCCAAATTTCAATAATTGGCATAGGAAACTGAAAATAGTGCTAGAGCATGAGAGGATCCTTTATGTGATAACGAATCAAGCACCTGAGCAGCCTGCTGCTAATGCATCAAGATCGGCCAGAGGCACTTATCAGAAGTGGCTCAGTGACCGGATCACTGTTCGATGCATCATGTTGGCAGCAATGAGTGATGAGTTTAGTAGGCGTTTTGAGAATACGCAGCCGGAAGATATCATTCAAGTGTTGAATGAATCATTCGGCGTTCCTGACGATGTTGAGAGGCACAAAACTAGTTGTGCCATCTTCAGCGTCCGAATGAAAGATGGGACCTCGGTAACTGATCATGTACTGTACATGATTGAGTTGATCGAGTGTCTAAGCTCTCTTGGTTTTCCCTTTCATGATCAATTGGGGAAGGATGCCATACTCATTGCCTAGATCATACCGTCCTTTTCTCACTCATTTTCGTATGACGAAACCTATAGTGAATTATCACCAATTGTTGGGGTTACTACAGACGTTTGAGAATGATCACCAACTTCTTAAGAAGACGGTGAACTTAGTGGGAGGTTCATCCAAGGGTCGCTCCTTTAAGAAAGGGAAAAAGAAAAATAAAATCCAAAAGAAACAGGTGCACCATGCTCAACCTAGTCAGAAAAAGAATAAAAAGGCTGATCAGAGCAAGGCGGAGTGCTTCTTCTGCAAGAAGCAAGGATATTGGAAGAGGAACTGTCCTCTTTACATTGCATCCCTCGATCCGAACCGGCCTAAGAAAAATGGGCAATCAGTTGCCAATCAAGGTACTTATATGATAACACCTTGCAATTTTTCTATTTGTGATAATTCGATCTGGGTATTGGATACCGCTAGTCCTTTTAATATTTGCAATTCGTTGCAGGGGCTACAAGTCAGTAAGAGGTTTGAAGAAGGAGAAAGGTTCCTGAATGTTGGAGATGGAAGACCAATTCCAGTTCTAGCTTTAGGAATTCTTAAACTTGAATTCAGTTCTCATGTAAATGTCTTTAGTGATTGTCACTATTGTCCAAGTTTTCTATTGAATATCATTTCTGTAGGCCTTTTGGCCAAAAATGGTTATGAAATATCAATAAAAAAGGATTATTGCAATGTCATTTGGAATGGTGTTGTTGTAATGAATGGAATTCTGAGTAATGGCATTTACATTTTGTCACAGCCTGTTCATGTAATGTATAAATCCAATAAGCGCCCTAGAATAGATAATGTCACAGATGTCTACCTTTGGCATCATAGGCTAGGTCATATTAACAAGAACAGGATGAACAGGTTAAGTAAAGAGGGAATCCTTGATGTTAATGATTGTGAATCATTGACAACCTGTGAATCATGTCTTCTTGGTAAAATGACCAAATCACTTTTTACCGAAAAAGATGAACGAGCCAGTAATTTATTGACCCTTGTACATTCTGATGTATGTGGGCCAATAAGCACAGATGCTAGAGGTGGGTATTCATATTTCATTACGTTTACAGACGACCTTTCTAGGTATGGTTATGTCTATTTAATGAGACATAAATCTGAATCATTTGAAATGTTCAAATTATATCGTAATGAAGTAGAAAAACAAACTGGAAAGAGTATTAAAACTCTTCGATCAGATCGAGGAGGTGAATACCTCTCCAGTGAATTTTTGACATATCTAGGAGAAAATGGGATTCTCTCCCAATGGACTCCTCCTGGTACACCACAATATAATGGTGTGTCAGAAAGGAGAAATCGAACTCTATTAGACATGGTTCGATCCATGATGGGGTTTGCTAATCTGCCCATATTCTTTTGGGGATATGCTCTTGAGTCAACCTGCTATATTCTAAATAAGGTTCCAAGTAAGTCTGTAAATAAAATACCACATGAGATGTGGACTGGACGCAAGCTGATGCTCTCTCACCTTAGGATTTGGGGGTATCCGGCGTACGTCAAACGTTTGAAGACAGACAAACTTGAACCCAAGTCTGATAAATGTTTCTTTGTTGGTTACCCTAAAGAAACTAAAGGATATTACTTCTACTTTGCTGAAGAACAAAAGTTGTTCGTAAGCAATAGAGCAATTTTCTTAGAAAAGAAATTCCTTGGTGAAGGAACAAATAGCTCTAATGTTGAGCTTAGAGAAGTTCAACATGTAGAAGATCCGACACCATCTACTGAACCAGTTGAGTCGGATTTGATTAGATCAGATTCAGAACCCATATTAGATGCACCATTAAGGCGATCGGGTAGAGTACCACATCAGCCGGACAGATACTACGGTTTCTTGGTCCGGGATGGGGATCCTATCGAACTTGATGAAAACGATGAGGATCCGATCACATATATGGATGCAATGCAGAGGTATGACTTTGATAAATGGCTTGGAGCCATGCAATCCGAAATGGAATCCATGAAGGTCAATGATGTTTGGACATTAGTTGACCCACCCGAAGGAATTAAATCCACAGGGTGTAAGTGGATATTCAAAAGGAAACGGGGCGCAGACGGAAAGGTAGAGACCTATAAAGCCCATCTGGTTGCCAAGGGTTATCGTCAACGTTATGGTATTGACTATGACGAGACAATTTTCTCCTGTGGCAATGCTCAAGTCCATTCGGATTGTGCTTGCGATAGCAACACATTTAGACTATGAAATCTGGCAAATGGATGTAAAGACCGCATTTCTAAATGGAGATTTAGAAGAGGAAGTGTATATGATACAACCTGAAGGTTTTACATCTACAGATGAGTCTAAAGTGTGCAAGCTTCAAAAATCCATTTATGGATTAAAGCAAGCTTCACGGAGTTGGAATATACGTTTTGATAAGCTAATCAAAACATATGGCTTCATTAAGAATGAAGAGGAACCTTGCATTTATAAATGGGCAAATGGTTCAGTTATTATATTCCTTATTTTGTATGTGGATGACATTCTTTTAATCGGGAATGACATTCCTGCATTACAAGGAATAAAGGTTTGGCTATCATCTCAATTTGCCATGAAGGATTTGGGAGAAGCATCTTACATCCTAGGGATGAAGATCTATAGAGATAGATCTAGAAGATTGCTTGG
The DNA here is from genome assembly GCF_051530095.1 of Phoenix dactylifera. NCBI lineage: Eukaryota > Viridiplantae > Streptophyta > Magnoliopsida > Arecales > Arecaceae > Phoenix > Phoenix dactylifera. The sequence continues at coordinate 14,630,076 of NC_143194.1, read as the reverse complement.
ATTATCCCAATCCACATACATTGATACTATACTGAAGAGGTTCAGTATGATTAATTCCAAGAAAGGCTATCTTCCGATGGGCCATGGAATTAATCTCTCTAAAAGGGATTGTCCGACAACTCCTCAAAAAAGAGAGAGTATGGATAGAATTCCATATGCTTCGGCAGTGGGATCTATAATGTATGCCATGACATGTACTAGACCAAACGTGGCATACTCACTAGGAGTAGTGAGCAGATACCAGTCTGATCCAGGTAGCAACCACTGGAAGGTTGTAAAAACCATCCTTAAGTATTTGAGAAATACTAAAGATCAGTGGCTTGTCTATGGTGATTCTGACTTAAAACTTGAGGGATATACTGATTCAAGTTTTCAGTCAGATCAAGATGATAGCAAGAGCATGTCAGGATATATCTTCACTCTTAAGGGTGGGGCCATCTGCTGGAAGAGTTCCAAGCAGCATACAGTGGCAGATTCTACATGTGAAGCAGAATATATCGCAGCATCTGATGCCGCCAAGGAAGCTGTATGGTTGCGGAAGTTCATCACCGAGCTTGGAGTGACACCCTCCATTGATGGTCCAGTGCCTGTATTTTGTGACAATACTGGGGCCATAGCTCAAGCAAGAGAACCCAAAGCACATCAGCGGACCAAGCATATTCTACGTCGCTACCACCTGGTTCGAGAGATCATCGATCGAGGTGATATTGATCTTCAGAAGATTGACACAAAAGAAAATCTGGCTGACCCATTTACCAAAGTCCTCGGCATCAAAGAGTTCGACGAACACAAGTCGAAGATGGGTATTAGATACTGTGCCGATTGGCATTAGGCTAAGTGGGAGTTGTTGGGATTTATATCCTAAATGTCAATCGTCAGCATATTGATGATTGAATTTTGTAAATGAATTGACAAATTAATAAAGTGTTATTTGGCATTATTCATCATTTCATCTTCAAATGAACTCTTATATGATGAAGTCCTTAGGACTTATGTTATGATAAAGGAGGATTTATCTTTGAGTCCTTAAACTTGTTCGCGACCAAATGATATGTTGTTACTAGGACGATAGCATTATCGAGATTAGGCCGTTGTGTGACATATACGTTGGTTGTCCTCTTAACCAAGGAGTGTGGAGACACTGGTATGCCACACAGGTGAAGTGTAGGAGTACATTTCACTGAACGTGACCAATTTCGGAATGCTCTACTGTCGAGAGATGTTCCGAGTGGATATGGGTATAAGTTTGGCCCTCTGACATGAGACCGCAACCTATGACTAGCAAGCAACTCACTGTACTTTGGTACCGGAATACCTGAATTTCTAATTCAGTGACGGAAGGTCACTGGGTGCAGTCAAGTACTTGCATAGTCAGTTGTGACTCAAGATGGAATTGACCCCTCCTGAAAATAGGAGATAATATCTTGTGATTAATTTAGCAAAACCTTGGCCAGGGTAATCCCAATGAGGAGTCATGGGATATCTAAAGTTAATCACATAATGGATGTACTAATTATAGGGTTGACAGTGAGCTCTAAGTCATCCTGGCATTAGGAGTCAAAGGGATTGAATTATACAGTAACCATAGTTCAAGGTTCCAGAATATTTGCTTCGCATATATTCAGCCTATCCGGACGTCGGGTACCATTGCTAGATGATCACATCGATTAGTGTAGGAAATTGTTCCTATACTACCGGCTTAGAACCTATGAGGTCACACGCATAGAAGATTCCTGATTGATCAAGAAAGCTGATGAATGATTAAGAATCATTCAAGGGTAATTTGGTCAATTTGATTGGCAAATTATCTTATAAAATAATTAAAATAATTATTGAAGGATTAATTAGTAATTAAATTACTAATAAACTCAATTTGATTGAGTAATTATGCTAAGGATGAGCCAAATTGAATTGGATTCAAGTTTGGGCTCAATCAGGGTTTTGACCTAATTGGATTAGGTCAGAACCAAAAAGGACTTAAGCTGATCAAATTAATTTTAAATTAATTTGTTTTTAATTGGAGATTGACCTAATTGGATTAGGTCGAACACAAAGTAATTAATTCAATTTGATTGAGTTTGGATGAGCCAAAAATTGAATTGGATTCAATTTGAGCTCAATCAGGGTCTGACCTGATTAGATTGGGTTCAACCAAATTGCTTTGTTTTAATCCAGATTTGACCAAATTTGATTAGGTGCAACCCAAGAGGATTAGGCTCAGATGATGTGGCAATTAGTGGTGACATGGAATTGGATTTCATGAATTTTAAATAAACCAAAATTATTGCATGGCGCATGGACCCATTGCTTGACACATGGCGACATTATTTGTTGTTTGAATTTGAATTCAAACATTAAGCAATATATTAAATGATTTCATACATCAAATAACTTCCCTAGCTGGCGTGTGAACCTCTGAATCATTTAAATTTGAATTTCAAATGAAATATATGCGACAAGAGGTAGGAAAATTCTGCTGCATGGATTTCAAATTCCTCCCCTCTTGCACATGTGTTTAAAATTTGAATTTAAATCAGATTTGGTTGAGATCTGATTTGGGTTGTTCCTATTCCTTTGCATGCGCCAACTAAAGAAGGTTTTCTGAAAATAAATTTCAAATTTTGAATGAAAATTCGGAGGCCATTAAAAGGGGTCAAACATGGGCACCGAAAACACATCCATTGCAGCCTTCTTCCTCACCCGCCTCCTCCTCCTCTTCTTCTCCATTTTAGATAGGGTTTTCAGTGTGAATATCTAGAAGATTCAAGATCAGATCTGAGTCCTCTGTTGGGAACCCGCCCATGCCGCTGATATTTCAAAAAAAATTCAGATGGCAGCGGAATCGGCATAAGCGGGATCGACGTTCTTCGCATGAACGTTGTTTCATGAACCGTTCATAGTTAGGCAAGAATTAAAAACTTTTTAAACCTTTAGGAAGATCAGATCTTCACCTTGTGCGGGTAGATGATCACCGCAAACTGAAGTTCGTGGTCTAGGATGAAGGTTCGCTTGAAGCCGTTCAAGTGTCCGGCCTCTACGGGTATCCACACAAAGCAGGATCCGATCCAAGCTCTCTATCTCACCGGGGTGCTAGCTCCCTTGCAGAGATAGCTTTTGATGGCTAATTTCCTCTCTTTCAATCAACCCTTGATTGTGCTTGAGAGGAGGAAGCAGAAGGATGAATGGTGGAAGAAGAACGAAGCCCCTTGCAGCCTTTCTTTTCTTCCCTGCGTTGGAACCAAGGAGGAGGGAAGAAGATGGCCGCCAAGCTTCTTCTTTTCACCTTGCTTTCGGCTGATCCAAGAGGAGAGGAGAAGGGGGCGTACGGCAGCAAGGAGGAGGGGGTTCTCATCTAGGGCGCCGGCCCCCTTTGCCCCTTTTTATAGCCATCTAGGGTTCCTACAATTTAGGAACCCTAGATTAGATGCCTAAGAGGGGGCGCCGGCCCCCCTCTCTTCTCCCTTCACCACATGGAAAGGGGAGGGGCTTATGCCCCTCCTCATGGTAAACCCTAATCCACATTAGGTAGGGATTGGAATGCCCTAATGTGGTCAAGCCCTAATCCAATTAGGCTTAGCCCAAGGGTGAACCAATTTGGATCCAATCTAGGTAAGTCCTAATCCAATTAGAACTTAAATCAATTTTGACTCAATTGAACTCTTCAATCCTAATCCAATTAGGAGTTTTATTGATTCATTAGATTAATAATTAATTGTGACTTAAGAAATCCTAATCCAAATTAGGACATATTTAATTTTAGTCCTAATCCAATTAGGACTCTATTTGAATCCGAAGTCCTAATCCAATTAGGTCTTCTAGGAATCCTATTCCAAGTAGGAATCCAATTTTAATTCAAAACTTCTAATCTAATTAGGATTATAGGAATCCTATTCCAAGTAGGAATCCCAGTCCTACTCCAACTAGGATTCCCAGTCCTAATCCAATTAGGACTCTAGGAATCCTACTCGAGGTAGGACTCTTGTTTCAAGTCCAATTAATTAATTCCCTTTGTTCCTTCTTCAACTTATTATCAATCGAATTGATTACTTGTGATTCCTAATCACGATTCAACCATCGGATCGGTCAATACTTCTAGTATGTGTGACCTCATAGGTTCTACTCTGACTGGTAGTGAGATATATCATGATCTCTATCATGATATCATTGAAAACTCCTTTCAATTGATTGGAACGATTCCAACTCTACTCATTAGGGTTTATCGATCATCGAGATAATCCCTGTGAGTCCCACCATCCACCAGTGACACCTAGCAGCATGTAGTGGCTATCCAGTAGAATAGAAAGATGAACCTCTAGGTGCAGTTATCATGTGATACAGTCCTACTATCGTGGATCCCTACAGGACGGAGGTCATGGACAACTCGTCAAACCCCATCGTCTGTCATATGTGAAGATTTATTTGACTTAAGTTCGAGAGTGGAAAACTCTTTTTCCACTGTGCATACTGCCCCGGCCGAGGTCTTACGAACTCAGTCTTATAAATCACATAGGATCTCTCCTTATCTATCAAGGTCGATAGATTCCTTATAGGTGCATACCCTACTCCTACAGTGAACTTACTGCAGCCAATCTACACTGCATGGACCCATATGGCTAGAGACCATGTATGTGTGCAGTCAAACTACAATAACCTCACTGTGAGTAGCCGAAGCACCGCAGGTCAAAGGACCAGTCACACTACTGCAACATCAAGCAAGTCACTGACGAGTGGATAGACATCCAAGTGACTTCTTGTCTTGGTCACGCTCAGTACCCTTGTTCTCTAACAAGCACCTGCACTATCACTTCAGTGTCCCTACACTGTGGACTCAAGTCTCGTCCATCCAGAAGGAAAGTGATCTGTGCACTGATCGGATCGATCACCGTCCTCGTGATGATCCATTGATCAGGAGCATTTAGAAATTAATCACCAATGATACATAGCTCAAATTCTCAACTCTTGAGAATATGCATCATCATCTTATTAATTTCTTGGACGATTCATAGACACATAAATAATATGAATGCAAAGATGCCTTTTATTTATTCAATAATAAATAGTCAAGTACAAAATTATGTCCCTAGAAATAACAATGTGTCAGCCAGATTGGCTTCTAGGGCATACATCTAACAATCTCCCACTTGCACTAAAGCCAATCAGTCATATATCTAAGCCCCATCTTCTCAAGGTGGGCTTCAGTCTTTTGCTGACTTAGCTGCTTAGTGAACGGGTCCGCCACGTTATCCGCGGAGTCTACTCTCTGCACCTCTACATATTTCTTCTCAACATAGTCGCGTATGAGATGGAAGCGCCGCTCTATATGCTGGACTTCTGATGAGACCTTGGCTCCTTAGCAAGAGCTATGGCGCCATTATTATCGCAGTAGAGTGTTATGGCATCTGATGACATTACATCCAATTCCGCAATGAATTTCTTGAACCAGAAGCCTTCCTTAGCAGCTTCAGAGGCGGCGATGTATTCAGCTTCCATAGTAGAATCAGCAATGATCGGTTGTTTAGAACTCTTTCAATTCACCGTACCACCATTGCACAAGAACACATATCCAGATGTTGACTTTCTATCATCGACATCAGTCATGAAGTCTGAATCTGTGTATCCTTCTACCTTTAACTCTGATGATCCTCCAAAAACCAAGAATAAATCTTTAGTTCTTCTCAAGTACTTAAGAATATTCTTCACAGCTGTCCAGTGTTCTTCACCTGGATTCGACTGATATCTGCTTGTGACACTCACAGCAAGAGCTATATCAGGTCGTGTACATAGCATGGCATACATGAGGCTCCCTATTGCCGATGCATAGGGTATCTTGCTCATGCGTTGAATCTCTTCAGATGTGTTGGGGCACATCTTTTTGGAGAGATGAATTCCATGCCTAAGGGGTAAAAGACCCCTTTTGGAGTTTTCCATGCTGAACCTTTTCAGCACCTCCTCTATGTACATCTTCTGTGAAAGGCCAAGCATCCTTTTAGATCTATCTCTATAGACCTTTATTCCCAAAATATAGGATGCTTCCCCAAGGTCTTTTATGGAGAATTCTTTTGACAACCAGACCTTGACCGAGGTTAGCATGGGAATATCATTCCCTATCAGTAGGATGTCGTCCACGTACAGTACGAGAAATACGACAGCGCTCCCACTAACCTTTTTGTAAACACACGGTTCCTCTTCGTTTTTGATGAAATCAAACGTTTTGATTGCGTCATCGAAACGAATGTTCCAACTCCGAGATGCTTGCTTTAGTCCATAGATGGACCTTTGCAGCTTGCAGACCTTGTGATCTCCATCACTGGAAGTGAAACCCAAAGGCTGCTTCATATAGATATCTTCATCAAGATATCCATTCAGGAAGGCAGTTTTCACATCCATCTGCCAGATTTCATAATCATGAAATGCTGCAATGGCAAGCAATGTTCGGATGGATTTTAGCATGGCTACAGGTGAAAAGGTCTCCTGATAGTCAATGCCTTCGCGCTGACTATACCCTTTCGCCACAAGCCTTGCCTTATAGGTCTCTACCTCTCCATCCGAACCTATCTTCCTTTTGTAGATCCATTTGCATCCAATAGGTACAATACCTTCTGGTGGATCTACTAAGGTCCAAACTTGGTTGGAATGCATGGAGTCTAACTCTGACTTCATGGCTTCCAGCCATTTCTCGGAATCGATATCAGATATCGCCTCGTTGTAGGTTTTGGGATCCTGTATGTGATCCCTATCTCCCACTAGGAACATTTCCTCGGTATCCTCTTCTAGTATACCTAAGTATCTATCGGAAGGATGGGAGACCCTACTAGATCTACGAGGTGGTCGAGGAACATCGTGTACTGGCTCTGTATGAATGGGTTCAATAGAATCCATGACTCGTTGCTTTTCAGAGACTTTCTCTTCAAGCTCAATTTTCCTCCCACTGCCTCTATCAAGGATAAACTGATTTTCCAAGAAGATGGCATGACGGCTCACAAACACATTGTGATCCTCTGAGACGTAAAAATTGTATCCTAATGACTCTTTAGGATATCCTATAAAACGAGCACTTATGGTCCTAGCCTCTAACTTGTCTGCCTGTAGTCTCTTGACGTGGGCCGGACATCCCCAAATCTTGAGATGACCAAGACTTGGTTTCTTACCATGCCATATCTCATACGGTGTGGTAGGAACTGATTTAGAAGGAACTCTATTCAATAAATAAATCGCTATGAGTAAGGCATCTCCCCAAAGAAACATAGGTAAATCAGTGAAGCTCATCATGGACCTGACCATATCCAATAGGGTTCGATTCCTCCTGTCTAACACCCCGTTGAGTTGAGGTGTACCCGGAGGTGTCCACTGTGAGACTATGCCGTTTCCCTTGAGATAGTCCCGGAATTCCCCACTAAGGTATTCTCCTCCTCGATCTGATCGAAGAGCCTTAAGAGGTTTTCCAGTTTGTTTTTCTACTTCATTCTTGAACTCTTTGAACTTTTCAAAAGATTCAGACTTGTGTCTCATAAGATACACATACCCATACCGTGAATAATCATCGGTAAAGGTAATGAAGTACGAATAACGTCCCCTGGCTAGCACATCGAATGGGCCACATACATCTGAATGTACTAGGGTAAGTATTTCAGTGGTCCTCTCCCCTTGTCCTACAAAGGGCAATCTAGCCATTTTTCCTTGAAGACAGGACTCGCAAACTGGATATGACTCGGAAGTCAATGAGCCTAAAAGCCCATCTTTATCCATTTTGTTCATCCTATCCTCTCCAATATGGCCAAGTCTGAGGTGCCACAAATATTTTTGGTTTATCTCATCTCTGGATCTTTTGGATCCTTTGGCACTCACTTCTTGCTTGGTAACATTCACAGATACATAAAACCACGTGCAACTATTTTATTTCTGAAATAAATAGAACAGCAGTCTTTGTCAAATGTAAAAACCTGACCTTCCTGTGGTAGACATGAAACAGAAATCAAATTTCTGCTAGCAGCAGGTACATAATAGCAGTCTCTAAGTAATAAACTAAAACCAGACGGTAGTCGCAGATGGTAGGTGCCCACAGCCACAGCAGCAACTTTTGCCCCGTTGCCAATCCCAAGGGTTACCGCACCTTCCGCCAGCCTTCTACTTTCCTTTAGACCCTGCATGGTAGTGCATAGATGAGCACTAGAACCAGAATCTATAACCCAACTAGAAGTAGAAGAAACCGTTAGATTAGTTTCAATTATGAGCAAGTCTATACCTTCTGAAGGTGTGTCACCTTTCTTGTTCTTCAGGCTCTCGAGGTATGAAGGACAGTTTCTCTTCCAGTGGCCGTCGACATTGCAGTGGAAACATTTTTCTTTGTCGTTAGCTTTTTTCTTTTGAACTTCCTTCTTTGGCTTCTTGTCTTTCTTCTGCTTCTTAGCAGGCTTCTTTTTCTTCCAAGTAGACTTTCTCTTGGAACCAGAAGTCAACTCAGCAGCAAGGACATTGCCCCTTGAACTTTTCAAGGCTCCCTCAGCAGTTACCAACATGTTTATCAGTTCAGTCTTAGTGCATTCAATTTTATTCATGTGGTAGTTTACTATAAACTGACCAAATGAATCAGGAAGTGACTGTAGGATCAAATCCACTTGTAATTCCTTGTGCATGTTCATTCCGAGCTTCTCAAGCTCCTCTAGGTCCTTGATCATGGTCAGACCGTGGTCATGGACAGACTGCCCTTCGCGCATCTTTGTCTTGAAGAGCCTCTTGGACACTTCAAAACGTGCTGTGCGACTCTGCTCACCATACAACTCTTGCAGGTGTGCCAGTATGTCCCTAGCAGTCTTCATATTTTCATGCTGGCATTGGAGTTCATTTGACATGGATGCCATCATATAGCATTTAACTCTAATGTCATCATCCATCCATTTTTGATGCATCTGACGCTGAACATCAGTAGGACGTGTTGGTAGTGTGGGGCTATCTGAATCGAGTATGTAGCCTATTTTCTCACAGTCCAAAATAATTTTGAGGTTTCTTAGCCAGTCCTTGTAATTGGTTCCGGTCAGTCGGTTGGTCTCAAGAATACGGGTCAAAGGGTTTGAAGCTGATATTGTATCTGCAGAGAGTAAAGATTCTAGTTAGACTTTTGTACTTGATCCTAATCTGTTCTAAGGTCTTTTAGAACAAATGTAACTCCCACTATTTTCTTGAATCCCTCACACTCCCCTGGTAGGAAAACGAAAATCCCACATGACTAGGGTTTCTAGTAGGTACTGCGGTCCCACCAATTTACATGCCACCTCACCTAACAGTTATTGGTGACACATAGATTGATGAATGTACAACTCTTGTACAATGCTTCTCAAGCATGTTGCAGTGTAACTTGGTCTCTAAGCCATTAAAACCTCACCTAACAGTTATTGGTCCCATTTCTTAGTTAAGTCAGACCCACCGTATAACCGTAGGAATAAAGTCGTCATTGGGTCCTCACCTAACAGTTATTGGTGCCCAACCCCACCTTTACCCTACAACATCTCATGTCTATAGAGAGGTCCAGCCCCCCGATGCAACTTGACCACTGTGTCCAGCCGAGACAAATCAACATCAGAAAGACCTTAGCAGCTCTACTACAGTGGAAGACCTATTGACTTAATATTGGTTAATCAGGTCTTAGTGTTTGCAACTTGAGCCCTTCATAAGAGATAATCGAACAATTGGCCAGGTAAGCAGGTGGGAGGCACCCCTTACTCAGAGAGTAAGGTCCTAATTAAGTAACCACCTTTCATGCTTTCCTAGACACCAATTAGATCAATTAATCTAATATAACTTGCTCAAGTCGGTTCACTCTCGACTTGATTGAGGAGGTTTTTGATTTAGGTCTCAATTGGGTTTGTTACATCACATGTAAACCTATCTACCCGACTCTCATTCACATCACATGCAAACGGCATATTGCAGGCAGTTATAATCGCAGCAATAATTAAAGCTAAACTTTAAATAGGTGATGATCATGGATTCTAGTTAGGTCGTAATACAAGCACATGCACGTCAATCGATCAACCGGTCTTCAACTCTTGAATTGGTTCCAAGCCTCCTTGATTCGATCCTTGACCAACTCTTGATCCAATCGCCATCAACCGCTTAGAGCCCTGCTCATCTCATGCATCATCTTCGACTTGATCGTTGACGTACATCACATCACAGAAATACAACCAGATATAAAATAAAAATAAAAATAAATTACATCTCTCTTTTAGGAGGCACGCAGGCCTCTCAAAACATCAAATAAGATGCATGCAAGCATCTGAAAAATTACATGACATCACAGATCACATCGCAGGTCATTACATTTGATACCAAAAGGGTTTGAATACTATGATCATCACCACATGCAACAATTATAATTTTCAGATCTGAAAACTAACTGATTATATCATGACATAGGTTGCTGATCATGCTAATCATAATTCTAAACTTTGTAATCTCATTAACAATGCAATTAGAATCATCATCTTATCACATAAAAATCAGCATGCAAAAATCAGCACCCCTGAAAAATCTGCATGCAGAAATTTTCAGCATGCATGATCATTCAATTTTCAGATCTAATAAGCCTTTAGATAATTAATTCTTACCTTAATCTACGAAGCCTAGGCTCTGATACCACTGTTGGGAATCCTCCCATGCCGCTGATATTTCAAAAAAAATTCAGATGGCAGCGGAATCGGCATAAGCGGGATCGACGTTCATCGCATGAACGTTGTTTCATGAACCGTTCGTAGTTAGGCAAGAATTAAAAACTTTTTAAACCTTTAGGAAGATCAGATCTTCACCTTGTGCGGGTAGATGATCACCGCAAACTGAAGCTCGTGGTCTAGGATGAAGGTTCGCTTGAAGCCGTTCAAGTGTCCGGCCTCTACGGGTATCCACACGAAGCAGGATCCGATCCAAGCTCTCTATCTCACCGGGGTGCTAGCTCCCTTGTAGAGATAGCTTTTGATGGCTGATTTCCTCTCTTTCAATCAACCCTTGATTGTGCTTGAGAGGAGGAAGAAGAAGGATGAATGGTGGAAGAAGAACGAAGCCCCTTGCAGCCTTTCTTTTCTTCCCTGCGTTGGAACCAAGGAGGAGGGAAGAAGATGGCCGCCAAGCTTCTTCTTTTCACCTTGCTTTCGGCTGATCCAAGAGGAGAGGAGAAGGGGGCGTACGGCAGCAAGGAGGAGGGGGTTCTCATCTAGGGCGCCGGCCCCCTTTGCCCCTTTTTATAGCCATCTAGGGTTCCTACAATTTAGGAACCCTAGATTAGATGCCTAAGAGGGGGCGCCGGCCCCCCTCTCTTCTCCCTTCACCACATGGAAAGGGGAGGGGCTTATGCCCCTCCTCATGGTAAACCCTAATCCACATTAGGTAGGGATTGGAATGCCCTAATGTGGTCAAGCCCTAATCCAATTAGGCTTAGCCCAAGGGTGAACCAATTTGGATCCAATCTAGGTAAGTCCTAATCCAATTAGAACTTAAATCAATTTTGACTCAATTGAACTCTTCAATCCTAATCCAATTAGGAGTCTTATTGATTCATTAGATTAATAATTAATTGTGACTTAAGAAACCCTAATCCAAATTAGGACATATTTAATTTTAGTCCTAATCCAATTAGGACTCTATTTGAATCCGAAGTCCTAATCCAATTAGGTCTTCTAGGAATCCTATTCCAAGTAGGAATCCAATTTTAATTCAAAACTTCTAATCTAATTAGGATTGTAGGAATCCTATTCCAAGTAGGAATTCCAGTCCTACTCCAACTAGGATTCCCAGTCCTAATCCAATTAGGACTCTAGGAATCCTACTCGAGGTAGGACTCTTGTTTCAAGTCTAATTAATTAATTCCCTTTGTTCCTTCTTCAACTTATTATCAATCGAATTGATTACTTGTGATTCCTAATCATGATTCAACCATCGGATCGGTCAATACTTCTAGTGTGTGTGACCCCATAGGTTTTACTCTGACTGGTAGTGAGATATATCATGATCTCTATCATGATATCATTGAAAACTCCTTTCAATGGATTGGAACGATTTCAACTCTACTCATTAGGGTTTATCGATCATCGAGATAATCCCTGTGAGTCCCACCATCCACCAGTGACACCTAGCAGCATGTAGTGGCTATCCAGTAGAATAGAAAGATGAACCTCTAGGTGCAGTTATCATGTGATACAGTCCTACTATCGTGGATCCCTACAGGACGGAGGTCATGGACAACTCGTCAAACCCCATCGTCTGTCATATGTGAAGATTTATTTGACTTAAGTTCGAGAGTGGAAAACTCTTTTTCCACTGTGCATACTGCCCCGGCCGAGGTCTTACGAACTCAGTCTTATAAATCACATAGGATCTCTCCTTATCTATCAAGGTCGATAGATTCCTTATAGGTGCATACCCTACTCCTACAGTGAACTTACTGCAGCCAATCTACACTGCATGGACCCATATGGCTAGAGACCATGTATGTGTGCAGTCAAACTACAATAACCTCACTGTGAGTAGCCGAAGCACCGCAGGTCAAAGGACCAGTCACACTACTGCAACATCAAGCAAGTCACTGACGAGTGGATAGACATCCAAGTGACTTCTTGTCTTGGTCACGCTCAGTACCCTTGTTCTCTAACAAGCACCTGCATTATCACTTCAATGTCCCTATACTGTGGACTCAAGTCTCGTCCATCCAGAAGGAAAGTGATCTGTGCGCTGATCGGATCGATCACCGTCCTCGTGACGATCCATTGATCAGGAGCATTTAGAAATTAATCACCAATGATACATAGCTCAAATTCTCAACTCTTGAGAATATGCATCATCATCTTATTAATTTCTTGGACGATTCATAGACACATAAATAATATGAATGCAAAGATGCCTTTTATTTATTCAATAATAAATAGTCAAGTACAAAATTATGTCCCTAGAAATAACAATGTGTCAGCCAGATTGGCTTCTAGGGCATACATCTAACAATCTCCCACTTGCACTAAAGCCAATCAGTCATATATCTAAGCCCCATCTTCTCAAGGTGGGCTTCAGTCTTTTGCTGACTTAGCTGCTTAGTGAACGGGTCTGCCACGTTATCCACGGAGTCTACTCTCTGCACCTCTACATATTTCTTCTCAACATAGTCGCGTATGAGATGGAAGCGCCGCTCTATATGCTTGGACTTCTGATGAGACCTTGGCTCCTTAGCAAGAGCTATGGCGCCATTATTATCGCAGTAGAGTGTTATGGCATCTGATGACATTACATCCAATTCCGCAATGAATTTCTTGAACCAGAAGCCTTCCTTAGCAGCTTCAGAGGCGGCGATGTATTCAGCTTCCATAGTAGAATCAGCAATGATCGGTTGTTTAGAACTCTTCCAACTCACCGTACCACCATTGCACAAGAACACATATCCAGATGTTGACTTCCTATCATCGACATCAGTCATGAAGTCTGAATCTATGTATCCTTCTACCTTTAACTCTGATGATCCTCCAAAAACCAAGAATAAATCTTTAGTTCTTCTCAAGTACTTAAGAATATTCTTCACAGCTGTCCAGTGTTCTTCACCTGGATTCGACTGATATCTGCTTGTAACACTCACAGCAAGAGCTATATCAGGTCGTGTACATAGCATTTCATACATGAGGCTCCCTATTGCCGATGCATAGGGTATCTTGCTCATGCGTTGAATCTCTTCAGATGTGTTGGGGCACATCTTTTTGGAGAGATGAATTCCATGCCTAAGGGGTAAAAGACCCCTTTTGGAGTTTTCCATGCTGAACCTTTTCAGCACCTCCTCTATGTACATCTTCTGTGAAAGGCCAAGCATCCTTTTAGATCTATCTCTATAGACCTTTATTCCCAAAATATAGGATGCTTCCCCAAGGTCTTTCATGGAGAATTCTTTTGACAACCAGACCTTGACCGAGGTTAGTATGGGAATATCATTCCCTATCAGTAGGATGTCGTCCACGTACAGTACGAGAAATACGACAGCGCTCCCACTAACCTTTTTGTAAACACACGGTTCCTCTTCATTTTTGATGAAATCAAACGTATTGATTGCGTCATCGAAACGAGTGTTCCAACTCCGAGATGCTTGCTTTAGTCCATAGATGGACCTTTGCAGCTTGCAGACCTTATGATCTCCATCACTGGAAGTGAAACCCAAAGGCTGCTTCATATAGATATCTTCATCAAGATATCCATTCAGGAAGGCAGTTTTCACATCCATCTGCCAGATTTCATAATCATGAAATGCTGCAATGGCAAGCAATGTTCGGATGAATTTTAGCATGGCTACAGGTGAAAAGGTCTCCTGATAGTCAATGCCTTCGCGCTGACTATACCCTTTCGCCATAAGCCTTGCCTTATAGGTCTCTACCTCTCCATCCGAACCTATCTTCCTTTTGTAGATCTATTTGCATCCAATAGGTACAATACCTTCTGGTGGATCTACTAAGGTCCAAACTTGGTTGGAATGCATGGAGTCTAACTCTGACTTCATGGCTTCCAGCCATTTCTCGGAATCGATATCAGATATCGCCTCGTTGTAGGTTTTGGGATCCTGTATGTGATCCCTATCTTCCACTAGGAACATTTCCTCATTATCCTCTTCTAGTATACCTAAGTATCTATCGGGAGGATGGGAGACCCTACTAGATCTACGAGGTGGTCGAGGGACATCGTGTACTGGCTCTGTATGAATGGGTTCAATAGGATCCATGACTCGTTGCTTTTCAGAGACTTTCTCTTCAAGCTCAATTTTCCTCTCACTGCCTCTATCAAGGATAAACTGATTTTCCAAGAAGATGGCATGACGGCTCACAAACACATTGTGATCCTCTGAGACGTAAAAATTGTATCCTAATGACTCTTTAGGATATCCTATAAAACGACCACTTATGGTCCTAGCCTCTAACTTGTCTGCCTGTAGTCTCTTGACGTGGGCCGGACATCCCCAAATCTTGAGATGACCAAGACTTGGTTTCTTACCATGCCATATCTCATACGGTGTGGTAGGAACTAATTTAGAGGAAACTCTATTCAATAAATAAATCGCTGTGAGTAAGGCATCTCCCCAAAGGAACATAGGTAAATCAGTGAATGTTGCCCAGAGATGGTCACCCAAGAGGGGGGTGAATTGGGTGTTTAAAAAACTTTTGGCTAATTAAAAATAAAACACACGAATCTATGCACTAAAGTAAAGAAGGGGGAAAGAGAAAGGTCAATCGCAAACACACGGTTTTATAGTGGTTCGGAGCCTTCACCGCTCCTACATCCACTCCCCAAAGCGCCTTTGGGAATTTCCACTATAATCCAAGATTACAGTATGGTAGTTTTGCGAGTTCACTACCCAACTCGTTGTTTTACACCGGGCTCACAACAAACCCTAAAACCCCCAATTTCTCTTAGGCTTGGGACGCCTTTCCCTTGTTCCAAGTCCCTTGACTGGAACAAGCACCACAATGAAAGTGTTTACAAAAGACAATAAAAGCTCTAAAAAGCAAATATAACAATTATGAATAATGGAACCCGGAAGAATTCTTTTGCCGTTGGAAGCGTGGGAGATATTGATTCTTCCGATGTGGAGCGCGTAGGGTTGAATGTGAGCTTTGAATCCCGAGCGCACGAGAGTAGTTGAGCTTGAAATCGCTTGGGAAGCTTGAAAGCACTTGATTTCCTTTCTTGAATGCACTCACTCCCTTGAGCTTTTCTTTCTTACTTCTCTCTTGAATGATCTAGCTTTTGGGTTGGTAAAGAGTTGTTGAGAAGCACTTAAGAGGTCCCTTTTATAGCCCAAAAAGCAAATATAACCGTTAGAGATAAAGTAGAGAAGATTTGAAATTCAAACCAAACCTGAAAAGCTGTCAGTCGCGTCCCAGGCGCTTCGGGGACGTCTCCGCTTCAACGGGAGACGTCTCGGCTACAAGATTTTACTTTTTCCGTTGTCTGGGGTCGACTCGGCACTTTCCGGGGACGTCTCGACTTGTTCGCACTTTTTGAATGGGGACGACTCCGCTGATCTGGGGACGACTCCGCTTCTTTATCTCCGAAAAACATGTCCTCTGGAATTCCCTGAGAGAGTCGACTCCGCTCCTTCAGGGGACGTCTCGGCTTGTCTGCACTTTATGCATGGGGACGACTCCGCTGTCTCAGGGTCGACTCCGCTTCCTTATCACCGAAAAAAAACATTCTCTGGAAAACCCTGAGAGAGCCGTCTCGGCTGTCTTGGGGACGACTCGGGAAGTCTCCTTTTTACCTGTGGGGACGACTCGGCGTACAGTGGGGACGTCTCGCGCATATCACTTGAAAACTGCCTTTCTGCCGCCACTGAGAGAGTCGACTCCGCTACTGAGAGAGTCGACTCCGCTAATGCGGGGACGACTCGGCAGGTGCCGGGGACGTCTCCAAGTGTGCCAGTTCTTCCTGTTTGTGCCAGAGACGTCTCTGAAACTATCAGGAGACGTCTCGGCTGTCCCTGAACTTTTTCTTTAGCTCAAAATATTCTTCAATAAATTCATAAAAATTATGGGAACTTGCCTAGACATTTCTTAACAATATTCTTAATAAAACACATGAATTCCTCAATTAAATAGTTAAGATATAATGGAATTTTACTCTAGTGTTTTGTATTCATCAAAATCCATTAGGGGGTCAACAATCTCCCCCTTTTTGATGATGACAAAACACTGAGTATATGCAAAATTTGAAATTTAACATATACACAGTATTTGCTCAGGTGTACAAGTATAATGTTTTGATTAGAACTGGATACAATGTGCATTAATTCAGAATATTCAATTTTCAGTTCTTCCCTTATGCATAAAATTGATCTTTATAGCTCTTAAGTAAATTTAGCATATCAACTGAAATTGAATCAAGTTAAAATGAAATATTGATGCTAAATATAATTGAGAGCAAAGTTCTTTTTGACTCCCCCTTTCTTTTCCAGAAGGGCAATTATCTTAAAATCAATATTCTTCAATTTTATCTTTTCTAATTCAACTTTGGAGTATGATTAAAAATTTTGCATTCCATATTCAATATCCATGTCTACTCCCCCTTTCATACTCCCCCTTTCATACTCCCCCTTTCAATATGTCCATATTCAATATCTATTATAAATTTTGCATTCCATATACTATCTACTCCCCCTTTTTGTCAGCAACATGAAGGGGACAAATTATCCTTAGGTGCTTAAGACTCAATTTATAGTGGAATTCAGCATTCATTTTACTCAAGGATATTCAAGTTGTGCTCCCCCTGTCCAAGTCATTTCTGTTAATGTATTCATATCACTCTCCCTTTGTTTTGGAATTCATTTCAGACTCATCTTTTAGTTTAACATAGTTATCACAAGATGTGCTCCCCCTGTTTTATGTGCATTGTTTCTTTGTATCAAATTTGACCACTCAAGGTATGTGGTAAGATTTTTATGGCATATTATACAATCACATACACAATCACAGAAACACATACGCAGAATTGGCAATGTACACAAAGTGTTCAAAAGAGATTGTATTCATTCATATGTCATCATAAACCTTTGAAGTCAGTACATAGTCAAAAGAAGAAATCATTACAAGTATTGATTTCTAATACAAAAGGTGTTTCAAAATAGCCTAGGATTTACAAAAAGAAGATCCTACAAGATATCCATCAGCGGCGATGTTGCTCATGGGGCCTACTAGTTGTACTTTGTGCATAAGCCTTACAAGCTGCATCTATGAATGCATTGATAGAATCCATGAGGGTCTTGAATTGATCTCCCTGTGACTTGTGGAAACCTGCCACAAGTGCCTCAAACTCTATAGTTGCCATTTCAATTCTTCCTCTGAGTTGGGCAACTAAGGTGCTCACATTGCCATCTGGCTTTGTTAGCTCTTTAAGACTCTTGGAAATGCTCTTCAAGCTGTCCTTGAGCTCTAATGATCTGATGGTTTGGGTGGCACCCACACCAATTATTTCTTGTGTTGTAGCTTCAATTTGACTTCTAATATCCTTCATCTCTTGTAGAAGCCCTTCATGTGAAGCTCTGATGGGGGCCAACTCTGTGGAGATCACAGATCTCATCTCCTCCCTCATCTGCTGGCAAATGGCAGATGCTAAGGTGCGCATCTGATCCTCTGACAGAAAGGAGGGCCCACTAACTGGAGGAGGTGGTGGCATGGATGTGGAAGGTCCAGCTGAGCTGGAGGGAATATCAGGGATATCCATGTGGCTAGGTGGAGGAGAGTGATGGTCAGACTCATGATGTGGGATCTCAGGCTCTAGGATTTGGGTTTTTCTCTTTGGTACCTTGACCCACGACCCATCAATCTTATGAAATTCCATTCTTCTCATTGTGCCCTCATTGTAATAGTCGGTGTTTCTCAAGGGCTTTGCAGGTTCATTTGTTGGAATGGGAACCTTGAAGTGTTTAAAGATTAAGGTAAAGATCATGCCATAGGGTATACTAAACCTAGAATACCTATGACATAGGGCAATGTAATTTAGCATGAGTCTAGGGAGGTTTAGAGGGATCCCTAGTAGGATATGATGCATAATAGCTAAGTCTCGCTCCGAAACAAAATCGAAGCGACCGGTTTTGGGAAACAAGACCCGGTTGACAATACTTAAAAGTAATCTCATTTCGGCGTTTAGGTCTTGGGAGTTGATAACATCAAGAGGGCCGTAGTCCTCTTGTCCTAAAAGCAGATTTAGGGCTAATTCCCTTTGGGGAAGTGAGGTTGGAGCCTCACCGTCCTTAGGGATTTGTAGGACAGTGGATAGGACATCTTCATTTACTTCCACTAATGTCCCCCGGACACATCCAGTGTACCCTTGGTCCCCTAATGCCATATTGCTAAAAAGCTCTCTAACTAGGCCGGGGTAGGTCGAGGTATTTAGGGTGCAAAGGTGCTCCCACCCTTGAGCTCGGAGTCTCTCTCCAATAGAGAACCCCTCATGATCTAAAAAGGAGAAATCGATGTACCTACCAGTCGTGACTGTGCGATTTGCACAGGAAATCGTCGTGGTCGGCGGAGCAACCGGAGGAGAAGGCGCGGAGGGTTCTTCCCGCCGTTCCTCACCGTCGGCCGCTACTCTAGGTCGCCTCCCACGGGTTGTCCTAGCTTTCTTTGGTGCCATGGATGCTAGGGTTTGTGATGTAGAGCAAACGGAGGCTTGGATTTGAGGTGGAGAGCAAATGGAGGCTAGGGTTTTTCGTTTTGGTCGAGAATGAAGGAGAAAGCTCGGGTCGGCTCGAGCGATTTCGACCTATT
The DNA here is from genome assembly GCF_051530095.1 of Phoenix dactylifera. Taxonomy (NCBI): domain Eukaryota; kingdom Viridiplantae; phylum Streptophyta; class Magnoliopsida; order Arecales; family Arecaceae; genus Phoenix; species Phoenix dactylifera. The sequence continues at coordinate 14,610,805 of NC_143194.1, read as the reverse complement.
TAAAAAGCCCTCATTCGGTCCTCGAGACGTCTCCACGACTAAGGCGAGACGTCTCCCCTGGGGGGGGACGTCTCTGCGATTTGCCAGAGACGTCTCCGGCACTGAAAAATTTCAGACTGAATTCTTTCTTCTCCCAATTTTTGTTTAATCACCCTAATCAACATGATCTCTTTTGATAAACTTAGAGTGAATTTGTTTGTGATCCTCCCCCTTAATGATACATCCTATAATAATTTGATAATGATTTTTGAATTATTAATATTGAAATGAGGAATGTTTGACCAAATTTCGAATACCCATGATATAGGCTCTGAAAATATCTCTATGAAGAGTCCAAGGGAGGGTAACCATCCTCCGGAAAGTCAAACAGTTCGTCATTTAGCTTAGATGAATTCATGTTTTCACTTATGTTTACTTTGAGGTGGATTACTAGTTTGAGTAGCAAAGCAATGCAATACAAGTTCAATTCATTTGCTAGGATCATACAAGCTCAAAGCATTCCTTAAGAAATTGAATCTATCTTTACAAAGGGGCTTTGTAAATATATCAGCTAATTGATTTTCAGTACATACATATTCAATCATCACATCATTTTTCAGCACATGATCCCTAATAAAATGATGCCTAATCTCTATATGCTTTGACTTAGAGTGTTGGACAGGATTCTTTGTTAAATTAATTGCACTTGTATTATCACACTTAATTGGTATATTATCCATTTTGATACCGAAGTCTTCAAGTTGTTGCTTAATCCAAAGAACTTGGGCACAACAGCTTCCAGCTGCAATGTACTCAGCCTCAGCTGTGGACAAGGCAACTGAATTTTGTTTCTTGCTAAACCAAGAAACCAAATTGGCACCCAAGAATTGACATGTGCCACTGGTGCTTTTTCTGTCGAGTTTGCACCCGGCAAAATCAGCATCAGAATAAGCAGTTAAATTTATATCAGATTGTTTAGAATACCATAAGCCTACATTAGATGTCCCTACTAGATATCTAAAAATTCTTTTAACAGCTTGCAAGTGTGATTCCTTAGGACATGCTTGGTATCTAGCACACATACAAACACTGAATAATATATCTGGTCTACTAGCAGTAAGGTAAAGTAGAGAGCCTATCATACCTCTGTACAATTTGCAGTCTATACTTTTACCTTTTTCATCTTTGTCAAGCTTGCAACTTGAGCCCATGGGTGTGCTGATTTCCTTTGCATCCTTCATCTTGAATTCTTCCAGCATTTCCTTGATGTATTTGGACTGACTGATGAAGATGCCTTCCTCTGATTGTTTTATTTGTAGCCCAAGGAAGAAGTTGAGCTCACCCATCATGCTCATTTCAAATTCTCCCTGCATAAGCTTGGCAAACTCTTGACAAAGACTATCATTAGTAGCACCAAAAATTATATCATCCACATAAATTTGTACAAGTAATAAGTCATTTCCTTTTCTTTTAATAAAGAGGGTTTTGTCTACATTTCCTCTCTTAAATTTGTTCTCAATTAGAAAATTACTTAATCTTTCATACCATGCCCTAGGAGCATGCTTAAGTCCATACAATGCTTTATGCAATTTATACACATAATCTGGATGTAAGTGATTTTCAAAACCTGGAGGTTGTCCTACATAAACTTCCTCCATTATATAGCCATTTAAGAATGCACTTTTTACATCCATTTGATAGAGTTTAAAATCCATGAAGCATGCATATGCTAAAAGCAGTCTAATAGCCTCTAACCTAGCAACAGGAGCAAAAGTTTCATCAAAATCTATTCCTTCCTCCTGATTATATCCTTTGGCCACTAGCCTAGCTTTGTTTCTTATGACTATTCCATCTTCATCTAGTTTATTTCTATACACCCACTTGGTGCCTATAATTGAAACATTAGGGGGTCTTTTCATTAGAGTCCAAACTTCATTTCTTTCGAATTGGTTTAATTCCTCTTGCATAGCATTCATCCAATTATCATCTTTTTCAGCTTCCTCTAGTGATTTAGGCTCTATTTGTGAAACGAAAGCAAGATAATTACTAGTGTTTCTTAAAGAGGATCTAGTTCTTATACCTTGTGAGGGATCACCAAGGATTAGATCCTTTGGATGACTATGTGCATACCTCCATTCTTTAGGAAGATCTTGATTTCTTGATGGAGGTTGGTCTTCTTCACCTTGTTGATTTGTATCTTCTTTGATCTCATCCTCATGTTGTTTGTCTTGTATAGAGAATTCCTTCATTCGGTCTTCAAGTATACCTGCATCACCATCTTCTTCTTTTCTAGAAGAGTCTCCATTAGTTTCATCAAAAACAACATGAATGGATTCTTCAACAACGAGAGTTCTCTTGTTGAAGACCCTGTATGCTCTACTAGATGAGGAATAACCTAAGAAGATCCCCTCATCTGATTTAGCACTAAATTTACTGAGATTGTCCTTTCCATTGTTCAAAATAAAGCATCGACAATCGAAAACATGAAAATAACTGATATTTGGTTTCTTACCTTTTATCAACTCATACGGTGTTTTCTTTAAGATGGATCTAACTAAAGCACGATTTAAGGTATAACATGAAGTATTTATTGCTTCAGCCCAAAAATACTTTGGTAGATCCGATTCGCACAACATGGTACGAGCCATATCTGCTAGTGTGCGATTCTTCCTTTCTACCACCCCATTTTGTTGGGGTGTCCTAGGTGCCGAGAAATTGTGATTGATACCATTTTCGTCACAAAACTTTTCAAAGTGCTGATTTTCAAACTCGGTACCATGATCACTCCTAATTGCTTTTAGTTTAAGATTGAGTTCATTCGAAACCCTATTATGAAACTTGATAAAAGCAGAAAAGGACTCATCTTTATGTGCAAGAAATGAAACCCATGTAAAACGTGAAAAATCATCAACAATTACAAGACCAAATTTCTTACCCCCTAGACTAGCAGTTCTAGTGGGTCCAAACAAATCCATGTGAATTAGTTCTAAGGGTTTTGTTGTTGAGACTATGTTCTTAGACTTGAAGGAACTTCTTGTTTGTTTCCCTAATTGACATGCGGCGCAAATTTTATTCTTCTCAAAGTCTATTTTTGGTAGTCCTTTGACTAGATCTTTTGTAATTAATTTGGAGATTAAGTCCATGCTAGCATGCCCTAACCTACGATGCCATAACCAACTAGTCTCATTGACTTTGGGATTCATGGCTACAAGACATTGGCCATCCTTCATGGTGAGATCATCAAGATCTACCATGTAAACATTTCCATGCCTATGTCCTGTGAGTATGATCTCATTATCAATTGGACTACTAATTATGCATAGTGATGATTCAAATGACACTTTAAAGCCCTTGTCACAAAATTGACTTATACTTAATAAATTATGTTTTAGTCCATTAACTAACAATACATTATCAATAAATGAGGAGGGTGATATGGAGATTTTACCAATACCAATAATTCGGCCTTTAGCATTATCTCCAAATGTGACTACTCCTCCTTCTTTTGATTCCAAGGTGACGAAGAGACTCTTGTCACCGGTCATATGCCTTGAGCAACCACTATCAAGATACCACATTCTCTTTTTGTTCCCGGCTGCAAGGCATACCTGCAAAATGATCATGTGAAGCTCTTAGGTACCCAAGTTTTCTTGGGTCCTTCGTGGTTAGTGTAGTTGGTTCCCTTAGGCACCCATACTTTAGTTATGCTTTTAGCTTTTACAAATGTATTCTTGTTAGTTTGGATTTTTCTTTGAATACAAGAGTAGGCTTTATGTCCATTCTTTTCACAAAGAAAGCATGTTGGTTTTTCAGTTTTTACGTCTTTTGCTTTTACAAAGAAATTCTTTAGATACTTTTGTTGCTTATTAGTTTTATATCCTAATCCGGCTTTATTAAAAACAGCTCTTTGATTTGAAAGAATAAGATTTAATTTTTCAGAGCTTTGTGTAAATTTTTCAACAATTGGTTTGTATTTATGTATCTCATTCTTAAGATTCAAATTTTCTTTGACTAGTTCTTCCTTATTCTTTTTAAGAGATTCAATATTTTGTGCAAGTGAGGTATTATTATCGAGTAGGGATTTTACTTTTAGATTTAATTCCTTAATTAGTATTTTTGCCTTTTCATTTTCAATGCTCAGTTTTGAATTTTTGATTTCTAGGTTAGTAGTGTTAATATTTTTAATGCTCTCCTTTTCAATTAATAAGTTTTCAATATTTTCCTTCAGTTTTTGATTGGAGGCTTTTAATTCTTTATTCTTTGCTCCTAACATACTACAATCACCCATAAGTTCTTGAAAAGCCTCATATAATTCTTCTAAAGTAAAATTTATAGTTGGGTTTTGACATACCTCGTCATCTTCGAACGCCATGAAGCATAGATTGGCGGTCTCTTCCTTCTCTTCCTCGGAGGATGATGTGTCACTATCATCCCATGTTGCCTTCAATGCCTTTTTCTTCTTCTTTCCAAAATGCTTCTTTTGTTGTGGGCATTCGGAACGAATATGTCCCGGTCTCTTGCAATCATAGCATACGATTGGGTCTCTTTCTTTTTCCTTTTCTTTTTCCCAATCATTTCTCCCTCCAAATTTCTTTCTTGGGAATGGTTTCTTTCTTCTCATGAATTTTTTTAAATTTCCTTACTATCAAACCCAAGTCCTCATCTTGACTTTCTTCTTCACTCTCACTGCTCTCTTCTTCACATACACTTGAGGTAGCCTTGAGTGCGATTGTCTTTTTCTTTGGCAGCTCTTCTTCATGCTGCTTCATCGTGAGCTCATGCGTCATCAATAAGCCCAAGAGTTGTTCTAGCCCCAAGGTGTTGAGGTCTTTGGCTTCTACAATCGCCGTGACCTTTGCTTCCCATGCTTTTGGCAGTGACCTGAGAATTTTACTCACAAGTTCGGGGTTAGTGTAAGATTTGCCCAAGCTTTTTAGGCCATTAATAATTTCAGTAAAACGTGTGAACATGCATGTGATGGTTTCATTAGGTTCCATCTTAAACAATTCATATTTGTGAACTAGAATGTTCACTTTGGACTCTTTGACTTGATTTGTACCCTCGTGGGTAACTTCAAGCCTATCCCATATTTCCTTAGCGGAACTACATGTAGAGACTCTATTGAACTCATTTACATCTAAAGAACAAAATAGTGAGTTCATGGCTCTAGAATTGAGTTGAGCCATCCTATCATCATTCTCATCCCAATCCTCCTCAGGTTTGGGAACTCGAATGCCATTAACCACATGTGATGGTTCTTGTGGTCCCTTGACTATAACCCTCCACAAGGCATAGTCTTGTGCTTGAATGAAGATTCTCATTCTAGTCTTCCAACAGGTATAATTTGTCCCATTGAAGAGTGGAGGTCTATTGGTTGCTTGCCCCTCGGCAGGAACATTGTTAAAGGGTGTTGCCATCTAGATCTTTGGCTAAGACGGTTAGGTCTTTCAAGAAATATACAGAGCACCTGCTCTGATACCACTTGTTGCCCAGAGATGGTCACCCAAGAGGGGGGTGAATTTGGTGTTTAAAAAACTTTTGGCTAATTAAAAATAAAACACACGAATCTATGCACTAAAGTAAAGAAGGGGGAAAGAGAAAGGTCAATCGCAAACACACGGTTTTATAGTGGTTCGGAGCCTTCACCGCTCCTACATCCACTCCCCAAAGCGCCTTTGGGAATTTCCACTATAATCCAAGATTACAGTACGGTAGTTTTGCGAGTTCACTACCCAACTCGTTGTTTTACACCGGGCTCACAACAAACCCTAAAACCCCCAATTTCTCTTAGGCTTGGGACGCCTTTCCCTTGTTCCAAGTCCCTTGACTGGAACAAGCACCACAATGAAAGTGTTTACAAAAGACAATAAAAGCTCTAAAAAGCAAATATAACAATTATGAATAATGGAACCCGGAAGAATCCTTTTGCCGTTGGAAGCGTGGGAGATATTGATTCTTCCGATGTGGAGCGCGTAGGGTTGAATGTGAGCTTTGAATCCCGAGCGCACGAGAGTAGTTGAGCTTGAAATCGCTTGGGAAGCTTGAAAGCACTTGATTTCCTTTCTTGAATGCACTCACTCCCTTGAGCTTTTCTTTCTTACTTCTCTCTTGAATGATCTAGCTTTTGGGTTGGTAAAGAGTTGTTGAGAAGCACTTAAGAGGTCCCTTTTATAGCCCAAAAAGCAAATATAGCCGTTAGAGATAAAGTAGAGAAGATTTGAAATTCAAACCAAACCTGAAAAGCTGTCAGTCGCGTCCCAGGCGCTCCGGGGACGTCTCCGCTTCAACGGGAGACGTCTCGGCTACAAGATTTTACTTTTTCCGTTGTCTGGGGTCGACTCGGCACTTTCCGGGGACGTCTCGGCTTGTTCGCACTTTTTGAATGGGGACGACTCTGCTGATCTGGGGACGACTCCGCTTCTTTATCTCCGAAAAACATGTCCTCTGGAATTCCCTGAGAGAGTCGACTCCGCTCCTTCAGGGGACGTCTCGGCTTGTCTGCACTTTATGCATGGGGACGACTCCGCTGTCTCAGGGTCGACTCCGCTTCCTTATCACCGAAAAAAAACATTCTCTGGAAAACCCTGAGAGAGCCGTCTCGGCTGTCTTGGGGACGACTCGGGAAGTCTCCTTTTTACCTGTGGGGACGACTCGGCGTACAGTGGGGACGTCTCGCGCATATCACTTGAAAACTGCCTTTCTGCCACCACTGAGAGAGTCGACTCCGCTACTGAGAGAGTCGACTCCGCTAACGCGGGGACGACTCGGCAGGTGCCGGGGACGTCTCCAAGTGTGCCAGTTCTTCCTGTTTGTGCCAGAGACGTCTCTGAAACTATCAGGAGACGTCTCGGCTGTCCCTGAACTTTTTCTTTAGCTCAAAATATTCTTCAATAAATTCATAAAAATTATGGGAACTTGCCTAGACATTTCTTAACAATATTCTTAATAAAACACATGAATTCCTCAATTAAATAGTTAAGATATAATGGAATTTTACTCTAGTATTTTGTATTCATCAAAATCCATTAGGGGGTCAACAATGAAGCTCATCATGGACCTGACCATATCCAATAGGGTTCGATTCCTCCTCTCTGACACCCCGTTGAGTTGAGGTGTACCCGGAGGTGTCCACTGTGAGACTATGCCGTTTTCCTTGAGATAGTCCCGGAATTCCCCACTAAGGTATTCTCCTCCTCGATCTGATCGAAGAGCCTTAAGAGGTTTTCTAGTTTGTTTTTCTACTTCATTCTTAAACTCTTTGAACTTTTCAAAAGATTCAGACTTGTGTCTCATAAGATACACATACCCATACCGTGAATAATCATCGGTAAAGGTAATGAAGTACGAATAACGTCCCCTGGCTAGCACATCGAATGGGCCACATACATCTGTATGTACTAGGGTAAGTATTTCAGTGGTCCTCTCCCCTTGTCCTACAAAGGGCAATCTAGCCATTTTTTCTTGAAGACAGGACTCGCAAACTGGATATGACTCGGAAGTCAATGAGCCTAAAAGCCCATCTTTATCCATTTTGTTCATCCTATCCTCTCCAATATGGCCAAGTCTGAGGTGCCACAAATATTTTTGGTTTATCTCATCTCTGGATCTTTTGGATCCTTCGGCACTCACTTCTTGCTTGGTAACATTCACAGATACATCCATATGTAAATGATAGAGACTGTCGATCATAAAACCACGTGCAACTATTTTATTTCTGAAATAAATAGAACAGCAGTCTTTGTCCAATGTAAAAACCTGACCTTCCTGTGGTAGACATGAAATAGAAATCAAATTTCTGCTAGCAGCAGGTACATAATAGCAGTCTCTAAGTAATAAACTAAAACCAGACGGTAGTCGCAGATGGTAGGTGCCCACAGCCACAGCAGCAACTTTTGCCCCGTTGCCAACCCGAAGGGTTACCGCACCTTCCGCCAGCCTTCTACTTTCCTTTAGACCCTGCATGGTAGTGCATAGATGAGCACTAGAACCAGAATCTATAACCCAACTAGAAGTAGAAGAAACCGTTAGATTAGTTTCAATTATGAGCAAGTCTATACCTTCTGAAGGTGAATCACCTTTCTTGTTCTTCAGGCTCTCGAGGTATGAAGGACAGTTTCTCTTCCAGTGGCCGTCGACATTGCAGTGGAAACATTTTCCTTTGTCGTTAGCTTTTTTCTTTTGAACTTCCTTCTTTGGCTTCTTGTCTTTCTTCTGCTTCTTAGCAGGCTTCTTTTTCTTCCAAGTAGACTTTCTCTTGGAACCAGAAGTCAACTCAGCAGCAAGGACATTGCCCCTTGAACTTTTCAAGGCTCCCTCAGCAGTTACCAACATGTTTATCAGTTCAGTCTTAGTGCATTCAATTTTATTCATGTGGTAGTTTACTATAAACTGACCAAATGAATCAGGAAGTGACTGTAGGATCAAATCCACTTGTAATTCCTTGTGCATGTTCATTCCGAGCTTCTCAAGCTCCTCTAGGTCCTTGATCATGGTCAGACCGTGGTCATGGACAGACTGCCCTTCGCGCATCTTTGTCTTGAAGAGCCTCTTGGACACTTCAAAATGTGCTGTGCGACTCTGCTCACCATACAATTCTTGCAGGTGTGCCAGTATGTCCCTAGCAGTCTTCATATTTTCATGCTGGCATTGGAGTTCATTTGACATGGATGCCATCATATAGCATTTAACTCTAATGTCATCATCCATCCATTTTTGATGCATCTGACGCTGAACATCAGTAGGACGTGTTGGTAGTGTGGGGCTATCTGAATCGAGTATGTAGCCTATTTTCTCACAGTCCAAAACAATTTTGAGGTTTCTTAGCCAGTCCTTGTAATTGGTTCCGGTCAGTCGGTTGGTCTCAAGAATACGGGTCAAAGGGTTTGAAGCTGACATTGTATCTGCAGAGAGTAAAGATTCTAGTTAGACTTTTGTACTTGATCCTAATCTGTTCTAAGGTTTTTTATAACAAATGTAACTCCCACTATTTTCTCGAATCCCTCACACTCCCCTGGTAGGGAAACGGAAATCCCACACGACTAGGGTTTCTAGTAGGTACTGCGGTCCCACCAATTTACATGCCACCTCACCTAACAGTTATTGGTGACACATAGATTGATGAATGTACAACTCTTGTACAATGCTTCTCAAACATGTTGCAGTGTAACTTGGTCTCTAAGCCATTAAAACCTCACCTAACAGTTATTGGTCCCATTTCTTAGTTAAGTCAGACCCACCGTATAACCGTAGGAATAAAGTCGTCATTGGGTCCTCACCTAACAGTTATTGGTGCCCAACCCCACCTTTACCCTACAACATCTCATGTCTATAGAGAGGTCCAGCCCCCCGATGCAACTTGACCACTGTGTCCAGCCGAGACAAATCAACATCAGAAAGACCTTAGCAGCTCTACTACAGTGGAAGACCTATTGACTTAATATTGGTTAATCAGGTCTTAGTGTTTGCAACTTGAGCCCTTCATAAGAGGTAATCGAACAATTGGCCAGGTAAGCAGGTGGGAGGCTCCCCTTACTCAGAGAGTAAGGTCCTAATTAAGTAACCACCTTTCATGCTTTCCTAGACACCAATTAGATCAATTAATCTAATATGACTTGCTCAAGTCGGTTCACTCTCGACTTGATTGAGGAGGTTTTTGATTTGGTCACATGTAAACCTATCTACCCGACTCTCATTCACATCACATGCAAACGGCACATTGCAGGCAGTTATAATCGCAGCAATAATTAAAGCTAAACTTTAAATAGGTGATGATCATGGATTCTAGTTAGGTCGTAATACAAGCACATGCACGTCAATCGATCAACCGGTCTTCAACTCTTGAATTGGTTCCAAGCCTCCTTGATTCGATCCTTGACCAACTCTTGATCCAATCGCCATCAACCGCTTAGAGCCCTGCTCATCTCATGCATCATCTTCGACTTGATCGTTGACGTACATCACATCACAGAAATACAACCAGATATAAAATAAAAATAAAAATAAATTATATCTCCCTTTTAGGAGGCACGCAGGCCTCTCAAAATATCAAATAAGATGCATGCAAGCATCTGAAAAATTACATGACATCGCAGATCACATCGCAGGTCATTACATTTGATACCAAAAGGGTTTGAATCCTATGATCATCACCACATGCAACAATTATAATTTTCAGATCTGAAAACTAACTGATTATATCATGACATAGGTTGATGATCATGCTAATCATGATTCTAAACTTTGTAATCTCATTAACAATGCAATTAGAATCATCATCTTATCACATAAAAATCAGCATGCAAAAATCAGCACCCCTGAAAAATCTGCATGCAGAAATTTTCAGCATGCATGATCATTCAATTTTCAGATCTAATAAGCCTTTAGATAATTAATTCTTACCTTAATCTACGAAGCTTAGGCTCTGATACCACTGTTGGGAACCCGCCCATGCCGCTGATATTTCAAAAAAAATTCAGATGGCAGCGGAATCGGCATAAGCGGGATCGACGTTCATCGCATGAACGTTGTTTCATGAACCGTTCGTAGTTAGGCAAGAATTAAAAACTTTTTAAACCTTTAGGAAGATCAGATCTTCACCTTGTGCGGGTAGATGATCACCGCAAACTGAAGTTCGTGGTCTAGGATGAAGGTTTGCTTGAAGCCGTTCAAGTGTCCGGCCTCTACGGGTATCCACACGAAGCAGGATCCGATCCAAGCTCTCTATCTCACCGGGGTGCTAGCTCCCTTGCAGAGATAGCTTTTGATGGCTGATTTCCTCTCTTTCAATCAACCCTTGATTGTGCTTGAGAGGAGGAAGAAGAAGGATGAATGGTGGAAGAAGAACGAAGCCCCTTGCAGCCTTTCTTTTCTTCCCTGCGTTGGAACCAAGGAGGAGGGAAGAAGATGGCCGCCAAGCTTCTTCTTTTCACCTTGCTTTCGGCTGATCCAAGAGGAGAGGAGAAGGGGGCGTACGGCAGCAAGGAGGAGGGGGTTCTCATCTAGGGCGCCGGCCCCCTTTGCCCCTTTTTATAGCCATCTAGGGTTCCTACAATTTAGGAACCCTAGATTAGATGCCTAAGAGGGGGCGCCGGCCCCCCTCTCTTCTCCCTTCACCACATGGAAAGGGAGGGGCTTATGCCCCTCCTCATGGTAAACCCTAATCCACATTAGGTAGGGATTGGAATGCCCTAATGTGGTCAAGCCCTAATCCAATTAGGCTTAGCCCAAGGGTGAACCAATTTGGATCCAATCTAGGTAAGTCCTAATCCAATTAGAACTTAAATCAATTTTGACTCAATTGAACTCTTCAATCCTAATCCAATTAGGAGTCTTATTGATTCATTAGATTAATAATTAATTGTGACTTAAGAAACCCTAATCCAAATTAGGACATATTTAATTTTAGTCCTAATCCAATTAGGACTCTATTTGAATCCGAAGTCCTAATCCAATTTGGTCTTCTAGGAATCCTATTCCAAGTAGGAATCCAATTTTAATTCAAAACTTCTAATCTAAGTAGGATTGTAGGAATCCTATTCCAAGTAGGAATCCCAGTCCTACTCCAACTAGGATTTCCAGTCCTAATCCAATTAGAACTCTAGGAATCCTACTCGAGGTAGGACTCTTGTTTCAAGTCCAATTAATTAATTCCCTTTGTTCCTTCTTCAACTTATTATCAATCGAATTGATTACTTGTGATTCCTAATCACGATTCAACCATCGGATCGGTCAATACTTCTAGTGTGTGTGACCCCATAGGTTCTACTCTGACTGGTAGTGAGATATATCATGATCTCTATCATGATATCATTGAAAACTCCTTTCAATGGATTGGAACGATTCCAACTCTACTCATTAGGGTTTATCGATCATCGAGATAATCCCTGTGAGTCCCACCATCCACCAGTGACACCTAGCAGCATGTAGTGGCTATCCAGTAGAATAGAAAGATGAACCTCTATGTGCAGTTATCATGTGATACAGTCCTACTATCGTGGATCCATATAGGACGGAGGTCATGAACAACTCGTCAAACTCCATCGTCTGTCATATGTGAAGATTTATTTGACTTAAGTTCGAGAGTGAAAAACTCTTTTTCCACTGTGCATACTGCCCCGGCCGAGGTCTTACGAACTCAGTCTTATAAATCACATAGGATCTCTCCTTATCTATCAAGGTCGATAGATTCCTTATAGGTGCATACCCTACTCCTACAGTGAACTTACTGCAGCCAATCTACACTGCATGGACCCATATGGCTAGAGACCATGTATGTGTGCAGTCAAACTACAATAACCTCACTGTGAGTAGCCGAAGCACCGCAGGTCAAAGGACCAGTCACACTACTGCAACATCAAGCAAGTCACTGACGAGTGGATAGACATCCAAGTGACTTCTTGTCTTGGTCACGCTCAGTATCCTTGTTCTCTAACAAGCACCTGCACTATCACTTCAGTGTCCCTACACTGTGGACTCAAGTCTCGTCCATCCAGAAGGAAAGTGATCTGTGCACTGATCGGATCGATCACCGTCCTCGTGATGATCCATTGATCAGGAGCATTTAGAAATTAATCACCAATGATACATAGCTCAAATTCTCAACTCTTGAGAATATGCATCATCATCTTATTAATTTTTTGGATGATTCATAGACACATAAATAATATGAATGCAAAGATGCCTTTTATTTATTCAATAATAAATAGTCAAGTACAAAATTATGTCCCTAGAAATAACAATGTGTCAGCCAGATTGGCTTCTAGGGCATACATCTAACATCCTCTACTTCCCTTACAAACCTCATCTCTTTCTGCTTCAAGACGATTGATCAAGAGTTGATTGAATCCCGGTGGGCAGATTTCAGCTTTCAAGTGTTCTGCAGCTGCTAGCACTGTTGCGGAAGAAGATCCTTCAGGACTTCGCGTGTACTTCTCGTAGAGGCCATTCGTGTGCGTGGCTGCGAAGTCAAGAATCAGATTCACAACTTTCATCCATCATAAAAGGTATTAATCTAGCATTAATCATTTATTATGGTGTCAAGGTCTAGGTCCGATTCCCCGAGGTTTTACCCTCTTTTGGGGCTCCTCACGGAGATATCTCCAGAATCCATTCGATGGATATTCGGAGATTAATTGGAATAGAGTTCTTAAGTTTCAGATCTGATAGTTAATCATGCATAAAAGTTTTAGCATAATTGTTTAAACGATTCCGGCATAATCCTATGTGTTCTTAATGTGCTGATTTCTAGATTTGATCTTGTAAGCATGCATGAATTAAATTGTTTGATTCATTTTTCCGCTGTATTTTTGAAACTTTAAAAGAACTACGTGTGGCTTGATTCTCCTTGTGAAGGGGTATGTAGCAACCCGATCAGGTTCAGCCATAGTTTTCAAAAAAAAAAAAAAATCAGCATGTTAAACACCGAAGAACCTAGGAATAACTTTCACCACACCCCTCCTATTTTGAATTCACAATGGGCACACACCATAAAAGAGGGGTTCAAAGGGGCTACAAATTTTTTATGCATTTTCCTTGGGATTTCGGCAGCAAGAAGCCCCCTTCCATTCCTCCTTTCAGCCACAAGGAAGCAAGGGAAAAGAAGCTTGTGGCGTGGGCCTCCTTCATCCCCTTCTTTGGTTCCAACGCGAAGGAAAAAGGAAAGGCTGCGGGTTTTTGTTCTCCTTCCATTGAACCATCCTTCTTCTTCCTCCTCCCTTAGGCATTCAAGAGTTGATTGATAGGGAGGATATCATCCATCAATAGCCATCTCTACAAGGGAGCTAGCATCCCGGGAAGATCCAAAAGCTTTGATCGGTTCATTACCTCGTGTGGATACCCGTAGAGGCCGGACGTGTTTCCATTGTGTTGCCCAGTAGATACAACCCAAGAGGGGGGGTGAATTGGGTCTTTTAAAACTTTTAAGCTATTTCTGAAACTTTTGATTAATTATGCTAAGTTGTATAGATGCACAGTGAAAGTTAAACTTAGCAACTGTTTGATGTATAGAATGTGACTTGATTGAATATGCTTGCAACTAAAGAATTCGCGGATAATAGTTAAGCAAGCTATTTATCTAAGTGAGTAAGAGTGTAAGTTAGACAATGACAAGAAGCATTACAAACACAATAAACATATAGTGGTTCGGTGCACCCCAGCACCTACATCCACTCTCCAAGACCTCTTGGGAATTTCACTATAATCCTACAGATTACAGTCGGTTGTTTTACAAACTCACAACCCAACTTGTTGTTTTACGAGCGCACAACGAACTCGGTCGGTTTTCCCTGGCTCACCGACTAGAACCGCCCCGATTGTTTTTCCGGGATCACAATCGAACCCTTACACGTTGGTTTTACACTCGGCTCACCAACAAACCTCTCACCGTTGGTTTTCCCTTTGGCTCACCAACAAACCTTAACCCCTTGATTCAATCCCTTGATTGAATCAAGTTACAAGATATTGAAAACAAAGTTTAAAACAAATCAAAGCTTCTTAAACAAGCAAATATAACAATATAAACAAAATAGTGTAAAGAGAAGCCCTCAACCGAGTTTTGAAGATGAAGGAGCTCGGCTTCTTCTTTACTTGACCCTCTTCTGATTTGGCCCGAAGTAGAGGATCACCGAGGCAGCACACGGATGGAGAGGAAGCTTTGGGATTCACTTGGATGCTCTTCTTATCTCTATTTTACTTTGAATGGCCCTTTTGTGCTTATGGGAGATTTTCCTTGTAATCTCTTTGAAATCTCTTTCCTAAATGATCTCTCCCACTTCCATAACTTCTCCCCTAGCTCTCCTCTTGTTTTTATAGCTTTAGATGGCGTGGAAACAAGAATATAGCCGTTAGAGACAAAAATAGAGCCGTTGGACACAGTCTGCACTTCCTGACAATATTACCGTTGGGATCGGAGTCGACTCGCGCGATCGGGAGTCGACTCGTCTGTTGCAGGAGTCGACTCGTGCTTTACTGGAGACGACTCGGCCACTGTTCCAAATTTGAATTAAAGTCGCCTCTTCGACTGGGAGTCGACTCGACTTGACCCGGAGTCGACTCGCCAACTTCTGGAGCTGACTTGGCATTTTCGGAGTCGGCTCATCCCATGAATTCAGAGGACATTCTTTCTGATTTTCTTCCTCGAGTCGACTCGGATTTTCTTGGAGTCGACTCGGCTCTCAGAGCCCGAAAACTGATCCTCTGTATTTTTGGTTTGTCTGGTCTTGGAGTCGACTCAAACTGTTCTGGAGTCGACTCGGCTCTCAGTTTCCGAAACTTGGTCTTCTGCCCATTTGGAGTACCGCTGCCTTGGAGTCGACTCGAGCTTTCTGGGAGTCGACTCGAATCTCAGAGTCCGAAAACTGCCCTCTGACTTTTTCTTTGTGTTCCACTGAGAGTCGACTCTCGCTTTCTTTGGAGTCGACCCGCCAACCATTGGAGTCGACTCGTGTTCCATAGGAGTCGACTCGAATCTCAGGGTCGAAAATCGCTCTCTGACTTTTCTGCCTGTTACACCCTGGAGTCGACTCGTTCTACTCTGGAGTTGACTCGACAAGCATCGGAGTCGACTCGAATTCCTCAGGAGTCGACTCGAAGACTATTCTTTTGAATTTTCCTTTGAATTTGCTCCTCCAATTTGAATCCTTTGAACTTGAGACTTGGGCCAATAAATTGTAGCTTTCTTCCAACTTTTCTTGAGAGCTTTTGGAGGCCTTCTTGTGTTCTTCCAACTTGCTATGTTCCTTGCAAAATAAATATCTTTCTCCTTGCAACATAAACATTAGTATCTATACTTCAAGGTTTTGTGATCATCAAAATCAATCTATGAGTCAATCTTTGGGTCATCAGTCTCCCCCTTTTTGATGATGACAAAACTTGGAGTATATGTGTGGAGTGATTGATTAAAACCCCATTTGATTTTGATGAGCTCAAAGCATTTGAGTATATCTTGTGATTACTAATGAATTCAATTAAGTGTTTCAGTGAAAATCCTGTCTAAGTGTCTCTAGACTTGGTTCATAATATTTTGGATAAGTTAAGAAGTCTGCATGAACCAATGTCTGAGACTCGAGTC
The DNA here is from genome assembly GCF_051530095.1 of Phoenix dactylifera. NCBI lineage: Eukaryota > Viridiplantae > Streptophyta > Magnoliopsida > Arecales > Arecaceae > Phoenix > Phoenix dactylifera. The sequence goes on along the minus strand of NC_143194.1, from coordinate 14,594,760 downwards.
GACTCCCGAGTATCACGAGTCGACTCCAAGCGTATCAAGTTCACTGGCACGAGCTCGAGTCGACTCCAGATCAGTACGAGTCGACTCCGACTGAGAACAGACAGAAGGACAGAAAGCTTCAACTCAGAAACTGACAACGAGTCGACTCCCGAAGTACGCGAGTCGACTTCAATGTTCAACGAGTCGACTCCAGGGTAGTAAGAGTCGACTCCAGGAGGAACACACAGAAAAGTCAGAGAGCAGTTTTCGGGTCTGAGATTCGAGTCGACTCCAGTGGAGCGCGAGTCGACTCCGATGGTTGGCAGGTCGACTCCAAAGAAAGCAAGAGTCGACTCTCAGCGGTACACAAAGAAAAAGTCAGAGAGCATTTTATGGACTCTGAGATTCGAGTCGACTCCCGCAGTACGCGAGTCGACTCCGAGACTGAGCGACCAACAACAGACAGAAGACCAAGTTACTGCCTCTGAGATTCGAGTCGACTCCCAAACAGCTCGAGTCGACTCCAAGACAAGCTTCACGACAAAAGGCAGAAGACCACCTTTCGGAAACTGAGAGCCGAGTCGACTCCAAGGAAGTTCGAGTCGACTCCAAGACTGGATGAGCCAAAAGACAGAGAATCGGGAGTTCGGGCTCTGAGATTCGAGTCGACTCGAGTGGACAAAATTCAAATTTGGATCCACGGACTTCAGTGGATGAGCCGACTCCAAAATTGCCAGGTCAGCTCTAGAAGTTGGCGAGTCGACTCCAGGTCAAGACGAGTCGACTCCCAGTCGTGACGGCAACTTTAATTCAAATCTGGAACAGTTGCCGAGTCGACTCCGGAAAAGCTTGAGTCGACTCCCGCTACAGCCGAGTCGACTCCTGATCGCGCGAGTCGACTCCAACCCACCAACGGTCATATTGTCAGGCTGCGCAGAGTGTGCAGAACGGGCAGAAAAAGCAGTGTAACGGCTAGTTTCCGTGGGGGTTGGCTTAAATAGCCACAGAAGACTGTAGCAAGGCAGAGAACACACTTTCCACTCCAAGCATTCAAGCTTTCAAGCTCTCCAAGTGCTCTTCAACGAGAAAAAGAGAAGATCTGCATTTACTGCTCCAACAACATCTTCCCAGCATTAAAAGCTTTCTCCTCCTGCATTCAAGTCGACCACTCTTTCAAGAGGAGACCGGAGTTCCAGAAGCCATTCCTCTACTTCAGCTTAAAAGCGTTTGAGGGCTTCTAAACTCCTCTTTGTTTATATCGTTCTATATCTGCTTTTTGAGAAGCTATTTTCTGTTTTCTTCTATCTCTTGTATTTACTTGATTCAATCGGGGGATTGAATCAAGGGGATTAAGGTTGGTTGGTGAGCCAAGTTAAAACCAACGTGTGTAAGGGTTTGATTGTGAGCCCGGAAAAACAATCGGGGTTGGTTCTAGTCGGTGAGCCTGGGAAAACCGACCGAGTTCGTTGTGAGCTCGTAAAACAACAAGTTTGGTTGTGAGCTTGCAAAACAACCGACTGTAATCCAAGGGGGTTATAGTGAAATTCCCAAGTGAGACTTGGGGAGTGGACGTAGGAGCAAGGGTTAGCTCCGAACCACTATAAACCTTGTGTTTGTGATTGATTGGCTCTTTTCCTCTTCCTCCCACATCACTCACAGCACTTAGGATTAATTAAATAACTTGCACTAGTTTTTAATTAATCATCCATAAGTTTTTAAATATCTAAATTGTTGTAAAACCCAATTCACCCCCCCTCTTGGGTTGTCTATCTGGGCAACAAGTGGTATCAGAGCCAAAAACTCTTCCACTCAAGAGTTAAAAGATCAAAATGACAACCCCATTTGGATCTTCTCACATTGAGGGTCAGTCCACCCAAAGACCCCCTTTCTTCAATGGATCCGATTACTCATACTGGAAGGCTAGGATGAGAATATTCATCCAAGCCCAAGACTATGAGATGTGGACCATTGTAGTAAATGGTCCATACATCCCATCCACATATGTAGAGGGTGTTAAGGTACCCAAACTAGAAATGGATTGGGATGAGCATGACATGAGGAAGGCACAATTAAACTCTAAAGCTATGAATGTGTTTTATTGTGCCTTAGACCGAAATGAATTCAATAGGGTCTCTACTTGCAATTCTGCAAAAGAGATTTGGGACAGACTTGAAGTGACCCATGAGGACACGAATCAAGTGAAAGAGTCCAAAATAAATATTTTGGTTCATAAATATGAACTATTTAAAATGGACTCTAACGAAACAATTACATGCATGTTCACTAGGTTTACTGATATTGTCAATGGCCTAAAAAGCCTTGGCAAGAACTATACTAACAGTGAACTTGTCAGAAAAATCCTTCGGTGTCTACCAAGGTCGTGGGAAGCTAAAGTGACGGCAATCCAAGAAGCTAAAGACTTGAACAAGCTTCCACTTGAAGAGCTCCTTGGATCCCTTATGATGCATGAGCTTACCATGAAACAACACAACGAGGAAGAGTCCTCCCATAAGAAAAAGGTAATAGCTTTAAAATCTACTTCTTCTAACAAGGACTTGTCTTGCAGCAGCAGCAGTGAAGAAGAAGAAGATGAGGAAGATGGTGGTGAGGCTCTTCTTGTGCGCAAGTTCAAGAAATTCATCAACCACAAGAAGTCCTATCATCAAAGGAGAGGCCCCTCAAATTCCTACCGCAAGGACAAAGGTAAGGAAAGGGAAAGTGAGGGGATCGGGTGCTATGAGTGCAAAAAGCCGGGACACATCCGAGCTGAGTGTCCCTTACTAAAGAAGAGCAGCAAGTACAAGAAGAAGAAGAAAGCCCTTGTCACCACCCTATCGGACTCCGACGCATCATCTTCATCATCGGATGAAGAACAAGAAGAGAAGGCCAATTTTTGTTTCATGGCCAACGAAAATGAGGTAACTTCCGATACGCACTATGATTTTTCATTTGATGAACTTTATGATGCATTTAACGAACTAATGTTTGAGTATAAGAATATAAATGTTAAAAACAGAGAACTAAAAGTAACTAACCAAACTTATATTCATAAGCATGATTCATTAATTAAGGATAAAGATAATCTTACCAAAGAAAATCTAGAACTTAAGACAAGCAACCAACTTTTAATTAAAAAGACTAACACCTTAACGAAAGATAATGAAAAACTAACTAAGGAACTTTCAGAACTCAAAAACCATAAACAAGTCTTAAACAAGGATCTAACAAAAGAACTAAATGATTTAAAAGCCGAAAAACAAACAATAACTAAAGAACTAAACAAATATAAACCCATAGTTGAAAAATTCACATATAGCTCTGAAAAATTAAACATGATACTAAATAGTCAACGTGCGGTATTTAATAAAGCGGGTTTAGGGTATAAACCAAGGAATAAGCAAAAACTTCTTAGTAACTTCTTTGTTAAAGCTGGGGAAACTAAAATTAAGAAAATAACTTGCTTTTGTTGTGGAATAGTAGGACATAAAGCAAATGCATGTAATTTTAGGAAAAGTAAAACTAAAAGAAAAATTAAAAGGGTATGGGTTCCAAAAGGAACCAACTTGACTAACCATGAAGGACCCAAGAAAACTTGTGTACCTAAGATGACATGATTTGCTTGTGTAGGAGTGTCTTGCAGCCAAGGTCAACAAAAATTGCTGGTATTTGGACAGTGGCTGCTCAAGGCACATGACGGGTGATAAAGACCAATTTTTCACCCTTGAAGCTAAGAAGGAAGGTGCTGTGACGTTTGGAGACAACAACCAAGGTCACATCATTGGTATTGGTAAAGTTCAAATCACCCCTTCAACTTTTATAGATAATGTTAGATATGTTGATGGTCTTAAACATAACTTGTTAAGCATTAGTCAATTATGTGATAAAGGATATGATGTTATGTTTAAACCATCACTATGTATTATAACAAATCCTAATGATAATAGTTTAGTCTTTAAAGGGATTAGACGTGGAAATGTATATGTTGTAGACCTAGAAGATCTTGCAAAACATAACCAATGTCTAGTTGTAAATGAAACTAAAGATAATGATGCTAGTTGGTTATGGCACCGTAAGTTAGGTCATGCAAGCATGGACACAATAACTAAATTAGTTAAAAGAGATTCCGTGATAGGTTTGCCAAAATTAAAATTTGAAAAGAACAAAATTTGTGAAGCATGTCAATTTGGCAAACAATCTAGGAACTCATTTAAATCTATAAAATGTGTCTCTACCTCTAGGCCACTAGAACTATTACATATGGACTTATTTGGTCCAACTAGAACAACAAGCCTAGGTGGAAATAAATATGGTCTAGTTATAGTAGATGATTACTCTAGGTACACATGGGTCATGTTTCTAGCACATAAGGACCAAGCATTTTCTATGTTTAAAAAGTTCCATAAGGAAGTAACAAATGCTAGAGAGTCTTCAGTCATAGCCATTAGAAGTGACCATGGTACCGAATTCGAAAATCAATTATTTGACGAATTTTGTAGTAAAAAGGGAATAACCCATAATTTTTCTGCACCTAGGACACCACAACAAAATGGAGTTGTGGAGAGGAAGAATAGAACACTAGAAGAAATGGCTAGGACTATGATATGTGAAAGTAACCTTCCTAAGTACTTTTGGGGAGAAGCCATTAATACTTCTTGCCATATATTAAATAGAGTTCTATTAAGACCCATTATAAAGAAAACACCTTATGAACTGTGGAAAAACAGAAAACCAAAAGTTAACTATTTTCATGTTTTTGGATGTAGGTGTTTTGTACATAATAATGGGAAAGATAATCTAGGGAAATTTGATCCTAAATCTGATGAAGGAATATTCTTAGGTTATTCTACAACTAGTAAAGCCTATAGAGTCTTTAATAAAAGGACCCTAGTTATAGAAGAATCTATACATGTTGTTTTTGATGACTCTAGTGACATCTCGTCTAGTAAGAAAGTTAATTTTGATAATGATATTGAAATACTTGAAGAAAAGATAGATGAGATGGGATTACAAGAAAATAATCAAAAATTGGTTGAAGAAGCATCATCAAGCCAAGAGCCTATTGTGGATCATGGGTTAACAAAAGCTTGGAGGTATGCTCATGGGCATCCTAAGGAACTAATTCTAGATGATCCATCTCAACCCGTTAGGACTAGAGCATCCCTTAGAAATTTGAATAACCATCTAGCTTTTGTTTCACACTTTGAGCCCAAACATATAGAAGAAGCCGAAAATGATGTAAATTGGATAAATGCAATGCAAGAAGAACGAAACCAATTTACTAGAAACAAAGTGTGGGATCTAGTAGAGAGACCTTCTGAATATCCAATTATAGGTACAAAATGGATATATAAAAATAAGCTAGATGAAAATGGAATTGTTATAAGGAATAAGGCTAGACTAGTAGCAAAGGGTTATAATCAAGAAGAAGGTATAGACTTTGATGAAACCTTTGCTCCCGTAGCTAGACTTGAGGCTATTAGACTTTTATTAGCATATGCATGCTCTAAGGACTTCAAACTATATCAAATGGATGTAAAAAGTGCATTCTTAAATGGGTATATTAATGAGGAGGTGTATGTAGAACAACCTCCTAGTTTTGAAAATCATCAATACCCTAATCATGTGTATAAACTGAACAAAGCACTTTATGGATTAAAACAAGCACCTAGAGCATGGTATGAGAGACTTAGTAAATTCCTATTAGAACATGAATTCTCTAGGGGAAATGTAGATACAACATTATTTCTAAAAAAGCAAAATAAGGATATGTTATTAGTACAGATTTATGTTGATGATATCATTTTCGGTGCTACTAACAATCGCCTCTGCGAGGAATTTGCTGATTTGATGCAGAGTGAGTTTGAGATGAGCATGATGGGAGAGCTGAACTACTTCCTCGGGCTTCAAATCAAACAATCTGAAGGAGGCATCTTCATCAATCAAGCAAAATATATCAAGGAGATGCTCAAGAAGTTTGATATGGAGGGAAACAAGTCAATCAGCACCCCCATGAGCTCATCATGTAAGTTAGACCAAGATGAATCAGGTAAATCTGTAGATCAAAAACTTTATAGAGGTATGATAGGATCTTTACTGTATCTTACTGCAAGTAGACCTGATATTATGTTTAGTGTGTGCATGTGTGCTAGATATCAGGCTAATCCTAAAGAATCACACCTAGCTGCAGTTAAGAGAATATTTAAATACTTAATAGGAACTAAGAACATAGGGCTGTGGTACTCTAAAGAATCTAGCCTAAACTTAATAGGATACACAGACTCAGACTTCGCTGGATGTAAGCTTGATAGAAAAAGTACCAGCGGGTCTTGTCAATTTCTAGGAGAAAACCTAATCTCATGGTTTAGCAAGAAACAAAACTCGGTTGCATTATCCACTGCAGAAGCTGAATATGTTGCAGCCGGGAGTTGTTGTGCTCAAATCTTATGGATTAAACAACAATTAGAAGATTATGGCATTAAACAAGATAAAATCCCCATTAATTGTGATAACACAAGTGCCATAAATCTAACTAAAAATCCAATTCAACACTCAAGAACTAAACACATTGAGATAAGACATCACTTCATAAGAGATCATGTATTGAATGGTGATGTGTCACTCCAATTTGTGTGTACTGATAATCAATTAGCAGACATTTTTACAAAACCCCTAAGTGAAGAGAGGTTTAGTGTGCTTAGGAGGGGATTAGGAGTGATTGATCCATCCTAGTGGGAGTTTCCACTAGATTAATTGATTTTGATGATTAGAATGTGGTTAAAATAGAGTTTCTATTTAATGATCATCAAATCAGATCCCAATTAGGTGTTTTTCCCTCATTTGGCACGGTTATAGCATGATTTTTAAGTGCGTGCCAAGGTTAGAGACGACTCGAGTAAGTTTCAGAGCCGGCTCCTAAGGGGGAGTCGACTCGCGCATTTGCGGGAGTCGACTCGCAAAGTTGGCAGCTGAGGGGAGTCGACTCGCACATTGTCGGGAGTCGACTCGAGGTCTACTGGCGCATAAGGAGAGTCGACTCGCGCATATTCTGGAGTCGACTCGAGGTCGAGTCGACTCGCGACTCAGAGAAGTCGACTCGCAGTCGGGATCCGACTTTTTAACCCTAGGTTTGTCGTTTCGCAAACACTTTTCCTCAAGCCGCCACTGTTCAAAAAGCCCTAGAGCCGACTCCTAGGTCATCCCCGATCGTCTCCAACCCCTTTTCCCGTCGATTCTTCGCCGGACATTGAGTTTCCGTCCGTTCCTAGGTCATTTCCGGTTCGTCCCAAGCTTCCTCTGTCGACCCTTTCACCGTTCTTTAGGTTCTCTTCCCGTTTAGGTCAAGATGCCTCGTAAGACCGTCGTTAGGAAGAGGTCCCGTCCCGAGGCCGGTCCCGAGCGGCGCTCCAAGGCGCGGCACGATCCCGCGAGGCAACCACCTCCGGCTCGTTCCCCGCCTAGGGCGGTTCCCGCAAGGCCGTTGGCCGGGAAGGCAGTCACCTCCGAGAGGTATGTCGACTTCGACTATCTCTCCCGGGAAGGGTTCACCATAGGCGATAGGCTTAGAGCCCAGGGCCTAGAGTACTTCCTCACCTTGGACCTCCCCACATATCCAGGCCTTGTTCAGGAGTTCTATAGTACCGTCCATCGGGGAGATGGAGGTATCGAGGGCACGGTAGTAGGTGTCCCATTACATGTCACGGAGGATCTCATTGCCCATATCCTCCACCTTCCTTTAGTAGGGGTAGCTCCTGCACATCCTGAGGATAGGGTTGTGGCCCTTACGGCCGTTCTAGGGCATCCACCTCAGTCCCCCATAGATGAGGTATCTGCTAGCTCACTTCCTATTGAAGTGAGAATCCTTTTGAGCATTCTGTCCAGGTCCATCTTCCCTAAGACAGGGAGATTTGATTTTGTGAATGAGAGGGACTTAGCTATTATGTCTTATATCCTTCAGGACACCCCGATCAACTTCCCAAAGCTCATTTATAGGTATATGTGTGAGCCCCTAGATAGACCTAGGCTCTCACTCCCATACGGGATGATATTCACTCTTCTCTTTAGGCAGTACGAGATTCCCATTCCTGAGAGGGAACCCTCTCGTGCCTTGCGATGGACTGATCGCTTGTGTACGGGGACCATGCACAGGATGGGATTTCGGAAGAGAGAAGGGATCTGGGTTAGGAAGTCCACTCTCACTGCTCAGACCACCAGACCTTCTCCCAGTCCTGAGCCCGATTCTGACTATCCAGACCATCCAGACCTTCCATCCACTCCTCCTGCTCCTACCACCTCCGCCGGACCTTCCTCCTCGGCTCCACCATCTATGGAGGTCCGGATTGATCCTGAGCAGCTTCGGGAGCTGCGGCAGGAGATCGTCCAAGATCTGAGGGACGAGCTGCTTCGGGAGCTCCGAGGTGCGGTGCCTGCTCCCACTCCTGCACCCGTATCTTCTCAGTTGGTCCCGTCCTTGACAGCCGTGACAGACATGACGGCTCATGTACGGGAAGAGATCTACAATGTCCGGAGTTTGGTCCAGGGTCAGTCCTCCAGTATGAATGAAGTCACGGGCATCACTCGGAAGATGCGCGATGACATCCGGAAGGACATGAGCACCACCACCCAGGGGGCCGAGCGCTTGTCGAATGTGATCATCGACAAGTTGGACACACTTCAGACGTCGGTGACTGCGCTTCAGGCGTCGGTGACAGAGCTCTCCACTACACATAGCAGAGCCACCACGTCTATCATCGCACAGCTTGGCCATGTGACAGATGCAGTCACCCTCCTCATGGAGCAGAGCCGATTGAGAGGAGGAGCACCATCCTCGAGAGGAGGTGCCACATCCTCGAGAGGAGGAGCCACATCCTCCAGAGGAGGAGATGCATCCTCGAGAGGGGGAGCCTCATCCTCGAGGAGGCCATAGATGTTTTTGTGTTTTGTTCTGTATTACTTTACCTTACTTATTGTGTTCTCAAATGTATTCACATTTCATATCAATACAATGAGTAGACATCTTATCTTCAATTATGTGCCATTTGATGATTGTTTGTGCCATTGATTGTGTGTGATTACCTCCTTTTTGATATGATGACAAAAAGGGGGAGAAATATGTGTAAAATATGTAAAAGGGGAGAAATATGGATAAAATATATAAAAGAAATCAATAAAAAGATAAACTCTTAAAAACACACACAAATTTGTTCTAAGTGGATTCGGTACCTCGAGGCTCATTATCTCTCTTTTGGGGCTCCTAATGGAGTAATCTCCAGAATCTATTCAAGGGATATTCGGAGATTAGCTGAATCCTACTCAAGAACAAATTGACAGATTTTCCCTCTAAAAACAAAAAAATTTCAGCTCAAAAACTTCAAAGCATTAAAAGGAAATTCAGAAAATCAAAACATAGTTGAATGCATATGTTGAGGGGGAGAATCTGAATTTTAATCAAGCGAAATCATTAATGACATATAAGCCAAACAATTGTTTGCATAATATGAAGGCTTATATAATTCCAAATGAAAGGGGGAGCTTTAACTCCGAAATTTAATGTTTCACTCCTTTCAAGCTTGGATAAATTAAATTATCAGACATTTGAATTCATTTATGGATTTTACTTCATTGTTTTATGAGCAATTCATTTTACATATACTCAAAGTTTTGTCATCATCAAAAAGGGGGAGATTGTGGAGTGATTGATTAAAACCCCATTTGATTTTGATGAGCTCAAAGCATTTGAGTATATCTTGTGATTACTAATGAATTCAATTAAGTGTTTCAGTGAAAATCCTGTCTAAGTGTCTCTAGACTTGGTTCATAATATTTTGGATAAGTTAAGAAGTCTGCATGAACCAATGTCTGAGACTCGAGTCGACTCCCGAGTATCACGAGTCGACTCCAAGCGTATCAAGTTCACTGGCACGAGCTCGAGTCGACTCCAGATCAGTACGAGTCGACTCCGACTGAGAACAGACAGAAGGACAGAAAGCTTCAACTCAGAAACTGACAACGAGTCGACTTCCGAAGTACGCGAGTCGACTCCAATGTTCAACGAGTCGACTCCAGGGTAGTAAGAGTCGACTCCAAGAGGAACACACAGAAAAGTCAGAGAGCAGTTTTCGGGTCTGAGATTCGAGTCGACTCCAGTGGAGCGCGAGTCGACTCCGATGGTTGGCAGGTCGACTCCAAAGAAAGCAAGAGTCGACTCTCAGCGGTACACAAAGAAAAAGTCAGAGAGCGTTTTATGGACTCTGAGATTCGAGTCGACTCCCGCAGTACGCGAGTCGACTCCGAGACTGAGCGACCAACAACAGACAGAAGACCAAGTTACTGCCTCTGAGATTCGAGTCGACTCCCAAACAGCTCGAGTCGACTCCAAGACAAGCTTCACGACAAAAGGCAGAAGACCACCTTTCGGAAACTGAGAGCCGAGTCGACTCCAAGGAAGTTCGAGTCGACTCTAAGACTGGATGAGCCAAAAGACAGAGAATCGGGAGTTCGGGCTCTGAGATTCGAGTCGACTCCCAGGACAGTCGAGTCGACTCGAGTGGACAAAATTCAAATTTGGATCCACGGACTTCAGTGGATGAGCCGACTCCAAAATTGCCAGGTCAGCTCTAGAAGTTGGCGAGTCGACTCCAGGTCAAGACGAGTCGACTCCCAGTCGTGACGGCAACTTTAATTCAAATTTGGAACAGTTGCCGAGTCGACTCCGGAAAAGCTTGAGTCGACTCCCGCTACAGCCGAGTCGACTCCTGATCGCGCGAGTCGACTCCAACCCACCAACGGTCATATTGTCAGGCTGCGCAGAGTGTGCAGAACGGGCAGAAAAAGCAGTGTAACGGCTAGTTTCCGTGGGGGTCGGCTTAAATAGCCACAGAAGACTGTAGCAAGGCAGAGAACACACTTTCCACTCCAAGCATTCAAGCTTTCAAGCTCTCCAAGTGCTCTTCAACGAGAAAAAGGGAAGATCTGCATTTACTGCTCCAACAACATCTTCCCAGCATTAAAAGCTTTCTCCTCCTGCATTCAAGTCGACCACTCTTTCAAGAGGAGACCGGAGTTCCAGAAGCCATTCCTCTGCTTCAACTTAAAAGCGTTTGAGGGCTTCTAAACTCCTCTTTGTTTATATCGTTCTATATCTGCTTTTTGAGAAGCTATTTTCTGTTTTCTTCTATCTCTTGTATTTACTTGATTCAATCGGGGGATTGAATCAAGGGGATTAAGGTTGGTTGGTGAGCCAAGTTAAAACCAACGTGTGTAAGGGTTTGATTGTGAGCCCGGAAAAACAATCGGGGTTGGTTCTAGTCGGTGAGCCTGGAAAAACCGACCGAGTTCGTTGTGAGCTCGTAAAACAACAAGTTTGGTTGTGAGCTTGCAAAACAACCGACTGTAATCCAAGGGGGTTATAGTGAAATTCCCAAGTGAGACTTGGGGAGTGGACGTAGGAGCAAGGGTTAGCTCCGAACCACTATAAACCTTGTGTTTGTGATTGATTGGCTCTTTTCCTCTTCCTCCCACATCACTCACAGCACTTAGGATTAATTAAATAACTTGCACTAGTTTTTAATTAATCATCCATAAGTTTTTAAATATCTAAATTATTGTAAAACCCAATTCACCCCCCCTCTTGGGTTGTCTATCTGGGCAACAATATGCAATATAAAAGATATTGTTTTCTAGAAGTAATACATAGCAAAGTTGCATGAAGTAGAAAACATATATATATTTGAACATACTTCATGATAATGCTTTAGATTTAAACAATCAACATATTTCAATTTAAGCTGATTTGTATTCAATTCAAAACAGAAAGCATTTATGAGCATATACTAGGATATTTCTCCCCCTTTTTGACAACATCAAAAAGATAGTGAAACATTAAGCACAAAGATAAGAATACTCAAATATTTCTTTCCCTTATTGTACTCTGATTTGAATGTCAAATTATTGCAAGAATATGAATCATATAACTCAAGGCAATAATATTAGAATTAGATTAATGAGCATAGATCAGAGCCAATTAAGATAATTTCAGAGCAGAACACATCGAATGTGATTTCAAGAAGTTTTCTAATTTGATAGCACAGATAGTTTTCTAATCAAATGTAGGTGGAATCTTTCTTAAGTTAATTCAAGAAGTACCACGAATGATATTCAAAGAAAGTTCGAGTGGAAATCTAACCTTTCTTCAATAATAAGTATGAAAGCTTGTTCATTTAAGATCTTTTGCCCAATCTATTGAGTATAAGATCAATACTTACATACTTGAAAAACATATCATCATGTTGGATCATGACTTCAAAGGTCTTTTTATGATAATAAGAGCATTGGGGCACAAATACCAAAATATGAATTTATGCAATTGTTGATACATCTTAGAGCTCTTTTAAAGACTTTCTTTTATTTCTTTAAAAATAAGCACAATTTGATACATATATAAAAATATGAATTGGCACAAAATTGAAGTTCTAAAGAGCAAGCCAATTAGGACTCATTAGTGAAGTTCAAAATAGATTTTCTAAGAGATACTCAAGAAACTTTAACACATTATTCTCCCCCTTTTTCATTAAATTAGAGTCTCTTAAGATTTGCAATTTGGTTCATGAGTGATGCATAAGATATACTAACCAACTAACACGCCTCAAGGTGTATCATAAAGATTTTCAGATTTAAATTTCAGATGATACATATTGGAGAGTATTAGGATCACTTTTCATTTAGTATTCTTTCCCTCTCCTTTAGTTATAGATTTATGCAATTAAGTTCCATAAGACCTTTCCTTCTGAAATTTTCTTTCTCCCCCTCAATTGATCATTCCATTTAAGAGTTTAGAATCCTAAGATAATGTTCAATAAAATTGTCAATCTCAAAAATGCTTCAAATTAAAGTAACCTTAGGATAAGATACTGAATATCTAAAGCTCCCCCTCAAAAGATGCATTCTTCTTTAATCATTCTTTTCTTTTGTTGAATTTCAGATTTTAATGATAAACGTGAATAAAACTGAAACTTTATGATATCAAGAATGTAGAGTGATTTAGAATTATTCAAAATTTATAGCAATCACTCTTTTTAATCTTTCAAGAACAAGTTATGCTTCCTCTTAATCTCTGAGAAAATGTACTGAAATATTAATCAGAAAATGATTCATTTGAAGCTCAGTTTCTTTCAAAAGCATTTACATTTTCTTTCTTTTAAGAATCATTTGAGTGAGCTGAAATATTTCTAGCTTTAAGATCATTCACTCTATATATATACTGATGGAAGTCTTTAAGATTGTAGGAGAGAAAAACATATAGATGATCATTGAGGTATAGATATTTATACTGATGGAACTCAATTGCAATGTATACATGAAGCACACTAAATCTTTTTAATATCAAAGTAAAATCATATATTTAAAAATTTTGTTTGCAATCAAGATCATCGAAAGACACATCATTTGGACCAATATTAATATACTTTGAAGATAAGAAATGATATGTTTCGGATGCGTATCAGAGCAATCAACCAAGGTATCAAAATTAATTCTGTTTTTCTAAAATTAAGATTTTATTTAGAAATCATATTGAGTTTAAGCTTTTATACAAAATCAGATTCTGAATTTCATAGAGATTTTCAATAGAGGCTTTTAAGGTCATAATTTGAGATATGGATCTTCCACATTGTAGCTCATCTTAAATCATTAAGATTGAAAATACATATTTCAATAACATTAGAGCACTTTCAGAATCTTTGTATTTAATTTTGAGTTTTGATACAAAATGGAGGATATTTTAACAAGTATTAGGATATTATGTATCAAAGTTAGGCAAGTAGAAAGATAGATCAAGATTAATTCATTTTGCCTAAATAGAGATATCTTTCTCTTCTCCTTTTTACAAATTTATTTAACTTTCAGATTTTAAAGATGATTGTGAACGACAAATCTGAAATTTCTTTTCAATAATACCCAAAAATTTTATGCAGTATTTCAAACATTCAATCAAATTATCTAAGCATGGAGCATTACAAAATATTGAGAACCCATAATTCAAAACATCATTCCACATGCAACATATATTATGTGTTAAGTCATGCATTAGAATATTAAGAGTAAGCATGTCAATGATCAAAATCAATTCTTTTCAAATAAACTCCCCCTATTTAAATATAATCTTGCACTGATTTCATCCTTAAAGTGTGTTTTCAAGTGATTAAAAATTTGACTTGATTCTTCTTATATTGTCATTTACTTTGTCTTTCATTTTTACTTTCTTATGCTCTATACTCTATTTGCTCCCTATCCGGTGGAGTTGGAAGGGGCACGAGGTACTACCACTAGCCTCCCTCTTGTGCCGTCCCTAATATACCCTACACCGAATAGTTGGGTCAAATAGTGCCGGGTACTACCACTAGCCTCCCCATTGGCACCATCCCTATGATGAGCAATATAGAAAGGTTAAAAGATTTACTTCAAACTCCTCCTGTTTAAATGTAATTGATTATGAATTTTATCTCCCCAAAAAAAAAATGCTCACATAAGTCTCACAAATGTACCGAATATATTATGCTTGTTTTGCTTTTCCTTAAGATTGGAGTATTTGCCTTTACTTAGATTTTTACATTCCTTGAATAATATCCATTTTCTTTTCTTTATCTCTCTCTCGTTTTGTTATTCTCAAGTAATTTACATGAAAGAGCAGAATAAAGAAATAATCTTATGTATCATATAAATGTATATCATGCAAACAACATTTTCATTGTGCTCAAGGATTCATAACTTCTCACAAGTTATTTTAAATCAAAATTTTAAGCATATACTTGTGTATTTCATGGTTATGATATAGGCAAAGAAATCTTTAGTTTGAGCAAACCATGAAACAATTTCTAAAAGCATAAGTCAATTAATGCATATATAGTCATGATATCTAGAAATTAATATTTAAAGATTTTAATCATGTCACAATAAGATTTAAGTTATTGACTTTGCTTAGCTAATTTATGAGAGAGGTATCTAAACTTACCGATTCATTCTGCATTCTTCAAGTCCAATACCTACTAGATTTCTTATGTATGAACTTTTGGCTGAAGAAGGTCCTCTCTCTTGTTTGCATGTGAATGTTTATTGTATCTTACATGGAGATATCCTCCAAGTTGAAATCTCTCATTTTCTTGCTCAAGGATCCTGCATTATAAACAAAATTCTTTTTTTTCTTGAAGGAAAGTCATTAGTTTTTTTTTTTCAAGATACAAAACATTCATATAGCATATTTCTTAACTAGGTGACTCAATCATAAGATATGACAACAATTGAATGTTGAGTCACTTTACTCAAGAGATTGCCTAAATATAAGCAAACACATGTCACTTGAACTTAAGAGATAGTTTCATTAACCAAGAAGGTTCAAGGACAAGCATGTGAAGCAATAGGAAGATTTATCAAGGTCAAATCAATTTTTTATTTTCAGAATCAATTTAGCTTAGATTCTATTTGCTTAAGATAATTATCAATAAGACATGTTAGCTAAATTTTAATCAATTTATCTTAAACAGTTGTTTCTATCAAAATTCATATTATGAATCATTAGAGTTAGATTGAAGTCTTGCACAAGGGCACATAATGAGCATACAATCTGGTCTACTAGCTGTATGATAAAATAATTATTCTATCATGCTTCAATACAGCTTGAAAACAATAGATCTACTTTGCTCATCCTTTTCAAATTCTACAAGATGGGGTCATAGACATACCTTCTTCATGCCAATCTTCTATAAGAGTTTTCTTGTGGACTAACTTTGGTCAATGAAGATCCCCTTTCTTGTTTGTCTTAATTTGGAGTTCGAGAAAAAAATGTTAATTCATTCATTATACATATTTCAAACTCACTTTGCATGAGCTTAGTAAAATCTCCATATAAATCTTTATCAGTAGAACAAAAATGATGCCATCAATGTATGCTTTGAGCAAGCAAGATATCACAGATTCATCTTTTTAATGTATAGATTTATCATTTTTACTTTTTATTAAAAAGTTACTAAAACTTTTATATATCATGCTTTTGATGCTTGTTCCAAATCACATATTGCTTTATCATATATGTAATGAGTGTTTTTAAATAAGGTGGTTATTTTACATAGATCTTTTCTAATGAAATAACCACATAGGAGTGCATTCTACACATTCATTTGACAGAATATAAAGCTGATAAAGTAAGCAAATGATAATGGTGATCTTTACTTCTAATCATGCAAGAATCTCATCAAGATCTATTTCATCTTTTCTTGATTTAGTCTTTTAGTAGTCATCAATTTTTCTTCATTAAGTGCATTTCTGAAAAACTCAATTTGGTTCTAATTATTAACAAGTTTTCAGATTGTTATATGTAAAAGATTAACCATATACATATATAATTGGATTTTAGTATCTTGATAATAAATCATTAGTCTCATAAAGAATAAAATGAATTGATATTTCTACAACTATAATCTTTTCATTAAATGTTCCATATGCATTGCTTGATGAATGATATCCAAAAATAGAAATATTTTTATCAGATTTGGCATTATTTTCAAAAGACCATATCAAGCATAACATATACTACTGAAAAATATGAAAGATATGCAATAGATCATTTTCTATTTTTCAGAAGATCAAATGGAGTTTTCATCAAAAATAGATCTAATAGAAACCATATATATGACAAGCAATGATGATAGCTTTTAACAAAAAAAATCATTTAAGTAGATGACTATCATACAACATTGCCTTTTACATTTCTTCAAGGATTCTATTAATCCTATTTTACTTATGGTGTTCTTGGTGCAGAAACAATTGTATTCAATATTATTTTCTGTGCACAACTTAATAAGAAATTGATTTTCAAGACTATGCCATGATACTTCTTTTACTTTCATTAGTTTGCAAACCTTTTTCATTTGATCCCTTTTTGTGAGTTTGTGCCAATGCAGAAAATATTTCAATTTACGTGCCAAGAACAAAGCCAATGTAAGCTTTTGAAAATTTAGTGTTGGAAACAACATCTTTAGATTTAGAGATTGATTTTTGTTTGTTTCCTTAGTTAACATGCATAGCAAACTTTGACCTTTCAGAAGATAATCTAAGTAAGCCAATGGCAAGGTCTTTTGAAATTAAGTCCATACTAGCATAAGTTAATTTTATATGCCCCCCCCCCAAAAAAATTCTTTAATATTAGTATTTATAATGCATAATTTTTTTAAGAGCATATTAAGTACATATTCTTATGTCTATGATCAATAGAAGATAATGCCTTGGATACGAACTCTCAATCAAGCATATAGAGGACTCAAAAGATAATTTAAGAAAATTGATTAATCATTAACAAAGTATCCCTCAATATAGAAAAGTATAGAAAGATGAAGGACTTTGAATTTGTTTCTTCTATTTTAATTACTTTTCTTGATTATATTTTAAGTTTCACTCTTTAACGTGTGTCTAGAACACCCATTTGTATGAAAGTTCTATTTGTTCCATGGGTATCTTGGCACACCTACATCTACATCCTCATATTTTTATTTTAGGTACCCAAGTTTGCTTGGGTCCTTGAGAGTTAGGACATATGGTTTCTTTTGGAATCCAAATCTGTTTGATAGTAATAACTTTACCATTTGATTTAATGGTGTTAGAACGATAAGTAAAGTTGTTATGCCCATTCTTTTCATTTTTGAAATAAGTTATCTTATTTAATGGTTTGCTTGGTGAATTGATAACCTTTTTCTCTAGAGATTTATTGTTAAGTAAAGGAGTCAAGCCAAGTTTTGATTTATCATAAGCAACATATTGGCTTTCAAACATCATTTTTAATCGTTCTGAACTTACGGTGAATTTGTTAATAAAAGATTTTAATTGATTAATTTCTTTACTTAAGTTTTGATTTTCTTTAATTAAGCTATGATTTTTCTGAATCAATTCTTCTGAAAATGACCTTAAACTTTTATTTTCAGAATTTAGTTTGTCTTGTATTTCAGTAATAGAATTTCTTTGTTTTGAAATTTCCAAATTTAGCTTTTTAAGATTTTTATTTTTCCTAGCTAATTTTCTACATTCACCATACAAATCATGAAAAGCATTTAAAAGTTCATCATAAGAATATTCTTCATGAAAGTCATTTGGTGTAAGATTAGATTCAGATTCTACTTTATCTTCTTGTACCATAAGACATAAGTTAGTTACCTCTTGTAGTTCATTGTTGCTCCTAACTTTCAATTCCTTGTCTGACTTTCTCTTGGTCAAGGCTTTCTTGCGTTTTACCTCTTTCTTCCTTTCTTCTTGCTTCCTCTTCTTCTTTGTCTATAGGAAGCTGATTTGCCTCGGAGTCGACTCGGACCTTATTGGAGTCGACTCGGTTAACTTGAGGGTCGACTCTGGAATACTTGGAGTCGACTCGACTGAGGTGGGAGATTCAACACCTTTTTCTGCAGTCTCATTGTTAGTAGGTAATTGAAGCACATGTGAGCTAATCTGAGATTTATCACCACACCCCTCCTATTTTGAATTCACAATGGGCACACACCATAAAAGAGGGGTTCAAAGGGGCTACAAATTTTTTATGCATTTTCCTTGGGATTTCGGCAGCAAGAAGCCCCCTTCCATTCCTCCTTTCAGCCACAAGGAAGCAAGGGAAAAGAAGCTTGTGGCGTGGGCCTCCTTCATCCCCTTCTTTGGTTCCAACGCGAAGGAAAAAGGAAAGGCTGCGGGTTTTTGTTCTCCTTCCATTGAACCATCCTTCTTCTTCCTCCTCCCTTAGGCATTCAAGAGTTGATTGATAGGGAGGATATCATCCATCAATAGCCATCTCTACAAGGGAGCTAGCATCCCGGGAAGATCCAAAAGCTTTGATCGGTTCATTACCTCGTGTGGATACCCGTAGAGGCCGGACGTGTTTCCATTGTGTTGCCCAGTAGATACAACCCAAGAGGGGGGGTGAATTGGGTCTTTTAAAACTTTTAAGCTATTTCTGAAACTTTTGATTAATTATGCTAAGTTGTATAGATGCACAGTGAAAGTTAAACTTAGCAACTGTTTGATGTATAGAATGTGACTTGATTGAATATGCTTGCAACTAAAGAATTCGCGGATAATAGTTAAGCAAGCTATTTATCTAAGTGAGTAAGAGTGTAAGTTAGACAATGACAAGAAGCATTACAAACACAATAAACATATAGTGGTTCGGTGCACCCCAGCACCTACATCCACTCTCCAAGACCTCTTGGGAATTTCACTATAATCCTACAGATTACAGTCGGTTGTTTTACAAACTCACAACCCAACTTGTTGTTTTACGAGCGCACAACGAACTCGGTCGGTTTTCCCTGGCTCACCGACTAGAACCGCCCCGATTGTTTTTCCGGGATCACAATCGAACCCTTACACGTTGGTTTTACACTCGGCTCACCAACAAACCTCTCACCGTTGGTTTTCTCTTTGGCTCACCAACAAACCTTAACCCCTTGATGCAATCCCTTGATTGAATCAAGTTACAAGATATTGAAAACAAAGTTTAAAACAAATCAAAGCTTCTTAAACAAGCAAATATAACAATATAAACAAAATAGTGTAAAGAGAAGCCCTCAACCGAGTTTTGAAGATGAAGGAGCTCGGCTTCTTCTTTACTTGACCCTCTTCTGATTTGGCCCGAAGTAGAGGATCACCGAGGCAGCACACGGATGGAGAGGAAGCTTTGGGATTCACTTGGATGCTCTTCTTATCTCTATTTTACTTTGAATGGCCCTTTTGTGCTTATGGGAGATTTTCCTTGTAATCTCTTTGAAATCTCTTTCCTAAATGATCTCTCCCACTTCCATAACTTCTCCCCTAGCTCTCCTCTTGTTTTTATAGCTTTAGATGGCGTGGAAACAAGAATATAGCCGTTAGAGACAAAAATAGAGCCGTTGGACACAGTCTGCACTTCCTGACAATATTACCGTTGGGATCGGAGTCGACTCGCGCGATCGGGAGTCGACTCGTCTGTTGCAGGAGTCGACTCGTGCTTTACTGGAGACGACTCGGCCACTGTTCCAAATTTGAATTAAAGTCGCCTCTTCGACTGGGAGTCGACTCGACTTGACCCGGAGTCGACTCGCCAACTTCTGGAGCTGACTTGGCATTTTCGGAGTCGGCTCATCCCATGAATTCAGAGGACATTCTTTCTGATTTTCTTCCTCGAGTCGACTCGGATTTTCTTGGAGTCGACTCGGCTCTCAGAGCCCGAAAACTGATCCTCTGTATTTTTGGTTTGTCTGGTCTTGGAGTCGACTCAAACTGTTCTGGAGTCGACTCGGCTCTCAGTTTCCGAAACTTGGTCTTCTGCCCATTTGGAGTACCGCTGCCTTGGAGTCGACTCGAGCTTTCTGGGAGTCGACTCGAATCTCAGAGTCCGAAAACTGCCCTCTGACTTTTTCTTTGTGTTCCACTGAGAGTCGACTCTCGCTTTCTTTGGAGTCGACCCGCCAACCATTGGAGTCGACTCGTGTTCCACAGGAGTCGACTCGAATCTCAGGGTCGAAAATCGCTCTCTGACTTTTCTGCCTGTTACACCCTGGAGTCGACTCGTTCTACTCTGGAGTTGACTCGACAAGCATCGGAGTCGACTCGAATTCCTCAGGAGTCGACTCGAAGACTATTCTTTTGAATTTTCCTTTGAATTTGCTCCTCCAATTTGAATCCTTTGAACTTGAGACTTGGGCCAATAAATTGTAGCTTTCTTCCAACTTTTCTTGAGAGCTTTTGGAGGCCTTCTTGTGTTCTTCCAACTTGCTATGTTCCTTGTAAAATAAATATCTTTCTCCTTGCAACATAAACATTAGTATCTATACTTCAAGGTTTTGTGATCATCAAAATCAATCTATGAGTCAATCTTTGGGTCATCACATTGAGCCCTCATCAAATACCACGTAAATCAGATTTGCGGAGACCATCTACCCACACAAGGTGAAGATCTGATCTTCTTAATCATGATTTTAAAATAATTTAATAAGAATTTAATCTTGATCTATCTACAAAAGTTTTTAAAATACGTTCATGCGATGAACGGGATATGCACATGTCTTTCCGCTGCATATCTGAAAATTTTTGAATTTTCAGCGGCATATGACAGATCCTAACAGTGGTATCAGAGCCATGGTTATGTAGATTAAGATTAGGATTAAATTTTCAAGGCATTTTAGATCTGAAATTTAAGGGATTATGCTTGCTGAAATTTATGTATGCAGAATTTTCAGCTTGCTGATTTTTCTGCATGCTGATTTTTGGATGCTTGGATTAATGATTCTAATACTTTGATAACGTGATTACAAATGTTTAGAGTCAAATCTAGCATGATCAGCAAGTCATGAGATGGAATAATCAATTAAATTACATATCTGAAAATAATTTTTATGCATGTGATGCGTATGGTGATGATCATGGATGGACCCTTTGAATGTGCTGAAATGTTCTGCGATGTTTTGTGATGCATGTAATTTAATTTTTCAAATGCCTACGTGCATCTTAAATTCATGTATTAGAGACCTGCGTGTCTCATGAAAAAGGATTGTAATTTTTTATTTTTATTTTTATTTAATTTTTAAAGTAATCTGGGATGTAATCTGTGATGTGTGTTGCACGTCGATGGTTGATCGATATGTACATCAACAAGCTCAACATGCGCGGATCGAGATCAAGGGTTGATTGAAGATGGATCAAGGAGTTGATCACAATTGGACCTAGGGATCAAGATCAAATCAAGAGTTGAAGACGATCAAACCAATTGACGTGCATGTGCTTGTAAAATGACCCCATCCTGGATCCATGATCATCACCATTATATTTATTTTGTTGATAAATGCTTGGATGATTAATGCTTATGTTTATGTGGGTAGACTTATATTTGCATGAGATGTGAATACACGATCGAGTGAGACCTAATTATATATTTTGAGTTCTTTGAGTTGGAATAGATATTCCATCTGTTTGACAATGTAAATATTTCCCATTTTTATATGATATATGTGTTATTTTGTGAACTTTGATATAGATACCTGGTTCTATATGTATGTACACCTCGTGTGGATACCCGTAGAGGCCGGACGTGTGTGCGGCTTCCATTGATCCCTCATCAAATACCACGTGAATCAGATTTGTGGAGACCATCTACCTGCACATGGTGAAGATCTGATTTTCTTAATAATGATTTTAAAATGATTTAATAAGAATTTAATCCTGATCTATCTACAAAAGTTTTAAAAATACGTTCATGCGATGAACGGGATATGCACATGTCTTTCTGCTGCATATCTGAAAATTTTTGAATTTTTAGCGGCATGTGACAGATCCTAACAATCCCAGCAAGCCTTCTGCATGGCTTCTTGTCTCCCAACCGGATCATTCCAAGCTGTTAGAGTCCCGCCCATGCCGCAGAAAAATTTCAAAATTTCAGATGCAGCGGAAGAGGCATGCGCGAGATCAACCGTTCATCGCATGAACGTTGTTTAAAACCGTTCGTAGATAGATAAGGATTAAAAACTTTTAAAAATATTAGAAGATCAGATCTTCACCTTGTGTGGATAGATGATCACCGCAAACTGATGATCGTGGTTTTGGATGAAGGTTCGCTTGAAGCCGTTCAAGTGCCCGGCCTCTACGGGTATCCACACGAAGCAGGAACCGATCCAAGCTCTCTATCTCCCCGGGGTGCTAGCTCCCTTGCAGAGATAACTTTTGATGGCTGATGTCCTCCCTATTAATCAACCCTTGATTGTGCTTGGGAGGAGGAAGAAGAAGGATGAAGAGATGAAGAGGATCAAAGCCCTTGGCAGCCTTCTTCTCTTCTCATGCGTTGAAGCCAAGGAAGAAGCCCAAGAGGAGGGAGACGCCTCCTCTTCTTTTCTCTTGCTGTTGGCGGCTGAAACAAAGGGGGAAAAAGGGTGGTCACGGCTGGAGAGGAGAGGGCTTTCACATGAATTAGGGTGCCTCCTCTTTACCCCCTTTTAAAGCATCTAGGGCTCCTACAAATTAGGAGCCCTTGATGTTATGCCATGTGGGGCGCCTCCCTTTCTTCTTGCCGCACCAAAGAAATCAAGGAGGAGGGGCGTGATCCCCTCCTTCTTGTGATGCCCTAATCCTCCTCTAAGGAGGATTAGGTGTCCCTCTTATGGCTTAGTCCTAATCCAATTAGGTCTTAACCAAATCATGAATCAATTGGGTTCAATCTATGCTAGTCCTAATCCAATTAGAACTTGAATGAACCATGACTCAATTGAACTCTTCAATCCTAATCCAATTAGGAGTCATGTTGATTCATTAGATTAATAATTAATTAGGACTTAAGAAATCCTAATCCAATTAGGACTTGTTTAATTCTAGTCTTAATCCAATTAGGACTCTGATTTGAATTTCAAGTCCTAATCTAATTAGGACTCTGGGAATCCTACTCCAAGTAGGAATCCAAATTTAATTCAAAACTCCTAATCTAATTAGGATTGTAGGAATCCTACTCCAAGTAGGAATCCTAGTCCTACTCCAAATAGGATTTCCAGTCCAAGTAGGATTCTTGTTTTAAGTCCAATTAATTATTTCCCTCTGTTCCTTCTTCAACTTATTATCAATCGAATTGATTACTTGTGATTCCTAATCACGATTCAACCATCGGATCGGTCAATACCTCTAGTATGTGTGACCCCATAGGTTCTACTCTGACTGGTAGTGAGATATATTGTGATCTCTATCACAATATCATTGAAAACTCCTTTCAATGGATTGGAACGATTCCAACTCTACTCATTAGGGTTTATCGATCATCGAGATAATCCCTATGAGTCCCACCATCCACCAGTGACACCTAGCAGCATGTAGTGGCTACCCAGTAGAATAGAATGATGAACCTCTAGGTGCAGTTATCATGTGATACAGTCCTTCTATCGTGGATCCCTACAAGACGGAGGTCATGGATAACTCGTCAAACCCCTTCGTCTGTCATATGTCAAGATTTATTCGACTTAAGTTCGAGAGCGGAGAACTCTTTCTCCACTGTGCAATCTGCCCTGGCCGAGGTCTTACGAACTCAGTCTTATAAATCACATAGGATTTCTTCTTATCTATCAAGGTCGATAGATTCCTTATAGGTGCATACCCTACTCCTACAGTGAACCTACTGCAGCCAATCTACACTGCATGGACCCATATGGCTAGAGACCATGTATATGTGCAGTCAAACTACAATAACCTCACTGTGAGTAGCCGAAGCATCGCAGGTCAAAGGACCAGTCACACTACTGCAACATCAAGCAAGTCACTGACGAGTGGATAGACATCCAAGTGACTTCTTGTCTTGGTCACGCTCAGTACCCTTGTTCTTAACAAGCACCTGCACTATTACTTCAGTATCGCCACACTGTGGACTCGAGTCTCGTCCATCCATAAGGAAAGCAATGTGTGCACTGATCGGATCGATCACCGTCCTTGTGATGATCCATTGATCAGGAGCATTCAGAAATTAATCAATGATGCATGGCTCAAATTCTTAACTCTTAAGAATACGCATCATCATCTTATTAATTCTTGGACGATTCATAGACACATAAACAATATGAATAAAAAGATGCCTTTTATTTATTCAATAATAAATAGTCAAGTACAAAATTATGTCTCTAGAATTAACAATGTGTCAGCCAGATTGGCTTTTAGGGCATACATCTAACAATCTCCCACTTGCACTAAAGCCAATTGGTCATATATCTTAGGCCCATCTTCTCAAGGTGGGCTTCAGTCTTTTGCTGACTCAGCTGCTTAGTGAATAGGTCTGCCACGTTGTCCGCGGAGTCTACTCTCTGCACCTCGATATACTTCTTCTCAACATAGTCGCGTATGAGGTGGAAGCGCCGCTTGTCAGGATCAAGCGCTACCATTACACCAAAACCCGCAGGTGTTAGTGAAGGCGCAACTTTATTTCCTTAAACTAGCGCAGGGGCCCATAGCGCCACGAGTCGACTCCGACCAAGCCTCGCCCAACTCCGGACTCCGACAGGGCCTCGCCAGTGGGTTCAGGGATCCCCTAGTGGTATAACCCACCCTACTCCTCCAGCGCATCCACGTTGGCAGGCGGCAGGACTGACTCGGCCCTCCAGGCCTCCGCCAACGTTGACTCAGCCCCTCAGGCCTCCGCCAACAATCCCCCCCCCAACGTGATGCCTGGGTTTCGAACTCGAGACCTATGGCTCTGATACCAATTGTCAGGATCAAGCGCTACCATTACACCAAAGCCCGCAGGTGTTAGTGAAGGCGCAACTTTATTTTCTTAAACTAGCTGTTGCCCAGATAGACAACCCAAGAGGGGGGGTGAATTGGGTTTTAAAATAATTTTGCAATTAAAACGTTTGTGGATGACTAATTAATACTTTTGCAAGATGATTAATTAGTTGCTATGTGCTGTGAGTGAAATGAGAGTAAGAGAGAGAGACACAAGCAATCACAAACACAATGTTTTTATAGTGGTTCGGAGCTAACCCTTGCTCCTACGTCCACTCCCCAAGTCTCACTTGGGAATTCACTATAACCCTTCGGATTACAGCCGGTTGTTTTACAAGCTCACAACCCAACTTGTTGTTTTACGAGGTCACAACGAACTCGGTCGGTTTTTCCAGGCTCACCGACTAGAACCACCCGATTATTTTTCCGGGATCACAATCGAACCCTTACACGTTGATTTTACCCTCGGCTCACCAACCAACCTCTACACCCTTGATTCAATCCCCCGATTGAATCAAGTGACAAGAAAACAGTTTATAAAGAATACAGGAATAGCTTCTTGAAAAGCAAATATAAACAATATAACTAAAGAAGAGTTAGAAGCCCTCAAACAGATTTTTAGATTTGAGGAAGGAGGCTTCTCGAACTCTCCAATCTCCTCGTGAGTGGGAAGAAGATTTGCTGTCAGATGAGGAGCCTTGAATGCGAAGAAGACGTTGGGAGTATGGACTTCAATGCACTTCTTCCTTCTTTCTCTTGTATTTTCTCTAGAGAGGCTTTGGTAGGTGAAAATCCCTTTAGCTTTGAATGGAGTCTCTAGTTATTGCCTTGCTACAGTCCTCTGTGGCTATTTAAGCCATTTCCCACGGAAACTAGCCGTTAGACACACTTTTCTAGCCGTTCTGCACATTCTGCACATCCTGACAATGTGTCCGTTGGGATCGGAGTCGACTCGCGCGATCTGGAGTCGACTCGGCTGTAGCAGGAGTCGACTCATGCTTTTCTGGAGTCGGCTCGGCAACTGTTCCAGGTTTGAATTAAAGTGGTCTTTTCGACTGGGAGTCGACTCGACTTAACCCGGAGTCGACTCCCCAGAGTCTGGAGCTGACTTGGCATTTTTGGAGTCGGCTCATGCCAAGGAATCCATGGATGTATTCTTCAACTTGGCTCACTCGAGTCGACTCGTGAATTCTGGGAGTCGACTCGGTGCTCAGAGCCCGAACTTCCGATCTTCTGTCTTTTGGCTCGTCCAGTCTTGGAGTCGACTCGAACTGTTCCGGAGTCGACTCGGCTCTCAGTATCCGAAAAATAGTTCTCTGTCTTTTTGGAGTAGCGCTGCCTTGGAGTCGACTCGAACTTTCTTGGAGTCGACTCGCGTCTCAGAGGCAAAAACACTGTCTTCTGTCTTTTGGTGTAGCGCTGTCACGGAGTCGACTCGGGCTTTGCGGGAGTCGACTCGGCTCTCAGTGTCCGAAAATTGCTCTCTGACTTTTGCCTTGAATACCACTGAGAGTCGACTCTCGCTTTCTTTGGAGTCGACCTGCAAACCATCGGAGTCGACTCGCGTTTCTCAGGAGTCGACTCGGCTCTCAGGGTCGAGAATTGCTCTCTGACTTTTTGTCTGTAACTCCCTGGAGTCGACTCATACTACTCCAGAGTCGACTCGGCAAGCTTCGGAGTCGACTCGCGCTCTTCAAGAGTCGACTCGTTGACAGGTTTTGAATTGAGTCTTTCTGTTCATCTGTCTGTTCTCAGTCGGAGTCGACTCGTAATGTTCCGGAGTCGACTCGAGCCTGTGCCAGTGCTTCTGATACGCTTGGAGTCGACTCGTAATATTCCGGAGTCGACTCGAGTTTCAGACTTTGGTTCAAATTGACTTCTTAACTTATCCAAAATATCTTGAACCAAATCTAGAAACACTTAGACAAGATTTTTACTGAAACACTCGATTGAATTCATTAGTAAATAAAAGATATACTCAAATGCTTTGAGCTCATCAAAATCAAATAGGGTTATGATCAATCACTCCACAATCTCCCCCTTTTTGATGATGACAAAACATTGAGTATATATAAAGTGAATTGCACAACAAACAAGAAAATTTATGATAAAATTTTGAAATGAATTCAAGTGTCTGGTTATTTAATTTATCCAAACTTGAAAAGTGTGAAACAATAAATTTCGAAGTTAGAGCTCCCCCTTTCATTTGGAATTATATAAGCCTTCATGTCATGCACTCAATTGTTTGGCTTATATACATTTAATGATTTGGCTTTCTTAAAAATTCAGATTCTCCCCCTCAACATATGCATTCAACTTTGTTTTGATTCTCTGAATTTTCTTTTAATGCATTGAAGTTTTTGAACTTAAATTTTTGGTTTTTAGAGGGAAAAACTGTCAATTTGTTCTTGAGTAGGATTCAACTAATCTCCGAATATCCCTTGAATAGATTCTGGAGATTACTCCATTAGGAGCCCCAACAGAGAGATAATGAGCCTCGAGGTATCAAATCCACTTAGAACAAATTATTGTGTGTTTTAAAAGTTTTTCTTTTTATTGATTTTCATTGATTCCTTTTACATATCCATTACATATTTCTCCCCCTTTTTGTCATCGTATCAAAAAGGAAGCGAGTAGAACACACAAGCAAGTAGAGATCAATTTGAACAATATTGAAGAGAATTTGTCTACTCATTGTATTGATGTATATGTAAGTACATTTGTGAATACAACAAGTAAAGCAGAAAATACATGTCAAAATAAACACAATCAGCTAGGGTCTCCTCGAGGATGTGGCTCCTCCTCTCAGTCTGGACTGCTCCATGAGGAGACCAACTCCGTCCACAACATTCCCTAGCTGGGAGATAATGGCCGAGGTGGCCCTGCTATGTGTCGTGG
Organism: Phoenix dactylifera; assembly: GCF_051530095.1. NCBI lineage: Eukaryota > Viridiplantae > Streptophyta > Magnoliopsida > Arecales > Arecaceae > Phoenix > Phoenix dactylifera. Next base: position 14,566,641 of record NC_143194.1, on the reverse strand, counting down.
AGAGCTCGGTCAGAGTCTCCTGAAGTGCATCCAGCTTGGCGATCAACACATTCGCCAAGCTCTCGGCTCCCTGACTCGTAGTCCTCATATCGTGTCGGATGTCATCGCGCATCTTCCGAGTGTTGCTCGTGACATCGCTCAAGTTGGAGAACTGGGCTTGGATCAGGCTCCTGACGTTGAAGATCTCCTCTCTCAGATGAGCCGTCATCTCGGACACGGCTGATAGAGAGGGAACCAACGCAGAGGAGGGTGCTGGGGCTGGACCTCGGAGCTCCCTCAGCAGGTCGTCCCGAAGATCTCTAACAATCTCCTGCCGCAACTCCCGGAGCTGCTCAGAAGAAAGTCGAACCTCCATGGGCTGAGTAGGTGGAGCTGAGGAGGAGGGTCCGGCTGAGGTGGTGGGAGCTGAGGTGGAGGGAAAGGTAGGGAAGTCTGAATCTGGGTCAGGACTGGGGGAATGTCTGGCAGTATGTGTGGAGGTAGATGATTTCCTAACCCAAGTTCCCTCTACCTTACGAAACCCCATCCTGTGTAGGGTTCCCTCACGCATGCGATCTGTCCATCGCAATGCGCGAGAGGGTTCCCCCTCAGGAATAGGAATCTCGGCCTCCCTAAAAATAAGAGTGTACAACATCCCATAAGGGAGGGTGAGCCTAGGTCTATCTAGTGGCTCACATAAGTATCTATAGATCATCTTGGGGAAGTTGATAGGGGTGTCCTGGAGAATGTAGTACATGAGGGCTAGGTCCCCCTCAGACACAAAATCAAATCGGCCAGTCTTAGGGAATAATGACCTAGAGATGATGCTCAGGAGGAGCCGCATCTCAACTGAAAGTGAGCTAGCAGACACCTCATCTAGGGGGACTGGGGTGGACTCCCTAGAATGGCCGTAAGGGCCTCAGTCCTATCCTCTGGGTGTGTAGGAGACACCCCTACTTGGGGTAGGTGGAGGATCTGAGCTATGAAATCCTCGAAAATAAATAATGGGACACCCGCTACGGTTCCCTCTATACCCCCATTGCCCCTATGGACAGTACCATAAAACTCCCTAACTAGACCAGGGTATGTAGGGAGATCTAAGGAGCAGAAGAACTCTAAACCCTGGGCTCTCAACCTCTCTCCTATGGTGAAGCCCTCCCGGGAGAGATAGTCAAAATCGACGTATCTCCCGGTGGAGACCGCCTTCCCGGCGCACGGCCGCGAAGGAACCTCCCTCGGCGGGGAACGAGCCGGAGGTTGTGACCTCGCGGGATCGTTCCGAGCCTTGGAACGTCGCTCGGCACCGGTCGCGGGTTGGGGCCTCTTCCGGACAACCGACTTACGAGGCATTTTGACCTAGGGAAGGGGAATGAACCTAAAGAAAGGAGGAAGATCGACGGGAAAAACCCTAAGGGTGGCCGGAGACGATCTAGGAGTCGGCTCTAGGGTTTGTGAACAGTGGCGGCGGTGAATAGAAGTGTTGAGTAAACGCTTGGATTAGGGTTAAAAAGTCGGATCCCGACTGCGAGTCGACTCCTGTAAGCCTCGAGTCGACTCGACCTCGAGTCGACTCCAAAATATGCGCGAGTCGACTCCCCTAATGCTGTCATCGACCTTGAGTCGACTCCTGTCTATGGGCGAGTCGAGTCCCCTTATGCGCCTATTGACCTCGAGTCGACTCCCGACTATATGCGAGTCGACTCCCCTTAAGCTGCCATCGATCTCGAGTCGACTCCCGTATATGTGCGAGTCGACTCCCCCTTATGAGCCGACTCTGAAACTTACTCGAGTCGTCTCGAACTCTGGCACGCACCTAAAATTCATGCTATTTTCGTGCCGAATGAGGGACAATCACTAAGTTATGATCTGATTTGATGATCATGGATGAGAAACTCTATATTTAACACAATCTAATCATCAAAATCAATGAACTAGAAGAGAATATCACTAGGATGGATCAATCACTCCTAATCCTCTCCTAAGCACACTAAATCTTTCTTCACTCAAAGGTTTTGTGAAGATATCAGCTAATTGATCATCAGTGCAAACAAATTGAAGTGTCACATCACCATTCATTACATGATCTCTTATGAAGTGATGTCTTATCTCAATATGTTTAGTTCTTGAATGCTGAATTGGATTTTTAGTTAGATTAATGGCACTTGTATTATCACAGTTAATGGGAATTTTATCTTGTTTAATGCCATAATCTTCCAATTGTTGTTTGATCCACATGATTTGAGCACAACAACTCCCGGCTGCAACATATTCAGCTTCAGCAGTAGATAATGCAACCGAGTTTTGTTTCTTGCTAAACCATGAGATTAAGTTTTCTCCTAGGAATTGACATGATCCGTTGGTGCTTTTTCTATCAAGTTTACATCCAGCAAAGTCTGAATCTGTGTATCCTATTAAGTTCAGACTAGATTCTTTAAAATACCATAGACCTATATTCTTTGTTCCTATTAGGTATTTAAAGATTCTCTTGACTGCAATTAGATGAGATTCCTTAGGATTAGACTGATATCTAGCACACATGCAAATACTAAACATGATATCAGGTCTACTTGCAGTGAGATACAATAAAGATCCTATCATACCTCTATATAACTTTTGATCTACAGATTTACCTGACTCATCTTGGTCTAATTTGCATGATGAGCTCATGGGTGTGCTGATTGACTTGTTTTCCTCCATATCAAACTTCTTAAGCATCTCCTTGATGTATTTGGCTTGATTGATGAAGATGCCTTCTTCAGATTGTTTGATTTGAAGCCCGAGAAAATAGTTCAGCTCTCCCATCATGCTCATCTCAAACTCACTCTGCATCAAGTCAACAAATTCTTCGCAGAGGCGATTGTTAGTAGCACCGAAAATAATATCATCAACATAAATCTGCACTAATAACATATCTTTGTTTTTCTTCTTTAGAAACAATGTTGTATCTACATTTTCCCTAGAGAACTCATGTTCTAGTAAGAATTTGCTAAGCCTCTCATACCATGCTCTAGGTGCTTGTTTCAAACCATAAAGTGCTTTGTTCAGTTTATACATATGATTAGGGTATTGATGATTTTCAAAACCAGGAGGTTGTTCTACATACACCTCCTCATTAATATACCCATTTAAAAATACACTTTTTACATCCATTTGAAATAATTTGAAATCCTTAGAGCATGCAAATGCTAATAATAATCTAATTGCCTCGAGTCTAGCTACAGGAGCAAAGGTTTCATCAAAATCTATACCTTCTTCTTGATTATACCCCTTTGCTACTAGTCTAGCCTTATTCCTTATTACAATTCCATTTTCATCAAGTTTGTTTTTATATATCCATTTGGTACCTATGATTGAATATTCAGAAGGTCTTTCAACTAGATTCCATACCTTGTTTCTAGTAAATTGGTTTAATTCTTCTTGCATTGCATTTATCCAATTTACATCTTTTTCAGCTTCTTCTATGTGTTTGGGCTCAAAATGTGAGACGAAAGCTAGATGATTGTTTAAGTGCCTAAGAGATGCTCTAGTCCTAACAGGTTGAGATGGATCATCTAGAATTAATTTCTTAGGATGCCCATGAGCAAACCTCCAAGCCTTAGTCAGCCCATGATCCATAATAGCCTTTTGGCTTGATGATGCACCTCCAATTAATTTTTGATTATCATCTTGTAATGTCATCTCATCTATCTTTTCTTCAAGAATTTCAGCATCATCATCAAGATTAACTCTCCTACTAGAAGAGGTATCACTAGAATCATCAAAAACAACATGTATGGATTCTTCTATAACTAAGGTTCTTTTATTAAAGACTCTATAGGCTTTACTAGTTGTAGAGTACCCCAAGAATATACCCTCATCAGATTTAGAGTCAAATTTTCCTAGATTATCTTTTCCATTATTATGAACAAAACACCTACATCCAAAGACATAAAAATAATTTACCTTTGGTTTTCTATTTTTCCAAAGTTCATAAGGTGTTTTCTTAATAATGGGTCTCAATAAAACTCTATTTAATATATGACAAGAAGTATTGATGGCTTCTCCCCAAAAGTACTTAGGGAGGTTACTTTCACACAACATAGTTCTAGCCATTTCCTCTAGAGTTCTATTTTTCCTCTCCACAACTCCATTTTGTTGTGGTGTCCTAGGTGCAGAAAAACTATGTGTTATCCCCTTTTTACGACAAAACTCATCAAATAAATGATTTTCAAATTCGGTACCATGGTCACTTCTAATAGCTATTACTGAAGTATCTCTAGCATTTGTTACTTCCTTATGAAATTTCTTAAAGACTGAAAATGCTTGATCTTTATGAGCTAAGAACATAACCCAAGTGTATCTAGAATAATCATCTACAATAACTAGACCAAATTTATTTCCACCTAGACTTGTGGTTCTAGTTGGTCCGAATAGATCCATGTGTAGTAGTTCTAGTGGTCTAGAGGTAGAGACACATTTTATGGATTTAAAGGAGTTCCTTGATTGTTTGCCATATTGACAAGCTTCACATATTTTATTCTTTTCAAACTTTAATTTTGGCAAACCTATCACAGAATCTCTTTTCACTAGTTTAGATATAGTGTCCATGCTTGCATGTCCTAACTTACGGTGCCATAACCAACTAGCATCATTATCCTTAGTTTCATTAACAACTAAACATGGGTTATGTTTGGCAAAATCCTCAAGGTCTACAACATACACATTCCCACGTCTTATTCCTTTAAAAACTAAACTATTGTCATTTGAGTTTGTTATTATGCATAGTGATGGTTTGAACATAACATCATAACCTCTATCACACAATTGACTAATGCTTAATAGATTATGCTTAAGACCATCAACATATCGAACATTATCAATATAAGTTGAAGGGGTAATTTGTACTTTATCTATACCAATGATGTGACATTGGTTATTGTCTCCAAACGTCACAGCACCTCCCTTCTTAGCTTCAAGGGTGAAGAATTGATCCTTGTCACCCGTCATGTGTCTTGAGCAGCCACTATCCAAGTACCAACAATTTTTGTCGACCTTGGCTGCAAGACACTCCTACACAAGCAAATCATACAATCTTAGGTACCCAAGTTTTCTTGGGTCCTTCATGGTTAGTAATGTTGGTTCCTTTTGGAACCCAAACCCTTTTAATTTTTCTTTTAGTTTTTTCTTTTCTATAATCGCACACATTTGCTTTATGTCCTAATGTTCCACAGCAAAAACATGTTATTTTCTTAGTTTTGCTTTCTCCTGCTTTAACAAAGAAGTTACTAAGAAGTTTTTGCTTATTTTTAGGTTTATATCCTAAACCAGCTCTATTGAATACAGCTCATTGACTATTAAGTATCATATTCAATTTTTCAGAACTATATGTAAATTTTTCAACCAAAGATTTGTATTTTTCAAGTTCTTTAGTTAGTGTTTGTTTTTCCATTTTTAGAATGTTCAAGTCTTTTGTGAGATTCTCGTTTAAGATTTGTTTATTGTTTTTAAGTTCTGAAATTTTCTTAGTTAGTTTTTCATTATCTTTACTCAAGGTATTAGTTTTTTGAATTAAGAGTTGGTTGCTTGTCTTAAGTTCTAAATTTTCTTTGGTGATAAAGTCCTTATCCTTAACTAATTTATCGTATTTATGTAGGTAAGATTGATTAGCTAGCTTTAGCTCTTTATTCTTAAGATTTATAGCCTTATATTCAATCATTAATTCATTAAATGCATCATACAGTTCATCAAAGGTAAAATCTAGATGCGTTTCGGATGTTACCTTATTTTTATTGGCCATGAAGCAGAAATTGGCCTTTTCTTCTTGTTCCTCATCCGATGATGATGATGATGCGTCGGAGTCCGATAGGGTGGAGACAAGGGCTTTCTTCTTCTTGTACTTGCTCCCCTTCTTCAGTAAAGGACACTCAGCTCTGATGTGCCCCGGCTTCTTGCACTCATAACATCCAATCCCCTCATTTTCCCTTTTCTTACCTTTATCCTTGCGGTAGGAATTTGAGGGGCCTCTCCTTTGATGAAAGGACTTCTTTTGGTTGATGAATTTTCTGAACTTGCGCACGAGAAGAGCCTCATCATTATCTCCCTCATGATCTTCTTCTTCACTGCTGCTACTGCAAGACAAGTCTTTGTTAGATGATGTAGATTTGAGAGCTATTACCTTTTTCTTATGGGAGGACTCTTCTTCGCTGTGTTGCTTCATTGTTAGCTCGTGCGTCATTAGGGATCCAAGAAGCTCTTCAAGTGGAAGCTTGTTCAAGTCCTTGGCTTCTTGGATTGCCGTCACCTTGGCTTCCCATGACCTTGGTAGACAGCGAAGAATCTTTCTGACAAGCTCACTGTTAGTATAATTTTTGCCAAGGCTTTTTAGGCCATTGACAATATCAGTAAATCTAGTGAACATGCAAGTGATTGTTTCATTAGAATCCATCTTAAATAACTCATACTTATGAACTAATATATTTATTTTGGATTCTTTGACTTGATTCGTGCCCTCATGGGTCACTTCAAGTCTATCCCAAATCTCTTTTGCAGAATTGCAAGTAGAGACTCTATTGAATTCATTCCTATCTAGTGCACAGTAGAGCACATTCATTGCTTTGGCATTGAGTTGTGCCTTCCTAAAGTCATTGTCATCCCAATCCTTTTCAAGTTTGGGTACAGTGACACCCTCTACATATATGGATGGAATGTATGGTCCATTTAGTATAATGGTCCACATCTCATAGTCTTGGGCTTGGATAAATATTCTCATCCTAGCCTTCCAATATGAGTAGTCGGATCCATTAAAGAATGGGGGTCTTTGGGTGGACTGGCCCTCAATGTGGGAAGATCCAAATGGGGTTGTCATTTTGATCTTTTACTCTTAGGGTAAAAGAGTTCCTGCTCTGATACCACTTGTTGCCCAGATAGACAATCCAAGAGGGGGGGGTGAATTGGGTTTTAAAATAATTTTGCAATTAAAACGTTTGTGGATGACTAATTAATACTTTTGCAAGATGATTAATTAGTTGCTATGTGCTGTGAGTGAAATGAGAGTAAGAGAGAGAGACACAAGCAATCACAAACACAATATTTTTATAGTGGTTCGGAGCTAACCCTTGCTCCTACGTCCACTCCCCAAGTCTCACTTGGGAATTCACTATAACCCCTCGGATTACAGCCGGTTGTTTTACAAGCTCACAACCCAACTTGTTGTTTTACGAGGTCACAACAAACTCGGTCGGTTTTCCCAGGCTCACCGACTAGAACCACCCGATTGTTTTTCCGGGATCACAATCGAACCCTTACACGTTGGTTTTACCCTCGGCTCACCAACCAACCTCTACACCCTTGATTCAATCCCCCGATTGAATCAAGTGACAAGAAAACAGTTTATAAAGAATACAGGAATAGCTTCTTGAAAAGCAAATATAAACAATATAACTAAAGAAGAGTTAGAAGCCCTCAAACAGATTTTTAGATTTGAGGAAGGAGGCTTCTCGAACTCTCCAATCTCCTCGTGAGTGGGAAGAAGATTTGCTGTCAGTTGAGGAGCCTTGAATGCGAAGAAGACGTTGGGAGTATGGACTTCAATGCACTTCTTCCTTCTTTCTCTTGTATTTTCTCTAGAGAGGCTGTGGTAGGTGAAAATCCCTTTAGCTTTGAATGGAGTCTCTAGTTATTGCCTTGCTACAGTCCTCTGTGGCTATTTAAGCCATTCCCCACGGAAACTAGCCGTTAGACACACTTTTCTAGCCGTTCTGCACATTCTGCACATCCTGACAATGTGTCCGTTGGGATCGGAGTCGACTCGCGCGATCTGGAGTCGACTCGGCTGTAGCAGGAGTCGACTCATGCATTTCTGGAGTCGGCTCGGCAACTGTTCCAGGTTTGAATTAAAGTGGTCTTTTCGACTGGGAGTCGACTCGACTTAACCCGGAGTCGACTCCCCAGAGTCTGGAGCTGACTTGGCATTTTTGGAGTCGGCTCATGCCAAGGAATCCATGGATGTATTCTTCAACTTGGCTCACTCGAGTCGACTCGTGAATTCTGGGAGTCGACTCGGTGCTCAGAGCCCGAACTCCCGATCTTCTGTCTTTTGGCTCGTCCAGTCTTGGAGTCGACTCGAACTGTTCCGGAGTCGACTCGGCTCTCAGTATCCGGAAAACAGTTCTCTGTCTTTTTGGAGTAGCGCTGCCTTGGAGTCGACTCGAACTTTCTTGGAGTCAACTCGCGTCTCAGAGACAAAAACACTGTCTTCTGTCTTTTGGTGTAGCGCTGTCACGGAGTCGACTCGGGCTTTGCGGGAGTCGACTCGGCTCTCAGTGTCCGAAAATTGCTCTCTGACTTTTGCCTTGAATACCACTGAGAGTCGACTCTCGCTTTCTTTGGAGTCGACCTGCCAACCATCGGAGTCGACTCGCGTTTCTCAGGAGTCGACTCGGCTCTCAGGGTCGAGAATTGCTCTCTGACTTTTTGTCTGTAACTCCCTGGAGTCGACTCATACTACTCCAGAGTCGACTCGGCAAGCTTCGGAGTCGACTCGCGCTCTTCAGGAGTCGACTCGTTGACAGGTTTTGAATTGAGTCTTTCTGTTCATCTGTCTGTTCTCAGTCGGAGTCGACTCGTAATGTTCCGGAGTCGACTCGAGCCTGTGCCAGTGCTTCTGATACGCTTGGAGTCGACTCGTAATATCCCGGAGTCGACTCGAGTTTCAGACTTTGGTTCAAATTGACTTCTTAACTTATCCAAAATATCTTGAACCAAATCTAGAAACACTTAGACAAGATTTTCACTGAAACACTCGATTGAATTTATTAGTAAACAAAAGATATACTCAAATGCTTTGAGCTCATCAAAATCAAATAGGGTTATGATCAATCACTCCACACTAGCGCAGGGGCCCATAGCGCCACGAGTCGACTCCGACCAAGCCTCGCCCAACTCCGAACTCCGACAGGGCCTCGCCAGTGGGTTCAGGGACCCCTTAGTGGTATAACCCACCCTACTCCTCCAGCGCATCCACGTTGGCAGGCGGCAGGACTGACTCGGCCCTCCAGGCCTCCGCCAACGTTGACTCGGCCCCTCAGGCCTCCGCCAACACCGCTCTATTTGCTTGGACTTCTGATGAGACCTTGACTCCTTAGCAAGAGCTATGGCGCCATTATTATCGCAGTAGAGTGTTATGGCATCTGATGTCATCACGTCCAACTCTGCAATGAATTTCTTGAACCAGAAACCTTCTTTAGCAGCTGCAGAGGCGGCGATGTATTCAGCTTCTATAGTAGAATCAGCAATGATCGGTTGTTTAGAATTTTTCCAATTTACCATACCACCATTGCACAAGAATATATATCCAGTTGTTGACTTCCTATCATCAACATCAGTCATGAAGTCTGAATCTGTGTACCCTTCTACCTTTAACTCTGATGATCCTCCAAAGATCAAGAATAAATCCTTAGTTCTTCTCAAGTACTTAAGAATATTCTTCACAGCTCTCCAGTGTTCTTCACCTGGATTCGACTGATATCTGCTTGTGACACTCACAGCAAGGGCTATATCAGGTCGTGTACATAGCATGGCATACATGAGGCTCCCTATTGCCGATGCATAGGGGATCTTGCTCATGTGTTGTATCTCTTCAGATGTGTTGGGGCACATCTTCTTGGAGAGATGAATTTCATGCCTTAGGGGTAAGAGACCCCTTTTAGAGTTTTCCATGCTGAACCTTTTCAGCACTTCCTCTATGTACATCTTCTATGATAGGCCAAGCATCCTTTTAGATCTATCTCTATAGACCTTTATTTCCAAAATATAAGATGCTTCCCCAAGATCTTTCATGGAGAACTCTTTTGACAACCAGACCTTGACCGAGGTTAGCATGGGAATATCATTTCCTATCAGGAGAATGTCGTCCACGTACAGTACGAGAAATACGACAGCACTCCCACTAACCTTTTTGTAAACACACGGTTCCTCTTCATTTTTGATGAAATCAAACGTTTTGATTGCGTCATCGAAACAAGTGTTCCAACTCCGAGATGCTTGCTTTAGTCCATAGATGGACCTTTGCAGCTTGCAGACCTTGTGATCTCCATCACTGGAAGTGAAACCCAAAGGTTGTTCCATATAGATATCTTCATCAAGATATCCATTCAGAAAAGCAGTTTTCACATCCATCTGCCAAATTTCATAATCATGAAATGCTGCAATGGCAAGCAGTGTACGGATGGATTTTAGCATGGCTATAGGTGAAAAGGTCTCCTGATAGTCAATACCTTCGCGTTGACTATACCCTTTCGCTACCAGCCTTGCCTTAAAGGTCTCTACCTTTCCATCCGAACCTATTTTTCTTTTGTAGATCCATTTACATCCAATAGGTACAATACCTTCTGGTGGATCCACTAAGGTCCAGACCTGGTTGGAATGCATAGAGTCTAACTCTGACTTCATGGCTTCCAGCCATTTCTCGGAATCGATATCTGATATCGCCTCGTTGTAGGTTTTGGGATCCTGTATGTGATCCCTATCTCCCACTAGGAACATTTCCTCGGTATCCTCTTCTAGTATACCTAAGTATCTATCGGGAGGATGGGAGACCCTACTAGATCTGCGAGGTGGTTGAGGGACATCGTATACTGGCTCTGTATGAATGGGTTCGATAGGATCCATGACTCGTTGCTTTTCAGAGACTTTCTCTTCAAGCTCAATTTTCCTCCCACTGCCTCTATCAAGGATAAACTGGTTTTCCAAGAAGATGGCGTGACGGCTCACAAACACATTGTGATCCTGAGACGTAAAAATTGTATCCTAATGACTCTTTAGGATATCCTATAAAACGAGCACTTATGGTCCTAGCCTCTAGCTTGTCCGCCTGTAGTCTTTTGACGTGGGCCGGACATCCCCAAATCTTGAGATGACCAAGACTTGGTTTCTTACCATGCCATATCTCATACGGTGTGATAGGAACGGATTTAGAGGGAACTCTATTCAGTAGATATACTGCGGTAAGTACGGCATCTCCCCAAAGAAACATTGGTAGATCAGTGAAGCTCTCTGACTTTTGCCTTGAATACCACTGAGAGTCGACTCTCGCTTTCTTTGGAGTCGACCTGCAAACCATCGGAGTCGACTCGCGTTTCTCAGGAGTCGACTCGGCTCTCAGGGTCGAGAATTGCTCTCTGACTTTTTGTCTGTAACTCCCTGGAGTCGACTCATACTACTCCAGAGTCGACTCGGCAAGCTTCGGAGTCGACTCGCGCTCTTCAAGAGTCGACTCGTTGACAGGTTTTGAATTGAGTCTTTCTGTTCATCTGTCTGTTCTCAGTCGGAGTCGACTCGTAATGTTCCGGAGTCGACTCGAGCCTGTGCCAGTGCTTCTGATACGCTTGGAGTCGACTCGTAATATTCCGGAGTCGACTCGAGTTTCAGACTTTGGTTCAAATTGACTTCTTAACTTATCCAAAATATCTTGAACCAAATCTAGAAACACTTAGACAAGATTTTTACTGAAACACTCGATTGAATTCATTAGTAAACAAAAGATATACTCAAATGCTTTGAGCTCATCAAAATCAAATAGGGTTATGATCAATCACTCCACAATCTCCCCCTTTTTGATGATGACAGAACATTGAGTATATGTAAAGTGAATTGCACAACAAACAAGAAAATTTATGATAAAATTTTGAAATGAATTCAAGTGTCTGGTTATTTAATTTATCCAAACTTGAAAAGTGTGAAACAATAAATTTCGAAGTTAGAGCTCCCCCTTTCATTTGGAATTATATAAGCCTTCATGTCATGCACTCAATTGTTTGGCTTATATACATTTAATGATTTGGCTTTCTTAAAAATTCAGATTCTCCCCCTCAACATATGCATTCAACTTTGTTTTGATTCTCTGAATTTTCTTTTAATGCATTGAAGTTTTTGAACTTAAATTTTTGGTTTTTAGAGGAAAAAACTGTCAATTTGTTCTTGAGTAGGATTCAACTAATCTCCGAATATCCCTTGAATAGATTCTGGAGATTACTCCATTAGGAGCCCCAACAGAGAGATAATGAGCCTCGAGGTATCAAATCCACTTAGAACAAATTATTGTGTGTTTTAAAAGTTTTTCTTTTTATTGATTTTCATTGATTCCTTTTACATATCCATTACATATTTCTCCCCCTTTTTGTCATCGTATCAAAAAGGAAGCGAGTAGAACACACAAGCAAGTAGAGATCAATTTGAACAATATTGAAGAGAATTTGTCTACTCATTGTATTGATGTATATGTAAGTACATTTGTGAATACAACAAGTAAAGCAGAAAATACATGTCAAAATAAACACAATCAGCTAGGGTCTCCTCGAGGATGTGGCTCCTCCTCTCAGTCTGGACTGCTCCATGAGGAGACCAACTCCGTCCACAACATTCCCTAGCTGGGAGATAATGGCCGAGGTGGCCCTGCTATGTGTCGTGGAGAGCTCAGTCAGAGTCTCCTGAAGTGCATCCAGCTTGGCGATCAGCACATTCGCCAAGCTCTCGGCTCCCTGACTCGTAGTCCTCATATCGTGTCGGATGTCATCGCGCATCTTCCGAGTGTTGCTCGTGACATCGCTCAAGTTGGAGAACTGGGCTTGGATCAGGCTCCTGACGTTGAAGATCTCCTCTCTCAGATGAGCCGTCATCTCGGACACGGCTGATAGAGAGGGAACCAACGCAGAGGAGGGTGCTGGGGCTGGACCTCGGAGCTCCCTCAGCAGGTCGTCCCGAAGATCTCTAACAATCTCCTGCCGCAACTCCCAGAGCTGCTCAGAAGAAAGTCGAACCTCCATGGGCTGAGTAGGTGGAGCTGAGGAGGAGGGTCCGGCTGAGGTGGTGGGAGCTGAGGTGGAGGGAAAGGTAGGAAAGTCTGAATCTGGGTCAGGACTGGGGGAATGTCTGGCAGTATGTGTGGAGGTAGATGATTTCCTAACCCAAGTTCCCTCTACCTTACGAAACCCCATCCTGTGTAGGGTTCCCTCACGCATGCGATCTGTCCATCGCAATGCGCGAGAGGGTTCCCCCTCAGGAATAGGAATCTCGGCCTCCCTAAAAATAAGAGTGTACAACATCCCATAAGGGAGGGTGAGCCTAGGTCTATCTAGTGGCTCACATAAGTATCTATAGATCATCTTGGGGAAGTTGATAGGGGTGTCCTGGAGAATGTAGTACATGAGGGCTAGGTCCCTCTCAGACACAAAATCAAATCGGCCAGTCTTAGGGAACAATGACCTAGAGATGATGCTCAGGAGGAGCCGCATCTCAACTGAAAGTGAGCTAGCGGACACCTCATCTAGGGGGGACTGGGGTGGACTCCCTAGAATGGCCGTAAGGGCCTCAGTCCTATCCTCTGGGTGTGTAGGAGACACCCCTACTTGGGGTAGGTGGAGGATCTGAGCTATGAAATCCTCGGAAATAAATAATGGGACACCCGCTACGGTTCCCTCTATACCCCCATTGCCCCTATGGACAGTACCATAAAACTCCCTAACTAGACCAGGGTATGTAGGGAGATCTAAGGAGCAGAAGAACTCTAAACCCTGGGCTCTCAACCTCTCTCCTATGGTGAAGCCCTCCCGGGAGAGATAGTCAAAATCGACGTATCTCCCGGTGGAGACCGCCTTCCCGGCGCACGGCCGCGAAGGAACCTCCCTCGGTGGGGAACGAGCCGGAGGTTGTGACCTCGCGGGATCGTTCCGAGCCTTGGAACGTCGCTCGGCACCGGTCGCGGGTTGGGGCCTCTTCCGGACAACCGACTTACGAGGCATTTTGACCTAGGGAAGGGGAATGAACCTAAAGAAAGGAGGAAGATCGACGGGAAAAACCCTAAGGGTGGCCGGAGACGATCTAGGAGTCGGCTCTAGGGTTTGTGAACAGTGGCGGCGGTGAATAGAAGTGTTGAGTAAACGCTTGGATTAGGGTTAAAAAGTCGGATCCCGACTGCGAGTCGACTCCTGTAAGTCTCGAGTCGACTCGACTCGAGTCGACTCCAAAATATGCGCGAGTCGACTCCCCTAATGCTGTCATCGACCTTGAGTCGACTCCCGTCTATGGGCGAGTCGAGTCCCCTTATGCGCCTATTGACCTCGAGTCGACTCCCGACTATATGCGAGTCGACTCCCCTTAAGCTGCCATCGATCTCGAGTCGACTCCCGTATATGTGCGAGTCGACTCTCCCTTATGAGCCGACTCTGAAACTTACTCGAGTCGTCTCGAACTCTGGCACGCACCTAAAATTCATGCTATTTTCGTGCCGAATGAGGGACAATCACTAAGTTATGATCTGATTTGATGATCATGGATGAGAAACTCTATATTTAACACAATCTAATCATCAAAATCAATGAACTAGAAGAGAATATCACTAGGATGGATCAATCACTCCTAATCCTCTCCTAAGCACACTAAATCTTTCTTCACTCAAAGGTTTTGTGAAGATATCAGCTAATTGATCATCAGTGCAAACAAATTGAAGTGTCACATCACCATTTATTACATGATCTCTTATGAAGTGATGTCTTATCTCAATATGTTTAGTTCTTGAATGCTGAATTGGATTTTTAGTTAGATTAATGGCACTTGTATTATCACAGTTAATGGGAATTTTATCTTGTTTAATGCCATAATCTTCCAATTGTTGTTTGATCCACATGATTTGAGCACAACAACTCCCGGCTGCAACATATTCAGCTTCAGCAGTAGATAATGCAACCGAGTTTTGTTTCTTGCTAAACCATGAGATTAAGTTTTCTCCTAGGAATTGACATGATCCGTTGGTGCTTTTTCTATCAAGTTTACATCCAGCAAAGTCTGAATCTGTGTATCCTATTAAGTTCAGACTAGATTCTTTAAAATACCATAGACCTATATTCTTTGTTCCTATTAGGTATTTAAAGATTCTCTTGACTGCAATTAGATGAGATTCCTTAGGATTAGACTGATATCTAGCACACATGCAAATACTAAACATGATATCAGGTCTACTTGCAGTGAGATACAATAAAGATCCTATCATACCTCTATATAACTTTTGATCTACAGATTTACCTGACTCATCTTGGTCTAATTTGCATGATGAGCTCATGGGTGTGCTGATTGACTTGTTTCCCTCCATATCAAACTTCTTAAGCATCTCCTTGATGTATCTGGCTTGATTGATGAAGATGCCTTCTTCAGATTGTTTGATTTGAAGCCCGAGAAAATAGTTCAGCTCTCCCATCATGCTCATCTCAAACTCACTCTGCATCAAGTCAGCAAATTCTTCGCAGAGGCGATTGTTAGTAGCACCGAAAATAATATCATCAACATAAATCTGCACTAATAACATATCTTTGTTTTTCTTCTTTAGAAACAATGTTGTATCTACATTTCCCCTAGAGAACTCATGTTCTAGTAAGAATTTGCTAAGCCTCTCATACCATGCTCTAGGTGCTTGTTTCAAACCATAAAGTGCTTTGTTCAGTTTATACATATGATTAGGGTATTGATGATTTTCAAAACCAGGAGGTTGTTCTACATACACCTCCTCATTAATATACCCATTTAAAAATGCACTTTTTACATCCATTTGAAATAATTTGAAATCCTTAGAGCATGCAAATGCTAATAATAATCTAATTGCCTCGAGTCTAGCTACAGGAGCAAAGGTTTCATCAAAATCTATACCTTCTTCTTGATTATACCCCTTTGCTACTAGTCTAGCCTTATTCCTTATTACAATTCCATTTTCATCAAGTTTGTTTTTATATATCCATTTGGTACCTATGATTGAATATTCAGAAGGTCTTTCAACTAGATTCCATACCTTGTTTCTAGTAAATTGGTTTAATTCTTCTTGCATTGCATTTATCCAATTTACATCTTTTTCAGCTTCTTCTATGTGTTTGGGCTCAAAATGTGAGACGAAAGCTAGATGATTGTTTAAGTGCCTAAGAGATGCTCTAGTCCTAACAGGTTGAGATGGATCATCTAGAATTAATTCCTTAGGATGCCCATGAGCAAACCTCCAAGCCTTAGTCAGCCCATGATCCATAATAGCCTTTTGGCTTGATGATGCACCTCCAATTAATTTTTGATTATCATCTTGTAATGTCATCTCATCTATCTTTTCTTCAAGAATTTCAGCATCATCATCAAGATTAACTCTCCTACTAGAAGAGGTATCACTAGAATCATCAAAAACAGCATGTATGGATTCTTCTATAACTAAGGTTCTTTTATTAAAGACTCTATAGGCTTTACTAGTTGTAGAGTACCCCAAGAATATACCCTCATCAGATTTAGAGTCAAATTTTCCTAGATTATCTTTCCCATTATTATGAACAAAACACCTACATCCAAAGACATAAAAATAATTTACCTTTGGTTTTCTGTTTTTCCAAAGTTCATAAGGTGTTTTCTTAATAATGGGTCTCAATAAAACTCTATTTAATATATGACAAGAAGTATTGATGGCTTCTCCCCAAAAGTACTTAGGGAGGTTACTTTCACACAACATAGTTCTAGCCATTTCCTCTAGAGTTCTATTTTTCCTCTCCACAACTCCATTTTGTTGTGGTGTCCTAGGTGCAGAAAAATTATGTGTTATCCCCTTTTTACTACAAAACTCATCAAATAAATGATTTTCAAATTCGGTACCATGGTCACTTCTAATAGCTATTACTGAAGTATCTCTAGCATTTGTTACTTCCTTATGAAATTTCTTAAAGACTGAAAATGCTTGATCTTTATGAGCTAAGAACATAACCCAAGTGTATCTAGAATAATCATCTACAATAACTAGACCAAATTTATTTCCACCTAGACTTGTGGTTCTAGTTGGTCCGAATAGATCCATGTGTAGTAGTTCTAGTGGTCTAGAGGTAGAGACATATTTTATGGATTTAAAGGAGTTCCTTGATTGTTTGCCATATTGACAAGCTTCACATATTTTATTCTTTTCAAACTTTAATTTTGGCAAACCTATCACAGAATCTCTTTTCACTAGTTTAGATATAGTGTCCATGCTTGCATGTCCTAACTTACGGTGCCATAACCAACTAGCATCATTATCCTTAGTTTCATTAACAACTAAACATGGGTTATGTTTGGCAAGATCCTCAAGGTCTACAACATACACATTTCCACGTCTTATTCCTTTAAAAACTAAACTATTGTCATTTGAGTTTGTTATTATGCATAGTGATGGTTTGAACATAACATCATAACCTCTATCACACAATTGACTAATGCTTAATAGATTATGCTTAAGACCATCAACATATCGAACATTATCAATATAAGTTGAAGGGGTAATTTGTACTTTACCTATACCAATGATGTGACATTGGTTATTGTCTCCAAACGTCACAGCACCTCC
This sequence comes from Phoenix dactylifera, assembly GCF_051530095.1. Taxonomy (NCBI): domain Eukaryota; kingdom Viridiplantae; phylum Streptophyta; class Magnoliopsida; order Arecales; family Arecaceae; genus Phoenix; species Phoenix dactylifera. The sequence goes on along the minus strand of NC_143194.1, from coordinate 14,549,297 downwards.
CTTCTTAGCTTCAAGGGTGAAGAATTGATCCTTGTCACCCGTCATGTGTCTTGAGCAGCCACTATCCAAGTACCAACAATTTTTGTCGACCTTGGCTGCAAGACACTCCTACACAAGCAAATCATACAATCTTAGGTACCCAAGTTTTCTTGGGTCCTTCATGGTTAGTAATGTTGGTTCCTTTTGGAACCCAAACCCTTTTAATTTTTCTTTTAGTTTTTTCTTTTCTATAATCGCACACATTTGCTTTATGTCCTAATGTTCCACAGCAAAAACATGTTATTTTCTTAGTTTTGCTTTCTCCTGCTTTAACAAAGAAGTTACTAAGAAGTTTTTGCTTATTTTTAGGTTTATATCCTAAACCAGCTCTATTGAATACAGCTCATTGACTATTAAGTATCATATTCAATTTTTCAGAACTATATGTAAATTTTTCAACCAAAGGTTTGTATTTTTCAAGTTCTTTAGTTAGTGTTTGTTTTTCCGTTTTTAGAATGTTCAAGTCTTTTGTGAGATTCTCGTTTAAGATTTGTTTATTGTTTTTAAGTTCTGAAATTTTCTTAGTTAGTTTTTCATTATCTTTACTCAAGGTATTAGTTTTTTGAATTAAGAGTTGGTTGCTTGTCTTAAGTTCTAAATTTTCTTTGGTGATAAAGTCCTTATCCTTAACTAATTTATCGTATTTATGTAGGTAAGATTGATTAGCTAGCTTTAGCTCTTTATTCTTAAGATTTATAGCCTTATATTCAATCATTAATTCATTAAATGCATCATACAGTTCATCAAAGGTAAAATCTAGATGCGTTTCGGATGTTACCTCATTTTCATTGGCCATGAAGCAGAAATTGGCCTTTTCTTCTTGTTCCTCATCCGATGATGATGATGATGCGTCGGAGTCCGATAGGGTGGAGACAAGGGCTTTCTTCTTCTTGTACTTGCTCCCCTTCTTCAGTAAAGGACACTCAGCTCTGATGTGCCCCGGCTTCTTGCACTCATAACATCTAATCCCCTCATTTTTCCTTTCCTTACCTTTATCCTTGCGGTAGGAATTTGAGGGGCCTCTCCTTTGATGAAAGGACTTCTTTTGGTTGATGAATTTTCTGAACTTGCGCACGAGAAGAGCCTCATCATCATCTCCCTCATGATCTTCTTCTTCACTGCTGCTACTGCAAGATAAGTCTTTGTTAGATGATGTAGATTTGAGAGCTATTACCTTTTTCTTATGGGAGGACTCTTCTTCGCTGTGTTGCTTCATTGTTAGCTCGTGCGTCATTAGGGATCCAAGAAGCTCTTCAAGTGGAAGCTTGTTCAAGTCCTTGGCTTCTTGGAGTGCCGTCACCTTGGCTTCCCATGACCTTGGTAGACAGCGAAGAATCTTTCTGACAAGCTCACTGTTAGTATAATTTTTGCCAAGGCTTTTTAGGCCATTGACAATATCAGTAAATCTAGTGAACATGCAAGTGATTGTTTCATTAGAATCCATCTTAAATAACTCATACTTATGAACTAATATATTTATTTTGGATTCTTTGACTTGATTCGTGCCCTCATGGGTCACTTCAAGTCTATCCCAAATCTCTTTTGCAGAATTGCAAGTAGAGACTCTATTGAATTCATTCCTATCTAGTGCACAGTAGAGCACATTCATTGCTTTGGCATTGAGTTGTGCCTTCCTAAAGTCATTGTCATCCCAATCCTTTTCAAGTTTGGGTACAGTGACACCCTCTACATATATGGATGGAATGTATGGTCCATTTAGTATAATGGTCCACATCTCATAGTCTTGGGCTTGGATAAATATTCTCATCCTAGCCTTCCAATATGAGTAGTCGGATCCATTAAAGAATGGGGGTCTTTGGGTGGACTGGCCCTCAATGTGGGAAGATCCAAATGGGGTTGTCATTTTGATCTTTTACTCTTAGGGTAAAAGAGTTCCTGCTCTGATACCACTTGTTGCCCAGATAGACAATCCAAGAGGGGGGGGTGAATTGGGTTTTAAAATAATTTTGCAATTAAAACGTTTGTGGATGACTAATTAATACTTTTGCAAGATGATTAATTAGTTGCTATGTGCTGTGAGTGAAATGAGAGTAAGAGAGAGAGACACAAGCAATCACAAACACAATGTTTTTATAGTGGTTCGGAGCTAACCCTTGCTCCTATGTCCACTCCCCAAGTCTCACTTGGGAATTCACTATAACCCCTCGGATTACAGCCGGTTGTTTTACAAGCTCACAACCCAACTTGTTGTTTTACGAGGTCACAACAAACTCGGTCGGTTTTCCCAGGCTCACCGACTAGAACCACCCGATTGTTTTCCCGGGATCACAATCGAACCCTTACACGTTGGTTTTACCCTCGGCTCACCAACCAACCTCTACACCCTTGATTCAATCCCCCGATTGAATCAAGTGACAAGAAAACAGTTTATAAAGAATACAGGAATAGCTTCTTGAAAAGCAAATATAAACAATATAACTAAAGAAGAGTTAGAAGCCCTCAAACAGATTTTTAGATTTGAGGAAGGAGGCTTCTCGAACTCTCCAATCTCCTCGTGAGTGGGAAGAAGATTTGCTGTCAGTTGAGGAGCCTTGAATGCGAAGAAGACGTTGGGAGTATGGACTTCAATGCACTTCTTCCTTCTTTCTCTTGTATTTTCTCTAGAGAGGCTTTGGTAGGTGAAAATCCCTTTAGCTTTGAATGGAGTCTCTAGTTATTGCCTTGCTACAGTCCTCTGTGGCTATTTAAGCCATTCCCCACGGAAACTAGCCGTTAGACACACTTTTCTAGCCGTTCTGCACATTCTGCACATCCTGACAATGTGTCCGTTGGGATCGGAGTCGACTCGCGCGATCTGGAGTCGACTCGGCTGTAGCAGGAGTCGACTCATGCTTTTCTGGAGTCGGCTCGGCAACTGTTCCAGGTTTGAATTAAAGTGGTCTTTTCGACTGGGAGTCGACTCGACTTAACCCGGAGTCGACTCCCCAGAGTCTGGAGCTGACTTGGCATTTTTGGAGTCGGCTCATGCCAAGGAATCCATAGATGTATTCTTCAACTTGGCTCACTCGAGTCGACTCGTGAATTCTGGGAGTCGACTCGGTGCTCAGAGCCCGAACTCCCGATCTTCTGTCTTTTGGCTCGTCCAGTCTTGGAGTCGACTCGAACTGTTCCGGAGTCGACTCGGCTCTCAGTATCCGGAAAACAGTCTCTGTCTTTTTGGAGTAGCGCTGCCTTGGAGTCGACTCGAACTTTCTTGGAGTCGACTCGCGTCTCAGAGACAAAAACACTGTCTTCTGTCTTTTGGTGTAGCGCTGTCACGGAGTCGACTCGGGCTTTGCGGGAGTCGACTCGGCTCTCAGTGTCCGAAAATTGCTCTCTGACTTTTGCCTTGAATACCACTGAGAGTCGACTCTCGCTTTCTTTGGAGTCGACCTGCCAACCATCGGAGTCGACTCGCGTTTCTCAGGAGTCGACTCGGCTCTCAGGGTCGAGAATTGCTCTCTGACTTTTTGTCTGTAACTCCCTGGAGTCGACTCATACTACTCGAGAGTCGACTCGGCAAGCTTCGGAGTCGACTCGCGCTCTTCAGGAGTCGACTCGTTGACAGGTTTTGAATTGAGTCTTTCTGTTCATCTGTCTGTTCTCAGTCGGAGTCGACTCGTAATGTTCCGGAGTCGACTCGAGCCTGTGCCAGTGCTTCTGATACGCTTGGAGTCGACTCGTAATATCCCGGAGTCGACTCGAGTTTCAGACTTTGGTTCAAATTGACTTCTTAACTTATCCAAAATATCTTGAACCAAATCTAGAAACACTTAGACAAGATTTTCACTGAAACACTCGATTGAATTTATTAGTAAACAAAAGATATACTCAAATGCTTTGAGCTCATCAAAATCAAATAGGGTTATGATCAATCACTCCACACTAGCGCAGGGGCCCATAGCGCCACGAGTCGACTCCGACCAAGCCTCGCCCAACTCCGAACTCCGACAGGGCCTCGCCAGTGGGTTCAGGGACCCCTTAGTGGTATAACCCACCCTACTCCTCCTGCACATCCACGTTGGCAGGCGGCAGGACTGACTCGGCCCTCCAGGCCTCCGCCAACGTTGACTCGGCCCCTCAGGCCTCCGCCAACATCGCTCTATTTGCTTGGACTTCTGATGAGACCTTGACTCCTTAGCAAGAGCTATGGCGCCATTATTATCGCAGTAGAGTGTTATGGCATCTGATGTCATCACGTCCAACTCTGCAATGAATTTCTTGAACCAGAAACCTTCTTTAGCAGCTTCAGAGGCGGCGATGTATTCAGCTTCTATAGTAGAATCAGCAATGATCGGTTGTTTAGAATTTTTTCAATTTACCATACCACCATTGCACAAGAACATATATCCAGTTGTTGACTTCCTATCATCAACATCAGTCATGAAGTCGGAATCTGTGTACCCTTCTACCTTTAACTCTGATGATCCTCCAAAGATCAAGAATAAATCCTTAGTTCTTCTCAAGTACTTAAGAATATTCTTCACAGCTGTCCAGTGTTCTTCACCTGGATTCGACTGATATCTGCTTGTGACACTCACAGCAAGGGCTATATCAGGTCGTGTACATAGCATGGCATACATGAGGCTCCCTATTGCCGATGCATAGGGGATCTTGCTCATGTGTTGTATCTCTTCAGATGTGTTGGGGCACATCTTCTTGGAGAGATGAATTTCATGCCTTAGGGGTAAGAGACCCCTTTTAGAGTTTTCCATGCTGAACCTTTTCAGCACTTCCTCTATGTACATCTTCTATGATAGGCCAAGCATCCTTTTAGATCTATCTCTATAGACCTTTATTCCCAAAATATAAGATGCTTCCCCAAGATCTTTCATGGAGAACTCTTTTGACAACCAGACCTTGACCGAGGTTAGCATGGGAATATCATTTCCTATCAAGAGAATGTCGTCCACGTACAGTACGAGAAATACGACAGCACTCCCACTAACCTTTTTGTAAACACACGGTTCCTCTTCATTTTTGATGAAATCAAACGTTTTGATTGCGTCATCGAAACAAGTGTTCCAACTCCGAGATGCTTGCTTTAGTCCATAGATGGACCTTTGCAGCTTGCAGACCTTGTGATCTCCATCACTGGAAGTGAAACCCAAAGGTTGTTCCATATAGATATCTTCATCAAGATATCCATTCAGAAAAGCAGTTTTCACATCCATCTGCCAAATTTCATAATCATGAAATGCTGCAATGGCAAGCAGTGTACGGATGGATTTTAGCATGGCTATAGGTGAAAAGGTCTCCTGATAGTCAATACCTTCGCGTTGACTATACCCTTTCGCTACCAGCCTTGCCTTAAAGGTCTCTACCTTTCCATCCGAACCTATTTTTCTTTTGTAGATCCATTTACATCCAATAGGTACAATACCTTCTGGTGGATCCACTAAGGTCCAGACCTGGTTGGAATGCATAGAGTCTAACTCTGACTTCATGGCTTCCAGCCATTTCTCGGAATCGATATCTGATATCGCCTCGTTGTAGGTTTTGGGATCCTGTATGTGATCCCTATCTCCCACTAGGAACATTTCCTCGGTATCCTCTTCTAGTATACCTAAGTATCTATCGGGAGGATGGGAGACCCTACTAGATCTGCGAGGTGGTTGAGGGACATCGTATACTGGCTCTGTATGAATGGGTTCGATAGGATCCATGACTCGTTGCTTTTCAGAGACTTTCTCTTCAAGCTCAATTTTCCTCCCACTGCCTCTATCAAGGATAAACTGGTTTTCCAAGAAGATGGCGTGACGGCTCACAAACACATTGTGATCCTGAGACGTAAAAATTGTATCCTAATGACTCTTTAGGATATCCTATAAAACGAGCACTTATGGTCCTAGCCTCTAGCTTGTCCGCCTGTAGTCTTTTGACGTGGGCCGGACATCCCCAAATCTTGAGATGACCAAGACTTGGTTTCTTACCATGCCATATCTCATACGGTGTGATAGGAACGGATTTAGAGGGAACTCTATTCAGTAGATATACTGCGGTAAGTACGGCATCTCCCCAAAGAAACATTGGTAGATCAGTGAAGCTCATCATGGACCGGACCATATCCAATAGAGTCCGATTTCTCCTCTCTGACACCCCGTTGAGTTGAGGTGTACCCGGAGGTATCCACTGTGAGACTATGCCGTTTTCCTTGACATAGTTCCGGAATTTTTCACTAAGGTATTCTCCTCCTCGATCTGATCGAAGAGCCTTAAGAGGTTTTCCAGTTTGTTTTTCTACTTCATTTCTGAACTCTTTGAACTTTTCAAAAGATTCATATTTGTGTCTCATAAGATACACATACCCATACCGTGAATAATCATCAGTAAAGGTAATGAAGTACGAATAACGTCCCCTGGCTTGCACATCGAATGGGCCACACACATCTGTGTGTATCAGGGTAAGTATTTCAGTGGTCCTCTCCCCATGTCCTACAAAGGGCAATCTAGCCATTTTTTCTTGAAGACAGGACTCGCAAACTGGATATGACTCGGAAGTCAATGAGCCGATAAGCCCATCTTTCTCCATTTTGTTCATTCTATCTTCTCCAATATGGCCAAGCCTGAGGTGCCACAAATATTTTTGGTTTATCTCATTCCTGGATCTCTTGGATCCTTTGGCACTCACTTCTTGCCCCGACACATTTACAGATGCATCCATATGCAAATGATAGAGACTGTCAATCATAAAACCACGTGCGACTATTTTATTTCTGAAATAAATAGAACAGCAGTCTTTGTCAAATGTAAAAACATGACCTTCCTGTGCTAGACATGAAACAGAAATCAAATTTCTGCTAGCAGCAGGTACATAATAGCAGTCTCTAAGTAATAAACTAAAACCAGACGGTAGTCGCAGATGGTAGGTGCCCACAGCCACAGCAGCAACTTTTGCCCCGTTGCCAACCTGAAGGGTTACCGCACCTTCCGCCAGCCTTCTACTTTCCTTTAGACCCTGCATGGTAGTGCACAAATGAGCACTAGAACCAGAATCTATAACCCAACTAGAAGTAGAAGAAACTGTTAGATTAGTTTTAATTATGAGCAAGTCTATACCTTCTGAAGGTGTGCCACCTTTCTTGTTCTTCAGGCTCTCGAGGTATGAAGGACAGTTTCTCTTCCAGTGGCCGTCGACATTGCAGTGGAAACATTTTTCTTTGTCATTAGCCTTTTTCTTTTGAACTTCCTTCTTTGGCTTCTTGTTGTTGCCCAAGGTGACAAGCCAAGAGGGGGGGTGAATTGGTTTCTTTTAATTTTAACTATCTTACTTCTATTAAATGATGAGTTAATAGACTTAAATAAATCACAATACAAACAACAAGAAGTATAGTGGTTCGGTGCTCTCCTTAGCACCTACATCCACTCCCCAAGCGACCCCTTGGGAATTCACTATAATTCCGCGGATTACAGTTGGATTGTTTTCCGGGCTCACAATCCAAAAACCTTTACACTTTGGTTTTCCGGGTTCACCAAAAACCTATGTTGGTTTTACGGGCTCACCAACGAACCTATGTTGGTTTTACGGGCTCACCAACGAACCTTTACAATTGGTTTTCCGGGTTCACCAATCAACCTATTCCGTTGGTTTTGCGGGCTAACCAACCAACCTTTACTAGTAGTTTATCAAACAAAGGAAGAAGATTTAAACTCCTAGATGAGCAAATAAAACAATATAATCTACAAAGAAGAGTTTAGAGAATATTTATCGCTTGATGTGACTTCTCTCTTCTTTGTCAAGGATGCTTCACTCTTCAAGGGTGGATGGAGCTCTTGATGACTCTTTGAATCTGCTCAACCACTTTCTTATGACTCTTGAATGAAGCACTTGGATGAAGAAGATTAGGGCACTTTCTCTTTCTTGTGTACTCTTTGATGTTCTTTGGAAAGGATGTTCTATCTGATGAATAGTGTCACTTTAAATAGTTTCCTACATCCATTGAACAAGCCCCAATGGTTAGAATTCAAAAACTAGCCGTTACTCACTGTTGGAAGGACAAAAAGTACTTCTGCAGAACTAGCCGTTATGCTTCTGCCCGTGTTTGGGTCGGCTCAACCTGTCCTTGGGTCGACCCAACTTTCACTTGGGTCGACTCAAACATTCCTTGGGTCGACCCTCTCAGAAACACAGAAACTTGCAATTTAGCCTTCCTTCACTTGGGTCGACTCAAGCTTGGGTCGACTCAACTTTATCTTAGGTCGACCCTCTCAGTATTTCCAGAGAACTAATTTCTGAGTTATTGAGAAGCTTGATGTTTGGGTCGACTCATGCTTTCCTTGGGTCGACTCAACTTACTGTTCATCTGTGCCATTTTTGCAGAAGTGTGCCAAATGATTTCCTGATGTGCCGGGGTCGACCCAATCATCCTTTGGGTCGACTCAATCCACACTTTGCTGCATCTCAAGGTTAGATTCATTCATATAAACAATGAAATGTATCTTTATCAATTTATACAAATATACTGAGAGTAACAGACTTATAAATGAAGTATCGATTTAACTTATAACATACTCTTGATAATTGCTTGTTAATCATCAAAATAACACTATCATCCTCAATCTCCCCCTTTTTGATGATTACAAAATAAAGAGTATGAGCCTATTGATACTTATCTTAAAATTAGTTTTAAAAGGGCTTAACTTGCTGAATTTCAGCTTTTCAAAATATAAGAGTGAAGTCTCCCCCTATATCATTCAAATGTTGCCAATTTGACTTTTTGAATTGCTCCCCCTTTCATTTATAATTCATTAAAGATGAAGCTCCAAAAATTTGAGATAAAACATGAGTTTCAGGTTATGTATCGAGGTGTGAAAGGTGCGTGCCAAATTCTGAAATTCTATGTGCCAAATTCTGAAATATGATAGAAATTTTTGATTTGATCATTTTCATTGTTACAAATTGCTCCCCCTTAAATGTATATGCTTTCCTATATGATTTTCAATTTGTTTTACAAGTAATTTCTCTTTTCTTACACAATTTCTTATTTCTCCTTGTTATTTCTCTTTCTTTACTTCAACTTCTTATTACTCTTTCTTTACTTCTCCCCCTTTTTGTTATCATCAAATAGGTGCATGGGAAAAGACACAATAAATAACAAACATTCAAACTTCATTAATCAAAATAGGAACATTTTAGTACATTCATGCCAAAAACAAAAGCAATTACAATGTTCCTTAATCAAAGTTTAAAGATACATGATAAACACAAAATACATATGAGAACTAGATATCTAGCCTAGGCTCTAAACAGAAATGCTAATATCAGCCTAGGGAGTATCTAATGGCTGGGATCTAGTCCTCATCCTCCTAGTATACGTGGCGAGGGGAGGTCGAGCCTGGTGAGACTGTGTCTGGCGTGGAGCACGACGAGCTGGATGACTCTGTGCCGAAATCTCTGACTCAGCAGCCTGTGGCACAGATGGTCCATGGGTCTCTCTCTCTCTCCGGAGTGCTCCTATTTGCTGCCTCAGATCACTGATCTCAGCAGACATGATGTCCAATCGGCTCGTCAGCCCATCAGTAATAGTCCTCGCCTGAGCTGTCATAATCTCAGTCATCCTACTCCAGAACTCATCTGTATCTCTCGGAGGAACAGATGACGATTGTGGAGTGATTGATCATAACCCTATTTGATTTTGATGAGCTCAAAGCATTTGAGTATATCTTTTAATTACTAATGAATTCAATTGAGTGTTTCAGTGAAAATCCTGTCTAAGTGGTTCAAGACTTGGTTCATAATTTTTGGATAAGTTAAGAAGTCAGTTTGAACCAAAGTCTGAGACTCGAGTCGACTCCCGAGTTTCACGAGTCGACTCCAAGCGTATCAAGTTCACTGGCACGAGCTCGAGTCGACTCCAGGGTAGTAAGAGTCGACTCCAAGCAGACACAGGCAGAAAAGTCAGAGAGCAGTTTTCGGGTCTGAGATTCGAGTCGACTCCAGTGGAACGCGAGTCGACTCCAATGGTTGGCAAGTCGACTCCAAAGAAAGCATGAGTCGACTCTCAGCGGAACACAAAGAAAAAGTCAGAGAGCATTTTTATGGACTCTGAGATTCGAGTCGACTCCCGCAATACGCGAGTCGACTCCAAGACACCGCGACCCCAAGACAGACAGAAAACCAAGTTACTGCCTCTGAGATTCGAGTCGACTCCCAGACAGCTCGAGTCGACTCCAAGACAGCTTCACGTCAAAAGGCAGAAGACCAACTTTCGGAAACTGAGCCGAGTCGACTCCAAGGAAGTTCGAGTCGACTCCAAGACTGGACGAGCCAAAAGACAGAGGATCGGGAGTTCGGGCTCTGAGATTCGAGTCGACTCCCAGGACAATCGAGTCGACTCGAGTGGACAAAATTCAAAATTGGATCCACGGACTTCAGTGGATGAGCCGACTCCAAAATTGCCAAGTCAGCTCCAAAAGTTGGCGAGTCGACTCCGGGTCAAGACGAGTCGACTCCCAGTCGTGAAGGCAACTTTAATTCAAATTTGGAACAGTTGCCGAGTCGACTCCGGAAAAGCTTGAGTCGACTCCCGCTACAGCCGAGTCGACTCCTGATCGCGCGAGTCGACTCCAACCCACCAACGGACATATTGTCAGGCTGCGCAGAGTGTGCAGAACGGGTAGAAAAAGCACTCTAACGGCTAGTTTCCGTGGGGGTTGGCTTAAATAGCCACAGAGGACTGTAGCAAGGCAGAGAACAACCATTCCACTCCAACTAATCAAGCATTCAAGCTCTGCAACGTGCTCTTCAACGAAAAAGAGGAAGATCTGCATTTACTGCTTCCAACTACATCTTTCCAGCAATTAAAGCCTCCTTCTCCTGCATTCAAGTCGACTACTCTTTCAAGAGGAGACCAGAAGTTTAAGAAGCCATTCCTCATCTCCAATCTAAAAGCGTTTGAGGCTTCTTAACTTCATTTATTGTTCATATTGTTTTCATCTGCTTTTTGAGAAGCTCATTTTCTGTTTTCTTTCTACAACTTGTATTTACTTGGTTTAATCGGGGATTGAATCAAGGGGATTGAGGTTGGTTGGTGAGCCGAGTTAAAACCAACGTGTGTAAGGGTTTGATTGTGATCCCGGAAAAACAATCGGGGCGGTTCTAGTCGGTGAGCCTGGAAAAACCGACCGAGTTCGTTGTGAGCTCGTAAAACAACAAGTTTGGTTGTGAGCTTAGAAAACAACCGGCTGTAATCCAAGGGGGTTATAGTGAATTTCCAAGTGAGACTTGGGGAGTGGACGTAGGAGCAAGGGTTAGCTCCGAACCACTATAAAACCTTGTGTTTGTGTTGGATTGTCTCTCTTCTTCTTCCCCTCACATCACTCACAGCACTTAGCATTAATTAAATAACTTGCAATAGTTTTTAATTAGTCAACCACATCGTTTTAATTATCTAAATTATTTTAAACCCAATTCACCCCCCCCCCCCCCTCTTGGGTTGTCTATCTGGGCAACAAGTGGTATCAGAGCCTAAACTCTTCCACCCAAGAGTTAAAAGATCAAAATGACAACCCCATTTGGATCTTCCCACATTGAGGGTGGTGGGGACACCAATGAGCCAGCATCACTTTGGTTTGACTGCTAGTCCACATTTCTTGTGTCGTCCAGTTTTTATTTTATTTCTCTAGTTATTTATTTAAGTCAAGTTCGTGTCAGGTCCAATCCAATTCAAGTCCAGTTTAAATAATGTTGTTCAAGTCAATGTCAGTCCAGCCTAAATAGTATTGAGTCCATGTCATAATAAGGTCTACATTCAAAATGAACCATCCCAAGCACCAGCCGGTTCACTCAAGACCGATTCCCCTGTTTTGTTCCAAAGCCGTACTCATCTTCCAAGCACCAGCCGGTTCACTCAAGACCGGTTCCCCTGTTTTGTTCCAAAGCCGTACTCATCTTCCAAGCACAGCCGGTTCCAAGGAGGTTTCTTCCCAACCGAATGAAGCTCCAAGTATTCTTCCCCAAGTCGGTTCTCTCCCAGCTCCAGCCGAAGAAGACGAAGAGGCGAAAAGAAAACCGAAGCCAAGTCCATCGCCGACGGATCATCTTCTACTCCAGCCGGTTCTTCTTCCCAAGCCGATTCGCTCCCAGTTCCAGCCGACGAAGATGAAGAGGTGGAAAACCAAAGGAAACCCATTCGACTCCAACGCCTTTCAGCCGTTCCTTGAAGAATCCCAAGGGGCATCCCTTCTTCATCCCAAAATACCCACCAGGTTCATCCATCAAAGCCAGTCCTGCCGTTGCAAATGGAGAAGCCCATGCTGAAATCCAACGCTGGAATCTTTCAACGCCTCGTTCTTCCAGCTTCTACGATTCCTTGGACGTTTATTTTCCCATCGATGCATCAATGTATCAGCCGGTTATGAGTCCATTTATTCCTTCATTATCATGTAATTGGTTGCCCTGCCTATAAAAGGGATTTATCTTGTTATGTTTGGGAGATGAAGAAAATGAATGAAAAAAGAAGAGAGGCTGTTTGATGAATTGCCTGAAAGAAGTTTGGTGTCCAATCCCAAGATCCTATTTTCCTCCCTTCTCTAAAGTCCTTCTCTTCTAAGTGAACGCGGCGTTCCCTGACTTCCACAACTTCCTCTAGCGCAGGCGGCGCTCCTCATCCGGCTTCCCATTCCCTCTTCCGGACTTCATCCCGATCCGACGAATCTTCGTCCGGATTATTTATCCTTTGAATAGATTATTGTGTTTTGTTTTCCCAAACATCCTGCTACCTCAACTAACCCAGGACTTCTGTTCCAGATCTTGTCGGTTTCCTCCATCCGTCTCAACGAAGGGCGACCCGTCAGCGAATCAGGACCCTGGACTTGCCTCCCTCTTCCAGGATTTTTTTTCTCGAGCATCGTGTCCGTGTGATCCTTCCACTAAAATTCTGAGTAAGTCGTTATTGGATTTAGTTTAAGTTCCCAAATTTTTATGCTTAACAGCAGGAAATAAAAGTAGAACAAAGTGCCCTAATTATGTGTTGATTTCCTAATCAACAACGATCCTTCTTCTAAATTTATTAAAGGAACTGATCAATTGTCGGTAGTTTCTTACAGTAAATTCGATTTTAATATAATCATCTGATAGCTGTTAGATTTGAGTTGGCTAATAGTTTATGAATTGGATTGCTGAAATCTAATTAAAAAAAAAATTAAAAAAAAAAAAGAAATTTTAGATTGCATGCATTGATCCTGTTCCACATCAATTTGGTATCAGAGCCATAGGTCTCGAGTTCGAAACCCAGGCATCACGTTGGGGGGGGGGGATTGTTGGCGGAGGCCTGAGGGGCCGAGTCAACGTTGGCGGAGGCCTGGAGGGCCGAGTCAGTCCCGCCGCCTGCCAACGTGGATGCGCTGGAGGAGTAGGGTGGGTTATACCACTAGGGGGTCCCTGAACCCACTGGCGAGGCCCTGTCGGAGTCCGGAGTTGGGCGAGGCTTGGTCGGAGTCGACTCGTGGCGCTATGGGCCCCTGCGCTGGTTTAAGGAAATAAAGTTGCGCCTTCACTAATACCTGCGGGTTTTGGTGTAATGGTAGCGCTTGATCCTGACAATTGGTATCAGAGCCACATCAATTTGGTATCAGAGCCAGGTTCTAAAAAAAAAATTAGGGCACCATTTTCATGCATTATTGCAGAACTTAGGATTACTAGGCACCAATTTTAATCTTTTCGCATCCTTTTCTGAGTATAGTTTATTTGGGCATCAACATTAAGATTAAAAGTTTTTTTTTTAGCTAGTTTGTTTGATCAACTATGCAAATGCAATTTAATGACATGACATAAAATGATAAAAAAAAAAATTCTTGATTGTTGCATATGAGCATTTGCATAAAATAATCTAAGGGCTGAACCCATTAACAAGATAAGGTCGGGATTTCATCACTCGTCCTTAGCCCAAAAATCATCCCCGTGCATAAAATCCTAAGCCTAATTAAAATCAATTAGACGTTGGCCCCTAAGGATAATCGAGCTCAATAGGATGAAGACCACTGAAAGTTGCACCAATTTCGCGCTATGATCCCGGTCGATGTCTAGGCAAGCTTTGTCCCTTTAAGTGATTAAAGGGAGACAGTCTCTGTTCGAGGAAAGTGGGTTTTAAGTGGGACCTTTGCTACATGCAACGTGACCCCTCCACTTACCTGGGAGCTTACCTGGTCGACTAGGTTATTAGACCGGATTGGAGGCTTAAGTGTACTCTTCAACTCAGTTAGGAGCTGTCTAGAATTTTTAGGGAAAATCTTAGAAATTGTTGGGTGATGCATGTGTTTGCTTTATTGTATTAGGGTGTTTGTGTAAAAAAAAAAAAAAAAAAAAATTTCAAAGAAAAGCTACCCAAACTCCATGACTACCAGATCCGGAACTAGTTATCAACCAGACGAGCCTGAGTCCAGTCGTGGGATGGACCCTGACATCAGCTCAATCCTTAGAGAAATTAATGAGAAGCTAGGAAGGTTATGTACCCGAGTCGATGCCTTAGAAGAATACCAAGATAGGGGTAGTCCTTCCCTAGCCAATAACCCAAGAGAAAGAATTGATCATCCACTCTTTGATCGGAACCACCAACATTAAATGACTATCCCAGGAATAGGCAAAACTTTGACAGAAATCACAATCGTCCACTAGATGACTATCCCAGAGAAAGGCCCCATCACAATGAAAGAGGTCGTGATCCTATAAATCAACCTCTTAATGATCACCGTGACATCGATGACCGTATACTTCGTAGTGTCAGAATTGAGGCACCCAGCTTCGTAGGCCGCATGGACCCTCATGAGTATCTTGACTGGGAGTCAGATATGAATCATTATTTCGAATGGTACGACATGTCTGAAGAGCGAAAAATTCGATTTGCAAAAATGAGGCTTCTCGGTCAAGCCAAATATTATTGGCAGAATGTGGAACGTCTAATTTTACATAGGAGACAGGAACCCATCCGAACCTGGGATGAAATGAAGGATAAACTCAGGGAGAAATACCTACCTACTTCCTATCAACAACGTCTCCTTGATCAATGGCAGACCTTGACCCAGGGAAACAAATCAGTCACCGACTACATCGCCAAGTTTGATGAGTATCTCATGCGATGTCATGTCAATGAGGATCCCTCTGTCACCCTTTCCCGATTTCGTGCCGGGTTAAGAAATGACATTCAACGAGAGCTTTTTATGCGAGAGGTCTATAGTCTAGAGCAGGCATATCAATTAGCTCAGGATTATGAGAGATTCCAAAGAATGCCAATCACTCGACCCAGTGAACCTAGAAACTCGAGTATACTAGGTCCTAGACCCGAACCACAACAAGTCCCCAGAACTAATCCAAATCCTACCTCAACCACTAGACCTCCATTAGTTGCTCCTCCACCCAGGAAAGAAGACCGAGGCAAAGGCACCCTGAATGAAGGACGTAGGGAGGGTAGCTCAAGGGGTAGATGTTTCAACTGTCATGGAATTGGACATTTTGCAAACCAGTGCCCTTCTCGTGCCCTACATATTGGGGAGATCGAAGAGGAACACCCTGGGGAAACTGTAGAAGACGAAGAAATTCACATAGCTGATCCTGAACTAGCCGAGGGATTCGATGAACCAAATTTCACTGAAGAAACTGAACCTGAAGTTAGGATAAACGTACTAAGATGTACCCTGACACAATCAAAGGAATGTGAAGATTGGCGAAGAACTACAATTTTTCATACCTACATAAACAATGAGAACAAGGTCTGTAAAATTATCATTGACAGTGGAAGTTGCATCAACGCAGTTTCCACTGATACGATTTCCAAGCTTGGACTAACACCCGTCGACCACCCCAGTCCCTACAAGGTCGCCTGGCTAGACACTTCATCCATACCTGTTAGATACCGTTGCAAGGTACCCATTAAGTTTCAATCTTACCAAGAAGAAATTTGGTGCGACGTTCTTCCCATGGACGTCGGAAGCATTATTTTAGGACGACCTTGGTTATTCGATCAAAATGCCACGCTTTTTGGTCGAACAAATACTTGTTCATTCATGCACAAAGGCAAGAAAATCACACTATACCCTTCGCCACCAAAAAAGCCAAAGGATAGTAACCCAATAAAACCAAAAGAGGAAGAACAACCCAAGGGATTACACCTGATCAACGCAAAAGAACTAGAAAGAGACATCAAAGAAAGCCCTTCTGTGTGGGTTTTAGCTGTTAAAGAAGTTAGTCTGAAAGAAACAAGCCCAATTCCAGAAGAAATGACTAGTCTTCTTAAAGAATTTGAGGAAATCATTCCAGAGGAACTTCCTGATCAACTACCACCTATGAGGAACATACAACACGCAATAGACCTAGTCCCAGGAGCGACCCTACCAAATGCCCCTCACTATCGGCTCAACCCTACCGAACATGCCGAGTTGAAACGTCAAGTCGAAGAACTCCTAAGAAAAGGATTCATTAGGGAAAGTTTAAGCCCATGTGCCGTACCTGCCCTTTTAACTCCAAAAAAAGATGGAACTTGGAGAATGTGTATTGATAGTCGGGCAATTAACAAGATCACAATACGATATCGATTTCCAATTCCCCGACTAGACGACATGCTAGATATGATCTCTGGATCGAATATATTTTCTAAAATTGATCTTAAAAGTGGCTACCATCAGGTTAGAATCAGACCAGGAGACGAGTGGAAGACCGCATTTAAAATAAAGGATGGACTATATGAGTGGTTAGTAATGCCATTCGGTCTGTCAAATGCTCCCAGCACTTTCATGAGACTAATGACTCAAGTACTACGACCTTTCATGGGAACATTTGTTGTTGTCTACTTTGACGACATCCTCATTTACAGTAAAACAAAGGAGGAACATCTAGACCACCTTCGGCAAGTTTTCCAGACGCTTAGATCCGAAAGCCTATTTATCAACCTTAAGAAATGTGAGTTTATGACTACACGTGTTACATTCTTAGGATTTGTTGTGACTCCAGATGGACTATCTGTAGATTCTGAAAAGGTGAGTGCAATCAAGAATTGGCCCGTACCCCAGAATGTGCATGAAGTAAGAAGTTTTCATGGGTTAGCCACCTTTTACCGTAGATTTATTAAAGGATTCAGCACAATCATGGCACCAATTACAGATTGTATTCGTAAGGGAGCCTTTGAGTGGACTAAGGCTAGTAATCGCGCTTTTGAGGAGATAAAGACTTTAATGACCAGTGCACCTGTGTTACGACTTCCTGATTTTTCTAAAGTCTTTGAAGTCGCATGTGACGCATCAGGTGTAGGAATTGGTGGAGTCCTAAGTCAAGACAAACACCCTGTGGCCTATTTTAGTGAAAAACTAAATGAAACCAGGCGCAAATACTCCACCTACGATAAGGAATTTTATGCCATAATTCAAACTCTTAAATTCTGGAGGCACTACCTACTACCACAAGAATTCATTTTATATTCAGACCATGAAGCCCTCAGATTCCTTAGTTCACAAAAGAAATTAAATCCTAGACATGGCAAATGGGTTGAATTTTTACAATCATACACTTTTGTATTAAAACATCGTTCCGGTGTAGATAATCGAGCTGCTGACGCGTTATCTCGAAAGGCAAACCTGTTGTCAGTAGTCAGTATTCAAGTCACTGGATTTGAAAAATTAAAAGAAGAATATGATAACTGTCCTGATTTTGGAAAAATCATGTCTGCACTCCAACAAGGAACTTCGAAAGAGATAGATAAGTATTCCCTACAAGAGGGGTACCTTTTCCTGAATAATAAATTATGTGTCCCGCATACGTCTGTTCGAGATTTTTTAATTTGGGAATTACACGCTGGGGGATTGTCTGGTCATTTTGGGAAGGCCAAAACTATTGAAGCCGTAGAGCGTCAATTCTACTGGCCCAGTTTGAAGCGCGACGTTGCCAAAATTGTGGCTCAGTGTCGAATCTGTGCTGTTGCCAAACAGCAAAGACAGAATACGGGATTATACACTCCACTTTCAATACCTGAATATCCCTGGAAAGATGTCAGTATGGATTTTATTCTAGGATTACCACGGACTGCCAAGGGACATGACTCCATCTTTGTGGTTGTAGACAGATTTTCGAAAATGGCTCATTTCCTGCCCTGTTCTAAAACCTTCGATGCCTCTCAAGTTGCCCGGATATATTTTAACGAAATCGTTCGTCTACATGGGTTACCCGAATCCATTGTATCAGACCGAGATGTCAAGTTTGTCAGTTATTTCTGAAAAACTTTATGGCATCTAATGGGGACAAAGTTAAAATTTTCATCTGCATATCATCCTCAGACTGACGGTCAAACCGAAGTCGTAAATAGAAGTCTGGGTAATTTACTTCGGTGTTTAGTAGGTGAAAATATGAAAACTTGGGATCTTTTACTACCTCGAGCCGAATTCGCATATAATAGTTCCGTCAATAGAACTATTGGCATGAGTCCATTTGAGGTTGTTTACGGTCAGCACCCTAGAAAACCTGTTGATCTCATTCCATTACCCATGCATTCCAGGACATCTGAGTCAGCTGAGTCATTTGCACAACATATTAGAGATCTGCATAAAGATATTATAAAAAAATTAAATATCAGCAATCGAATTTATAAACAATTAGCAGATTCACATCGCCGGACATCTGATTTAGCTGAAGGTGATTATGTTATGATACGAATTAGACCAGAACGATTTCCTTCTGGAACTGTTAAGAAATTGCATGCACGAGGAGCAGGTCCTTTTAAAATTTTAAAGAAGATCGGATCAAATGCATTTGTGGTAGATTTACCACCAGATTTTGGCATTAGTTCTACCTTTAATATCTCTGATTTGGTTAAGTATAAAAAGCCAATAACGATACCCAGTGAGCCATTTGAGCCTAATCCCTCCTTTGAGAGTGAACCCATACCTGAGTGTCCACGGCCAAAGTTTTCCAAGAAACACGATCGCATTGAGAGGATCCTGGACGAGCAGATTATTTCTACTAGGAGGAAAGGCTACCAGAGATACCTAGTTCGTTGGCACGGTCGGCCAGAGTCTGATGACACATGGATAACCCGAGAGGAACTGCAGCAGATTGATCCAGACATTCTTGAGCACTATCAAAGCCAGAAACAACTTCCTTCAACGGAGTTGAATTTTCTCCAGTCCGGGAGAATTGGTGGGGACACCAATGAGCCAGCATCACTTTGGTTTGACTGCTAGTCCACATTTCTTGTGTCGTCCAGTTTTTATTTTATTTCTCTAGTTATTTATTTAAGTCAAGTTCGTGTCAGGTCTAATCCAATTCAAGTCCAGTTTAAATAATGTTGTTCAAGTCAATGTCAGTCCAGCCTAAATAGTATTGAGTCCATGTCATAATAAGGTCTACATTCAAAATGAACCATCCCAAGCACCAGCCGGTTCACTCAAGACCGATTCCCCTGTTTTGTTCCAAAGCCGTACTCATCTTCCAAGCACCAGCCGGTTCACTCAAGACCGGTTCCCCTGTTTTGTTCCAAAGCCGTACTCATCTTCCAAGCACAGCCGGTTCCAAGAAGGTTTCTTCCCAACCGAATGAAGCTCCAAGTATTCTTCCCCAAGTCGGTTCTCTCCCAGCTCCAGCCGAAGAAGACGAAGAGGCGAAAAGAAAACCGAAGCCAAGTCCATCGCCGACGGATCATCTTCTACTCCAGCCGGTTCTTCTTCCCAAGCCGATTCGCTCCCAGTTCCAGCCGACGAAGATGAAGAGGTGGAAAACCAAAGGAAACCCATTCGACTCCAACGCCCTTCAGCCGTTCCTTGAAGAATCCCAAGGGGCATCCCTTCTTCATCCCAAAATACCCACCAGGTTCATCCATCAAAGCCAGTCCTGCCGTTGCAAATGGAGAAGCCCATGCTGAAATCCAACGCTGGAATCTTTCAACGCCTCGTTCTTCCAGCTTCTACGATTCCTTGGACGTTTATTTTCCCATCGATGCATCAATGTATCAGCCGGTTATGAGTCCATTTATTCCTTCATTATCATGTAATTGGTTGCCCTGCCTATAAAAGGGATTTATCTTGTTATGTTTGGGAGATGAAGAAAATGAATGAAAAAAGAAGAGAGGCTGTTTGATGAATTGCCTGAAAGAAGTTTGGTGTCCAATCCCAAGATCCTATTTTCCTCCCTTCTCTAAAGTCCTTCTCTTCTAAGTGAATGCGGCGTTCCCTGACTTCCACAACTTCCTCTAGCGCAGGCGGCGCTCCTCATCCGGCTTCCCATTCCCTCTTCCGGACTTCATCCCGATCCGACGAATCTTCGTCCGGATTATTTATCCTTTGAATAGATTATTGTGTTTTGTTTTCCCAAACATCCTGCTACCTCAACTAACCCAGGACTTCTGTTCCAGATCTTGTCGGTTTCCTCCATCCGTCTCAACGAAGGGCGACCCGTCAGCGAATCAGGACCCTGGACTTGCCTCCCTCTTTCAGGATTTTTTTTCTCGAGCATCGTGTCTGTGTGATCCTTCCACTAAAATTCTGAGTAAGTCGTTATTGGATTCAGTTTAAGTTCCCAAATTTTTATGCTTAACAGCAGGAAATAAAAGTAGAACAAAGTGCCCTAATTATGTGTTGATTTCCTAATCAACAACGATCCTTCTTCTAAATTTATTAAAGGAACTGATCAATTGTCGGTAGTTTCTTACAGTAAATTCGATTTTAATATAATCATCTGATAGCTGTTAGATTTGAGTTGGCTAATAGTTTATGAATTGGATTGCTGAAATCTAATTAAAAAAAAAATTAAAAAAAAAGAAATTTTAGATTGCATGCATTGATCCTGTTCCACATCAGAGGGTCAGTCCACCCAAAGACCCCCTTTCTTTAATGAATCCGACTACTCATACTGGAAGGCTAGGATGAGAATATTCATCCAAGCCCAAGACTATGAGATGTGGACCATTGTAGTAAATGGCCCATACATCCCATCCATATATGTAGAGGGTGTCAAGGTACCCAAACTAGAAAAGGATTGGGATGAACATGACATGAGGAAGGCACAACTAAACTCTAAAGCTATGAATGTGTTTTATTGTGCCTTGGATAGAAATGAATTCAATAGGGTCTCTACTTGCAACTCTGCAAAAGAGATTTGGGATAGACTTGAAGTGACCCATGAGGGCACGAATCAAGTTAAAGAATCCAAAATTAATATATTGGTTCATAAGTATGAACTATTTAAAATGGATTCTAATGAGACAATCACTAGCATGTTCACTAGGTTTACTGACATTGTCAATGGCCTAAAAAGCCTTGGCAAGAGCTATACTAACAGTGATCTTGTCAAGAAAATACTTCGCTGCCTACCAAGGTCATGGGAAGCCAAGGTGACGGCAATCCAAGAAGCTAAAGACTTGAACAAGCTTCCACTTGAAGAGCTCCTTGGATCCCTAATGACTCACGAGCTAACCATGAAGCAACACAGCGAAGAGGAGTCCTCCCACAAGAAAAAGGTAATAGCTCTTAAGTCTACTTCATCTAACAAGGACTTGTCTTGCAGTAGCAGCAGTGACGAAGAAGAGAATGAGGAAGATGATGGTGAGGCTCTTCTTGTGCGCAAGTTCAAGAAATTCATCAACCACAAGAAGTCCTATCATCAAAGGAGAGGCCCCTTAAATTCCTACCGCAAGGACAAAGGTAAGGAAAGGGAAAATGAGGGGATTGGGTGTTACGAGTGCAAGAAGCCGGGTCACATAAGAGCTGAGTGCCCCTTACTGAAGAAGGGGAGTAAGTACAAGAAGAAGAAGGCTCTTGTCACAACACTATCCGACTCCGACTCATCATCCTCCTCATCAGATGATGAACAAGAAGAGAAGGCCAATTTCTGCTTCATGGCCAATGAAAACGAGGTAACTTCCGATACGCATCCTGATTTTTCTTTTGATGAACTTTATGATGCATTTAATGAATTAATGGTAGAATATAAGGCTATAAATCTTAAGAATAAAGAACTGAAAATAGCTAATCAATCATACCTACATAAATACGATAAATTAGTTAAGGATAAGGATTTAATCACCAAAGAAAATATAGAACTTAAAACAAGCAACCAACTTTTAACTCAAAAGACTAACACCTTAACTAAAGATAATGAAAAACTAACTAAGGAATTTTCAGAACTTAAAAAATATAAACAAACCTTAGATAAGGATCTTACAAAAGAACTTAATGATCTAAAAGCAGAAAATCAAACACTAACTAAAGAACTTAACAAATACAAACCCTTAGTTGAAAAATTTACATATAGTTCTGAAAAATTAAACATGATACTAAATAGTCAACGAGCAGTATTTAATAAAGCGGGTTTAGGGTATAAACCAAGAAATAAACAAAAACTTCTTAGTAACTTCTTTGTTAAAGCTGGAGAAACTAAAACTAAGAAAATAACCTGCTTTTGTTGTGGAACTATCGGACATAAGGCAAATGCATGTGACTATAGGAAAAGTAAAACAAAAAGGAAAATTAAAAGGGTATGGGTTCCAAAAGGAACCAACTTGACTAACCATGAAGGACCCAAGAAAACTTGGGTACCTAAGATGACATGATTTGCTTGTGTAGGAGTGTCTTGCAGCCAAGGTCAACAAAAACTGCTGGTATTTGGATAGTGGCTGCTCAAGGCACATGACGGGTGATAAAGATCAATTTTTCACCCTTGAAGCCAAGAAGGGAGGTGCTGTGACTTTTGGAGACAACAACCAAGGTCACATCATTGGTATTGGTAAAGTTCAAATCACCCCTTCTACTTTTATTGATAATGTTAGATATGTTGATGGTCTTAAGCATAACCTATTAAGCATTAGTCAATTATGTGATAAAGGGTATGATGTTATGTTTAAACCATCACTGTGCATTATAACAAACCCTAATGACAATAGTTTAGTTTTTAAAGGAATTAGACGTGGAAATGTATATGTTGTAGACCTAGAAGATCTTGCAAAACATAACCAATGTCTAGTTGTAAATGAAACTAAAGATAATGATGCTAGTTGGTTATGGCACCGTAAGTTAGGTCATGCAAGCATGGACACAATAACTAAACTAGTTAAAAGAGACTCCGTGATAGGTTTGCCAAAATTAAAATTTGAAAAGAACAAAATATGTGAAGCATGTCAATTTGGCAAACAATCTAGGAACTCTTTTAAATCCATAAAATGTGTCTCTACCTCTAGGCCTCTAGAATTATTACACATGGACCTATTTGGTCCAACTAGAACAACAAGCCTAGGTGGAAATAAATATGGTCTAGTTATAGTAGATGATTACTCTAGGTACACATGGGTCATGTTCCTAGTGCATAAGGATCAAGCATTTTCTATGTTTAAGAAGTTCCATAAGGAAGTAACAAATGCTAGAGAGTCTTCAGTCATAGCCATTAGAAGTGACCATGGTACCGAATTCGAAAATCAGTCATTTAATGAATTTTGTAGTAAGAAGGGGATAACCCATAATTTCTCAGCACCTAGGACACCACAACAAAATGGAGTGGTGGAAAGGAAGAATAGAACACTAGAGAAAATGGCTAGAACTATGTTATGTGAAAGTAACCTCCCTAAGTACTTTTGGGGAGAAGCCATTAATACCTCTTGTCACATACTAAATAGAGTTCTATTGAGACCCATTATAAAGAAAACACCTTATGAACTGTGGAAAAACAGAAAACCAAAGGTTAATTATTTTCATGTTTTTGGATGTAGATGTTTTGTGCATAATAATGGGAAAGATAATCTAGGGAAATTTGACCCTAAATCTGATGAAGAAATATTCTTAGGTTATTCTACAACTAGTAAAGCCTATAGAGTCTTTAATAAAAGAACCTTAGTTATAGAAGAATCTATATGTGTTGTTTTTGATGACTCTAGTGACGTCTCGTCTAGTAAGAAGGTTAATTTTGATGATGATGTTGAAATACTTGAAGAAAAGATAGATGAGATGGGATTACAAGATGATAATCAAAAGTTGATTGAAGGAGAATCATCAAGCCAAGAGGCTATTGTGGATCATGGGCTAACTAAAGCTTGGAGGTATGCTCATGGGCATCCTAAGGAACTAATTCTAGATGATCCATCTCAACCCGTTAGGACTAGAGCATCCCTTAGGAATTTGAATAACCATCTAGCTTTTGTTTCACACTTTGAGCCCAAACATATAGAAGAAGCCGAAAATGATGTAAATTGGATAAATGCAATGCAAGAAGAACTAAACCAATTTACTAGAAACAAAGTGTGGAATCTAGTAGAGAGACCTTCTGAATATCCAATTATTGGTACTAAATGGATTTATAAAAATAAACTTGATGAAAATGGAATTGTTATAAGGAATAAGGCTAGACTAGTAGCAAAGGGGTATAATCAAGAAGAAGGTATAGATTTTGATGAAACCTTTGCTCCCGTAGCTAGACTGGAGGCGATTAGACTACTATTAGCATATGCATGCTCTAAGGACTTCAAACTATTTCAAATGGATGTAAAAAGTGCATTTTTAAATGGGTATATTAATGAGGAGGTATATGTAGAACAACCTCCTGGTTTTGAAAATCATCAATACCTTAATCATGTATATAAACTGAACAAAGCACTTTATGGCTTAAAACAAGCACCTAGAGCATGGTATGAGAGGCTTAGCAAATTTCTATTAGAACATGAATTCTCTAGGGGAAATGTAGACACAACATTATTTCTGAAAAAGCAAAATAAAGATATGTTATTAGTACAGATTTATGTTGATGATATCATTTTCGGTGCTACTAACAATCGCCTCTGCGAAGAGTTTGCTGATTTG
Organism: Phoenix dactylifera; assembly: GCF_051530095.1. NCBI lineage: Eukaryota > Viridiplantae > Streptophyta > Magnoliopsida > Arecales > Arecaceae > Phoenix > Phoenix dactylifera. The sequence continues at coordinate 14,524,503 of NC_143194.1, read as the reverse complement.
ATGCAGAGTGAGTTTGAGATGAGCATGATGGGAGAGCTGAACTACTTCCTCGGGCTACAAATCAAACAGTCAGAAGGAGGCATCTTCATCAATCAAGCCAAATATATCAAGGAGATGCTCAAGAAGTTTGATATGGAGGGAAACAAATCAATCAGCACCCCCATGAGCTCATCATGCAAGTTAGACCAAGATGAATCAGGTAAATCTGTAGATCAAAAACTTTATAGAGGTATAATAGGATCTTTACTGTATCTTACTGCAAGTAGACTTGATATTATGTTTAGTGTGTGCATGTGTGCTAGATATCAGGCTAATCCTAAAGAATCACACCTAGCTGCAGTTAAGAGAATTTTTAAATACTTAATAGGAACTAAGAACATAGGGCTATAGTACTCTAAAGAATCTAGCCTAAACTTAATAGGATACACAGATTCAGACTTCGCTAGATGTAAGCTTGATAGAAAAAGTACCAGCGGGTCGTGTCAATTTCTAGGAGAAAATCTTATCTCATGGTTTAGCAAGAAACAAAACTCGGTTGCATTGTCTACTGCTGAAGCTGAATATGTTGCAGCCGGGAGTTGCTGTGCTCAAATCTTATGGATTAAACAATAATTAGAAGATTATGGCATTAAACAAGATAAAATTCTCATTAATTGTGATAATACAAGTGCCATAAATCTAACTAAAAATCTAATTCAACATTCAAGAACTAAACACATTGAGATAAGACATCACTTCATAAGAGATCATGTATTGAATGGTGATGTGACACTCCAATTTGTTTGTACTGATAATCAATTAGCAGATATTTTTACAAAACGCCTAAGTGAAGAGAGGTTTAGTGTGCTTAGGAGGGGATTAGGAGTGATTGATCCATCCTAGTGGTAGTTTCCACTAGATTCATTGATTTTGATGATTACAATGTGGTTAAAATAGAGTTCCTTTTCAATGATCATCAAATCAGATCTTAATTAGGTGATTTTCCCTCATTTGGCACGATTATAGCATGATTTTTAGGTGCGTGCCAAGGTTAGAGACGACTCGAGTAAGTTTCAGAGCCGGCTCCTAAGGGGGAGTTGACTCGCGCATTGGCGGGAGTCGACTCGCAAAGATGGCAGCAGAGGGGGAGTCGACTCGCAGTCGGGATCCGACTTTTTAACCCTAGATTTGTCGTTTCGAAAACACTTTTCTTTCAAGCCGCCACTATTCAAAAAGCCCTAGAGCCGACTCCTAGGTCGTCCCCGATCGTCTCCAAGCCATTTTCCCGTCGATTCTTCGCCGGACATTGAGTTCTCCTCCCTTCCTAGGTCATTCCCGGTCGGTTCCGAGTCTTTTCCGTCGGTCCTTCACCGTCCTCTAGGTTTTTTCCTCCCATTTTAGGTCAAAATGCCGCGTAAGACCGTAGTTAGGAAGAGGTCCCGACCCGAGGCCGGTCCCGAGCGGCGCTCCAAGGCGCGGCACGATCCCGCGAGGCAACCACCTCCGGCTCGTTCCCCGCCTAGGGCGGTTCCCGCAAGGCCGTTGGCCGGGAAGGCCGTCACCACCGGGAGGTATGTCGACTTCGACTATCTCTCCCGGGAAGGGTTCACCATAGGTGATAGGCTTAGAGCCCAGGGCCTAGAGTACTTCCTCACTTTGGACCTTCCCACATATCCAGGCCTTGTTAGAGAGTTCTATGGTACCGTCCATCGGGGAGATGGGGGTATCGAGGGCACAGTAGCCGGTGTCCCTCTGTTCGTTACGGAGGATATGATTGCCCACATCCTCCACCTTCCACACGTAGGGGTGGCTCCCACACACCCCGAGGACCGTGTTGAGGCCCTTACGGCCGTTCTAGGGCATCCACCCCAATCACCTCTAGACGAGGTTTCCGCTAGCTCACTTCCGATTGAAGTGAGAATCCTTTTGAGTATTTTGTCTAGGTCCATCTTCCCTAAGACAGGGAGATTTGATTTTGTAAATGAGAGAGACCTAGCTCTTATGTTTTATATCCTTCAGGACACCCCGATCAACTTTCCCAAACTCATCTATAGGTATATGTGTGAGCCCCTAGATAGACCTAGGCTCACCTTCCCATACGGCATGATTTTCACCCTTCTTTTTAGGGAGTACGAGGTTCCCATTCCTGAGGGGGAGCCCTTTCGCGCTTTGCGATGGACTGATCGCACGCGTGCGGGGACCCTACACAGGATGGGGTTTCGGAAGAGAGAGGGGGTATGGGTTAGGAAGTCTACCCTCACCGCTCAGACCACCAGACCTTCACCCAGTCCTGAGCCCGATTCCGACTACCCAGACCTTTCAGACCATCCAGACCTTCCATCCACTCCTCCTGCTCCTACCACCTCCGCCGGACCTTCCTCCTCGGCTCCACCATCCATGGAGGTCCGGATTGATCCTGAGCAGCTCCGGGAGCTGCGACAGGAGATAGTCAGAGATGTGAGGGATGAGCTGCTTCGGGAGCTCCGAGACTCGGTGCCTGCTCCCACTCCTGCACCCGTATCTTCTCAGTTGGTCCCTTCCTTGACAGCCGTGACTGACATGACGGCTCATGTACGGGAAGAGATCTACAATGTCCGGAGTTTGGTCCAGGCCCAGTTCCACAGCATGAGTGAGGTCACGAGTACCACTCGACAGATGCGAGAGGACATAGGTCGTGACATGCACACCACCACCGAGGGGGCCGAGCGCTTGTCGAATGTACTCATCGACAAGCTGGATGCACTTCAGACGTCGGTGACTGGGCTTCAGACGTCGGTGACTGAGCTCTCCACTACACATAGCAGAGCCACTACGTCTATTATCACGCAGCTTGGCCATGTTACAGATGCAGTCACCCTTCTCATGGAGCAGAGCCGATTGAGAGGAGGAGCCACATCCACGAGAGGAGGAGCCACATCCACGAGAGGAGGACCCACATCCTCGAGAGGAGGTGCCTCATCCTCGAGGAGGCCATAGATGTTTTTGTGTTTTGTCTTGTTTTACTTTACTTATTGTATGCTCAAATGTACTTACATACAAATTAATACAATGAGTAGCCGCATTTTTCTTCAATTATGTGCCATTTGATGATTTCTTTGTTGTGCCATTGATTATGTGTGATTACCTCCTTTTTGGTATGATGACAAAAAGGGGGAGAAATATGTATAAAATATGTAAAAGGGGAGAAATATGGATGAAATATGTAAAAGAAATCAATGGAAATCAATAAAAAGATAAACTCTTAAAAACACACACAAATTTGTTCTAAGTGGATTCGGTACCTCGAGGCTCATTATCTCTCTTTTGGGGCTCCTAATGGAGTAATCTCCAGAATCTATTCAAGGGATATTCGGAGATTAGCTGAATCCTACTCAAGAACAAATTGACAGATTTTTCCTCTAAAAACAAAAAATTCAGTTCAAAAACTTCAAAGCATTAAAAGGAAATTCAGAGAATCAAAACATAGTAGAATGCATATGTTGAGGGGAAGAATCTGAATTTTAATCAAGCTAAATCATTAATGACATATAAGCCAAACAATTGACTGCATAATATGAAGGCTTATATAATTCCAAATGAAAGGGGGAGCTTTAACTCCGAAATTTATTGTTTCACTCCTTTCAAGCTTGGATAAATTGAATTACCAGACATTTGAATTCATTTATGGATTTTATTTCATTGTTCATTGTGCAATTCACTTTACATATACTCAATGTTTTGTCATCATCAAAAAGGGGGAGATTGTGGAGTGATTGATCATAACCCTATTTGATTTTGATGAGCTCAAAGCATTTGAGTATATCTTTTAATTACTAATGAATTCAATTGAGTGTTTCAGTGAAAATCCTGTCTAAGTGGTTCAAGACTTGGTTCATAATTTTTGGATAAGTTAAGAAGTCAGTTTGAACCAAAGTCTGAGACTCGAGTCGACTCCCGAGTTTCACGAGTCGACTCCAAGCGTATCAAGTTCACTGGCACGAGCTCGAGTCGACTCCAGGGTAGTAAGAGTCGACTCCAAGCAGACACAGGCAGAAAAGTCAGAGAGCAGTTTTCGGGTCTGAGATTCGAGTCGACTCCAGTGGAACGCGAGTCGACTCCAATGGTTGGCAAGTCGACTCCAAAGAAAGCATGAGTCGACTCTCAGCGGAACACAAAGAAAAAGTCAGAGAGCATTTTTATGGACTCTGAGATTCGAGTCGACTCCCGCAATACGCGAGTCGACTCCAAGACACCGCGACCCCAAGACAGACAGAAAACCAAGTTACTGCCTCTGAGATTCGAGTCGACTCCCAGACAGCTCGAGTCGACTCCAAGATAGCTTCACGTCAAAAGGCAGAAGACCAACTTTCGGAAACTGAGCCGAGTCGACTCCAAGGAAGTTCGAGTCGACTCCAAGACTGGACGAGCCAAAAGACAGAGGATCGGGAGTTCGGGCTCTGAGATTCGAGTCGACTCCCAGGACAATCGAGTCGACTCGAGTGGACAAAATTCAAAATTGGATCCACGGACTTCAGTGGATGAGCCGACTCCAAAATTGCCAAGTCAGCTCCAAAAGTTGGCGAGTCGACTCCGGGTCAAGACGAGTCGACTCCCAGTCGTGAAGGCAACTTTAATTCAAATTTGGAACAGTTGCCGAGTCGACTCCGGAAAAGCTTGAGTCGACTCCCGCTACAGCCGAGTCGACTCCTGATCGCGCGAGTCGACTCCAACCCACCAACGGACATATTGTCAGGCTGCGCAGAGTGTGCAGAACGGGCAGAAAAAGCACTCTAACGGCTAGTTTCCGTGGGGGTTGGCTTAAATAGCCACAGAGGACTGTAGCAAGGCAGAGAACAACCATTCCACTCCAACTAATCAAGCATTCAAGCTCTGCAACGTGCTCTTCAACGAAAAAGAGGAAGATCTGCATTTACTGCTTCCAGCTACATCTTCCCAGCAATTAAAGCCTCCTTCTCCTGCATTCAAGTCGACTACTCTTTCAAGAGGAGACCAGAAGTTTAAGAAGCCATTCCTCATCTCCAATCTAAAAGCGTTTGAGGCTTCTTAACTTCATTTATTATTCATATTGTTTTCATCTGCTTTTTGAGAAGCTCATTTTCTGTTTTCTTTCTGCAACTTGTATTTACTTGGTTTAATCGGGGATTGAATCAAGGGGATTGAGGTTGGTTGGTGAGCCGAGTTAAAACCAACGTGTGTAAGGGTTTGATTGTGATCCCGGGAAAACAATCGGGGCGGTTCTAGTCGGTGAGCCTAGGAAAACCGACCGAGTTCGTTGTGAGCTCGTAAAACAACAAGTTTGGTTGTGAGCTTGGAAAACAACCGGCTGTAATCCAAGGGGGTTATAGTGAATTCCCAAGTGAGACTTGGGGAGTGGACGTAGGAGCAAGAGTTAGCTCCGAACCACTATAAAACCTTGTATTTGTGTTGGATTGTCTCTCTTCTTCTTCCCCTCACATCACTCACAGCACTTAGCATTAATTAAATAACTTGCAATAGTTTTTAATTAGTCAACCACATCGTTTTAATTATCTAAATTATTTTAAAACCCAATTCACCCCCCCCCCCCCTCTTGGGTTGTCTATCTGGGCAACAACGATGGTCCAGCCTCTGAAGGTGCAGTAGGATGATCCATATGCTCCTCATCCTCAGGGATAGGGTCTCCAATATCTGGTGCATCACCCTCTGGTGCCTCACCCTGAATCCCTGCTCCAGTATGAACCCACTGCCCGTTCACTTTCTCATAGCCCATACGTATAAGTGTCCGTACAGTGTATGTATCAGTATGAAGCAGATACCTGGATACCTCCCCCTCGACAGATATGCCGTGCTGTCGAAAAATCAAAGTGAGTATCATACCATAAGGTAGGGATACTCTGGAGTTGCAGATCACCTTCCTCATCTGCCTCAGTATCATGGCCGAGAGATTCAGGAGAATACCCTGAATAATATGCTCCATCACTACTAGATCTCGCTCTGTGATGAGATCGAATCTCCCGCTCTTCGGAAATAAAATCCTATTTATAATACTGAGTAGTAATCTCATTTCAGCAGATAGAGAGCTTGCTATTACCTTCTCCGAAAAGTCGAAGTCTTCATTTTCCATTATCAACTGCAGGGCTCTCATCTTGTTTTCTGGCTTTTCTGGAGTGGCTCCTTCGCAGGGAAGATGAAGTAGCTCACTCAAACTCTCCTCGGAAACTCGAACCCTAACTCCTCGAACTTCCGAAATAAGCCCTCCCATTCCAGTTTTAAGGAAGGCATAGAACTTCCGAACTAATCCGGGGTAGATCATCACATCTAGGGAGCAAAGATACTCCCAACCTTGCCTTTGGATCCATTCCCTCAAACGGAACCCTTCTTGATCAAAGAACTCGGAATGGATCCTTCTCCCCGTTGTAACTGGTCTCCCCGCAAATCTTGCAAGTATTACTGAGGGGAAAGGAGGAGGAGGTGGCTCGGCACGTGCCTCACGTTGTGGAGACACTGTAGATGGCTCCGTAGCATGTCTTTCCTCACGTTGGATCCGTGGGACTCTCCCGGATCTCTTGGCTACAGCTCTTTTGGGTCCCATTTCTCCAAGATCTTAAGGTAACTACTGTTTGGAGATATTTGGAGGAGTTTAGAGAGTGGGGAATAGAGTATTCAGAAGAGGACAAGGGCAAACAGTGCCCTAATAGAGCTCTCGGGTCCCCCTTTTAACAGTGGGGTCCCGACGTTGGGTCGACTCAAGAATTTTCTTGGGTCGACTCAACGTTGGGTCGACCCTATTCTGGGTTGGGTCAACCCAAGTGCAGAATTTTTTCTTTTCTCTTCCTTTTTGCTTCTAAAAATTTTTCTTGCTTCCAATCCTTATAAATTCTTTCTGGGACAATGATACATGAGTAAGGAATCTATAGATGACAAGTTTGACTCATGTTTCATGAGTTTTTAGAAATTGGAGGAATGTATCATGAGACTACTTGCTCCCTTTTATATTTCTTCAATAAAAAGGATCATATATGCCTAATTCCCTCCTTAGCGTGCAGAATCTATCTTCACTCAATGGTTTTGTGAATATGTCGGCTAATTGTTTTTCAGTGCATATATGTTCAATACATATGTTTCCATTTTGCACATGATCCCTAATAAAATGATATCGTATTTCTATGTGTTTGGCTTTAGAATGCTGAACCGGATTTTTAGTAAGATTGATGGCACTTGTATTATCACACTTAATAGGAATATTATCTAGCTTAACTCCATAGTCCTCTAGTTGTTGCTTAAGCCATAGTACTTGAGCACAACAACTACCAGCAGCTATATATTCAGCTTCAGCTGTTGACAGTGCCACTGAATTCTGCTTTTTGCTAAACCATGATACTAAGTTGTTTCCTAAGAATTGACATGTGCCACTTGTGCTCTTCCTATCTAATTTGCATCCAGCAAAATCAGCATCTGAGTATGCAAGCAAATCTAGACAAGAGTCTCTAGAGTACCATAATCCAATATTTGTAGTTCCTCTTAAATATCTAAGGATTCTTTTAACAGCACTTAGATGTGATTCCTTAGGATCTGATTGGTATCTAGCACATATTCCTACACTAAATACGATGTCTGGTCTACTAGCTGTAAGGTAGAGCAAGGATCCAATTAGTCCTCTATAAAGCTTAATATCAATACTCTTCCCTTTTTCATCTTTGTCTAGCTTACTAGTGGGATTCATTGGAGTGCCTACTCCCTTATGATTTTCATTCCCAAACTTCTTTAGTATTTCCTTTGTATACTTAGTTTGATGAATAAAAATTCCTTCTTTAGTTTGTTTGATTTGTAATCCTAGAAAGAAACTTAGTTCTCCCATCAAACTCATTTCGAATTCTCCATGCATTAAATCAGCAAATTCTTTGCAAAGAGTATCATTTGTGGCACCAAAGATTATGTCATCTACATATATTTGTACCACTAATAGATTTTTGTCCTTTCTTTTGAGAAATAGTGTTTTATCTACATTTCCTCTACTAAAGTCATTATTAAGCAGAAATTTGCTTAATCGATCATACCAAGCCCTAGGTGCTTGCTTTAACCCATATAATGCCTTATGTAGTCTAAACACATGATTTGGCAATTCATGATTCTCAAAACCAGGAGGTTGCTCTACATATACTTCCTCCTCAATAAAACCATTTAAGAATGTACTTTTTATATCCATTTGATACAATTTGAAATCCATGAAACATGCAAATGCTAGAAGTAATCTAATAGCCTCCAATCCAGCTACAGGAGCAAATGTTTCATCAAAATCTATTCCTTCTTCTTGATTGTATCCCTTAGCTACAAGTCTAGCCTTATTTCTTATAACTAACCCATTTTCATCTAATTTATTTCTAAATATCCATTTTGTTCCAATTACTGAGTTATGCTTTGGTCTTTCAGTTAATGTCCATACATTACTTCTTTTGAATTGATTTAATTCTTCTTGCATGGCATTTATCCAATTAGTATCTTTTTCAGCTTCTTCATAAGTCTTAGGTTCTAATTGTGAAACAAAAGCAAGATAATCATTTAAATTTCTAAGAGATGATCGAGTTCTTACCCCTTGAGATGGATCACCAATGATTAAATCTTTAGGGTGTCCATATGCATACCTCCATTCCTTTGGCAAGTTTTGAGATTGTGGTGGCACGCAATCATCTCCCTTATCTTGAATTGGCACGTCATCAATATTCAACTTTTCAAAGTCGATAATTTCTGTATCATCATCAACAATATTTTCTTTCCTAGCAGACTCACTATCAGACTCATCAAATATAATATTAACCGACTCTTCCACTACAAGAGTTCTTTTATTGAATACTCTGTATGCCCTGCTAGATGTGGAGTATCCTAAGAAGATACCTTCATCTGACTTGGCATCAAATTTACGTAGATCCTCCTTGCCATTGTTTAAGATGAAACATCTAAATCCAAATACTCTAAGATATTTAGCAGTTGGTTTCTTATTCTTCCAAAGTTCATAAGGAGTTTTCTTGGTTATAGGTCGTATTAAAACTCGATTTAGAATATGGCAAGCAGTGTTTATAGCTTCAGCCCAAAAGTACTTTGGAAGATTTGACTCACACAACATCGTGCGTGCCATTTCTGCCAATGTCCTATTTTTCCTTTCAACAACCCCATTTTGTTGAGGCGTTCTAGGTGCTGAAAATTGATGTGAAATACCATTTTTAGTACAAAAATTCTTCAAAGTATTGATTCTCAAATTCAGTACCATGATCACTTCGAATTGCTACTAAGGTGAGTTTCTTTTCATTTATGATATTATTATATAGTTTCAAGAATTCTGAAAATGCTTCATTCTTATGTGCCAAAAATGAAACCCATGTATATCTTGAAAAATCATCAACAATAACTAGTCCATACTTCTTTCCTCCTAGACTCGCAGTTCTAGTGGGTCCAAATAAATCCATGTGTATGAGTTCAAAAGGCCTAGTTGTTGATACTATATTCTTTGATTTGAAAGATGATTTAGTTTGTTTCCCAATGAACATGGTCCACAGATTTTGTCCTTTTCAAAAATCAATTTTGGCACATCTTTTATTAATTCCTTCTTGACTAGTTTTGATATTAATTCCATACTAGCATGTCCTAGTCTACGATGCCAAAGCCAACTGGTTTCATTTTTCTCTTCTTCATTAGTAATTAAGCATAATCCATTTTTCTTGCCTAAATCATGAAGATCTACTAAGTAAATATTTCTTTGCCTTTGTCCTACAAGTACAATGCTATTATCTTTAGGATTTGTGATTATGCATACTGATACTTCAAATGTGACTTTAAACCCTTTATCACAAAATTGACTTATGCTAAGCAGATTATGTTTCAAACCCTTAACTAATAAGACATTTTCTATAAAAATAGATGGAGTAATGAAAATTTTACCCTTTCCAATGATATGCCCTTTACCATTGTCTCCATAGGTTACTACTCCACCCTTCTTTGATTCCAAGGTGACAAATTGATCTACGTCACCGGTCATGTGTCTTGAACAGCCGCTATCTAGATACCATCGTTTTTCCACTTTATCAGCTGCAAGACACCCCTGCAATCAAGATCAAGAAAGAGCTTTAGGTACCCAAACTATGTTGGGTCCTTTAGGGTTAGTACTTGATGTTCCTTTTGGAACCCAAACTTTTTTGAATTTAATCTTATGATTATTACTTAATTTGTTTTGACTGGACTTTCTATAGTTACATTCATATGCTTTATGTCCTAATTTATTGCAGCAATGACAAGTAATATTTTCATTTTTAGCTTTTACAAAAATGTTCTTTAAGAATTTTTGTTTCCTATTTGTTTTATATCCTAAACCAGCCTTATCATATACAGCTTTTTGACTATCAAGAATCATATTTAATTTGGTAGAACTAAGTGTAAACTTATCTACCAAGGATTTATATTTTTCAGCATCTTCTTTTAACTTGATATTTTCAGCAATTAGATTCTTGGTTTCATTTGTAAGTTTCCTACTTAATGTTTCATAGTTATGAGATAGTTTTAACTTATCTTTGATAAGAGAGTGATTTTCTTCTTTTAGAACTTTGTTTTTATTGATTAGTTTCTTATGTTCTTCCATGAGTTCTAAGAATGCATCATGTAATTCATCAACAGTAAAATCACAGTCAAGTTCAGAATCTACCTCATCGTCATTGGCCATATGACACATTTGGGCCGTCTCTTGATGATCTTCCTCTTCCGAACTTGACTCCTCACTTTCACTCCATTCAGCCATGAAGTTCTTCTTTTTCAGTTTTCTTGCCATCCATTTCAAATCTGGGCAATCTATCTTATAATGCCCGGGTTTGTTACACTCATAGCAAATAGGAGTTTCTTTTTCCTTTTCTTTGTCCTTACCCTTTTCTTTGCTTGAGCTACCTTTGAGGAAGGGTTTCTTTTTATAAAATCTATTCTTACCTCTCATAAATTTTCTGAATTTTCTTCCAAGCATAGCCATCCCTTCTTCATCAAATTCATCATCATCATCTGAATCTTCCGATTCAGTTTGTTGTTTAGGGGTGGTAGTCTTTAGGGCAATGGGCTTTCTTCTCTTGACCTCATCTTCCGAATTTTGCCTCATTGTCAACTCATGGGTCATGAGTGATCCTAGAAGCTCCTCTAATTGCAGTGTGTTGAGGTCCTTAGCTTCCTAAATTGCGGTTACCTTGGCCTCCCAAATTCTTGGTAGAGACCTGAGAATTTTTCGCACCAATTCAGAGTTAGTGTAAGACTTTCCTAAACTCTTAAGCCCATTTATAATTTCAGTAAAACGAGTAAACATATCAGTTATGGACTCAGTAGATTCCATTTTAAACAACTCATACTTATGTACTAATATGTTTATTTTTGACTCCTTAACTTGATTGGTCCCTTCGTAAGTGACCTCAAGTTTGTCCCAAATTTCTTTAGCAGAGATGCAAGTAGATATTCTATTAAATTCACTTACATCTAATGAGCAATAAAGTATATTTATAGCTTTTGCATTTAACTGTGCCAATCTTCTATCACTTTCATTCCAATCCATTTCTGGTTTGGGTATGATAGTGCCCTCTATATTAAGTGTGGGTGTGTGAGGTCCTCTAGTAATGATGTACCATAATTCATAGTCTGAAGCTTGAATGAATATCCTCATCCTAGCTTTCCAATATGTGTAGTTTGTGCCATTAAATAGAGGTGGTCTATTTGTGGATTGCCCCTCACTCATAGAACATCCCACTTGGGTTGTCATGATCTTTAACTCTTGATTGTGAGATCAATGAGTACTATTGGAGCACCTTGCTCCGATACCACTTGTTGCCCAAGGTGACAAGCCAAGAGGGGGGGTGAATTGGTTTCTTTTAATTTTAACTATCTTACTTCTGTTAAATGATGAGTTAGTAGACTTAAATAAATCACAATACAAACAACAAGAAGTATAGTGGTTCGGTGCTCTCCTTAGCACCTACGTCCACTCCCCAAGCGACCCCTTGGGAATTCACTATAATCCCGCGGATTACAATTGGATTGTTTTCCGGGCTCACAATCCAAAAATCTTTACACTTTGATTTTCCGGGTTCACCAAAAACCTATGTTGGTTTTACGGGCTCACCAACGAACCTATGTTGGTTTTACGGGCTCACCAACAAACCTTTACAATTGGTTTTCCGGGTTCACCAATCAACCTATTCCGTTGGTTTTGCGGGCTAACCAACCAACCTTTACAAGTAGTTTATCAAACAAAGGAAGAAGATTTAAACTCCTAGATGAGCAAATAAAACAATATAATCTACAAAGAAGAGTTTAGAGAATATTTATCGCTTGATGTGACTTCTCTCTTCTTTGTCAAGGATGCTTCACTCTTCAAGGGTGGATGGAGCTCTTGATGACTCTTTGAATCTGCTCAACCACTTTCTTATGACTCTTGAATGAAGCACTTGGATGAAGAAGATTAGGGCACTTTCTCTTTCTTGTGTACTCTTTGATGTCTTTGGAAAGGATGTTCTATCTGATGAATAGTGCCACTTTAAATAGTTTTCTACATCCATTGGACAAGCCCCAATGGTTAGAATTCAAAAACTAGCCGTTACTCACTATTGGAAGGACAAAAAGTACTTCTGCAGAACTAGCCGTTATGCTTCTGCCCGTGTTTGGGTCGGCTCAACCTGTCCTTGGGTCGACCCAACTTTCACTTGGGTCGACTCAAACATTCCTTGGGTCGACCCTCTCAGAAACACAGAAACTTGCAATTTAGCCTTCCTTCACTTGGGTCGACTCAAGCTTGGGTCGACTCAACTTTATCTTGGGTCGACCCTCTCAGTATTTCCAGAGAACTAATTTCTGAGTTGTTGAGAAGCTTGATGTTTGGGTCGACTCATGCTTTCCTTGGGTCGACTCAACTTACTGTTCATCTGTGCCATTTTTGCAGAAGTGTGCCAAATGATTTTCTGATGTGCCGGGGTCGACCCAATCATCCTTTGGGTCGACTCAATCCACACTTTGCTGCATCTCAAGGTTAGATTCATTCATATAAACAATGAAATGTATCTTTATCAATTTATACAAATATACTGAGAGTAACAGACTTATAAATAAAGTATCGATTTAACTTATAACATACTCTTGATAATTGCTTGTTAATCATCAAAATAACACTATCATCCTCACTTGTCTTTCTTCTGTTTCTTAGCAGGCTTCGTTTTCTTCCAAGTAAACTTTCTCTTGGAACCAGAAGTCAACTCAGCAGCAAGGACATTGCCCCTTGAACCTTTCAAGGCTCCCTCAACAGTTACCAACATATTTATCAGTTCAGTCTTAGTGCATTCAATCTTATTCATGTGGTAGTTTACTATAAACTGTCCAAATGAATCAGGTAGGGATTGAAGGATCAGATCTACTTGCAATTCCTTGTGCATGTTCATACCGAGCTTCTCAAGCTCCTCTAGGTCCTTGATCATAGTCAGACCGTGATCATGGACAGACTGCCCCTCGCGCATCTTTGCTTTGAAGAGCCTCTTGGACACTTCAAAACGAGCTGTGCGACTCTGCTCACCATACAACTCTTGCAGGTGTGCTAGTATGTCCCTAGCAGTCTTCATATTTTTATGCTGGCATTGTAGTTCATTGGACATGGATGCCATGATATGGCACTTGACTCTGATGTCATCATCCGTCCATTTTTGATGCGTCACGCGCTGATCATCAGTAGGACTTGCTGGTAGTCTAGGGATATCATTTTCGAGTATGTAGCCCAGTTTCTCACAATTCAAAACAATTTTGAGGTTTCTAAGCCAGTCCTTGTAATTGGTTCCGGTCAGTCGGTTGGTCTCAAGAATACGGGTCAAAGGATTTGAAGCTGACATTGTATCTGCAGAGAGTAAAGATTCTAGTTAGACTTTGTACTTGATCTTTAATTTGTTCTAGGGTCTTTTAGAACAAATGTGCCTCCCACTATTTTCTCGAATCCCTTACACTCCCCTGATAAGAAAACGGAAATCCTACGCGACTAGGGTTTCTAGTAGGTACTGCGGTCTCACCAATCTACATGGCACCTCACCTAACAGTTATTGGTGACACATAGATGGATGAGTGTACAACTCTTGTACAATGCTTCTCAAGCATGTTGCAGTGCAACTTGGTCTCTAAGCCATGAAGACCTCACCTAACAGTTATTGGTCCCATTTCTTAGTTAAGTCAGACCCACCGTATAACTGTAGAAATAAAGTCGTCATTGGGTCCTCACCTAATAGTTATTGGTGCCCAACCCCATCTTTACCCTACAACATCTCATGTCTATAGAGAGGTCCAGTCCCCCGATGCAACTTGCCCACTGTGTCCAGCCGAGACAAATCAACATCAGAAAGACCTTAGCAGCTCTACTACAGTGGAAGACCTATGGACTTAATATCGGTTAATCAGGTCTTAGTGTTTGCAACTTGAGCTCTTCATAAGAGGTAATCGAACAATTGGCCAGGTAAGCAGGTGGGAGGCTCCCCTTACTCAGAGAGTAAGATCCTAATTAAGTAATCACCTTTCATGCTTTTCTAGACACCAATTAGATCAATTAATCTAATATGACTTGCTCATGTTGGTTCACTCTCGACTTGATTGAGGAGGTTTTAATTTAGGTCTCAATTGGATTTGTTACATCACATGTAAACCTATCTACCCCGCTCTCATTCACATCACATGCAAACGGCACATCACAGACGGCTATAATCGCAGCATCAAATAAAACCAAATTTTAAATAGGTGATGATCATGGATTCTAATTAGGTCGTATTACAAGTACATGCACGTCAATCGATCAATTGGTCTTCAACTCTTGAATTGGTTCCAAGCCTCCTTGATTCGATCCTTGATCAACTCTTGATCCCATCGCCATCAACCGCTTAGATCGCCGTTCATCTCATGCCTTGTCTTCAACTTGATTGTTGACATACATCACATCACAGAAATACAACCAGATGCAAAATAAAAATAATAATAAATTACATCCCCTTTTAGGAGGCACGCAGGCCTCTCAAAACATCAAATAAGATGCATGCAAGCATCTGAAAAATTACATGACATTACAGATCACATCGCAGGTCATTACATTTGATACCAAAAGGGTATGAAATCTAATTGATTATCTCATGACATAGGTTTCTGATCATGCTAATCATGATTCTAAACTTTGTAATCCCATTAACAATGCAATTAGAATCATCTTTTTATCACGTAAAAATCAGCATGCAAAAATCAGCACCCTAGAAAAAATCTACTTGCAGAAAATTTTCAGCATGCATAATCATTTAAATTTCAGATCTAATAAGCCTATTAATAATTAATCCTTACCTTAATCTACGATGCCTAGGCTCTGATACCACTGTTAGAGTTCCGCCCATGCCGCAGAAAAATTTCAAAATTTCAGATGCAGCGGAAGAGGCATGCGCGGGATCAACCGTTCATCGCATGAACGTTGTTTAAAACCGTTCGTAGATAGATAAGGATTAAAAACTTTTAAAAACATTAGAAGATCAGATCTTCACCTTGTGCGGGTAGATGATCACCGCAAACTGATGATCGTAGTTTTGGATGAAGGTTCGCTTGAAGCCGTTCAAGTGCCCGGCCTCTACGGGTATCCACACGAAGCAGGAACCGATCCAAGCTCTCTATCTCCCCGGGGTGCTAGCTTCCTTGCAGAGATAACTTTTGATGGCCGATGTCCTCCCTCTTAATCAACCCTTGATTGTGCTTGGGAGGAGGAAGAAGAAGGATGAAGAGATGAAGAGGATCAAAGCCCTTGGCAGCCTTCTTCTCTTCTCATGCGTTGAAGCCAAGGAAGAAGCCCAAGAGGAGGGAGACGCCTCCTCTTCTTTTCTCTTGCTGTTGGCGGCTGAAACAAAGGGGGAAAAAGGGTGGCCATGGCTGGAGAGGAGAGGGCTTTCACATGAATTAGGGCGCCTCCTCTTTACCCCCTTTTAAAGCACCTAGGGCTCCTACAAATTAGGAGCCCTTGATGTTATGCCATGTGGGGCGCCTCCCTTTCTTCTTGCCGCACCAAAGAAATCAAGGAGGAGGGGCGTGATCCCCTCCTTCTTGTGATGCCCTAATCCTCCTCTAAGGAGGATTAGGTGTCCCTCTTATGGCTTAGTCCTAATCCAATTAGGTCTTAACCAAATCATGAATCAATTGGGTTCAATCTATGCTAGTCCTAATCCAATTAGAACTTGAATGAACCATGACTCAATTGAACTCTTCAATCCTAATCCAATTAGGAGTCATGTTGATTCATTAGATTAATAATTAATTAGGACTTAAGAAATCCTAATCCAATTAGGACTTGTTTAATTCTAGTCCTAATCTAATTAGGACTCTGATTTGAATTCCAAGTCCTAATCTGATTAGGACTCTGGGAATCCTACTCCAAGTAGGAATCCAAATTTAATTCAAAACTCCTAATCTAATTAGGATTGTAGGAATACTACTTTAAGTAGGAATCCTAGTCCTACTCCAAATAGGATTCCCTGTCCAAGTAGGAATCCCAGTCCAAGTAGGATTCTTGTTTTAAGTCCAATTAATTATTTCCCTCTGTTCCTTCTTCAACTTATTATCAATCGAATTGATTACTTGTGATTCCTAATCACGATTCAACCATCGGATCGGTCAATGCCTCTAGTGTGTGTACCCCATAGGTTCTACTCTGACTGGTAGTGAGATATATTGTGATCTCTATCACAATATCATTGAAAACTCCTTTCAATGGATTGGAATGATTCCAACTCTACTCATTAGGGTTTATCGATCATCGAGATAATCCCTATGAGTCCCACCATCCACCAGTGACACCTAGCAGCATGTGGTGGCTACCCAGTAGAATAGAATGATGAACCTCTAGGTGCAGTTATCATGTGATACAGTCCTTCTATCGTGGATCCCTACAAGACGGAGGTCATTGATAACTCGTCAAACCCCTTCGTCTGTCATATGTCAAGATTTATTCGACTTAAGTTCGAGAGCGGAGAACTCTTTCTCCACTGTGCAATCTGCCCTGGCCGAGGTCTTACGAACTCAGTCTTATAAATCACATAGGATCTCTTCTTATCTATCAAGGTCGATAGATTCCTTATAGGTGCATACCCTACTTCTACAGTGAACCTACTGCAGCCAATCTACACTGCATGGACCCATATGGCTAGAGACCATGTATATGTGCAGTCAAACTACAATAACCTCACTGTGAGTAGCCGAAGCATCGCAGGTCAAAGGACCAGTCACACTACTGCAACATCAAGCAAGTCACTGACGAGTGGATAGACATCCAAGTGACTTCTTGTCTTGGTCACGCTCAGTAGCCTTGTTCTTAACAAGCACCTGCATTGTTACTTCAGTGTCGCCACACTGTGGACTCGAGTCTCGTCCATCCATAAGGAAAGCAATATGTGCACTGATCGGATCGATCACCGTCCTTGTGATGATCCATTGATCAGGAGCATTCAGAAATTAATCAATGATGCACGGCTCAAATTCTTAACTCTTAAGAGTACGCATCATCATCTTATTAATTCTTGGACGATTCATAGACACATAAACAATATGAATAAAAGGATGCCTTTTATTTATTCAATAATAAATAGTCAAGTACAAAATTATGTCCCTAGAATTAACAATGTGTCAGCCAGATTGGCTTCTAGGGCATACATCTAACACAAGCTGCATTCAAATCCATGCGTTTCAGCTGCGTTCCACGCTCCCCATCCACGTGTCTCATCCTTTCCCAGCAGGTTCCTAACCGTCCGCAATAAGTGCAACGGCGATCTTCCTGCATCCTTCGGTCTTCCCAGCCACACCGCTGAAGGTGTCTATAAAAGGAACCGGGGAGAGGCGAGATATAGGCATCCAGGGAGGCCATTCGGGAAGAGGAGGAGGCCAGCAGCGACGGAAGAGGAAGGAAGCCAACCGGGCAAGGGAGGGGAGAAGGGAAGGACGGAGACCAACCATCTGCATCTCCTCTTCCGATCTTCCCATCCGGTGGAGGAAAAGGAGGAGGGAGGCCATTCGGGAAGGAGAGGAAACCAGGGAACCATCGGAAGAGAGAGGAAAAAAAGAAAAGAAAGAAAACAGAGCCCTCTGTTTTCTTAAGAGAAGAAAGGAAAAAAAAAAGGATTTATGCTTTATTTTATTTATTCTATGCTAATTCCTTTTATAAAAATGCTTGCATCTCATATGGATAGCTAAATCTCTTTTAGCTAAGGCTAGGAAAAAGCCTAGCATTTTCTTCATGTATTTCATTTAATCATCAATGGAATTTTAATATTTTTGATTTGATTTATGGTGCAGTAAATTTATAGAAATTATTTCAAACTTATATTTTTTTTTGATTTGTTATTTCTCCCGGGTATAACAGATACTTAGAAATCCCTGTAGTTTAAAATAGAATTACTGTAATGCTGCCCATAAAACTAAATCTATTTTTTAATTAGTATTTTCACCGCTCCACTTTCCGGTTAGGTCTTTACTCATATCTAACTGAGATAATAGGTGATTTTAAGAAAAGCATGATTAAGTGCTAGGCTGAATCCTAATGCCTTAGTTATATTTTTGTCAATCCGAATATTATTTACCCTTTAGTTTTTGTTCATTGTCAAATTCCTGTGGATTCGATCTCGGACTCACCGAGAATATTACTTTGCTACACCCTATACTTGGGGTATTCTACATTTAATTTTTCTTTTAAAAAGATCAAGATTAAAATCATAGCACCCCTCCCCCCCTCCTGGGTTGTCACCTTGGGCAACAAAGCGTAAGTAGTAAAGTCGAGGGAATGGACCCCCAAAGCCTAGGGAGGCTTAATCGACTCCCCAAAGGTGCTTATTCGCCTGTAAGCAAGGAATAGACTCAATTCCACTTCAATTCAAATATTTAATTTAACCACTCATATATTAGAATGTAATCAAATTTGTATTAATCTTTAAATATCATTATATCATTAACAGAGAAATGGAATTGATTTTATAATAATCATGGCTATTATTTATTTGGAGACATTTTGTGATTTTATCATCTTTTTCTTTAGTTATTTTGGCTTAAATTTATACTCTCTAGCTTCTATTTTCTATGCCCATATTAATTTATCTTTTTATTTATACTTATTTAAATTTAATAACTTACTTTTGATATTTATTCTTATTTGGTTATACTTTTGTGCTTCGTTGTGGATTCACAATATGTAGGAGACTGTTTTCCATTCATGGAATAAGTCTTTCAACAACAATGAAAAACAAAACTTAATATGTGATAACCAGCTTAATTGCAAAACTTTTTTAACGGCCTTAATGGAACAGTAAGTAATATCCTATCATATGGTGCTTGTTGTTCAGTCTGACCACAATAGGCAAAAAAGATATGCCTGAAAATTGATTAAATTTAACCAAAACCACTACAGGAATTGATCATGACTCGATCGATTCAACTTGTTTACCAATCTGATCATGTCTTATTCAGTTAAAATCACCAGTCCTGCTAGTTTCAAACTAAAAAACCTAAACCCAACTAGAGACAACCCATGGTTGTTGGGTTTTATATGGACCAAAAACCATGATCTATAAGTAAAACTTCTTTAAGCAGGTCTTGATCATGCTTGATTCCAACCTGTCTGAAGGCTTCATTTCTTCATTGAGCAGGAGCAGCAGCCTTAAACTTGGCCTGAAGCATCTTGCCAAATTCCACCAGCTTGTCGGTCTCCGGCATCACCCCCTTCATAGCATCATTGGCACAGAATCTCTCCGCCCATCCAACCAAGAGAGGTGTCTTCGCCTTGTCAAGAAGCTCGATGCCAATTGTTGCTAGAAATTGGACCCGGGGGCGGCCGTCGGCTGAGGAGGAGGAGCTCCAGTGCCTCGGACGGGGGGCGGCGGTCGGTCGGCGGTCGGCGACCTCCGGGAGACCTGCAAGAAGCCGGTGGCCGGGATTTCCGACGCCGGCCCTCCGATGCTTAAGTCAGAAGGGGCTTATATGTGAGAGGAGAGGGGAGATGTTTTTTCCGGGTTTTTCAGAGTCCAACCCCCTCCAAAGCGGAGGGGTTCCCCTTTTATAGAGGGGTATTGTATTACCTCTGAAGTGACGGGGCAGATTGTCCTTTTGTCATAATTGAGCACGATCATGTGCATTAATAGTGTCGTGGGAGATCAGACCGGAGTCAGTGAGTCATCGTGGCTGATCAGACATGGTGGAGTGGTTCATCTGCCTGCCATGGAGGGCTTGAAATCCGTAGATAACAAGCGCATTGATTGTTGAGTGAACCGGAGATCAGCAGAGGCCATACGCTTTAATGGTTGAGTGAGCCGGAGATCAACGGAGATCATACGCTTTAATGGTTGAGTGAGCCGGGGATCAGAACAGGCCACGCGCATTAATTGCTGACGGCGAAGCAGGGTATGGTCTCTGGCTGAACTACGGAAGGGTGTGACGTTAGTAGGTGAGGGGAGAGGTCGAGTTTCTGGGGTGAGGCTTCCGGGGGAGGTTAGGTAAGTTGAATGCTCGGGCGGGGCATTTTGGAGACTAACATCTGGTCGGATGCCGAGCCGGGCTAGTTGCCTTTAGGCCGGGCGCCTTCGGGTTCGGCATTCGCTGATCGAACGCCTGCTAGCCGAGCGCCTTCTGGTCGGGCGCCCGCTGGTCGGGCGCCGCGACTGGCGTCTGGTTGGACGCCGAGCCGGGCTAGTTGCCTTCAGGCTGGATGCCTGTGGGCGCCCGCTGGTCGGGCGCCCGCTGGTCGGGCGCCGCGACTGGCATCTGGTCGGATGCCGAGCCGGGCTAGTTGCCTTCAGGCTGGATGCCTGTGGGCACCTTCTGGTTGGGCGTCGCGACTGGCGTCTGCCGAGCTAGGCTAACTTTGTTTTTAAACTCTGTTTTTCCTCCTAACACCAATGATTTTCTCTGTTGCCTTGAGCCACCCCAAGAAACCCCCAAGGGCAATGTCCAGGTACCCAATGGTGTCACCACCAAAGAAACCCTTTCCTTTGCTGCATTTCTCAAAAGCCTCCTCCAAAAGTTTCAGCCCAGCAAAGGCCTGCTCCACTGCTTCTGACTTAGCCTCCTCTGTTTCTGCCTTAAAGATTCCGAATACCGAAGGGAACCACTGCACAAAAATGAAAACGGAATAGGAAAAGAAAGAACAAAATGAATTAGCCATCACCATCAACAATAGTCTTTATATCAGATGTGTCAACTATGAAAAGATAATTTTAAGTCATTAAAGCTAGAAACCAATATTCTCAATACCAGCATGTACCGCCCAATACCAGATATTGATTGGTACAAAAGTGCAATTCAAACATGGTACCAAGATCCAGAACTAAGATTGTGAACCTCATTAGGAGCAATTTTATTAATCATGATCTTACAGGGATGTAGGTCAATACATTTTTCTTCGAATGTTTATTCGGATGTTGAGAATAATGAGACAAATTTACGATGACAAATAGTGGGACAGATTTTTATGTTTATTCGGCAATTTAAATTGAAAACTTATAGGAATCTACAGTAAGTCTGAGCAAGTCCACCATCCAGGATTAGTTCTCCACCCTTACAATGATTAGTTAGATATCAATTCTATTTTCAAGATTCTTGTTGATGTTTGTTAGGCAAACTAATCCTGTTTCCCAAGGTTGTTTATGAGGGTAAGATGAGTACTAATCTATAATTAAAACTTACCAATCTCTCTCACACACACACACACTCTGCATAATATATAACCACTAATGACCTAAGACATTTCTTTATTGACTTTATTAGTTCAGCAGTTTTAAATTTTCTAAGCTGACCACGACGTTCTGGTCTCACAACTTTAGATCTGAACAACAGAAAACTAAAACATACCATCATCGTTTACAAAGACAAAAATCACCACCCAAAAAAAAGACTCGCATTGGTGAGACTTCTAAAAATCATAGAATAATGTCAGACAACTCATACCTAGTATTAAGAATAATGGTCCCAATTACCCATTCTTTTCTTATCAGTTTTGGTTCAGTTAAAAGCTGTTTCTAAAATTTTCATTTTTTGGGATTTGTTTAGATCATTTTGGAGATAATTTTTTCCAAAATCTTAGTTTCCAACATATTTAACTTTTAGATACATGTAAACCTTTTACCTTTTTGTGGCTTTAACTAATTTCTACTTTAATGCTGAGTATGACACGGAATTAAACTGAGTTAAGATAAAAAGATAAAATAAGGCGTCTATCCACTCTAGTCAAATTTTAGGGTTTTCTCGCATATTTGTATACCTTAAAAATCACTATTTGCATATATACTCTTTAACTTGTCATGTCTGGACTTGAACACCCCTCCCACTACTTACTAGCAGTGTGAATAAATTATTATTTAACTTTAATGACTTTATTACCTTTTAATATTAATATCTTGATAAAATTATATAAAATAAACTGCTTTTCGATATAAATTGAATGTTAAAATTTTTCAAAGGTATTTAATCAAAAGGATAGTAGTGCTAAATGAAACTCAAAACAGCCAAGTTTTAATGCTATCAACCTAAAATCTAATGGGACAGGCATTAATACATATTTGCAAATAGTGACTTTCGAAGGATAAATATGTAGTAAGATGTATTTGCAAGGGTACATAGTTAAAAAAAACCCAATTAAAAGGATGCCAACTTTATTTGGGAAATAATCATTTGAAAATATAAAGAGTTCTACTTTGATTACTATTAACCAAAGTTTTAAATCCCTATTCCAGTTTCTCCATAAAATGGGATACTCTGCTATCCTGCTTCGTCTTGGTGGCTATCCAAATCAATATATTTCCTTTCTCTTTCTTTTCCTTTCTTTCTTTTTTATATTTCTTTCTTTCTTTCTTTTCTTTCATTCTTTTTACCTTTTTTCTCTCCTTCCTTTCCCTTCTTCCTTTTTTTTTTTCTTCCTTCATTCTTTCACTTTTTTCTCCTTTGGTTTCTTTCTTTCTTTCTTTCTTTCTTTTCTTTCCTATTGTTGCTTCCTTTCTTTCTTTTATTTTTCCATTCTTTCCTTTTCTTTCGGTTTTTTTTCCTATTCTTTTGCTTTCTTTCCTTTCTTTTCTTCTGTCTCATGTGGCCATCCAAATCAAGCATCCTTGTAGAGATACTCTTAGTCTCTCTTTCCTTTCTCTCTCTTTCCTTTCTTACTTTTAATAGGTTTCTTTTTTTCTTTTCCCTCTTTCTTCTATTTTCTTACCTTTTTTTCTCTTTCCTTTCCCTTATTCCTCTTTTTCTTCTTTCCGTTAGTTCATTTTTTTCTCCTTTCCATTTTTTTCTCCTTTTCTTTTTTTCTTCTCCTTTCTTTTCTTTCTTTCCTTGTCCTTCTTCCTTCTTTTCTTTCTTCTCTTTTCCTTCTTCTTTCTTCTACATCTTTTCTTTCCTTTCTTTTGTTTCTCAAAGTCCCCCCCTACCGCATTAGCACTCCGAACCAATCATTGTTACGCAAAGTTAGACCTATATTTTAGGTTGAGCAAAATGTGCACAGAGCAAACCTTATAGGACTGCAAATAAAATGCCCCAAGCAACAATTAGATTACAATGAGTACCTTGTCATCAACGTAGAATGCCCAGAAGCGGTGAATGGCGCCTCCGTAGGGATCGGCGGGCAGGATGGCGGAGCCCTTGGCAGCCCAAACGTCGTCGATGTACTAAACGATGATCATGGACTCACAGATGGGCTTGCCTTCATGGATGAGTACAGAAATTTTCTTGTACACAGGGTTGGACTCGAGCAGCAGCTCACTCTTCACCCCAAACACCTCCTCCAAGAACTCGTAATCCACTCCCTTCAGATTCAAAACGATCTGTGTCCGAATCACAAACGGGCTTGCCCACCCCCCCAAAAGATTTGCATCCTCTCCTCCCACTGATGCCATTCTTACACCTCTCTCTCCCACTCCTTCTCTCTTGTAATACTGGTACATATCCCAGGGCTCGGGGTATATTTATATGGGAGGAGGGAGTTGGTGCTCAATATGCGCTGGGTTTTATTTTGGCTTTCTTGAACGTTCCGGTTGGAGAAGAAATAATGAGATGTCCAACCGATATATAATAAGAAATAGGAAAATATTAAATCTATGGATATTTAAATATAATATAATGAGATTGTTTGTGGTTGTCTTTTCTTTTTTTAAGTAAAATTATGAACATAAAAATATATTAAAAATAATAAAATATTAATATAATCTAATGACATGCCTAGAATAATACTAATGAAAAGTATTTTTCATTAATATCAGCATATATTCAATAAATATAATTATTAATAGTATCATTAATTTCTATAATAATTTAATTATATTAATAAATTCTTTGTTTAGTAGATATATATATATATTTATCAGCATATATTAATCAATTATGATTATTGATAATATTATGAATTTCTGTGTCAATTTTATAGTACTAATGAAATATTTATTTAGAACCTCTATTTTATAGTAATATGTTTATTTAGAATTGTTTTATATGCACTCTATGTATTTTCAAATAAAAGAAAATGCTAGAGAATGCTTGCCTCAACTTTAAACAGAGGGGAGGAAACTCGGATGATTATTGTACCTTTTTATAAAAAAAAAACCTACCACCCCTAAAATATTATTTTCAGTTACATATTTATTTAGAAAATAATATATTTTTATTAATATGTAAAATATTTATTTTATTAATAATATTTTTATTAGTTTTAATAAATATAATTTTGTTAATATATTAATATATTATTAAACATTATTAATGTTTTAAATTATTATTAATAAAAATACAATTCTTTTTACTAAGATATATTATTTTATTAATAATATTATTAATTTAAGCATTTTTATTGAAGTCTTAAAATATTATTAAATTTTGTTAATATTTATATGAAAGTATTATGAATTTTTTGTTAATAATTCCTTCATGATTCGGCAGTCAAATGCATCTTCTAGATGATTTCACCGATCAGATTAGTGGAATCTTGCCTCCTCCATGTCCGAATTAAAGCTCAGGCTAGTATAATGTGCTGTTATCCTACTAGTTTTAAATTTGCTAGTATAATCCGGTTGTCACAGCAGGATATTTCTTAATTGATAGATGCCTGGTAGTCTAGATGGGTACAACATTTCCTCACAAGTGTATGACTCTTAGTCTCGTTTTACTCGCGCTCTCTTTTGGATTCACCAACGAGGCCAGATTTCTAACAAAATTCACAAGGAGCACTCCAACCGAACCCTTGGAAAGCATACAAAAATAGTCTTGGCATGTGACGTTATGAATCCACTGAAAGCTTCAACGGCTATATCTGGTCTGCTGGTACTAAGATGGTACTAATGTAACGTACTCATACGTGGAAGAGGCTGCCACGTTGATGGGGCTCCCCTGCGGGTGGGAAGGGTATGAGTAAAACTTATCTGCTCGTATCGACATTCCCCAACGGAGAGTGGGCCCAACAAAGGTTGTTACACAGGTGTTCTCTTCACCCCCTTCTTCCCTTTTGTTTTAGTAGCAAAAAAAAAAAAAAAGAAAGAAAGAAAGCAGCTTCAACGACTGTATACTTGCATTAAATTAGTGTGCAAGCCTTTCCTAATCTCCTCGAGCTCAGGAAAGCTTTAAGACACAATAATTCTAACACTGCTCTAAACCTGCGCCATCATTCCACAATATATTTAGATTGCAGTCTAGAATTCCAAGTGGAAGTTTGCCTGCAGAATTCAATACCAAACTTTGGTGTCAAAAGGTTTTGTCATTGCACATCCATGCCATTTGAAACTGAGGAGCAGGATATCATGTCCAAAGTTTTTTCATACAGGTGAATTATCTCAAAGTTATACAAGTGGAGTGTGCAAAGATGAATCTTGTCATACCTACTCTCTAAATACAATTTTACTATCATTAGACGCTTAAATTGTTATATTATATTCACTTTGCCATGGTAACTTTGCCCTGCCTTTTTGTTGTTGCAGCAGCATATTAAGCCTTTAAAACTCAGTAAATTTGCCAGTACGATTTTTATGTGAAATTTTATTTATTCATATGTTGATAAGAGTGTATTTCATATCTTGACAGAACACGTAAGGGTCCAAGAAAACGAGGAGAACCGTCAACTTGGTGGTGTGGAAGTAAAAGAGGCCCAACTTTCAACTCCAAGAGTGACATCTTTAGCCGACAAATAGCCCGTTTGTTGCCCCCAGAGGGTGCGTAGGTGATGGTCAACGTTATCTCTCGTGTAACCCAAATCTTTGTTGACTAAGCCCCGTTTGGCAGTTGATAACTATATTTCTGAAATACTTTAGAACTTTAATATATGTTTGATAAACAAATTTAGATCATACTAAAAGTACGACAAAATAATCATAAAAGACATTGCATAGTATTATACAACAGAATATAATAAAATATAATATATATGAATACATAAATATATAATATAGTATAATATTACTGTAATATAATATAATATTATTATAATATAGTAATATAATATTGTATATAATAGTATAATAATATAATATAATTTGATATTATATAATATAACATACCAATATATTATGATATAGTGTAATATAAAATTATATTTATAGTATAATACAATAATAAAAGTATAAAATATAATAATTATTATCATTATATATTAAAATTTTATTAATATAATATTTTTAGAAACTAATTTTTGGGCTTTTTGTTTCATTTGTTGGGACTCCTACAGATTTTTATAATATAAAGGGGCATTTTTTGTAATTATAATATTTTATGATGGATATTTTGGTTAAAAAAAATTTATATATCAAAACAGTTTTCCGACATATGCTAAAAGTGCTTTTCCAAAAAAGCTTCATTTTGGAGCTTCTTTCATGAAGCTATTTTAGCTTTCAGCTTTCCAATTTTTTTTTACTAAATACCTCTATTCTATCCAAAAGTACTTTTAGAAGGTCAAAAAGTACTTTCTAGCCCACCAAAAACTCTTTGCCAAACGGGGCCTAACTCGTCGTCAATCTAGCATCTACGTTGGAATATTTTATTTTCTGACTTTATCAATGTATTCGTACTAGATATATAAAACCCATTTGCTCCGTCAAAAAAGAAAAACACTTTGCTATAGCAATAAGATGGAAAGGAAGTTGCATGGAAAGCGATAAGCTCGCGTGAAATTAAATATTATTTATATAACAACTATATTAGATTGAAAAATACTATTTAGGCAATGACCAAAACAAGGCCTCATTTTACCACCCAGACATACATCCACTTCATTTTGGTAAAATTTAGATATCATTAGTTGATTTAATTAATATTTTTTCTTGCTTTTTTCTGCATGGATTTCGAAGATACAGCTATGCTATCAAGGGATATTGCTCAAGATAATACGAAGCCAACAATCATAATCTATATACAAATCTATCTTAAATAAAATATAACAAAATAATCCGAATCTATCATACAGTAAATAAATAAATAAGTGCGGATTCAGAGCGATTAAATCTAAATTTAAATACCAAAATCCATAATCTCAATATTTAGAAAGTCATCAATTACAAATTCATAGTCAATTAAAGAATTAAAATTCTGCAATAAAATTGCCAAGTTTGCTAGTACAAACTTTAAGCCTGGGTCATTTTTCATTCCTAATGATCATATTCGTTTGGAAAAAAAGTAAAAAGAGATATAATCATGTAGACAACTAATGTTCTGATTATGGTCGATGTCAACTAGGTCTCTATATCTATGGGCAGAGCATGCAGCATTATGTGTACCAGACCATGCCTTGGAAGATTATATATCAATTAACAAACGAAAAAAATATGTGAGTCAGGAACACACAAGTCAATGCAAGTGGAACTAGTAATAATCCATCTTAATCCTCTATCCATTAGCAAATGGGTCAAGTTGGGAAGATTTCCGCATGAGCTCATACACAGCCAGACCGTGATCGAAGCTGATCTCCACAATTTTCTGGATTATAATGTCAGGGGGTTCAAGTAGCATAAACTTGTTTTTCAAATTCGAATCAAATTTATTGCGATCAAGTTTCTAGGAATAATCTGCAGAGAGTTTGCAAGGATATACACACAAAAGGATATTTTTCAAAGATATACATGAAAGAAACTTTAATACCAAATAAATATCAGAAACATTCAACTAAGACCATCAAATTGGGTCCCAAGAAGATTGTTTCCATCGTGTAAACTAAGACCTCTAAAGCATACTAAAGGAGATGCTCATTATCTACATTACTGTATATCATATTATACAAAGGTTACAACTGAAATAACTACTCACAGAATAACTGAATGTTGAAGTTTTGCAACGATGACCTGCTTATAGAACATTCTTGTACGCATGAACAAAATCAAGGCAACAATAGACCCAAAAAGACTCACAGCTGCCATAATGAGAAAAGATAGCATGAAGCAGTGGATACCTGTGCAAGTGCTCTTGTCAGATGTAGATGCCTCCATGTCGTATATATATCCCACAACCCTTACAGAGAGGATATAAGATCCTAAAGGGCTTGCAATGGCAATGGCGTTAAATATGGTGCCAAAATGCCTTAGACCAAATATTTCTGAAGTGATGATGGGCATTAGTGACCACTGAGAACCATAACACACAGCAACCAGTATAGAACCAACATACAGAGCACCAGGAAGGCCCGAAGATATTACTGCATGACCAATGCTCATGGTTCCAAGTGTTATAGCCATGAATATAGGCCTAGCGTAGCCTTGAATGCGGAGGAAGTAATCAGAAATGTATCCTGTGCCAAAACGACCAAGAAAATTCCATATACTCCATAGAGAAATTAAGGTACTTGTTTCCACACTTGTGTAGCCCAATGAACTTCCTATTTGACTAATATTATTTACTGTGGCTAATCCTGAACCCATACCGCATGCCATAGCTAGAAACAACAACCAGAAGTCACAGGTCCACATGGCCTGCAAAATATTCAAGTTCTCTACTGTTCGGGGCATTTGCGCATCTCGCTCAGGGGCCTCATGCCAATGTGCACTACTATCGCTCTTCAAGCAAGACTTCCTAGGCGGTAATGCATCACTTTCTCTTTGCCCGGTAACTTCTGATGGATCAACATCATTTGTCAATAAGATCCTTTCATGGCTTGAGGTTTCAAACTGAATCCTAGTGTCCCTCATATGACCTCTAACAACAATAGCTATCGGGGAGGAAAGTAACATAATGAGTACTAGAAAAGTCAGAATGCGGGCTGGTGATCCCATAGTCCCTACATTCTCCCATATGACAAGAGCCATAATATAACCAGCAATGATAAGGGCAATGAGGGAAAAGCCATCCAAGAGTTGCTTGTTATCTCCTCCATATGAGGGATGAACGTTCACAAAATACATGAGGACGAGTGGGAGGAAAGCGGGCAGGACTGCAAGCATTAAAAGAAAATAACTTGAATTTCCGCTGTAAAGCGTTCGGTATAACTGGATTAGTATTACCGCACTGAGACCAAGAAAGCCCTAAACAGCGAAAGGTTAAAATTGTTAGATTGTACTCTTAACTAATCAATAAAGAAAAAACATAACTATATTAAAGGGATAGCAGAAGCTTACTGCAACAGTAAGTTAAGCTAGTCTTAAAAAGAATCCCATACAAGAAAAAGTTGGCTATATATGATTCACAACAGATGATCAGGTAGGTAAAGCATGCTTACATAAGAACTTTGATCGATAAGGCTGGTTTCACACATATCTTAGAATGCTTAGCATTCATGAATTGTGAAACTTTCCTTACATGTGTTAAAAGTAGCATAAGAACTGCAAATGAGAGTTAAGATGGTCAGCAAAACTATCCCGTAGTGTATTTGGTTTAGCTATTATGAATTAGATATGAAGTAAACTTCCAAATAATGTATGTTAGAAATACATCCAGGAATTAGATATGTATTAGACTCTTGGGTAACTACCAAACTCTTTCTTTGCAACTTCAAGAAATCATGGAAAACTGACCTTTCTAGCAATGAATTCAACCCACCGTGGTGATATTGGAGGTACACTTCTATTGATTTAAGGGATAAGATAAGAATGTAGGCATTAAAAACAACTTTGCAAAATTTCATGTTTCTTCCATCCTAGAGATAATTTTGAATTTTGGATGAAAACAAGCTCAAAAAAGCACCTCAAAAAAATCATGTCTTTTCTTGGGTAACCTAGAAAATAATATATTTCAGTGATTTCTATGATACAATATCCAAAGTACGTGGAAACTACATCTAAGTAATTTTCATGAATTTTTCTCCCTATGTGACCTTGTATCTCCTTTTTTTCCTTCAACGTCAGGCAATTGGATATGTGTCTATATCTGGTTCTCACGTCTGCGTCCATGAAACATTAGCTTTTATCCTTTTTTCATGTCTAAAGAATGCATTTTGAACTCTTCCCTAGCTATGTTGTACAATCAAGTCTCATTTGGGCTATTCTTCTATTTTATGTGATCCTCTTAGTGGCCAATATCCTAATTTCCTTATAATTTTCTAGAGCTACCAATGCCTTGGGAAAAAAACTCACCCACTTTTCCTATGCGATTCAAGAGAACACTAGGGAACCCTAAAAATGCAATGACAACATGAATAATAACATCTTAAACTATACATATGTATAAATATAGAAATTATCTGGAAACTAAAATTTCAAACTAATATGATCAAGAAATGAGTTAATAAAAGATGACATATGAAAGTGTTGTCATAATTGCAGGTTGTTGAAAACAAATATAGAACAAAAATTTCTGCATACAAAAGTATTGGATGCCAGGTGATGGATCATAGCTAGCTTAGTAGGATTAGAACTAGCTTCATCAGATTGCTGTGACATTGTCTAGAGCAGCCATATCTTGTTTCCCTTTTGTATGCTGGACTAGGAAGGAAATGCCAATGAAACATGACCCTGTTGAGGGAAAGTGGAAGAACATGACATACTCTAGAACTACAAAACAAACATAAACCAAAATTTCTGCAAACAAAAGTATGGGATGTCGGATAATGGATTGCTGCTAGCTTAGTTGGATGCTTCAATAGTGTCTGAAGTAGCCATATCTTTTTCCCTGAGTGTTGGACTAGGAAGGAATGCCAATGAACATGACCTCAAGTAAAACTTGACACACACTAGAAAGCCAAATGTACTAGTACTAAGACCCATACTGATTGCTTGACAGTATGGTATGGTACATAATTGTGTCGTGTCATGTCGTTTCAAGACATACCGACAAGGAAGAGCCAAAGAGGAGGGAGAGAGAAAGGAGAGAGAGGAAAAGAGAGGGAGATGGGGATGGAGGGGAGAGGGAGAGTGAGGGAGGGAGGAAGGGAGGGAGAGGGAGGGAGAGGAAGGGGGTGAGAGAGGCCAAGAGAGGGTAAGAGAGGCCAAGAGAGGCAGAGAGAGGGTCAGAAGCCCTCGTCAAGATAGGTGTTCTCATATTTCATTTCGAAACAGAAGTCTCTTCTGTTGTTATTTTGCTATTTCGAACTGAAGTCAGCAACTATTGTCGACTTCACTAGGTCCTTTTTTTATTTGGCCGCTTCAAACTGAATTTGGCAGCAGTTGTTGACTTCACTTTCCCTCTCCCCTTCCCTCTCCCTCCCTCCCTTGCTCTGCCTCTCCTTCCCTCCCTCTCTCCCTCTCCCTCTCCCTCCCTCTCTCTTTTCCTCTCTCTCCTTCTCTCTCTCCCCCTTCCTCGCCTAATATTTTGAACCGAGGGGCAAAACCATGCCGATTTGCCCATGGTATAATTCAGTACACCCCAAACTGGATGCTTCGGGGCAGTATGGCGAACCTTGCTCCTTCAATCAAATCTAGGATTCGCTTGGGAGAAAAATCTACAACTAGTTTCCAGATCTGAAAATGTAAAACTGATAAACAGGGAAAGATCCAACAAAGATATAAAGCTTATGTCCAGAACTCAAGGGATTATAAAACTTTATTTGAAGAAAACTGAACTGCCTAGGCTTGTAACAAGGATCAGAAAAAGGTTTCTTAACAGAAGATTATGAGCCTATCGGTGACCTTTTTGCAGTTCAGATATGTGTTTCTGGATGGCTTGCTTTTGATGGTTATGGCTGCTGCTGTGCTAAACCTGAAAAGGGATTGCTAGGGCTGTGAGGTGAAAAGATTATGGCTGAGGGTAGATAGGTTCAACAATAGAGAAGGGAGAAGAGAGAAAACAAGAAAAGGAGAATAAATGCCTAATGATCTCACACTGTCAATCACATTCATTCAATTGTACCTCAAAACCCATATCCCACATCTCCTACATAGAGAAAAAATGAAGCTCTTTTTTTCTTTTTTTTAAAAAAAAATATTTAACTTTATAGCACATAAAAAGAAAAATATTAAAGAAGACAGCAATAAATAGGTTCAAAACTGTACCATTACTGTTCATGCTACAGCGTCATGAACTATGCTGCCTCCTTTTTCAAATACCTTAATGGTCTATTTGCCTACTAATTAAACATATGACAAAGTTCTTGCTTGACTGCTTTCATACTGAGACTGAACAAAAGATGGACTAAAAGCAGGAAATATACTAAAGTAAAACTAAGTCTATAGCAAAGTCTGAATGTTATTACTTAGACAACAAAATTTGCACCCAATAAGGCTCATTAATACTCCTGCCAAGGTGCAAAGTCATCAATATCATTCTAGAGGCTCGGATGCATATTTGAATGCCTCACACACCCAGAATCCATCGCAATCCCTATTAGCTTTTCCCTGCTTGGAAATGTTCACCTCCAATGAAAAAGGTTACGACATCTCTCAATTAGCTCAAGGTTAAGCTATAGTTTTTCTATGGTGATATGTGCTATCTAATGCTGGATGTCCACTCCATTTGACCAAATAATTTTGACATCCATCGCAATAGTAGAAATGGTCCTCTCATCAAACAAGATCCTCAAACTTGTCCACTTTTTCTTTCTTATGATGACTGAGGTGGGATGGGAAGCAATGGAGTGCGGAAACTAAGCATAAGGTAGATACAAAAGATGCAACAATAGAACTATCAACAAAAAAAGGAAGAAGGCTTAAAAGATGTCGGCAGCAAGTTTTTTGAACCAATACCATGACTTGTATTGGTCATATACTGGGTCAGTGCGGTACAATACCCGTGCAAACACATGATACACAACATTGTTTTGCTAACATGGTGATACCCCCAAATCCAAAGAGACAGGAGGTGGGAGGGAGAGAAGCAAGGGATACCTGATGGTGATAATGGATCTGGTGTAGCGGGTAGAGATTGAGGCAACGAGATCCCCACCTCCAATCCCAACTAGAATTTAGATGTATGCGATGAATTAGCAAGAGATGCCAGAAGGGTGATGCCTGAGGCGGCCATAGCAAAGGCATAGGCAATATCGACAAGAAGGCTTAGGGTCTCAGAAGGTTTGGAGTGGGAGCCATCAAGGGCGACAGTGAGAGCAATCTGCTAGCATGACTGGTTAAGGCGATCGATGGGGAAGCTCAATGTCAGGCCATCAAGAAAAATTGAAGGGAGAGAGAGAGAAGCAAAAAGAGAGAGTTCGAAACTAAGGATTGAGGGGGGATGGGGGTATTATATAAGATGGTCAGTTTAGCCCAGTTCGCCCAGTCAGTTTGATTTGTTTTAGTCCAGTTCATCCAAATTTACTACCTACATCATTTTTGAGAGACCAAACCATCCTAGTTCTTGGCTAGTTCAGTACGGTTTGCTCTAAATGACCCATTTTGGGATGGTTTAGCAATCCTGAGTCTACAGGCTCTTAGTAGAATGTCAAGTCCTCCATATTAAACATAGGTAAAGAATTAAAACTTGACAAAATGGGATAATACTAATGGTATCATACCATTCCACACCAAACCAACCCTAGTACAGGGTGTGATGTGGTCAAACTAAAATAAATCGATGTCTTCTATGATTAGTAGCGCAGCTGGCTCAGCCAGTACCAAGCCCAAAATAGTCGATTTGGTTTTAATTCAAAAAAAAAAAGATGGAGAGATCCTAACACTAATCAGTATGGGCTGGTGCCATCGATGATTTGGCTGGTACCAAGCCTGACTTGATTGTTTTGGCTTTAATTCAAAAAATGGTAGAAAGAAACCAACTCTCTCCTTTGATGATATCCTATGATTTGGGTTTGTATGGCTTTTGGCTGGTACCAACTAAAAATATTATGACTTACAAACATGTTGACTTGCCAACAGAAGCACCAATCAGATTCATGATTTCCTACCACACATCTCAAAAACCCCTAAGCTTCTATTGACAACCTTTAGGTATCTATTACTTTGTGGATGATAAGTAGTGAAAAATTGGAATGTTGTGTTGAGTGGTTTCTAGATTTTACATCCGTATCTAAGACAAAAGTTTTCGGGAGACTATTTAATCAAACTAGTCAGAAAAGAATAATACGTCATGTTCATGAGCTATATGAACTAGAATCCATGAGTCCTAGTGAAAGCCTTAACTGGGACAACATCACTAGCGGGCAAGTTAAAACATCTAGTCGAGTTTTCTTTCTTCCCATTTAAACCCAATCTCCCCTATGATCTAGATGTGGATCTGAGCAAAATATCTAATCAAAACTGCAACTATTTTTGTTGTAAAAGCAAAAGAACTAGGCGCTAACCACTATCTTCATTATAGCCAAATGTCTCATCCTTATTGGCCTTGCTCTCTCTCCTAACTAACTTCTAAAATAGCTAGCATCATCCAATAACAACCATGATCTTGGCAACAAATTAAGATAACTCCAGTAGGCCCCTTTTTTCACTTGCATAAAAGTATCTAGGTAGTAAGAAAACAATAATAGCAACACCATTTAATTGCACCAAGTTTCTCACATCACAGAGAGTTTGCCTCTTAATAGGAAAGTGGCATCATCATAACAGTGCTTTCCTTCTCGTGCTCGGAGTAACTTTCTAGTTTGCTATGGTCACACCCAAATTGAAGATGACCCTCTAGTACCCATTGATCAAGATCCTAGCTAGGATCTCACAGATCATTAGGTCATAATGCGCTTCTATAGATTAATGATGACATTGAGAGAAAATGTTGATCGACTACCTACAAGAATGACCAAGGGCAACTTCAAAACTCGTGCCTCTCCTATTTATTCACCTGGCAGTGAAAGGTAGTAGCATCTGAAAGTCCCTACCATAAGCTCCCAGAAGTTTATAAATGGAGACTTCAATGTGAATATCAGGTTGGCCATTTCCAATAAGCAAGGTGCTACATCTGCAGACTCGAATCTGACCATCAATTTGGCTGTTACCAATGAGAAAGGTGTTATAAGTGGTGACTTCCATGCTGACAACTCAATTGGGTGTTTCTAACAAGGTTCATTGCTCGCATCTCATAAGGGAAATTTCATTAGATTTGTTTGTGATTAAGGTCTTCTTGCAAGTCCAAAACATTCATATCTAATTTTAAGATTATATGCTTCGTGATTCTTTTCCATTGTCCAGGAAAGTACTTCATGCAGTCTTAGATTTTTATCACATCAAAATGTAAAGGTTGTATTTCAATCAAGAATAAAGCGAGAATAATGCCTGTAAATAAAATTTGTTCTCGCCAAACAAGCTCAAACAAGGGATAAGGGAGAAATGGTTATTCTGGTCAAATTTATTTATTCCTCGAATAAGTATCTCAAACAAGATTTTTTCAGATAAAGGAAAATATGGAGCCGGTACAGAACATACTTATTTCCCTACCTTGTTTGATAATTTGGCTTCCTATTTTGTGAACTATTTGAAGTTACACCGAGCAGTAACCACCCAGTCAAATTCAGAAACATATCTAGAACAATTTTCTTTCTTGGAAATTATTCGGACTGCAATTTAACAAAACCACATATCGGAGCATAACTGACTAAATATATATAAATAATT
Source organism: Phoenix dactylifera (assembly GCF_051530095.1). Classification (NCBI taxonomy): domain Eukaryota; kingdom Viridiplantae; phylum Streptophyta; class Magnoliopsida; order Arecales; family Arecaceae; genus Phoenix; species Phoenix dactylifera. The sequence goes on along the minus strand of NC_143194.1, from coordinate 14,488,636 downwards.
TGAAGGGACCAAAACTCTTTGAGCTATGCACCAGTCTAAGCCTCTAAGATGTGCATATTAAATACTGGATACAAGTATTGGCCGCTGGTTACATTTCACACATGCGCAATTTATAGATATCAAAATTAGTTTCTCTATTAGGGACAATTCACCAAACAACAGCCAGGCATGCACCGTAGAAAAAAAAAATTATCTGCAGAAACTCACATATCCATATGGAAATATTCAAATAAGAAAGGATGCAAAGCAATTCTTATCTCTGAGTTAAAAGAAACCAATCAAGAAAGAAGGGAGGAGGAATTGGAGAACCTTCATGATGCCGACGACGGTGCCTCGGTAGGAAGGGAAGTTGTGGACGGCGGTGACGACGTTGGCGGTGTTGAAGAAGGTCTGGGCGTGGGCGGCGAGAAGCATGAAGAGGCACATGAGGGGGACGGGAACGCGAGGGAGGGCTCCGGGGACGGCGAGCCACATGAGGAAGTAGCCGGCGAAGCACTGGGCGGCGCCGGCGGCGAGGACGGACCTGGGGCCGGAGGAGGAGTAGAGGAGGCCGGAGAGGACGCCAGCGTTGGCGCCGAGGTCCTTGAAGAAGGCGACGGTGTCGAGGGTAGACTGGTCATAGGACTGGGAGGACTTGAGGAGCGGGGAGTAGATGCCGAAGCAGTAAGCGGGGCCGCTCGTGCACTGGATCCACAGGCTCGCCGCCGTCGCCGCCCACTTGCTGCTGGTCCCCAACCACCAACGTCGAGCCCCCATCTCTCCTTCGTCTCTTCCGTTGAGTCTGGCAGGACAAGCTTTCTTTTTTTTCTTCTTTTTCCGTTCCCATCGAGATATCAATATCATCGTCGCGATGCTTCCCATTCAATGGGACACTCAACCGGAAGTGAGATGATTTTGATGCGTGACACGTGGTCTGTAAATTATAGATTATAACTATTAATTGATCTTTTAAATTTTAACAGACAACTATGCTATACACGACAGTGTGCTCATCAAACCAAGGAACGATGCGTGCATGAACTTGGGCGGGAGCGGAGGATCATGGGGTGGTATAGCTCATCATAAAAAAAATATATATATAATGTATAGATAAGAAAAAATGTTAGTATTAGTCAGAAAGAGAGAGAGAGAGAGAGAGAGAGAGAGAGAGAGAAAAGACAATACATGTTTGAGAGAAGTAACTGAGGTTACCTAATGATAACCAGGGTTGGAGATGTTTACCGTAGTATGTAAGATCCGCAGTTATTTTTTTTCTCTTGGGTGGACACTCCAACTGTGCACTTTGCCTTCCAAGCCTAAAATATAGGTCCCACTTCTCCCTCTCTCTTTTTTTTTTGGTTTTTTTTTCCTCCACTTTGAATGCGGCTAGGTGCACGCAGGGGTTGCTCCCAAGGTCAAAGGGGAGGCGATAGTATACATACAGAGAAAACAAAATTAAAAAGATAGAATATCCCGTCCATTTCTGGACAAGGGCATACAGGCCGGCTGTCCGCGTTCATATTTTTTCTGGATAAAATTAACCGGTCGGGGAGGAAGGGACAAGTCCACCCCCGCGTAGCAGCCCCACTGGGCCTCCGCCCCGCCAGGAGAATGTTCGATGCGGGCAGAAATGGCCGTGTGTTGGGCACCCCGACCGGTTTTACTCATACCCTCCCCACCCGTAGGCCCGGCTCAGCTACTCCTCTGAGCTCTGGCTCGAGTCCCACGTGTGAGTACGTCACACCCGGCACCACCCCGGCTACTAGCGGTTCAAGAGCGGTCCTACACCACAAGTCCAAGCAGTGGCCAAAGTAGTGAGCTCCGGTCCACAATTTAATCGTCGCCGCAGCGATTCGAACTTGAGACCTTGTGGTTAGAATTGCTGCCCAGTACCACTAGGCTACCACCTTGGTGGCCTGTCCACGTTCATTCGCGGACGGTTTGATGCGCTTCCCGTGATTGGGACATGCTGCACGACATGGTCCTTTTTTTTATACAAAATGCTTGAATTTTTCTTGCTAGCTGTTAAAAAAAAAAAAAAAAAAAAAGGCAGAATGATAGTCTGCCCCGGCTCTACGTAGGTTAGTGCATATGCATAACCCGGAGATTTGCATATTATTCGAGACTTTCTGGAGGAGGTCTCCAACAGGCCATGAGGGCGGTCGAGGTCCTAGGAGTTTTATGCACTGGAATCCTAGGAGTTGTCAGGAGATATCATTGCAGTTTGAAAACTGGAGTATTGTAAGCTGGACATATTTCATGCATGTAATCAAGAGGTAGTTATGGTGGTAACGGAGGGCAGTGGAAGATCATAGGTTTTAGCAACAATCTATGCCAGCACTGATTTTAGGGAAAAAAAGAGTTTTGTGGGAACTGGATCCCTTCCCAAGCTGCTCGTAGGAACTGAAGCTGCTTGAATTTTCCTTGTTCCAGTTCTTAACACATAGCCATCCTGATTTCTAATAATACATTCTGCCCCTGCCTCATCTTCCTCCCACGAAGCGTCAAAGTTAATTTTCACCACACATAGGGAGGAGCACCCAAAAAACCATCTTAGGATTAAGCGACTAATTTAACTTTTCTTTTTCAAACTTAGTTGAAGCGGGCTTAAGCAAGCTATAAATGAGCTGCTCATAAATGAATTGTTCATTTTATTAACCCTAAGTTTGAAGATACATGTATAGCTCTCAACATACATAAGGACGAGAATATGTGTATTAGCTATGCACTGAACAGATTTTGATATTTATATAGAACCAAAAAATTTGAATACTTATATAAAATCAAAGAATTCAAATAATTGCTTGATATGTATTGCTTTGCCATATAGTATGAAACGATAAAAAATATATTTTAAAAACGAAAAAAAAAAAATGCCGCATACAATTTTTTTTAATTTTTTAATCACAAAACTAGCTGACTTTGCTAATAGAAAAAATTTGACTTTTGAATTTTTCTTTAAGATAGGCGCTTGGAAAAACGTAGCAAAATTAAAAATCCGCTCCATATTTTTTTCTCTAGTGCCTGCCCTATATGATTTTTATTCTTTATACACACTCCAGAGCAAAAAATATTTCTACATGAAATTAAATATCATTTATACACATGGCGGACAAAGAGTTATACTATTTGCACACATTGCAGACAGAAAGCTCTACGAAGGTAGAGCTACCATTTTAATATACATATTAGATATTACAAACCAAAACCCTAGGAAAATTGAAGGTAGAGCTACCGTTTTAATACTGTTTGCATTCCCAAACAGACCCTATGAGCATATATGCAAAGAAAGCAATATAAAAGAAAGCAAAGCTGCCCCACAGCGAGAACAATGGTTAAAAAAATCCCCAAAAAGAGATGGCTAGCCAGTAGCAATTATATTGCTTTATTTTAAGCCACCAAGTCACCCCCCACCACCAACACCCGCTGCGCGCCTGTGGGCGCGCGGCATGCACGCATGTGTGAAGAAACTTTTGAACCATGACTAAAAATTCATACTTTAGATAACAAATAAAATCCAACTTTCTGCAAGATATGGAAAGAAAAGAACTGGTTCGCATTTTTCCCAGTAAACGCTCTGCAAGCCAGGATGTTATGGGCATTGCTTCTTTGAAGATGTAATTGGGCCAACCCCTTCTTACTGATCCAATAAAAGAAAAAGAAAAGCTTGTTTAACTTCTCAAGTTTCTTATGTTCATTTGATGGAAGTTTGTAATCAAGGTGAATTCTTTTCTGTGTGTATTGATGGCTGTTTAAGCTTTAGAAGATGATAAAGGCCAGCAATGACATGCAGCCGGCTCGTGGGAACGCCTGTTTTTGCCAATGCTCTTCCATGCTTATCCAGAAGCACAAAACAAGGCACATATTTGATGTCGTAATGAAGGAGCTGCACATATTGGAAATCATGCATTTAATCTAAATATACTAATATTTAGTAATGACTAAATATAAATAAAGACAATTCAGATTGATGACTGATTTTTTTTTTAAGAAAACAAACTTTAAAATTAATTTTACAAAAAATTAAAGAAATAAATAGAATGAAGATAATCCAACCAATTAATGCCGGTCATATAGAGACAAACAACAGCAACTTGCATAAAAGATTAACATATCATGCAATAGTTGTGCAGAATGATAAAAAAAATCAATAATTAAATCTCTAAAATATATCTTCGTAAAGCACCTTAACCTTCCTTAATGGTTGGTCGACAACAAAATTGTGTTCATATATCAGCAGTGAAGTTAACATGTATGAAGGGACAATGCTATTTCACCAAGCACATTCTAGTGTCAGATTTCCACTAGTCGGAGCTTCATGCTACTCTAATCTTACAGCTACAGCCAGAGACAATTACTAGCACTGGCACCACCCATCAACATCTTTCAATTTAACAATGATCAAGTGAAAATATGCAAACATGAACTCCTGGGCATGATTTGTTTACATATCAGATCAATAGGTTTTGATCCTAAGTTGATAAATGGTGTAGTACTATTCCTTTATATGGAATCAATTGAATCTTTTTGGTTTGACACCATAATATTAAACGCAATGAGAGACAGAAGACAGAACAAAAATATTCCATGAATTGATGCTGTATGCAACCAATTTCACAATGTATATACTAAATTAAGAACAAATAAACTGGCATTGAGCAGCAATGTGATCACTGTTGAGAACTAAAGCAAAACAAAACTCCTTGAAGTATCTGAAACAGTATTCAAGTCGATCAACACTGAAATTTGAGTAGCTAAAAGGTGCCGTGGTAAATTAATAGCTCATTGAAGAAACAAGGATATGGATTTATTCAACAGATGATGAGACTAAATTGCATTTGGATATGGGGACAGGTTGTATATGTGAAGTCATGGATCTGATGAAGTCATTGATTCCTTATTTGGATTCAATTTAAGATCTGTATGAAGAAAGAAAGAACAAAAGAATTGAACAAGAAGGCGAACAAAGATTAGAGAAAATTAGGCAGAATAAGGAATGAATTGATATAAGGAAAGTTAGAAAGATGAAATATAATGTGAAAACAAGGAGAAGAAGAATACAGAGAGTCAAGTAGGGAACAGTAGGCAAGAGTAGGCTAGTCATAGATAATTTGCAACTTTTCCGAAATGACAACAAAACTTCCCAGGTTGTTCTCATATATTTCTATATAGGGTTTGGTCCAGTTCTATTGTCATGATGCTGATCAAATTTGATAACCTGACCTATATCCAATAACCTAGTTTCACACAACCAGTCCAATACCTGTTAGCACAAAATATGACTCATTCTACTAGATCAGGAACATAAAGAACTGCATCTAAAGGCTGAGATCCTTAAACTCTTGTCAGTAATCTTGAACTGCTTCGCTACCTCGCTTCAGTTAGAGCATTTAGGTTTAGAGGTTTTCAACAGACAGGATGTAGCAATGTTCAAATTTTTCATGCATTTTAGCCTATGTTAGAATGAATGTTGCACATTTGATGTGGTTGTCCTCCAAGGTCATCACCAATCTTATCTAAGGCTTTTAACCTCACATTCGCAAATTGAAATTGCTTTCTTAGCGAGTTGACAATAGTAAAGTAATCATGAACAAAGAAGAGGCCTTCCTGGAAGGTTGTTAGTTCCAACTTCTACAATAAGTTAGTCACTACACGTGCACTTGCTTATCTTGGCACTTGTTAAGGTCGGCATGATCAAGAAACAAACATAGTTTTAACCTATAGGAGTGTCACATGAACGTTTCGTAGGTAAGTTAATGTCATCAAACTAAAAGTTTGAGTCTCATGGTGCCAATAATAGCAACAGTAAGACTGAAGTGTGCTTGCAAATCATTCATTATTTTGTCATATGATCCATGCATTTCAAGTTGATCATCAAGCTTGACATGCATATGGCAAAAATTCATAAAGTGAGAAATGCAAGTGCAACCAAGTTGGGTACCTCCTTCAGAAACAGTGAACACAATATTTATATAGAATTATGTTGAAGTACTACATCTGCAAAAAGACTTGGTTACACACGAGCGGATATCCACTTAGATCCATCAAGTCTAAATTAGATGATGGGGATACCACATCTAAGCTATTGGATATGATCTACTATCTCTAAACTACTTATACTTCAAAAATTATATAATCTAGAGACCCCCATCCTATCAAGAGGTCAAAAATACTATATCATATATTAGATAACACCACACTGTTAGAATGCATTATGTAGTAATATAAATATAATTATAATATAATAAATAACATAATAATAATATAAATGGGAGAATATTTGTTATATGATAATATGGTAAAATATGGAAATGAATTATTATGCATTATAATATGATACACTAGTTTTAATTTTATAAGAATAACAGTACCTTTGTACTATTATTACCATATTATACTAATAATATCATAGTACTGCTGATAACAATATCCAATGGTATTAAGTAATTGTTATTATATAATATTAATTATAGTACCTTAAAAGTTATGATAACATAATAATAGTATCAATTTTCTATATTGCATTGCTAATGTGGTACTTGTCATTATACATTATATCATAAATTTTGTAGAGCTATTATACTTGCATTACAGAATGAATATAAACATAATATTCTTCATTACATTATATTATGTTATATTATATTATGAATATATGATATATAATATTATATTATTCTATTAATATTAGCATGCTCAAAGGGGATGGAAGGGATGAGTATCGGAATAGCAAGGACACTATATGCCAATCCTCTGCAAATAATCGTTGCATCTTGCAGCCAACTTCGGCCATGAACCATTCCGCAACAAAAGGGCCGCATGCATGCAGGCAACAATATGCCTGCAAGTGCCTGCCTACAATTTGCTTGCAGCATGCCTAGTTGTAGGCAAAACAAACAGCCCCATCATGCAACACAAGCACATGAATTATTTCCTTTAAATAATCAATGCCTACAGGTCACGTACTCAAGGAATAAAGTGACCTAATGCTATGTACAAGTGGCATAGGACAATGTAACACGAGAAATAACTGAATATGATTGACCCAACTCTACATTGGAGTTGCATTCACTTTGGTAGCAACTTAATGTAAGGGATACTTTAGAAACTACTAATACTATTCACTTCTTTGTCAAATATTCAGGTCATCCTACCAAGTTCTTCAGCTTAGTGCAAGAGATAGAGTACATAGATAACTCGTAAGAGAAATCTATTCTAATACAAGAAGCGACATGGTCCATCTAGGACCAATGGTTCATAGGTGATCCAAATAGTGTATGAAACAAATTGCATGTCTGGTTATGGAAGAATGGATTGCTTGGATCAGAAGGCATAAGACAAGCTTGAAACGAACCACCATAAAGGGGATATGAAAGCCCTCTTTGGCCTTGGACATACAGGGATGAAATAGGAATAAATTAGAACAAGTATGGAGGTACAGGACCTGATATGGAGCTCCTAATACCTCGTAGAGAAGTCCACTACATCAAAACTGATGCTTATACTCTGTCAAGGCCAGTGAAGGTGGTACTTGGCTCATTGAATCTACCAAATCGCCACTGAACGCACATGATATCCACCAGAGGACATGCAAAACACCTTTGTTGAAAAGGAATGCATCCAATAATCTTAAGAGAATGCCTTTTTCCCACTATATTCAAGACCATTACTAAAGGAGTATTTACAGGTTATGTCCTCTTTACATTTGGTAGATTCCATTTGTGCACTTAAAACTTAAGATTAATACTACTTTGAATGGAAATAAGATAGAACTAATCAGTAACTCTTAGTTCTCTAAAGATCGTAACATCATAGGCAATCTAGTTAAGCATAGAATAGTTTAAATGCTGTTCAACTATGTGTCCAAATGTTGATATCTTGACAGTGTCTTGATTCAACTCACAGTAAGGGGGATCCAATGCTATGCCATCACATATTGGAGTATCCTCATTTAGGTGAGGTTTCATTGTAGAAACCATTTTAATCATGGTTTCTTGGCATTACGATGCACTAAAATTCTAATGCAGCCTTCATCTATGCCCAATTATTCCAACTAGTTTCCTCCTACATCAAGTTTGTGGTGCTTGCCAGTGGGCGAAGAAATGCACATGGCACTAGTCAAAATAATCCAAAGACTTATAGACGCACATAAACCTTAATCAATTAACTATGGTGCACTTTTGGGTACCATACTCTTAGAAAGCATAGATTGCAAACTTTTGAGTACTTAAATACTCTCTTCCTCCACGTGGCTAGAGCAACTTTTCCTGGTTCACTTCATGGTCAACCCTAAGTTGAATATTACCCTTTCATGACCAATGACCGAGATGACTCTAGTCAAGATCCCATGGATTGTGTCTCTAGGCTGATAACAGAAAGAATGTGACCAGTTGCCAATGGAAATGGACAACGATAGTTCTGCCAACCATAAGTTATAGGAGCCTACATTGGCCAATTCCAATGAGGAAGGGGCTACCAGCAGCCCCCAATCTAATAATGAAGTTGCTTATTTCCATGGAGGAAGGAAAAGAGGTAAAAACCCCCACATGGATTGCCAATCATTTCTAGTAAGGTTCATTGCTCAGATCTTGTGAGCGATACAAATGCCTTTGGGATAAAGTTCTTCTTGCAGGTTCAGAACAATCATATTTATGTTTGTGAGAATATACTTCATGCTCTTTTCCTTATTTTCAAGGATGGATTTCATGCATTTTTTAGACATCATATCCAAATATATAGACTATGTTCTATTCAAGAATAAAGCACAAATAAGGACTATATAAACTAAGGTTTTCCTACTCGATACCGGACCCCGTACCGATACTATCTTATTACAGTGTCAGTAAGCCAAGTACGAGGGCCAGTTCGGCATACCGTACCACATATCAGTTCGGTACCGATATGGTACAATACAATCAGTACACACTGGTACTGATCAATTCAGCAAAACTATTATAAACCTTATTCCTGCCAAACAAGTTTAAACAACCTAGACCAAGGGAGGAATGGTTATTAAGATCAAACCTGCTTAATCCTAGAATTCTTGGAATAAGGGCTTTTATTTCTTTTTTCTTTTTTATATAGACAAAAACATCTGCCACCCTAAAATTATTCCAAATAAGAATAGAAATCCAAACAAATAGTAAAGGAAATAACTATGTTTAAAAAAATCATTATTTTAAAAAGAATAACTATTTTGTTATACTTTTCTATTCCCAAATCAACATTGCCATAAAGAACAAAACAAAATGTTTCAACTCAAGATGTTGATCGTGTACAACCATTCTAAAAGGTTCTAAGCTCCTTTTTGCATGTAGTCAATAGTCACATTGTAGTGTTCACTTGCAACCTCATGTGAACTCATTATATTGGCTCTTCCACACCTTGTGCCAGAGCAACCAATAGATGATCTACAATTTGACAACTGCCCTCAATCATTGTTGTAGATGGACAATCATAATTTTTCTCCATGTCATTGGTTTGGAGAAGAACATTATGATCTAGATAGTTCAAGGAACCCAAATCAGGATCACTTTGATTAGTAGGTTGCACAAGGCCTTCAACTTGGAGATGACCATGTAGTGAATTAAGAAAGTTCCTCCAACAGCGAGGAGAACACTATCAAGGAAACAAATGTAGATGACACCGTCTATTGAGACGGCCACCTTTGTTCCATTTTAGGGTCTTAGGGCTAATAAAATGGTCATGTTGTGTTAGAAGTATGCCCTAGAAGCCAATTTGGCTGACGCATTATTTTATTCTAGGACATAATTTTGTACTTGACTATTTATTATTGAATAAATAAAAGGCATCTTTTTCATTCATGTTCTTATGTGTCCATGAATCGTCCAAGGAATTAATAAGATGATGACGCATATTCTCAAGAGTTGAGAATTTGAGGCATGTGTCATTGGTGATTAATTCCTGAATTGCTCCTAATGCACATATTGCTTTCTTTGATGGACGAGTCTTGAGTCCACAGTGTAGGGACACTGGAGCAATTGTGCAAGTGCTTGTTAGAGAACAAGGGTACTGAGCGTGACCAACACAAGAAGTCACTTGGATGTCTATCCACTCGTCAGTGACTTGCTTGATGTTGCAGTAGTGTGACTGGTCCTTTGACCTGCGATGCTTCGGCTGCTCACAGTGAGGTTATTGTAGTTTGACTGCACAAATACATGGTCTCTAGCCATATGGGTCCATGCAGTGTAAATTGGCTGCAGTAGGTTCACTATAGGAGTAGGGTATGCATCTACAAGGAATCTATCGACCTTGATAGATAAGGAGAGATCCTATGTGATTTATAAGACTGAGTTCGTAAGACCTCGGCCGGGGCAGATTGCACAGTGGAGAAAGAGTTCTCCGCTCTCGAACTTAAGTCGAATAAATCTTGACATATGACAGACGAAGGGGTTTGACGAGTTATCCATGACCTCCGTCTTGTAGGGATCTACGATAGAAGGACTGTATCACATGATAACTGCACCTAGAGGTTCATCATTCTATTCTGCTGGGTAGCCACTACATGCTGCTAGGTGTCATTGGTGGATGGTGGGACTCATAGGGATTATCTTGATGATCGATAAACCCTAATGAGTAGAGTTGGAATCATTCCGACCCATTGAAAGGAGTTTTCAATGATATTGTGATAGAGATCACAATATATCTCACTACCAGTCAGAGTAGAACCTATGGGGTCACACACACTAGAGGCATTGATCGATCCGATGGTTGAATCGTGATTAGGAATCACAAGTAATCAATTCGATTGATAATAAGTTGAGGAAGGAACAAAGGGAATTAATTAATTGGACTTGAAACAAGAGTCCTACTTGGAGTTGGATTCTTGGAGTCCTAATTGGATTAGGACTGGGATTCCTACTTGGACTGGAAATCCTATTTGGAGTAGGACTAGGATTCCTACTTGAAGTAGGATTCCTACAATCCTAATTAGATTAGGAGTTTTGAATTAAATTTGGATTCCTACTTGGAGTAGGATTTCTAGAGTCCTAATCGGATTAGGACTTGGAATTCAAATCAGAGTCCTAATTGGATTAGGACTAAAATTAAATAAGTCCTAATTGGATTATGGTTTCTTAAGTCCTAATAAATTATTAATCTAATGAATCAACATGACTCCTAATTGGGTTAGGATTGAAGAGTTCAATTAAGTCATGGTTCATTCAAGTTCTAATTGGATTAGTGTTGACCCCCTAATTGATTTTGATGAATACAAAACACTAGAGTATAATTCCCTTTATCTTAACAATTTATTTGAGGATTTCAAGTGTTTAATTAAGAATATTGTTAAGAAATGTCTAGGCATGTTCCCATATTTTTTCAAGGATTTATTGAAGAATTTTTGAGATGAAGAAAACAGATCAGGGACAGCCGAGACGTCTCCGGTTTGTCCCAGAGACGTCTCTGGCACGAACAGGAAGAATTGGCACGTCTGGAGACGTCCCCTGCACCTGGCGAGGCGTCTCGCAGGGTCGGAGTCGACTCCCGACTCTGCGGAGTCGACTCTCTCAGAGGCGGCAGAAAGGCCGATTTCAAGGGATGCGCGCGAGTCGTCTCCAAAGGACGCGGAGTCGTCCCCACGCATAAAAAGCAAACATCCCGAGACGTCCCCAGAGAGCGCGGAGTCGACTCTCTCAGGGGATTCCAGAGGATGTGTTTTTCGTTGACAAAACTGCGGAGTCGTCCCCAGAGAGCGCGGAGTCGACTCTCTCAGGGGATTCCAGAGGATGTGTTTTTCGTTGACAAAACTGCGGAGTCGTCCCCAGAGAGCGCGGAGTCGACTCTCTCAGGGGATTCCAGAGGACGTGTTTTTCGGTGATACAACTACGGAGTCGTCCCCGACGTCGCGGAGTCGTCCCCATGCAAAAAGCGCAAACATCCCGAGACGTCCCCGTAAAGTGCCGAGCCGACTCTCTCAGAAAAACAGAAGAACAAGCATTCAAGTCGTTCTTCTTCAGAGTCGTCCCCGTAAAGCGCCGAGTCGACTCCAAAGATCGTCAGAAGAATTTTTATACAGCCGAGACGTCTCGCGTTGAAGCGGAGACGTCTCCGGAGCGCCTGGGACGCGACTGACACACTTTTGCAGGTTTGTTTGAATTTCAAACGTTCATATTTTTGTGTCTAACGGATCTATTGCTTTTTGGGCTATAAAAGGGAGTTCTTAAGTGCCTTCCAACAACTTCTCACCAACCAAAAACAAGATCATTCAAGAGAGAAGAAAGAGAAAGAGGTTCAAGGGAGTTAGTGCATTCAAGAGGAGAAATCAAGTGCATTCAAGCTTTCCCAACTGATTTCGTGCTCAACTACTCACTCCCACTCGGCATTCAAAGCTCACATTCAAGCCAACGCGATCCACATCGGAAGAACCACCATTACCCACGCTTCCAACGGCAAAAAGGGTTCTTCCGGATTTTGTTATTTCTCATTGTTATATTTGCTTCTTAAGAGCGTTCAAATCTTTTGTAAAACCTTTGTTTATTATACTTGTTCCAGTCAAGGGACTTGGAACAAGGGATAGGCGTCCCAAGCCTAGGTGAAATTGGGGGATTGTAGGGTTCGTTGTTAGCCCGGTGTAAAACAACGAGTTGGGTAGTGCACTCGCAAAACTACCGTACTGTAATCGCTGATTATAGTGAAAATTCCCAAAGGTGTTTGGGGAGTGGATGTAGGAGCAGTGGAAGCTCCGAACCACTATAAATCTTTGTGTGTTTGCGTTTGACTGTGATTGCTACTTTAGTTTCACCTTTGCACATACACTTGTGTGTTTTGTTTTAATTAGTCAAAAAGTTTTAAAACACCCAATTCACCCCCCTCTTGGGTGACCATCTCTGGGCAACAATTAGGACTAGGATAGATTGAACCCAATTGATTCATGATTTGGTTAAGACCTAATTGAATTAGGACTTAGCCATAAGAGGGACACCTAATCCTCCTTAGAGGAGGATTAGGGCATCACAAGAAGGAGGGGATCACGCCCCTCCTCCTTCTCTTCTTGGGTGCGGCAAGAAGGAGGGTCGGCGCCCTCATGATTAGGCATCAAGGGCTCCTAATTTGTAGGAGCCCTAGATCCCTTTAAAAGGAGGTGAAGGGAGGCGCCCTAGGGCATGTGAAAAGCCCTCTCCTCTCCAGCCGTGGCCACCCTTTTCCCCCTTTGCTTCAGCCGCCAACAGCAAGAGAAAAGAAGAGGAGGCGTATCCCTCCTCTTGGGCTTCTTCCTTGGCTTCAACGCATGAGAAGAGAAGAAGGCTGCCAAGGGCTTTGATCTTCTTCCTCTCTTCATCCTTCTTCTTCCTCCTCCCAAGCACAATCAAGGGTTGGTTAAAAGGGAGGACATCAGCCATCAAAGTTATCTCTGCAAGGGAGCTAGCACCCCGGGGAGATAGAGAGCTTGGATCGGTTCCTGCTTCGTGTGGATACCCGTAGAGGCCGGGCACTTGAACGGCTTCAAGCGAACCTTCATCCAAAAACCACGATCATCAGTTTGCGGTGATCATCTACCCGCACAAGGTGAAGATCTGATCTTCTAATATTTTTAAAAAGGTTTTTAATCCTTATCTATCTACGAACGGTTTTAAACAACGTTCATGCGATGAACGGTTGATCCCGCGCATGCCTCTTCCGCTGCATCTGAAATTTTTGAAATTTTTCTGCGGCATGGGCGGGTTCCTAACAGTGGTATCAGAGCCTAGGCATCGTAGATTAAGGTAAGGATTAATTATTAATAGGCTTATTAGATCTGAAATTTAAATGATTATGCATGCTGAAAATTTTCTGCATGCAGATTTTTTCTAGGGTGCTGAATTTTGCATGCTGATTTTTATGTGATAAAAAGATGATTCTAATTGCATTGTTAATGGGATTACAAAGTTTAGAATCATGATTAGCATGATCAGCAACCTATGTCATGAGATAATCAATTAGATTTCAGATCTGAAAATTATAATTGCTGCATGTGGTGATGATCATAGGATTCAAACCCTTTTGGTATCAAATATAATGACCTGCGATGTGATCTGTAATGTCATGTAATTTTTCAGATGCTTGCATGCATCTTATTTAATGTTTTGAGAGGCCTGCGTGCCTCCTAAAAGGGAGATGTAATTTATTATTATTTTTATTTTATATCTGGTTGTATTTCTGTGATGTGATGTACGTCAACGATCAAGTCGAAGATGATGCATGAGATGAACAGGGGTCTAAGCGGTTGATGGCGATTGGATCAAGAGTTGATCAAGGATCGAATCAAGGAGGCTTGGAACCAATTCAAGGGTTGAAGACCAGTTGATCGATTGACGTGCATGTGCTTGTAATACGACCTAATTAGAATCCATGATCATCACCTATTTAAAGTTTAGCTTTATTTGATGCTGCGATTATAACTGCCTGTGATGTGCCGTTTGCATGTGATGTGAATGAGAGTCGGGTAGATAGATTTACATGTGATGTAGCAAACCCAATGAGACCTAAATTAAAACCTCCTCAATCAAGTCAAAAGTGAACCAACATGAGCGAGTCATATTAGATTAATTGATCTAATTGGTGTCTAGGAAAGCATGAAAGGTGGTTACTTAATTAGGACCTTACTCTCTGAGTAAGGGGAGCCTCCCACCTGCTTACCTGGCCAATTGTTCGATTACCTCTTATGAAGAGCTCAAGTTACAAACACTAAGACCTGATTAACCAATATTAAGTCAATAGGTCTTCCACTGTAGTAGAGCTGCTAAGGTCTTTCTGATGTTGATTTGTCTCGGCTGGATACAGTGGGCAAGTTGCATCGGGGGGCTGGACCTCTCTATAGACATTAGATGTTGTAGGGTAAAGGTGGGGTTGGGCACCAATAACTGTTAGGTGAGGACCCAATGACGACTTTATTCCTACGGTTATACGGTGGGTCTGACTTAACTAAGAAATGGGACCAATAACTGTTAGGTGAGGTCTTCATGGCTTAGAGACCAAGTTGCACTGCAACATGCTTGAGAAGCATTGTACAAGAGTTGTACACTCATCCATCTATGTGTCACCAATAACTGTTAGGTGAGGTGCCATGTAGATTGGTGAGACCGCAGTACCTACTAGAAACCCTAGTCGCGTAGGATTTCCGTTTTCCTACCAGGGGAGTGTGAGGAATTCGAGAAAATAGTGGGAGGTACATTTGTTCTAAAAGACCCTAGAACAAATAAGGATCAAGTACAAAATTCTAACTAGAATCTTTACTCTATGAGAATTATAATGTCAGCTTCTAAATTTTTAACTCATATCCTATAGAACAACCGTTTGACCAAACCCAATTATAAAGACTGGCTCAGCAAATTTCAAAATAGTTTTGAATTGTGAGAAATTAGGGTATGAACTAGACCATGGAATCCCTGTATTACCAATCTGTCCGATCACTGATCAGCGTAAGACGCATGCCAAGTGGATGAACGATGACAATAAAGTTAGGTGCTACATAATGGCATCCATGTCCAATAAATTTTAATGCCAGCATGAGAACATGAAGATTGCCAAGGACACATTAAAACACTTGCAATAGTTGTATGGTAATCAGAGTCACGCAGCTTGGTTTGAATGTCCAAAAGGCTCTTCAAGGCCAAGATGCGTGATGGGCAGTCTATCCATGATCATGGTTTGACCATGATAAAGGACTTAGAGAAGCTTGAGAAGCTCGGCATGATTATGCACAAGGAATTGCAAATGGATTTGATCCCACAATCCCTTCTAGCTTCATATGAACAGTTTATAGTAAATTATCATATGAAAAAGATTGTAAGCACCAAAACAGAATTGTTAAATAAATTGGTAACTATCTTAGGGACCTTGAAGAGTTCAAGAGGCATCGTTCTCGCTGTCGAGTTGGTTTCTAATTCCAAAAGAGAGTCTATTTGGAAGAAGAAGAAGCCTGCGAAGAAGCAGAAGACTGAGAAAACGCCAAGTAAGGAAGTTCCAAGAAAAAGGCCAATTGCAAGGAAAAAATGTTTTCATTTGCATCATGGACGGCCATTGGAAGAGGAACTGTCCTACATATATGGAAAGCATAAAAATATGAAGGGTGACAGACCTTCAGAAGGTATGTCAGATATGCTCAGGATACTTAGGGACTGTTACCTGTTGCTAGCAGAAATTTGATTTCTATATCTTGTTTAGCACAGAAAAATTTTTATAAAACTACTGTTCCATTTATTTGAGAAATAAATTGATTCAACGTGGTTTTATGATTGACAGTCTCTATCACATACATATGGATGTATCTGTGAATGTATCTGAGCAAACAATGAATACCATAGGATCTAATAGATCTAAAAATGAGATAAATCTAAAGTATTTGTGGCACCTCAGGCTTGGCCATATAGGAGAAGACAGAATAAACAAATTGGAGAAACATGAACTTTTGGGCTCATTGACTTTCGAGTCATATTCGATTTGTTAATTCTGCCTTCAAGGAAAGATGGCCAAATTATCCTTTGTAGGACACAGGGTGGTCCACTGAAATACTTACCCTGGTACACACTGATATGTGTGGCTCATTCGATGTGCAAGCTAGGGGTTGTAATTTTTACTTCATTTACCGATGATTACTCACGGTATGGATATGTGTATGACACACAAATCTGAAACTTTTGAAAGTTTCAAAGAGTTAAGATATGAAGTAGAAAAATAAACAGAAAAACTCATTAAGGTTCTTCGATCAGATCGAGGAGGTGAACACCTTAATAGAGAGTTTCGTGATTATCTCAAGGAGAATGGTATAGTTTCATAATGGACTCCTTCTGGTACACCTCAGCTCAATGGAGTGTCAGAGAGGAGGAATCGGACTCTATTAGATATGGTCTGGTCCATGATGAGCTTCACTAATTTACCCTTGTTTCTTTAGATAGATGCCCTATTTTCAGCTATTTACTTATTGAATAGAGTTCCCTCTAAAGTCCGTTCCTACCACACCATATGAGATATGACATGATAAGAAACCAAGTCTTGGTCATCTCAAGATTTGGGGATGTCCGGCCCACGTCAAGCGACTACAGGCAGACAAGCTAGAGGATAGGACAATTAATGCTCGTTTTATAGGATATCCTAAAGAGTCATTAGGATACGACTTTTCGTCCCAAAGGATCACAAAGTGTTTGTGAGCCTAGATGCTATCTTCATGGAAATAGTTTATCCTTGACAGAGACAGTGGGAGAAAAATTGAGCTTGAAGAGAAAGTCTCTAAATAGCAACGAACCATTGTGCCTATAGAACCTATTTATATTAAGCCAGTACACGATGTCCCTCAATCACCTCGCAGATCTAGTAAGGTCTCCCATTCTCCCGATAGATACTTAGGTATACTAGAAGAGGATACCGAGGAAATGTTCCTAGTGGGAGATAGGGATCACATACAGGATCTCAAAACCTATGACGAGGCGATATCTGATATCGATTCCGAGAAATAGTTGGAGTTAGACTCCATGCATTCCAACCAAGTCTGGACCCTAGTAGATCCACCAGAAGGTATTGTACCTATTGGATGCAAATGGATCTACAAAAGGAAGATAGGTTCGGATGGAAAGGTAGAGACCTATAAAGCAAGGCTAGTGGCGAAAGGGTATAGCCAACACGAAGGCATTGACTATCAGGAGACTTTTTCACCTGTAGCCATGTTAAAATCCATCCGAACATTGCTTGCCATTGCAGCATTTCATGATTATGAAATCTGGCAGATGGATGTGAAAACTGCATTCCTGAATGGATATCTTAATGAAGATATCTATATGGAACAGCCTTTGGGTTTCACTTCCAGTGATGGAGATCACAAGGTCTGCAAGCTGCAAAAGTTCATCTATGGACTAAAGCAAGCATCTCGGAGTTGGAACACTCGTTTCGATGACGCAATCAAAACGTTTGATTTCATCAAAAATGAAGAGGAACCGTATGTTTACAAAAAGGTTAGTGGGAGTGCTGTCGTATTTCTCGTACTATACATGGATGACATCCTCCTGATAGGGGATGATATTCCCATGCTAACCTCGGTCAAGGTCTGGTTGTTAAAAGAGTTCTCCATGAAAGACCTTGGGGAAGCATCCTATATTTTGAGAATAAAGGTCTATAAAGATAGATCTAAAAGGATGCTTGTCCTGTCACAGAATATGTATATAGAGGGAGTGCTGAAGAGGTTCGGCATGGAAACCTCTAAAAGGGGATTATTACCCCTTAGGCATGGGATAAATCTCTCCAAGAAGATGTGCCTTAACACATCTGAAGAGATTCAGCGGATGAGCAAGATCCCTTATGCTTCGGCTATAGGGAGCCTCATATATACCATGCTATGTATGTGAAATGATATAGTATATGCTGTGAGTGTCACGAGCATATATCAGTCAAATTCAAGCAAGAAGCACTGGATAACTGTGAAGAATATTCTTAAGTACTTAAGAAGAACTAAAGATTTATTCTTGGTCTTTGGAAGAATATCAGAGTTGAAGGTAGAAGGATGCACACATATTGATAATAGAAAGTCTACATCAGAATATGTGCAATAATGGTTTAGTAAATTGGAAGAGTTCCAAACAACCAATCATTGTAGATTCTACCTTAGAAGCTGAATGTTAAGCCATCTCTAAGGGTGCAGTGGAAACCTTTTGGTTTAAAAGGTTCATTGCAGAATTAGGTGTAATGCCATCAGATGCCATAGCACTCTTCTGCAATAACAAAGGCACCATAGCACTAGCTAAGGAGCCAAAGGTCTCACCAGAAACCGAAGCACATAGAGCGGAGATTTAACCTAATAAGCGACTACCTTGAAAAGAAATAAGTAGAGGATCAAAAAGTAGACTCCACAGGAAATGTGGTGGACCCATTCACTAAGCAGATAACTCAGCAGAAAACTAAAACGCATCTTGAGAAGATGGGGCTTAGATTTATGGCTAATTGGCTTTAGTGCAAGTGGGAGATTGTTAGAAGTATGCCCTAGAAGCCAATTTGGCTGACGCATTATTTTATTCTAGGACATAATTTTGTACTTGACTATTTATTATTGAATAAATAAAAGGCATCTTTTTCATTCATGTTCTTATGTGTCCATGAATCGTCCAAGGAATTAATAAGATGATGACGCATATTCTCAAGAGTTGAGAATTTGAGGCATGTGTCATTGGTGATTAATTCCTGAATTGCTCCTGATCGATGGATCATCAGGAGGACGGTGATTGATCCGCTGAGATTAGTGCACATATTGCTTTCTTTAATGGACGAGTCTTGAGTCCACAGTGTAGGGACACTGGAGCAATTGTGCAAGTGCTTGTTAGAGAACAAGGGTACTGAGCGTGACCAACACAAGAAGTCACTTGGATGTCTATCCACTCGTCAGTGACTTGCTTGAAGTTGCAGTAGTGTGACTGGTCCTTTGACCTGCGATGCTTCGGCTACTCACAGTGAGGTTATTGTAGTTTGACTGCACAAATACATGGTCTCTAGCCATATGGGTCCATGCAGTGTAGATTGGCTGCAGTAGGTTCACTATAGGAGTAGGGTATGCATCTACAAGGAATCTATCGACCTTGATAGATAAGGAGAGATCCTATGTGATTTATAAGACTGAGTTCGTAAGACCTCGGCCGGGGCAGATTGCACAGTGGAGAAAGAGTTCTCCGCTCTCGAACTTAAGTCGAATAAATCTTGACATATGACAGACGAAGGGGTTTGACGAGTTATCCATGACCTCCGTCTTGTAGGGATCTACGATAGAAGGACTGTATCACATGATAACTGCACCTAGAGGTTCATCATTCTATTCTGCTGGGTAGCCACTACATGCTGCTAGGTGTCATTGGTGGATGGTGGGACTCATAGGGATTATCTTGATGATCGATAAACCCTAATGAGTAGAGTTGGAATCATTCCGACCCATTGAAAGGAGTTTTCAATGATATTGTGATAGAGATCACAATATATCTCACTACCAGTCAGAGTAGAACCTATGGGGTCACACACACTAGAGGCATTGATCGATCCGATGGTTGAATCGTGATTAGGAATCACAAGTAATCAATTCGATTGATAATAAGTTGAGGAAGGAACAAAGGGAATTAATTAATTGGACTTGAAACAAGAGTCCTACTTGGAGTTGGATTCTTGGAGTCCTAATTGGATTAGGACTGGGATTCCTACTTGGACTGGAAATCCTATTTGGAGTAGGACTAGGATTCCTACTTGAAGTAGGATTCCTACAATCCTAATTAGATTAGGAGTTTTGAATTAAATTTGGATTCCTACTTGGAGTAGGATTTCTAGAGTCCTAATCGGATTAGGACTTGGAATTCAAATCAGAGTCCTAATTGGATTAGGACTAAAATTAAATAAGTCCTAATTGGATTAGGGTTTCTTAAGTCCTAATTAATTATTAATCTAATGAATCAACATGACTCCTAATTGGGTTAGGATTGAAGAGCTCAATTAAGTCATGGTTCATTCAAGTTCTAATTGGATTAGGACTAGCATAGATTGAACCCAATTGATTCATGATTTGGTTAAGACCTAATTGGATTAGGACTTAGCCATAAGAGGGACACCTAATCCTCCTTAGAGGAGGATTAGGGCATCACAAGAAGGAGGGGATCACGCCCCTCCTCCTTCTCTTCTTGGGTGCGGCAAGAAGGAGGGTCGGCGCCCTCATGATTAGGCATCAAGGGCTCCTAATTTGTAGGAGCCCTAGATCCCTTTAAAAGGAGGTGAAGGGAGGCGCCCTAGGGCATGTGAAAAGCCCTCTCCTCTCCAGCCGTGGCCACCCTTTTCCCCCTTTGTTTCAGCCGCCAACAGCAAGAGAAAAGAAGAGGAGGCGTATCCCTCCTCTTGGGCTTCTTCCTTGGCTTCAACGCATGAGAAGAGAAGAAGGCTGCCAAGGGCTTTGATCTTCTTCCTCTCTTCATCCTTCTTCTTCCTCCTCCCAAGCACAATCAAGGGTTGATTAAAAGGGAGGACATCAGCCATCAAAGTTATCTCTGCAAGGGAGCTAGCACCCCGGGGAGATAGAGAGCTTGGATCGGTTCCTGCTTCGTGTGGATACCCGTAGAGGCCGGGCACTTGAACGGCTTCAAGCGAACCTTCATCCAAAAACCACGATCATCAGTTTGCGGTGATCATCTACCCGCACAAGGTGAAGATCTGATCTTCTAATATTTTTAAAAAGATTTTTAATCCTTATCTATCTACGAACGGTTTTAAACAACGTTCATGCGATGAACGGTTGATCCCGCGCATGCCTCTTCCGCTGCATCTGAAATTTTTAAAATTTTTCTGCGGCATGGGCGGGTTCCTAACATGTTGTTCATAATGTTTCTTGTTACTTTAATAGTTTATATAGAAAGTAGCTAAAGGGGCCAATCCAACTTGTACAGCCAATTGACTAAAGGTGGCATTAGGAGATGATGACTAGCTTCAAAGGTAAGTTAGGAGAGAGAAGGGTAAGAAAATAACGAATTATCAAGCTGTAACAATTAGGCTCAGACAAATAACAAAAGATCAAAGCTTAATCTCAATTTTCAAGCTCGAAATTAATATCAAACTAAATCCGATCAAACCAAGGCTTGATTAACCATGACAAAGTTACTCGTAGCGCAGTATTATTAAAGAGTCTTCTCAGGCACCTAGGCATCCTACCTAGCCATATAGGAACACATAAGCGACCAAGTTAGGCTGCGCATACACGCCACTGGAGATGGGTGAGTGAGGTATTAGTTACTTATCCTTCTATAGGAAAGAAAAGATTTTGTGCATCAACTACATAACACATCCATCTGTGCAAGAAAGAAAAGAACGAAAGGAGAAAGGAGAGAATAGAGGATTATCAAAGAGACAATCCTATTAGCTCTCCTTAGTCACTTCGTAAGCCTATTCGATGGCCACCAATGGTTTCACCAGAAGCAACAAGTGTTTTATTTACCTTTCTTTCTCCTCCATCCTCCTGTCTCTATCTTCCCTGCCATCTAGGTCCCATTTTCTTGCTTTCTTCGATGTTGTCCTTTCTTTCTCTTTCTTTATCCGCCATCCTCTAGCACTCCGGTCGTACCTCCTTTTCTCTTCATTCTTTCTTCTTCTCTTTCTTGTTTCTTTTGTCTTTCTTTATCCTCCATCCTCTAGCACTCTGGCCACTCCTCTTCTCTTCATTCTTTTATCTTTTTCCTTCTTGTTGTTTCTTTCTTTCTTTATCCACCATCCTCTAACGCTCCAACCATTCCTCCTCTTCTCTTCATTCTTTCTTCTTCTCTTTCATGTTTCTTCTTCCATCTTTTTCCTTCTTGTTGTCCAATTATGACAATTCCTTGCTCTTTTCTCTTCTTCTTCCCTTCTATAATTCGTTTTCTACTTCTTCTGTCCTCCATTTTTTTCTTTTTTTCTGCAACTTTTCTCCTTCTTCTTCCTCTTCCCCCAATTCTTTCTTCTTTCTTTATTCTCTTTCTTTTCCTTTTGCTGATCTCCTAGAGAACCATTCTTCTCTGTTTTCAGATCTTTCTTTCTAGCCACCTTCTTTTCTTTTATGTTTTCCAGACCTGCTTTCTTTTTTATTTTCTAGTCAAATTCTTACACTTCTGCCCCCTCAATATCTTATACTAGTGTAAATTGTTTGGAAGATCTACATCTATATTTACCGACTTGTTAATGAATAAGTAGTCAGTTGTTCAATATGTATTACCAAAGACCAGACAAGATAGATACGATGTAAAAGGATTTTGTAATCCGGACGGTCGGAGATGATTGGATAAGGTATAGAGAGCTCGAATGTCTAGTTATCTTCTAAAGTGAACATCGAAGAATAATGTCAGTACAAACAATAAGCACTTCAAGAAAAAAGAAGGTTGATCATGACACCAGAAGTGTCCTTTGCGTTGGTCTTTGCATTTCTCCTAGTTATTTATGCCTAGAATTTATAAGAGACCTGTCATTAATTGTAGGCAGTAAAGTGTTTGCTTACTATCTTGTAGTTTATTGTGGAAACTTTTAGTATGACGTGTTGTATTTTAATATTTCATAATCGCTTTTCATATGCTCTACATTCATCCCTTCTAGTCAAAGATGAGTTTAGAGGAAAGGAACATGTTGTTTGGAATTAAAATTATCCTCTTTTAGTTTAGAAGTGTAATCTTCTAAGAATTATTTTGCTATTATCTTCTTCGAGGTGTCCTTGTGGGTGGAAAGCCTATTTTGAGATTGCCGTTGCAATTCCTTCCTCTCCTCCATCATCCAACATCAATTTGGTATGATCATCTTGAAGTATTTAATCCATTTGCAAGAGTATATGTCAAATTGGTATTATTGTTGTTAAAACAAGCAATTAATAAAAGGAGAATACTCCAAATACCAAAGGTTGAATCCACTCCACTTTAGGTCAGAGGAAAACTGATTTAGCAAGGTTCATAAATGATGATTTTTGAGCAGGTTGTCCTGCTACATATATATATCAGAGGTGATACTTTCTTTAATGCTTGAAAGGGAAAAAAAGTTGTGAACATGATCATGGTCAATAAAAGCATTCAAATATACAGTTATTAAAGAGAAAATGGTCAATTTAGCCTACCGTGCTCATATAAAAACAATCCAAACAAATAGTTGAGCTTTTGATAACTAGCAATAGGAACTTCAACTATTTGACTTACAACAGACAACTTTTATAGCCCTAATCCATTAATGTTAATGTGGTAACATTGTACTAGTGGATGAAGGAGAAAAAAGAACTAGCTAAGATCCTATAAGGTTTTCATGCATTTTTTTCAAATAAAGGCATAACTCTATATGAACTTCCCTTAAAGTCTTGTGGTACACCCATTGGAAAGCTAAATTTTGACCTCATGACTTCCTACTGATAAGTTTTCCTTGTCAAATGTTAAACATAACAATTAGACTAGGTACACCAGGTGTACTCTGTTTAGTTAATTTTTGATGGACGATGGAGAATCAAATGGGTTTTCTAGGATTAAGTTAAACTCTAAACATACACATACAGACACACAAAAACACAAATCACATCTGTAAATATGGAGTTCATGTGTCAACCATTGCACAAGAACTAACAGAATTATGGCAAGACTATTTGAGAAACTTATGGGAAATATTCATAAGAGAGATCAACAACCAGATGTTTGTAGGTTGAAGATTTAAAATGTGGGCCATAGAATCTTCTGATGAATGTACAGTTATTTCCCAAATATGAGTCTGAGACACTCCCACATAGTTCCTTTCATTTAGTTGAAATTCAAAATGTGCAACCTCTAAATGTCAAGATGTTACTTGGATGTTCTTAGTGAGAAGGTAAAGTCATCAAATTCTCTCTTTCGTTTGCGAAGCTGTTACAATGACACCAAAATGACGGGAATTTCCAATATCCCACTAAAACATGATTTGAACCTTGGAGTGACTGTTGGTCAAGTTGTTGCTATGAAGGATGACATTATCATTTGCAAAGAAGTTTACAAATCAAGTATGATTGGAATCACTTCAGGACTTCTTCTCTTTTATGCTTACCATACTTCTCTCCAAGTGAAATGTTCAGCCTCCCCATGTAATGTCATGGTAGAATCATTAGGGTATCCTAAGCAGTAAGCATGCTTCAGCTTCCTTCTTGAAGGAGTAAATTAATAGAGACCTATCAATTTAGAACAAGTAAAAACACATTGTAAATCTAAATTAAACCCCTAGAATTGACACTTCTTGTTTAGTGACTATAAGATCATAGATTAGCTCAAAGTATAACCAAGAGGTTAGAGGCCAACAGGTTGTTTGGGAGTTTTATGAATTATCAGTGCATAACGACACATCTAACTGTATGAAATATAACATAATCTGAAAATAATGTAAAATCACAAAATATCATGAAATGGATCGGATCATATTGGAAAAATTTGTAAAAGTTATATGTTTCATCACCACTTTGTGAAAAATCTTTAGGTATGAATATATTAGATACCTGTGACTCGATTGGTGAAATAGTCTCCCTCTCCAAAAAAATATATTTTTTAAAAAAAAATATGCCTTTTCAAACAATATGCTTTTGATTTCAAAATCATGACATCCCGGTCCTTCCTACATTGAGCAGAATTTACTTGTTCATGATTTCTTTTCCTCCCTATTACCTTATACTTTCTAATTATAGACCTTCTTCTTTTAACATCCATAGATTTGTTTAAAAAAATATCAACTCAAAATTAGAAATTTTTGAATCAAATAACGAATAGAATCATGATTTTGAAATCAAAATCCTTGACAATAATTTAAGAGTTTAATCATATAAGAATGCTTTTAGTTCACATATTTTTTAAATAATCCCAGGGTATTTAGATAATCATGGTCTTATATCAAAATGATGTTTCTAAGTGTTTAAAAGAATTAACTCGTATATGATACATGAAGGTACAAAAGTATTATTGAAGAATTACAACATAATTAGTCTACAACTACATTTCAAGCCCCAAACGACTTTTTTTCTTTGACAAATGTTATGTTACACACTTTACTCCTATTATTAATTCTTGAATTACTCTTACATCTACCAAGTTGCACCTTAGTAGCCAAAATCTTTTGCTGAAGTTGTCATACTCATTTTGAAAAAAGCATTGAATTATTTCTATTGGTAATGGTACCAATTGAAGCCAAGTCAGTATGGTACTGATATTCTATTGCAACACATGATACAGTTTTTTGTGCCAATACCGATGCAACCACCCTTTTTTTATTTTTGGTATGTTGATATAGGGTTGCTATTAGGCTGAGGGTTATTTTAGGGTTTGGTTAGAAAGGTTTTGGTTTATTAAGATTGAACTTCTTTTTGAGTGTGTCATTTAAGTGTCCTTTCATATAGGCTACGAACAGTATTTAAAATTGTAATGGGATAATATAGTTTTGAATGAAGAAAGAATATCTTATGGTACTTTCACCTCCATATATTTCTTCATCTTACTTCTCCTAATCCTTTCCCAGCATCTCTTCTCTTTCTTTCTTCTAATGAAACATATAGCATGAGTTTGCTCCTACTTGTTGAGGCCCAAAATTTCCCATGGGACTACTAATAGAAATCCCATGACAAGAATGCAAAACATGTGAACACATGGATATTTCTTTCTTTTTTGTTTAATAAGATAACAAAATGTTGTCTCAACATATGAACATATTAGTAAAAGTTGAGATCAAAAAGTTAACCCTCACTCTCTTCTACCTGCTCGAATGCAGAATATCCAAAAAAAGCAACAGGCTCCGTATTGACTAGTATTGAGCAAAATCAGCAAGTGCTGGTCTATACTTCACTGCAACAGTTGGTATCAAGTTGTACAGACTAGGAAAGATTAGTTCCATTAGGCTTTCTCATATTAACCCCATCTCTAAGCCTGGTTCCCTACTATTGCAGTAAAATATGCCTGATATGGACCAGTACAAACAAAATCTTTCATTCTTGCTTCGGAATTTCACATGTACACCCGTTTTCTAAGTAATTCCCATTTTTCTTTTGGTGCTTCCACACTTGAATATGCTCCAACTTCAGGTAACGAAGGTTCTATATTGTGTGATGGCATTCTGCAAAATTCAATTAACTACACTAGGATAAATTTCACCACTCTCCTTACGGTATGAAGGATCAATGAATGTTAATTACAAAAGTTGAGTGCAATATAAATGCTTGTTTCCTCCTTTTGCATGTGCTTAATTAAGATTAAAGATGGTTCAAATTGCAATAACAATCCATCTAGGATAGGGGAATTGATTTGAATCACAATAGCACAACTCTCAAAGTAAGTAGGCTTATTAGTGTAGAAAACATCAAGTGAACCAAATGCACTCAATTTCATTAAAACCCTAGAGGAACACCTCTTGAAATTCCCATAATGATACTACTGTGGAAAGTCATTTAAGAAATGCAACCTCTTAGGCCTATGGAAGAAGAATCTTAATCAAATGACCAGCACCTTGAATCCTCATAAAACACTGAGATCAAAGCTGAGTCAAAGCAAGGAAAGTTTCAGGCAGCCACGTATTGCACACCTGGATGTTTCATGCAAAAACCATGCCATGTCTAACAGTAGTTGTTCTAGAATTACTCACAGTAACTCAGCTATTTCAAATATAGGTGTCCTTTTAGTTTGAATAAGTACTGATGTTATGAATTATTCTCAAAGCAGTCAATTTTCAAGAAGAGCTCTCTTGTAGAAGATTTCATTAAAATTTGAAAATTTTCCCCATTATACCATCTGCTGCATATACAATATCAATATCTGCATTGGGTTATCTCTACAGTAAAGCTTCCAATCAAGGTACGTCTCAGTATCGGGCTCTGTACTGATACCATCCTATTGCTGTATTGGAATGCCCGGTATAGAAGCCAGTTTGGTGTATCAAATATCGGTACACCCTTTTACCATATATCGGTACCAACCTAGTATGGTACCGTATGCTCTGTACCATCCGATTCAGTACGGTATAGCATACCTTGCTTCCAATCTAGTTAGAAGACTAAGGTGCTTTTTTTTTTTTGCTATCTAATGGCGAGATTGCAAGAAATTTCAAGCCTTAGTGTTAAAATGATGTTTACTCAATGGATACCACGTTCTAATTTTTACCTTAATTACCATGTTCAAATTTTTGACCTTAATTTTTGTCTCGATATGAATACGTATAGATTCATATTAGTCTCAAACATAATTCCACAATCAAAGGAGTATTGGTATAGAGCTTGTAACAAGCAAAGGATGGAAAGCGATGCTATTTTTATGAGAATAAAAGCTTAAATTCCGAAAACTATGAAGAGAAGAAAAGCCCTAACCTCGGGGAGCCATCTCTCATTCTCCGCGTCGGCGAGGACAAAACTGATCCACTTGGAGTTCCTTGCCTCCAACTCGAGCACAAGATCAAGCAAGGAGTTGCAGAGCCGGCACTTGGGGGAGTAGAACTCGATAACGGTCGCTTCCTTCCCGCTCGCCAGGGCCGAGGCGAGGGCTCGGTGTTCCGCCTCCCCCTGCTCCTCGCGTGACAGGGACGGCGTCTTCTGGCGACGGGAGCCGGCGGCGGAGACGGCAGAGGGGGAGGTGCCGCCCCTGGACGCGGCGGCGGTGGCGGACTGGAGGAGGTTGTGGGCAAAAGAGCCGAGGTTCTGCAAGGATTTGAAGAGCCAGGGAGCGTCGAGGGATCCACAAGGATTGGGGGATTGGGGGTTTGGGTTCGGATCCCACGGCCACTTCCAGCAGAGAAGAAGTGGTGGCTTCGGAGCGGCTACCATTTCCCGTTTCGCAATCACGGCCTTGCGATGCGGGACAGCAGTAATGCATCGGTCTCGTGAATTATAAAAGCTTTGTCCCATTTGTAGCACGGGCCCAATAGACCATAGCGGTCCTATAACATTCAACAGGTACCGGACCCAAACCTATTGGATTGGGTTCAATTTGTAGTTGACCCTGACGTGACCCGAATAACCTTCTAGTCCTAAAATTCTTTAGATGAGCGTGGTCATCAGCTAATGGAATGGATCTGGTTTCAAAATCATAACTTGAAAATAAAGTCTCATCGGTTTCGGGTCAAGCATGTCCTACCTGTTTGCATCCCTATCGTTAGTGAATGAGATCTTGCCGTCTCATATTTATTATAACCCCTGGATTGTTTTAGATTAAATCACAGCCCTCAAATCAAACCTCCCCTTCACTCATCGTTTTGCTTCCTATGTGAGACGCGCCTGTTTGGAGATGGGCTACGCCGCGTGTAGCGGCGCCTAGCGGCCAAGTGGGAGTTTTTTGTAGTGGAGTCCCAAAGGCTGTCTGGGGGCATTCTAGTGTTGTGGAAGCGGGAGGTGGCCACTATAGATGTATTTCGTAACTGCCCTCAATAGGTTGTAATGGTTATTTCGAAGCCCAATGAAGTCCCGTGAGTCCTATGCAGCGTGTATGCGAGCACCGATTACAGAGTTAGGAGAGTTTTCTAGCATGAGATTACCAATTTGGTATCCCAGGATGTTCCGACATTGAGAAGAGAGGCGGCAGGGCTTTCACTGATTCGGTAGATCAGAGGAAGTTCCGAGACTTTTTGTCGAGGAATGGCCTAGTGGATTTTGGCTTCTCAGGGCTACAGTTTACCTGGTGTAATAACCAGTCCGGCAAAACCAGGGTGTGGGAGCAAATAGACAGAGCCATAGCGTCTCCAAATTGGATCCTCCGCTTTCCCACCTAGCGGGTTAGTCACTTACCCCGGATTACATCTGACCACTGTCCATTGTTGATCTCGACAATGTCGAGTTCCAACCATCACTGACCCTTCCATTTTGAGAAGGTGTGGTTGTCATACCCCCGGTCCTAGGATATTGTCCGGGTGGCTTAGAGCATGCCAGTGCGACGTGATGCCATGCAGCAGATCCACGCAGACTTGAGCTCACGAAGAGACGGTTTCGCTGATGGAATAGGGAGGTCGTGGGCAACATTTTTAGAAGGCTGGAGGAGGTAGAGGCTTCAATTGCTTATCTTCAAAAGAGGGAAAACCAGGGGGTGAGCTCTCGGAGGTTGACATGGCGGGCCTACGGGGGGTTATTTGCCACACATCACTCACTTATGCGACAGCATGAGGTTTTCTAGCAAATTTAGGATCCAATGGGTCAGTGAGGGGGACCGAAATATCAGCTTTTTCCACCGGATGACCGTCATCAGAAGGCAGAGGAGTATGATCCGATCCTTGCGGAATAGAATGGGCCAACGGGTGGAGGGCGAGTCTGAAATTAGATAGGTGTTGCTTGACTTTTTCAGATCTAGATGGACGGAGGACAAGGGTGTCGAGGACATCAGTCAGCTCCCAAGGCCGAACGTTGGGATTGGAGATGTAGAGAACGTGGCCTTGATTCGACCAGTGTCAGAGTTAGACGTGCAGAAGGCGGTTTGGGCTCTGGCAGAAGATAAGGCCCCGGGACCGGACGATTTCTCCCCTTTTTTTCTTTCAGAGATATTGGCGCATCATTCGGGGAGCAGTGGTAGAGGCAGTATAGTTGTTTTTCAATCAGGCAATAATGACAGAGGATTAGAAGGTCACCTACGTCACTCTAATACCAAAGCGCCATGATGCAGCAGAGCCGAGCCACTTCAGACCCATCAGTCTGTGCACCACACTGTACAAGGTCGTGGTAAGGATTATGGTGGGCAAGATAAAGCCACTGCTGCCAGGTATCATCTGTCAAGAGCAGGAAGCTTTTATGGGGGATAGGAGTATCTCCGACAATGTTTTGTTGGCCCAGAAAATAATGTGGGATCTTCAGCGGGCTCCAAAGCGCCAGAGCTTGATGATGACAATTAAAGCTGGATATGGAGCGAGCAAATGATAGGGTTTGGTGGGGTTTCCTCAGGAGAGCATTGGAAAGCTTTGGTTCCACAGGACCGGGATAGGCTGGGTGTCGGGTGGTATTCAAGGGCCCAGCTTCTCCTTCCTGGTCAACGGCACGCTGTCACCTTTCTTTCAGTCCACCATGGAACTCTGACAAGGATGTCCTCTGCCTCATACTTGTTCATTATTTGCTCTAATATGCTTTTCTGTGTTTTGCAGGCAGCGTGTGTGAACCGAGAGTTGGAGGCTTATGTTCCAACCCTGGGAGCCCGACCCATTTCACATTTACTATTTGTTGATGATTGTCTTTTGCTGGCCATAGCGAGAGTGAGGGATGCACGGGCTCTCAAGGGTGTGCGGTGGATTACTGCGTGGCTTTGGGGAAGAGAGTGAACCTCCAGAAATTAGCCATCTTCTTCAGCCCGAGCACGGAGCGTAGGGTCAGGAGGGAGATTAGGGAGATCCTGGAGATGCAAGAGCAGGAGGAGACATGGATCTATCTAGGGATACCCATCTCAAGCAGGAGGCTATAGGTTGCAGAGTGCTCTGGTCTGGCACAGTGGATCCAGAGTAGGTTGGAGGGCGTCATCTCTTTCTAAATTGAAAGAAATTAAGATATGAACGATATTTGGTTTTGACACTGCATGTTTTCATAACTGAAAAATGAAATAGAGAACTAATTGAACTTCGACCTGGCTATGTTGAGGACCCCGCCAATGGGGGCAGATACATTGGCAATTGACTCTCCTGAAGGACTTACTGCAAGAAGATTAGACGGTGTTTATAACCCTTCCACAGGGAACATGTGGTTATAGTGCAGGATCGACAAGATGAATTGAATATGTGAAAAGAATCTTAAGAATCTAAGAAATATTTGACTTGTACCTTGGAACTACATATATATATATATATATATTCTACATATTATTGCTTGATTTATCTAGCTAGAGTATTTATTACTTATTGGGTTGTTTAGCCCATTATACAATTTCTTGTTGTTTTACATATTTCGAGAACTAGTCTATTGGGGTTCCAAAATGGGAGAGCGACTAGACGGATTGTGGCGCAAGCTATCTTAGATTAGGGTTATTTAAGTTGAGTTATTATCTTGGACATTCATTATGATTGTTGGACATTGCAAGGTTTTGTTATTTTAAGAATTAAGTGTTGCATGCTGGTAAATTATTGTTCCACTGCATATTTAGAACTGTGAGACTTTATGACTTAGTCAATGGAATAAGATTGCATTTATTTAGATGAATTATTTTAGATTTATATAATTGAGATGTTTGGTTAAGATGCCTTGCATGCTTGTGGAGAAAGTTCCCTACGGGTGTGCGGCAGTTGGCGAGTACCCCCGGCTCGCGATCTTGGGTCGGGGGCGTGACAATGGAAGATTCAACGTAATCGAAAAAATGCAAGCAGACTACCAAAGGTGAAAAGCAGATGCCTTGGTATAGGGTAATACTGGGTCAACAAATGAAGACCTTAATTACAGCGTTGTTATTTTGCAGGTACTAAGAAGGTGATGATGGACATCCTATCAACCTCATGATCCTCGACCAATGAGATATGGAGGGTATTACTGACACCAATCTCAATAATCTAACTGGTGGTTAGGAACAAGTGCCATGTGAATTAAGTTGATTGAATCAAAGTAAGTGAGATTCATGCGACTCTAGTTTGACTGTGAAATCATATAGGGTATATACCTAGGCCTAACAGATAGTTTGGTTCTGAGGTGGAGAAGCAAGCCAAAAGGTCCAAGCTTGAGCCATTAGAAGACCAAGAAAATAATACCAATCTTGGCCTCCTAGGAACAAAAGACTATATTGCAAGCTGAATGAGGGGAGATGGCCTACATAAGCTGCATCAAAGGTAGATAAGGCATGATTATCGATCTAGTGGTTGCAGAATGATCATGCATGTATACTTACACAATGAAAGAATGGTTGGCAGCAATTATCAAAAATTCTAGGCATAGAGATCAGATGTAGGAAGTTACCGTTGGAGTGGACAATTATTGTATTTATAGAAAGTTACTAACTATTAATATAAATAAGTAGAATTATACTCTATAGAGGAATTCTTTGACAATCAATTCAATTAGTTTATTTTTATCTTTATCTTTACTTTTAATTTTATCTTTTATCTTGAGAGTAGGTATAACTTAGCTTTATACTATAGCCCCATGCTACACCCTTACTATAGCCCAACACTATACCCATACTGTAGCCTAACGCTGCTATACCCATTCTACCATAGCCTATAGCTACACCCGATCTATTTTTATCTCCTTCGAATAGCAGTGTAATTGTAGTGAAAGTCCTTGAAGGTCAAGGCACTTTGACCCACCCTACTCTCTATCCTTCATTCAACCTATAGTTTTCTGGCTAACTCGGTATTGGTGCACGCCCGTGTACATTCAGGCCCAAGCCTTACCCGATCAAGCTTGGTGTGTTGCCCTCTACTCTGACCAACCGAGCTCTCCGAAGATCCCGCGTTACTTAGCTCGCCCATGATGAGACAAAAAAAAGGGTGCCAATTGGCTCATTTGAATTTTTGAGCTCAAAGTTGGTGGCTTAACTTCCTGTTTTGATTGCAAACAGGTCAAGTTAGACTAGGGCATGCTTGACCCTAACCCGACTTGCTTTCATATATGGGTCTTGATGTTAGGGTCAAACCCAATCCAGTAGATGATTGGGTCAAGCCAAGTCGGGTCCATGGAAAATATTTCAAACCCAATATGTTGTTCCGATCGAGTCGAGGTCATGTATGACCTGGATATAGCCCACAATATTCGAGTCTAGGTCGCTAACAAGATTTTATGAAGTAAATTTTGTTATTACTTCTAAATCAAACTGAGTTTTCACTATCCCAAAATTATTTAATAACATAGTCAAAACTTCATGAACTAATATTTTTCTAATACTGCAATCTTCTTTAAGAGATTAATATCCTAAACAGCTGGCCTTTCTAAATATAGTGAAATTAATTTGAGCGTTTTTCTCTTCATAGAGAAAAAAATAGAAAACTTGAAGTACTTCCTTCAATTTGGGTTGGGTCAGATTGGATAGCTAAATAAACTTCAAAATAAATCCAACCCAAAATGTGAAGCATGTCTAATATTTAAACCCGACCGAACCGCACGAGTCTTTTAGATTGGGTTGGATCAGGTCAGGTCATAAAACAACCCGGCCTATTTGCGGTGGCAATTCTGGCTAAGCAATAATTTATATTTTTTATTGTAATCAAGGAAAAAAAAAAAAACAGATGGCTGTTGCCTGTTAGTGTTAGCCATGCAGTCGCATAAATACCACGCGGTCTGGGTTTCAGACTTCGGCACGCACCCTCACATGTTGTTCCACATCCGCCGACACGCGATTTCTGCCCATTCCCTCCAACTTCTTTCAAAAATTATCTGCTATCGCTTCTCTATTTCCAGCTCCAAAGCCAGAAGGCTAACCAAGAAGAGATGCATCTCCCTCCTCGAAAATTGCAAGTCCATGAAGCAACTGAAGCAAATCCACTGCCAAATCCTCGTCTCATCCCTCCACCTCAGCAGGGATGTGATAGATGACCTCATGGTCTTCTGCACCGATCCTGTGTCCGGAGACCTAAACCATGCAACAAAGGTGTTTGAAACCCTCGAGAGCCGATCACTTTTCATCTACAACTTAGTGATTAAAGCATTCACAAAGAAGGGTAATCTAAAGAGTGCTCTCCTTTTGTTCGATAGAATGAGGGAGGAGTGTTTGCGGCCAGATAATTTTACATACCCCTTTGTTTTGAAGGCGATAGGCAGCCTTCACATGGAATTGGAAGGGAGAAAGAACCATGCACTCGTTGTTAAA
The DNA here is from genome assembly GCF_051530095.1 of Phoenix dactylifera. Lineage (NCBI taxonomy): Eukaryota > Viridiplantae > Streptophyta > Magnoliopsida > Arecales > Arecaceae > Phoenix > Phoenix dactylifera. The sequence continues at coordinate 14,454,476 of NC_143194.1, read as the reverse complement.
ACTGGACTTGATTTCGATCCATATGTAAGGAACTCACTGATAGGCATGTATGCCGACATGGGTAGAGTTGAGATTTCACAGTTGTTGTTCGATGAAATGCCTGAAAGGGATATAATTTCTTGGAATGTTCTCATCGCGGCTTATGTTAAATGTGGGAAGTTTGGGGACGCTATCTTTGTCTACTGGAAGATGGATCAGGAGGGTGTTAAGCCTGATGAAGCTACTTTGGTGAGTACACTTTCTGCTTGTGTTTCAACAGGGAATTTGGAGTTGGGAACAAGAATTCATCGTTATATGAATGAAGAATTTAAATTCAGTGTGCCTCTTGGAAATGCTTTGTTGGATATGTATGCGAAATGTGGCAGTGTAGATATGGCTCGTAGGTTCTTCAGTTGCATGCCAGAAAGAAACGTGATCTCTTGGACTAGCATGGTCTCAGGATATGTGAATTCAGGCCAGTTGGATGAAGCAAGACAGTTGTTCAACCAGAGCCCTGCGAAAGATGTAATTCTTTGGACTGCTATGATTAATGGATATGTGCAGTATAATCACTTTCAAGAAGCTATGACACTTTTTAGAGAGATGCAGCTGAAAAGAGTCAAACCCGATAAGTACACGGTTGCTGCTCTTCTTACAGCTTGTGCTAGTTTGGGAGCACTCGAACAAGGAAAATGGATTCATGGATACATCGAGGACAATATGATAAAAATTGATGCTGTGGTTGGCACAGCACTAATAGACATGTATGCAAAATGTGGGTGCATAGAGAAGTCCTTGGATATATTTAGGGGAGTGGAAGGAAAGGACACTGCAACATGGACTTCAATTATCTGTGGGCTGTCTCTAAATGGGCAAACAAGCAAAGCACTTGAGTTATTCACAGAGATGAAAAGTGTTGGAGCTGAACCAGATGATATCACCTTTATTGGTGTTTTAAGTGCTTGCAGTCATGGAGGATTGGTGGATGAAGGCCGTAAGTATTTCGACGCTATGAAGAAAGTGCGTCACATAGAACCCAAATTAGAACACTATGGCTGTTTGGTTGATCTCCTTGGCCGTGCTGGTCTTTTAGATGATGCAGAGAAGTTGATTGGAAATATACCCAATAATAATGATAAAAGTATCTTACCTTTGTGGGGTGCTTTGCTTAATGCTTGTAGAATCCATGGTAATGTTGTGATGGGTGAGCGACTGGCCAAACAAGTAATTGAACTAGAGTTTGGAAATCCTGGTCTACATACTCTTGTGGCTAATATATATGCTGCGGCAGACAGATGGGATGATGTCACCAAAATAAGGAGGAAGATGAAAGATCTTGGCATCAAGAAGACACCAGGTTGCAGTTCAATTGAAGTGAATGGCATGATTCATGAGTTCCTTGTTGCCGATACTGCATCTCCTCAAAGAAGTCAGATTTACTCGGTGCTGAACAGTATAAGCAGGCTTACGGACTCGGATGAACAAATCGAGATAAATGATCAAGTCATTATTTACACATCATACCTTCTGGAGAGGTGAAACATGATGTTCCAGGGCAAATTGTCCACTGAAAGCCACATGGTTAATAAACTTGCTTGATTCTGGGAGATTCTCCTGGGAACACCGTTCAAGCCAAATCTTACTGAAGCAGCCTATACAGTTGACAGTCACACATTTGATTTTGAGATCAAATTTTTGTTTTGATGCCAGAAGTTAAAGCTTACCTAAACTTGACTAACATAGCTCTCTGGTGTTTAATGAGGAATACAAGCTTAGTAGCTTCTATTGGTAAAAACAGTTCGCCCAAGTGGGGTATTTTCGTGCGAAGATGCTGCCTACACCTGGACATGTTGTAACCAGAACTCGTACAAAGTGGAAGCCAGAAGACTCGGAGGATTTTTGAAGAACATGTAGATGATATTCTTGAATTATATCTTCCTGGAATATGACTCAGCTTATGTGACTACTAGTTTAATAATATAGGATTGTTGACGGAGAACCTTGCCTTTATTGCCTCACTTGTTCAGGATATTACACTGAGGGGATTTTCCTCATTAGCAAGGTTGTTGAAGGAGTGAATACTGACAGTATACTTTGTTTATTCAATTTCTCTTGATGTGCGTTCTTTCACTGTTTCTCAAGTTAATGTATTCTTGTCATTCAGAAGAAGAATATCCTGATACATTCATTATAAAAGTGGATATAAACCATATAACATTTTCACCTTTTGGCTCAACTGATCATACACTGTTCAGAGTACTTTACAGCATTTCTATCACTCATCAAGAAACCAAGGTGAGGGCTGATTAAATTTACTATCTAGAAGGCAAAGGCTGCATTGGTCTTGGGTTTACTTGCCTTTTTATTTGAAAGGAAAACTTGCCTTTTTTTCTCATAATTGACTTACCAGTTTTTTATCTCCATAATTTTACATATGCTATATAATTGAAAATCCTTCTGCTCTATTCAACGAAGGAATGAAAGCTTTTTTTTTTTTTCACAATTGATTTAGCAGTCTTGTATCTGCATAATTTTATATGTGCTATATAATTGGAAATCTTTCTGCTCTTTTCAGTAAACAAATGAAAGCATAGCTAATGTAGCCTACTGTATTTGAAATATAAAGTTGATCTGTGCTGACTCAGGCAAGCCAGGTCCTTGTGGTGTTGACTGTGTTCTAGGTGTTTGAAGGTTACATGTAGAATCATCTCTTTTACTTAACCCACCTGGATCATTGTATTAGCAAAGACCACTCTAAAAATCAGAAACTTAGGAAGATTTTGATGCTTCTTTAATTATAAAAGTTATTGTTAGCCGCAATCTTGGAAAGCAACACATCCAGGAAAGATGAGCCCACTTTTTCCCATGCCAACCCATTATTTGTGCACGATAGGCTCTAATTGTCTCATTTTCATATGGCTTATTTTTTCTTTCCGCAGTGAATAGTTCTTCAGCTCTGCTCTACATAACAAAAAGGGGAATAAATTTAGAATAATTTTTCTGAGCATGATTGTGAATGATTCATTTGTTGCTTCATATATAGTGTGCGTGCTCATCTTTAATAAATCGGCTTTAGCTTGTAATCAAAGACAAAATTGTATATGGGCTGGTTTTAAAGGCACAAGATTGACACAGTTGATTCAACTTTTACTTTTGGAAGATATTAATTTGATCCATTTACAGCAAATAGCATCCAGAAAATATTGTGCTGGTGAATATTTGTTTATCTATTGTGTCTTATAGAGCTAAAATATCATGACACTGAAAAAGAAGAGGAATATTTGTCTCAGGTTAACCAATGGACTATAATGACAAGGTACATACTACGTACACTCTAAAACTTGGGCCACAAATTTATGGATTTTACCAGTGGCATAACAGATGCACTATGGAGTGCAGGTTTTCTGTCCAACTTCAAGAAGGCACTGCTTGTGGATTTTGTCAGGAGCTAGCACAAACTTGCCAAATATCTGGCAAGTTTATCTTTCGTTCCCAATAATCTTTATCCTAAGCAGGTTTAATTGCTTAATGTTTCCTCACGAGAGCATGCATGCATCTTAGTTGTTCATGTCCCTGGGAAAAGCATTGCAGACCTACATCAATTTATGCACAACTATACCTAAATCTTACTGATCTAATATTGCAGTAATTCAACCAAGAACTAGTACTTAATTTAACTAAGCCTTAATCCCAAACATGGTATGCTGAACCCCGTACTGGACCGGTACCGACAGGCACTGGTCCAGTACAGCCCTTGAAATCGTTTCCGACCTAGCAGAACCGATCGGTTCTAACTCTGTACCGGTGCGAACCGGCTCGGTTCGCATCGGTACGGGTTAAATATTAAATTTGCCGCACGCTGTGGCCTTTTTGAAGATATTTTTTGTTCTTCATCTCATGATTTGAATCATTTGGAAGTAATAAGATGCATCATCTAGTTTAAACCTTAAACCTAAACATAGAAACATCAAAAAAAAATCCAAAAGAGAGAACTCCAAAAAAAAGCAAAACGACGCTGAAGCTGAAACCCAGCAGAACCAGCCAAACCGGTATGGTACCGGTACCGGTGCCTACCGGTACCGGTGCCTACCGGTACATCAGTACGGTTGGTACGGCGGACCTTGATCCCAAACAAATTGGAGTTGGATACTTTAATCCTTTTTCTTCATTCCGCTTGATTTAAGACCATACTTTTTGAGAGATGTTGAGATATTAAGTCTTTCCTGACTAATTTAATTACGAATTAGCAAAACCAATCCATTCTGCAAGGCCAGAACAAGTGAAGAAAGCTCTTCAACAGGTGTATAATGCTGCCACAGACAAACTCAAGGAGAAGAAGCAGAGCTTCTCTTACCCATCCTTCCTGACAACATTGATTCTTTATATGGTGTGTTAGCATTTCTCACATTCCATCAATATGCTGTGACTGTTCTTTCTGTATATTCTTTGTTTATTATGTGCGCATGCCCATTATTGCAATAATAGTCTTTTGATTGTGATGCTTGTATATGAACATTGGCGATCTCGGACAAAGATGTGCAACTGATTTGGGATTGATATGCCAGTGCTGCCTAACAAATCATGTTTTTAAAGTTAGCAAACAATGCCTGGCAACTGTGTCACTGAAAATTAATATCAAGGTATTTTAAGCACTTTATTCATTTTTCCGATAAAGAAATACATGGGGGAGGAAGAAACACCATGTTATATGATTCCTTACCTCCATTTCTTGTCTATATGATTCATGTAGATTGGAGGTAGAAATACCATACTTCTATATGCTATAAGTTGGAGAATTCCCTTGGTTCAGTGATATACCTATCATAATTTTTAGAGCAGATGTAACTCATCCTGAAACTGGAGAGGACTCTAGTCCATCAGTTGCTGCTCTAATGATTCCATTATTTAGAATTTGTATGTATAACAGACTGATGATGATACCCCTTAGTATATTTTCTCTAATCGATCCGTGCTTACAGGTTGTTGCTTCCCAAGACTGGCCTGAAGTGACAAAATATGCTGGACTTGTTTGTGCTCAAGTTCATTGACAAGAATTCATTCAGGATGTGTTCAAGACATGGCATGATTCTCAGCAGGGTACAGTTACGGGAGGCATGCTCATGCTTGTTTCTCTTTCCTTGAAAAGGGGACTTCAAATTACATTTACTGGAGAGCAATCAGGTATCTACCTGGGGGCATGGTGAGGCTGTTGATGGTTAGATTAAGGTTGGATGCCTGTGATTCGTTGAATGGCAAGTCCTTCTTCATTGGAACTTTGAAACTAATATTTGCACTCTCATATCAGCTGCTGAAGCATTCATACGAAAATTTGCCAATGAAAATATCAAACCATACATCTTTACATAACTACAAGTTATTACAGAAAGTCCATGCTTTTTTACATAATTTTTTTGTCTTTTTAAGGCTTGCAACGATAGGAAGAAGTCAGAATATATAATTGTATAATCATATGTAATTCATCTCTTTACCTGTTTTTATTCTTTTCTTTTTTTCTTTTTTTTGCCAATATGTCAGTCCCATGGTTGATATATATCAACCAAGATATCAGGATATCTTGAAACATTTTAAAAATGCTTCATTCTTCATCTGATGATTTTATTTATTTAACTTGAAGATTTGCCTTTCTCTATCTAGTTTATTAAGTTAAATAGGATGCTAATGAACGTTAACTCTACACATGTATGTAATTAGCAATATGCCACCATCATATTTGTTCATTTGTACTGCAAACTTGTGGTTTGAGACAATTATATTAGATCACATGCTTACTAGAAAATCTTGGCCTTCAACCTGTTTTTATAGTGGCATCCGGTCATTATTTACTCTAGATAGATCCCATAACTGGGGCTTTTGAATTGATTGACACCTGAGTTCAGCTCTTGTAATGTTCTAAGCAAGGTGTTCCTCATCATGTTTTTTTTTTTTTTTTTTGCTACAACGGATGATTTATATCAGTCTAATATGAGTAAATCCAAAAAAGTCGGAAAGTAACAAAGCACCTAATGATCATACCATAGCTCAGATTAAGGATGCTGTCTAGGACCTGTCAGGAATACAATTGACGATGAAGCTGTTCTCCTTGTGGGATTCTGAACATCCATCATTGTTGTAATTGTTTATTGCAATTATAATGCTCTTCATTTAAAAGAAGCAAACCTGCTAGCAGATGCAAACCGGCTATCCTCAAAATTTACTTTTGTAGTTCCTCATCATGTTTGAGTAGGATGTGGCTCTGTTTGGAATTTGGAATTTTACTTGCAGCTAATGCTGACCCAAAATCATGATGGTCTTCACTTGACACCAGTGGGTTTGCTCTAACCTCGTCATACATTACCTTGGCTTGGCTAAAGATAGGAAATTGTAGACAGTGTTAACATGCCATTTGATAGTGTCCATGAACCGAAACAGGTTCAAGGCAATTATAAACCAATGTTCTATTTTTTTCTTCTTTAAATGTTTAGGCCTTTTAGGGTCAAGTTGTAGGTGGTGAACACTATAGTCTCGAATGAAAAAAAACGACTTTGGATTTTGATTTCTTAACTTGAGGCATGAAAATTAGAAAAAAAGGTCTGAAACAAAACATATCTGGAAGAACGAAAACCAAAGAGCCAATGAGCTCAACCTTGGTGATGAAAACTTTCACTTCTACTTTAATTGGGCACTTGCCAAACTGATAGACTTATATATTGTCGAGCTAAAGATCCTTTTTGCTTAGATTCAAATACGAGTTTTTTTTACTCTTTTATTCTTCAGTGCAGGAAAAAAGAAAAAAAAAAAAAAGAGAAAAGAGGATTTAGAGCTCACCTCAAAATCCACTGTTGCTGCATTCAAGGATTTCGATGTTAAGGCTTTTTGAATATGGCAGACGTAATTTATTTTGCACAAAAATTATTAGTGTTTTTATATATAGTATAAATATAAATGGAAGCACCGGATATTCTTTTACCCTCACTAAATCTCTTAAACAAGCTATTGGTGAGAAACTTGAGCTTGGTTAGTAATTGAATGAACTTGCTCAATTACTAAATGAACTGAGCTAGAGCTAGGCCTAGTCCTAGTCAGTCCATGTTTAGCTCATTTCCATGCCGATTTGGATCATACTATATTATTATGTCGAATGATTGCAGTCACCAAAATCCAATTATAAGTTTAATCAAGATTTGGCTCAGCCAACCTCGACCCTTTCTGTTAACCAGATCATTTCTCATTAACAATAATGAGATTTGACAACAACTTTGAAGCCTTGAAGGATTGGCTGATTCTTTTAAAATAATAATAATAAAAAAGGTTGAAGGAAGGATGAGAGGATGGAGAACCCCATAAATAACGTGCAATTGTTCCTTCATTCATTTGTTCTATCAACATGTCTGTAATCTTTAATTTTTTTCTTTAGCTAAAGCAATATTTTTATTCTTTTTCATTAATAACACCTCCACTGATAACTACCACGGATTAATAGGTCGGTTTCTCACTCCCACCGACACTAACCCTCCGTTTGGGAGTTTTGGGGAGAAAAAAAAGGAAAGGAAAACTTTAATGAGGAGGAAAAAGAAAAAAGAGAAATAGAATAGACTTTCCTCTCCTCTTATTTGGGAGTTTTAGGAGGGAAGAGAATTCTCTTGTTTGGAAGTTTAGAGAGAAAAGAAAAGAAAGCGTACCTTTTTAACACTTTTACTAAAATACCCTTATTATAAAAGGGGCATGCTTATGAATAGAGGTGCAAATGGATCGGGTCGAAGATGGAGAAAGTGCAGCTGTGGAGATGAAGCTCCATAGAGGTGCAGCAGATGAGTATATAGAGATGGAGATGACATATGAAAGGTTAAAACAAAAAATGCCCTAGGATATATTTGTCCTTATAATTTGGTACTTCTTTAATTTAAGGGTAAAATAGGTATTATAAAAAATTTGTTAAGTTTCAATTTCTTTCTTTCCAAATCCTCTCACTTATGGGAGGAAAGAAAGGAGAGAATTGGAGCCCAAAATTTTTCCTCCTATCTCCTACTATTCCCTCCTTTTCTTTTCCTTTTCCTTCACTAAAAAACTCCCAAACATCAAAATTTTTAACTTTCCTTCCATTCCATTCCTTTTTCCTTAATTCCAAGTTTTCAAACGGAGCCTAAGGGTGCCGTTCCGACAATAGGTCCCACCTGTGAACTAATGAAAGAATTGATGAGGATAAGGAGCCAGCATAATATTTACAAAAGAAAAATGAAGGATGCAAAAAACAACAACATGATGTCTGAAGGGATGCGTTATAAATGTTGCTGTGGTTTAAATTTGGCCCGGGGGTGACCACACCGGTAGAGTCGGGGGAGCTATCGGTTAAGAAGAAAATAGGATGCCACTTTTCGTGCGCCAGCGTACCTGCACAAAGCCTCACCAAAATTTCCAGTGAGGACTCTCGGATGCTTAAATTAGCGTGGAGTATTTGTTGGCCAAAAGATTCTTTAGGCGTTATCTGATGTGGCTATTTATAGTCTCTGCGGAGGTGCCCAGGCGGCGGCGGTGTGGCCTGTCCTCATCATGAGAGGAGATGGTGTTGGCCAAATGGCGCGCAGCCACGGCTTGCTTGAGGCACACGGTTTGAGTTGTCCCTACGTGCAGTATGACGCTGGCAGGTGCTGCAGGGCATGGCCCTTGTCAGCAGGCATGGTTAGGGCAGCAAAGCGTAGTTCTTTGTCGACGTGTCTCGGCGTGGCAATCAAGCGAAGCGTGGTGCAGTGAAGTTGCCACAGGACATTGCTACAGTGCGTACCAGGCGAGATTAGCTCGGCCTTTGGCGGGGGCCGAGATCAGCCTTGCCCGCTTGGCAGAGTGCTGAGGTCGGGCCGACTTGAGGGCCACGACAAATATTCGGTGAGGTGGGCTCAATAAAGCACTGAGGTTGGGCCGACTTGAGGGCCACAACATGTTTGATGAGGTCGGCTTGGCAGACCCTGAGATCGGCCTATCCTCCTTGACTTTGAGGTCTGCTCAGCAGAGCGCCCTGAGCTTGGGCCAAGGCACGTCGTCGTATATCCTGACAGTTGATAGAGCTCTTTGGCTTGCAGTTGACACAGCAAGGCGCCCCGAGCTTGGCCTGGGGCTCGTCATTATAAGCACCAGAAGAAGTTGCTGCAGATCGTAACAATGGAAAAATTTGAACGAGGTCGGCTTGGCCTTCGACGAGGTCCGAGGTCGGACTGGCTCTAAGCGGGACCGAGGTTCCGTCTGGTCGGTGCCGAGGTCTACTTGGCCGGAATGGGATGGTCCCTAGTTCTGGGCAGGACGATCCATTCTACCCCCAATCAAATCTTAACCTATTAAACTTGATTGGAAGGTTTGGATGGCAATGCATTAACGTTTAATTTGATTCAATTTATTATTATTAATTAAATTTAATTATCTATTTAAAAAAATATATTTAGATTTGAAGTTTTATCTTATTTAATAAATATATGAGATTCAGATTAAAATTTTTTTAATATATCTTACATTCAATCCAATTTGTATTTGGTTTGATCTAGCTTGATTGCTACATATCACTAGTCCTAAGATAAAACACTAACTAATACTAAATTTTAGTAGCTTTGTTAATCACTGACTTATTAACTAAAGTAAAGATCATAACAAAGGTCATATAAACAAACTATGACATCGACATATCTCTTAGATTGTCCTTTCATGAAGTGAGACGATCTTTAAGATGTTAAGTGATACTGAAAGCTGTAACCCCAAGGTGGATTAAAACGATGACAGTGAAAAGAATACCAATGACTACCGAGGTGGGAGCATGGTTGGAACGGAGCTAAGATTTCACTGGAGTGGCTAGGTTCGAATCGCACGCGCGTCGATTAAATATGTGAACTGGATGTCCCCGCCTAGTTTGTCCGGTAGAATCGCCATCTGATCCGCCGGTACTTAGATGGTGCTAGTGTGACGTACTCACACGTGGAAGGAGCTGCCATGTTGGTGGGGCTCTTCCGCAGGTGGAGAGGGTATGAGTAAAATTTGTCTATCCGTATTGAATAGTCTCTAGCAAAAAGGGGGCCCGAGGATTGCTATGCGGGTGAGGTTCTCCTCACCCCTCTTTTTTTTTTTTTTTTTTAAGCAAAATAGAAGAAGAAGAAAAGAAACAAAGAAGAATACCAACCAAAGTATTACCCAAAAAAACCCGGATGCAGGCACTTTAATAGCTAGTTAGCTGACCACCAAGGAAAAAGTATACCAATAGCCAAAGCCCAAAGGAAACGAGATGATGTACGGAGATGCCATTAGTGCAGCGGCCCCCCACAGGTAGTGGATGGTCGAAAGTGGGAAGGTCCTGGTGGGGCCGAGCCGGTGATCGCGCCACCAAAGCTGGCAGCCATTAGGACCACCTTAGGCAGCGGCCTAAACCCGATCAGCCATGCTTTCATTAAAATAAATAAATAAATAAATAAAAAGATCTAAGATTAGATTTTTTTCTCTCCATATTACTACTAAAAATATGATTGGCTCATGTTTGCATGGGTCAACTAATTTACTCAATTTATTTATTTAGTTGAAAAAATAAAATTAATGATCAGTATGATTTAATCCAAATTATTTATTGTTTTGATGAAATTGCAGCTACTCATCAAAGACTTATTTCCCTTGCCCAAAAATCTCTAATTGGAGAATCATGTTAGCTAATGATGTTGGAGTCACATATATTACTTCATCTAGTCACATTCATGAAGGTACTACCGCTACTGCCGACCATATGCTCTTTCGTCTTCCATCCAAACACCAATTGCACTATTATCAGTCTGTAGCCTATAGGGATATTGTTATCTACTGCCATAAAAAATTTATTATTTCTGTTTGCTCAACCATATATTGATTGGATTGGTCTTTTGGAATACATAAATAGTTAGTGATCATGATAAGCCATTAATCTGTTATATGACAATCAATAAGTTTAGTATTATATAAGTAAGCTTAAAAATAACTAATCTCAACGGAAACCTAAAGGAGGAAAGAGAAGAAGATAGGTGAGTAAAAAAGAAATAGAATAGAATAAAACTCTCCTCCGACCTCATCTGCTGCAGATTTTAAAGCACAGACCATGTGGTGGATACTGATAGATGGTGTCTCCAGACTTGTAAATACATGCTATCACTTTGGGACAGGTTCTTGAGTGGTGAGCCCATGGTTGGAGCCAGGTTAGAGCAGGGGGTTAAATGTCATGGCCCGGGCTTTCCATGTAACATCAGATGCACCACCGTCTTATTAAAAAAAGAGTCCAATGAGATAGAAGCTTGTGAAATTCTCCAGAAGCTTATTAATTTGGAAAGAACTGATATAAGCCCAACAATTAAAATTGTGATACTTATACATATGCTAACCATTTATTGTACTCAATATAGTCTATAAAAAGGGACGGAGGGAGGCCTCCTTATCCAAACCACCCAAGCAGAGAGTTGTAAGAGTTCTCTAATAGAATACTACTCTCCATTCTTCTAAACTCTCTCTTTCTCTCTTGTGTATGCTTTTCTGATCCCTCTTGTGGAAATTTTAGGTTGAAAGGCTAGAGTAATAGGCTGAAGAGATTGTAGGCAAGCAAAACTTCTAAATGCTATACAGATGCTTGAAGAATTGCTAAGCTTGTGATAGGTGATATCAAAGCGAAGCTCATTGTGCATTACAACCTTTATTAGTTATATGGGCCCCTCACTGAAGAGATATTATGACTCATTTGAGTCCTAAGAAGAATGTCTTCTCACGAGAATATTTTTTCTGGAAAGCTAATGCCTGAGTATATAATGCTTGAGAAAGTGGTTTTTGTATATTTGGTTGACTATAGAAAAGTGTCATATTCCAAAATAACATATTTGGTTGAGCATCTACTTTTTTAGGAAAGTTATGCAAAATATCTATTATACCCTTTATAAAAAAATTATCTCATTCTATCTAAAAGCTTACATATACTTTTGAAAAAAAAGGATATTCCAATTTCTAGCCAATGGAAATTGGACTTCGCCATATGCCACATGATTTTTTTTATAAAACATGAGAATCTTATTTCCATAAGAAATTCGCTTTTCCATCGCTCTTCTTTTGAAAACTCGAACATGATGCATTTCTCTATTTTTCTGTTGGCCACACTTTTTCCTTTCCTCTTCCCATGAATCAAATGAGTCCTTAGGGTCTAGTAGGAGTCGAGCTATGAATGGGCCCCCTCTCTTGAGTAAGAGCCAACCATGACGAGGGTGTTAAGAATGGGTAGGCAAGATTATCATAGTTCCACATTGATGATGTCATATGAGTTTATTAGTCTCGGCTGGTCCTCCTCTCAATAACTTAAGTTTTTGAGTTGTAAGTCTGCAACACATAGCTATCCTAACTCCAAAATTTTCTCAAATCTTATATATATATTATATATAACTAAAATGAAGGCTCACCTTGTACTGAGCTCTCCATTCCCCATGTGAATATCCACAATATTGTTAATACATTTCTTTCTACTGGACAATAAGTAGAGGTCTTATTTAATATGGTTTTTTATTTTAGATCATATTAATAATGTTATTTATGTGATTCTTTACTTTTGGGACAATAAATAGGGTTCTTATTTAATAAGGCTCTTTATTTTAGTACATTTTTACTGATTATAGTCATTCATCAAACTTCTTAAATACTCTTGATGAGATTGCTCATATTCATCAAAAATATTTTCTTCTTAATAAGTTTATAAATTATTAATACCTTTCCTCTTGATAAATAAATTTCTTGTTTTTAATAAGTGAATCTCTTATAACACATTTAGGAGTGCCATTAGAGGGTCGACGTTTGCGGAGCACAAGATTCATCAATGCTTTGACGGATTAAAATAGACCATAAACTGGATATGGGTTCGCTTGTTGAGGGTGTGAGGAATGCGTAAAAAAGTGGTTGAAGTAGGATGTGTCTATGGTGTACACGGGGTAGACCCGATAGTACCCATTTTGGGAACGTCCAGTGCCAAAGTCACTGAATGGGTAAGTCGCCAATCCCTAAAACGGATGTACTTTATATAGCTGGTTTTAATGTCAATAACAACCATTATTTCATTTCCATCATTTTTAACTTTTTTTTTTCAAATTTAGTTTTTTACATCATTTTTCCTTAAGAAATAATATTTTTATCAAGTGATGGTGATTAAAAAAAGTAATATTGTTATTTTTAGTGTTATATATTACTATCATATTAGTCATGCTCATAATAATTTTGATATCAAATTAATAAAGTAATATATTTTATAGCAAATAAGAGGAAGATATGTCTTAATGATCACTTATTAATAGATCATATTCATCAATCTTTCTTGCTCTTGACAAATTTATAAAATCATGATAACTTCCCTCTTGATAAATTACTTATTTTTGATCAATGAGTCTCTTATAACATTTTATTTAGTATTCTTTTTTATCATTCTTTTGTAATGGTCTTGTACAGGCTATTCAACAGATAAATAGGTTTGAAATTTTTTGCTGAAAACTCACCATCCCTTTTAGGGATCAAAGTTATGTATGCAAAACTTGAACCTACTATGTGGACCCTTCTGGAATTCTTGAAATAATACCAGCAAGTCATCCATAAAAGTTTCCAAAGTGTTGAAATAATATCAATAGAAACCCATTCGGACCTGAAGCTTTGATTTTACCTAAGGAGAAAATTGCTTCTAGGATCTCGTCTATTCTGAAGGGTGTTGAAAGGGTTGAAAATTCTATGGATGAATTACTGTAGAGCAAACTCTTATCAATGCCAATACTAGAGTATTCTAGCTGAGCATAAGTTGCTATAATATTTGTTGAAGCACTTGGCAATAGCTTTCTAAGAGGTGAATTTGCTTTCTCCTTTCAAAAAACTTGTATCAGTCTCTTCGTAGATGGAGGGTGGATGAATTAGAAAGATACAAAACAGCAAGGTGCATGCGCATCAATTAATATAAAAGTTGTCTATTAAAAATCTGTCTCAGTGTAAACGGTATGTGCATATCAGTCTAAATATGTGTATCCATGTAGAAGATGTCCTCCAAAACTAACCATCATCTCCACATCTTCGTCTTCCCGGACTCTAGACAATGTTATCTCCACCAATGTAGATATTATCCTCTTTGTCGACCTCAGCATCCACTCCACCCACCAATGCCCCTTAATCTCCTCCCCCGCCACCTCAACCACATCCTCCTTCCTTTTTCCTTTGCCTGAGATATAAGAACACCACCTACCTTCTCCTTTCCCATTCCCACCACTTTGACTCTTTTATAAACACTATAGCTCTCTTCTACAACCCTTGGTTGGCCACACCTTATCTTCAATCACACCCCCTCTTCTCTATTATTGTCTAATATGTCATCCTCACCCATAAGCCCACCTCAATTTCACTGGCATAGCCACCAATTCTTCCCTAATGGCCTTTCATGCCTTATATATCTTGTTTCATCAAGCTAATCATGATTTTTCGCACCGTGTGTGTGTATATATATATATATATATATATATATATATATATATATATATATATATATATATATATATATATATATATATATATATATATTGACCACTGTATCAAGGAAACCCATCGTTAAACATACGAGCGGCAATTTGGTTTGGAAAAGACTAAAGTCCCATTTGGTAGAGCTATTGACAGTAGAGCTATTGGAAGTAAAGCTTTTCGAAGTAGAGATTTTATAAAAAACTATTTACTATTTGGTAACTATATTTTTAAAGTGTCTGAGACTTTAATATGTGTTTGGTAAACAAACTTAGAAAGTACTTTTAGTATGACAAAATAACCATAAAAGATATTACATAGTATTATATAATAGAGCATAATAAAATATAATATATATTAATACATAAATATATAATATAGTATAATATTATTGTAATATAATATAATACTATTATAATATAATAATATAATATTATATACTATAGCATAATAATATAACATAATTTAATATTATATAACATAATATATCAATATATTATGATATAATGTAATATAATATTATATTTATAGTATAATACAATAATAAAGATATAAGATATTATAATTCTTATTATTATATATTAATATTATCATTTTTTGTAATTATTATATTTTATCATGGGTATTTTGGTTCAAAACAAAAATTATAACTCAAAATAGCTTACCGACGAGGCCTAAAAGTGCTTTTCCGGAGAAGCTCCAAAATAGAGCTGCTTCTAAAAAGCTGTTTTAGCTTTATAGCAAAGCTAAAACTACTTCTCAATTTTTTTAACAAACACCCCTGATAAGTGCTAAATAATGCATAAATTAATATCTTATTCATAGCACTTATCATTATTTTAATTCATATATTTTAAATATAAACATAAAAAAAATATGTTTCCCTTCATCATTGCATCTTAATAAATTATTTAGTAATTCGAGTTTGATTTAATTATTTTGGGTCAAATTCAACGTATGCAGGTCGGGTCATACCCATCATCTAACTCATAACCATGAAGCCTGATCATGCCAGAGCATACGTGGCAGCTATCCCGAGTGACACATGCCTATATGCCGAAGTACATGGGATTTCAAAAGGGAGATTACGAACACTTGGACGGTCAAGTCAAATTCATTCTGAACCCAAATTGCATGCAGCCCCGTAAATCAAGACCCTTTCAGATTCATCCCAACTCCCTTGTTCCTTTCCTGCATTTGGCTCAACAAAATTTCCCTGCGTCACATCTCAGTCACTTAATTCCCTTCCCACACGTTCCAACCAACTGAATAGGATCACATTCCCTGTATCAAACACCCATGACACAACACATCCTCTTCCGGCTTGATTCCTTTGGATTAATCCCACATAATCCTCCTTCCCGAGCTTATCCTCGCAAGATAGACTGAATCCAACATCCTTCCCGATTATCTCTCAGCTCATTTTCCTCGCGTCTGGAAGCCATAGCCGTCTGAGATCTTCATTCACTTCCTTCAACCGTGAACATCATACGAATCTTATCTTCCCCTGTTTTCCAGCCATGCGGAGCATCACGGAAGAAGCTCACGCGTGCATGGTCCACGTCCTCCACGATCCAGTTTCATCCACAACCACTTCTCCCGCATCCAACCAGATCCCCGACTTCATCTCCTCTGTTCACGCTCCCGGCCGATTATAGATTCAGCCTCATCCTCTTTGCCGAATCTTCCATGCTCATCCCGCTCGGATTGGTTCCATCTCAATGGGATAAACTCAAATCCCATCTTCCGGCTTAATCTCCCAACGTCCCAACCATTGTTTCAAGTTTCCTTCACATCCACTCGCATTCAACATTCCGTTTCTCCCTCCCGTTCGGAACCAAGTCCCAGATTTCACGGCACCTAAACACCTTCCCCTGTTTCAGCCGTGAAGAGCAAAATTACCCAACAAATTGCAACGAAACAACTGATTCATTCAAATCCCCTGCTTCTAAATCATTCATCTTCATCACGAATCACAGCAGCTGCGTTCTTCTCGATGGATAAGCTCCCAGCCACCCACTTGTCATCCGTATCCCCTGTTTTGGAACAAAACCAATCTCCCCAGCATCCCAGCCGTCCACCGCGTTAAAACTTCTCTCCACTCCAAGGATCAGCAGCTCAACGTCCTCCGGAACACCATCAACTGAATCCAGCCACAGCTCCATTCCGCGTCTCCACCGCGTCCAAGGATCACGATCAAGAGTTATCTGCCAGCCTTTCATCCTTATCATGCACTCGGAACAGAAGAGGAGAGAGGGGGAGGTTGCAGCTATAAAAGGGGGAGGCTTCCCTTCTTCGATTCATCATCTCTTCCCCCACCAGGGGGCATTCCTCCTCTTCCCCACCAGGGGAGGGGACTGCTCCCTTTATTCCTCCTCTTCCCCACGAGGGGAGGGGGCTGATCCCATTCCTTCTTCCCCCACCGGGGGGGGGGGGAGGCTATTCCCACTTCTCGGAGGCTGAAATCCCAGTGCATGAGGGAGGAAGAAAGGAAGCTGATCATGATGCAAATGGGAGCCCGCTGCTGTGCTGCTGCTGCCACCCACAACTTCATGGAAGGCTGATCTTTTCTAGGGCTGGATGCAGCCCTAACACAGGGACATGGGTTTTATATTTTATTTTATGTTCTTGGAGTTGTATGAACTTATTGTTTTTAATGGATATCTTCTTCTGAATCATATTTAATTTCTGTAATTTTAAGTATGATGTTCGTACAACTGTTCTTCATGATCACTAGGTAAATATAAGATAGTCCATGCTTAGGGAAGATGCGATGTGCTACCACCTTAGATTAGGGTAGACATTTCATGCCAACCGAAGATGGATTATGCCCAAATTACTTTTGTGAATTTTTATTTAAATGCTTATTAGGCTTGTAGCCAATTTGCATGTTTATCCAAGAACGAATTAAAATATAAATAACCCTTGTCTCGATGTTAGTAGTGAATTCCTTGCCCTAGGTTCTCCTCAGACTGATATCTTTTAATTGCATTTTCTTTTATTGAATTGTTTAGTTTAATAGTCTTCACAAATTCATCATTTTAAATATTTTTATTTTAAGAAAAACAACTATACCCCAATCCCTGTGGATCGATACCCGTAATCACTATCCTACTAGATACGTGCTATTGCGTGGTCTTTAAAGTTGACTATCAATTTTTGGCGCCGTTGCCGGGGAACGGCTGATTTATTAGTATAATTTTAGATTTAATCAGTATCTTAGTATTTAGTCTTTTTCTTTCACAAAAAAAAATAAATAATCTTTATTGCTGTTTTTTTATTCCCTGCACAGTCTGCATCAAACTCTGATATCTGAGTAATCCACCGTCTGATTGCACTCAAATTTCGTCGGCGGCTGTAGGACACATGTTTCTTTCATCTGAACGGTCTGATTGATATTCTGATACTTTTACGACCATTAAATTAATATAAACTTTGCTGCTGTCTGCTTCGAATTTTCTGTGTTTAATTTTTTTTTTAGAATCAGAATTTTATTATCATCATATCTCATTAACCCTTGTTGCTAATTGAAAATTGATAAGAACTTTAAGAAAAGATCAAGGGTGATCATTAAAAGAATAAATAAATAAATAAACTCTGAAACTTTGTATGCTAGGGTGGAATAGGGACGACACCGGTCGATTAAGTCGTACAACTTTAGATCATCCCTTAGGACACATCCTTGAAATTCCTTCGCAGTATCTCACACCTTGTGAGATGGCAAATTTTCCTGATGATGTAGGAAGTCACCATGGTGATGAAGGTAGACCCCCAGTTATGACACTTCGACAATATTTACATCCCACTAGGACTAGTCAACCTTCATGCATGATTATTCCTGAAAATGTTGGACACTTTGAAATCAAACCAGGGGCAGTTGAAATTGAAAATCCACAGGATGGCACCATTTTTAAAGTAAATGGACAAAGATTAGAACCTTTTCTTGAGAATTTTGCAGATGAAGAGGACTCCTTTTCCTTGGGGGAGCCTTCTTATGACTGAACATGAAGGCCAAGGTATGTGTATATTAGTTAGAATTATTATTTTTCTTTTATTTCTAGTTTTCTTCTTATTTTGTAGGTCTTTTTTTCTGGAAGTCAACAGCTCAAGGTATTCTTCTTCTCTCTATTATTTTCTCTATTGTCTCTCATATATAGTTTTCTTGCAATTTTTTTTACATTGAGGACAATGCAATGTTTAAGTTGGGGGGAGGAAAAATTTTGATCAAAAAAAAAAAAAAAACTTGTTTTTGCATTTTTTTTTATTCTATTACTTTCTTTTCTGAGCAAATGCACATGTATTTTCATATTGAGTGTGTACAACTATTAAGGCAAGGAACACATGCATACTATGACTGATCAGAGACCTATTATTAGATCCCCACACGTGTACTTAATGACAATAGGAAGGCCTCAGGAGTTCATATTTGTTAACTGCATTTTTGTTAGCCTTATCCATAAAAGAAGTACGAGTATCCTTGTTCGTACCATAAGGTTCATGATTTGGTTTTCACATAAAGATAGAGGTTGAATATCCCGACTAGATTACTTAGGTGCCTTATGATCCGACCTTGGTTGACCTATAGTCACAATGCAGTCACATATATAATAAAAATATCTATATGGTTCAGTCTACCATCTCTTTTCTTGCACAATTAAAAATTAAAAAAAAAAAAAAAACTTATGATGACAAGTCTGGCCTCGTGGCGTAGTCTGGTTTGAGTAATTAAGTCCGAGGGGTGTTTCACCTAATGTCTCGAGCCAACTGGATCGGGGGTCATTGACTGAAAGCTCGCTACATGGACCTTACTAGAGCCTAATGGGGTTGGATAGCTGTAGTTGTCATGTGTACTGAAAAAAAAAATATAATAATAAAATAAAATAAAAATAAGCATGAATGAGTTGGTTAGGCTGAACCTAGTGACATGTGGTAATGGCTGGTTTGACTCCATTGTATTGGACCTCCGTGTACCCAGGTTGTTTAGTTGGGATTAATAGCTCTTTCTTTATATACAAACCATTCTTGACAAATTTAGACAACATGTGATATTCTGAAAATTTGATGGATCAGGTTCTAATAAATTGTAGAAAACACTTATGGACTTGAGTAGTGCACCTAAAACTCAGGTGGTGCCCTGTTGTGGTGGAGGTATTAGTACTCTGAGAAAGTCATACAATTTTATGCACACTGCACTTTTATATTTTCCTTGCTTTGACAGTTGCCATGCTTGAAAATATATATCAATTCATTACATGTGTATTAGCTTAGCATTTATTTCACATTTTTATTAGGATCTCATGTCATGTCATATCATTCATGATGTTTGTGGGTAACATCCCTGAAAACCCTCACGAGACAACACTCGTCCACTAGGGTAACCTAGGGGTTTAACGGCTTGTTGCACGTGCTAAGTGCAATCGTGATTCCTACGAAAGTGAGTGCTTATCTTAATTTTATGCAATTAATTCAAATAAAACATCAAAGGATCAACCAACACCTTTTGCACTCTCATTTTATTATTGTTGTCGGAGCCCACGCCAGAACCCACTCACACCAGCGCCGCCACCGACGTCGGACAAGCAAGAGAGATACAAACGGATAAGCACTCTCTCGCTCCCTCGACTCCGGACTCAAGGATCACCTCTTCGCTCCGCCTACGAAGGGCAAAAGATTACCCCGTGGTATCAGTAGGGTAAAACACTTGAGCACCGTAACGGATTATCAAAGATCAAAGGAAGAAGAAGGAAGAAAATAGCAAAGCAAACACAAAGATGTAACGAGGTTCGGCTACAAATAGCCTACGTCCTCCACCGCTCCAAATCTCAATAAGGATGAACTGATTACAGAGATAGCACACACCCGAACGATCACAAGTGATCGATCTACAAGAGATTCACACAGAATTCCCTTTGCACAAGAAGTAGGATCCCAATCCTCTTCTTCTCTAGAACCCTAGCCTCACAAACAAGAGTCTCTCTCAAAATACGGCCAATACCATAACCCTAGGGCTCTCATGAGTCCTATATATAGTCTCAAGACCTTCAGATGATCATAGCCGTCGAAACGCCAACAAAACACCAAAAAGAAACTCATCCGTATGATTTCCCGCGAGCCCGAGTCGACTCGGCTGAAGTCCGAGTCGACTCTGGCACGTCTGAACAACTTCCAGTTTAACTGGCACGATCTCGAGTCGACTCCACTGTATCTCGAGTCGACTCGACGATGCTCCGAGTCGACTCGACTGTAGTTCGAGTCGACTCTGACAGTCCAGACAGAAACATGGTTTTTGCGGCTTTTCTCTTCTCGGGTCGACTCGACAGACCTCGAGTCGACTCGACTGTTCCCGAGTCGACTCGACTGTAGCCCGAGTCGACTCTGACAGTCCGCCAGACGGAACTATGCAGAATTGATTCTCCTTCAATTCTCTTCATCACCAAAGGTCTCCACATACCCCAACAATCTCCCACTTGGAGACCTTGGGTATGTCCTCTTGTTACTTGGTTCTCCTCTGTGCTCCCACTGAAACTGGATCATCCTAATGAAATCGGTACGATGCCTCCTCAACGTCTTCAAGCATGAAGACCAGCAGAAGCTGAACAACTCCTCAGCTTCTCCATCGTGACGACCTTCGTCAACATATCTGCAGGATTCTGACTTGTATGAATTTTCTCCAACTTGACGAGTCCCTGCTCGAGCAATGACCTCACGAAGTGGTACCGTATGTCAATATGCTTCGTCCTTGAATGAAAAGCTGAATTCTTCGCCAGATGAATTGCACTTTGACTGTCTAAATATAACATGCAATCCTTCTGTTCCTTCCCACGCTCCTTCATCAAGCCTTGAAGCCATATTAGTTCCTTGCATGCCTCTGTGGCTGCCACATACTCCGCCTCCGTAGTCGACAATGCAACAACTGGTTGCAACCTGGAAATCCAACTGACGGCTCCACTGCCCAAGGTGAACAAGTACCCTGTCGTGCTCCTCCTGCCGTCCAAGTCCCTTGCCATGTCTGAGTCCACATAGCCCTGTAACCGGATCTCAGAACCTCCATAGCACAATGACATGTGCTCAGTGCCCTTCAGATACCTCAGTATCCATTTGACCGCGCGCCAATGCTCCAAGCCTGGGCAGCTCATGAAGCGACTCACAACTCCCACTGCTTGAGCAATGTCTGGTCTCGTACACACCATAGCGTACATCAAGCTCCCCACTGCCGATGCATACGGGATTTTTGACATATTGAGCTCCTCCACCCGCGTCTTCGGACTTTGCCCTTTTGAGAGCTTAAAATGGGCACCCAGCGGTGTGCCAACAGGTTTGGCACCCTCCATGCAGAATCTCCTGAGTACTCGGCTGATGTACTCCGCCTGAGATAGTCTGAGGATATGTTTAGACCTATCTCTGCTGATCCGCATCCCAAGGATCTGTTTTGCTGCTCCTAGATCCTTCATTGCAAATTTTCTTGACAGCTTCAGCTTCAATTTTGCAATCTCATGCATGCTAGCTCCTGCAACTAACATGTCATCAACATACAATAGCAAGATAATGTAAGATGTACCGAAGTCCCGGAAGTAGCAACAGTGATCCTCCTGACATCTCCTGTATCCTATCTCAAGCATGTAACTATCGAACTTGAGATACCATTGTCTGGGTGCCTGTTTCAAACCATAGAGGCTTTTCTTTAGTTTGCAGACTAAGTCACCCGTGCCAGCTGCAATGTATCCCTCCGGTTGCTGCATATATATCTCTTCATCGAGATCTCCGTGGAGAAAGGCCGTCTTCACATCAAGCTGCTCTAAGTGAAGATCCTCTACTGCCACCATGCTCAGCACCATTCGAATAGTACTCATCTTGACTACAGGAGAAAAGATCTCTGTGAAGTCGATACCTGCTCTCTGCTGAAATCCTTTTACAACCAGCCTGGCCTTGTATCGCTTCTTCCCATTCTGCTCTTCCTTCAGCCTGTAAACCCATTTGTTTGACAGTGCTTTCTTCCCCTTGGGCAGATCCACCAAATCCCACGTTTGATTCTGCTCCAATGACTTCATCTCATCATCCATGGCCAACTCCCACTCCTTCCTGGCATCAACCTCCAATGCCTCCGTAAAGCATTCAGGTTCGCCATTATCTGTGAGCAACAAATAACTAAGAGTCCCATCATACCTTTGAGGAGGCTTCCCATGAG
Source organism: Phoenix dactylifera (assembly GCF_051530095.1). NCBI lineage: Eukaryota > Viridiplantae > Streptophyta > Magnoliopsida > Arecales > Arecaceae > Phoenix > Phoenix dactylifera. The sequence goes on along the minus strand of NC_143194.1, from coordinate 14,431,807 downwards.
TACTACGAGTGGACCTTCTTAGTTGTGGAGGGGGTGCCAAATCTTCAGATTCTTGCTCTGACAGAGTCTTCTGACCAGACATTGTAGACTCCTCTTCAGGATCCACAAAACACGGCTCAACAGGTTTTGTTTCTGGTTCATGGCTCTGCTGTATTTTCTCATTGAATACCACATCATTACTACGAATGATCTTCCTGTGTTCGGGATCCCAAAGCCGGTACCCAAACTGTTGACCTCCGTATCCAACGAAAATACACTTCTTTGATTTGGCGTCTAGTTTGCTTCTTTGACTGGAATCAACATGGACATAACCGGTACAACCGAATACTCGTAAGTGCGCCAAATCAATCTTCTTCGCTGTCCATGCTTCCTCAGGAATCCTAAATTTGAGTTTCTTTGATGGCCCTCTGTTGATCAAGTAGGCAGCAGTGTTAACTGCTTCCGCCCAAAACTGCTGTGGCAATCCAGCATGTATCCTCATGCTCCTGGCACGCTCATTAATTGTTCTGTTCATCCTTTCAGCAACTCCGTTTTGTTGTGGTGTCCCTGGAACTGTCCTTTGCCTGACGATCCCAGCATCTGCACAGTAGTCCTCAAACTCCCTGCTACAATACTCACCACCGTTGTCCGATCTCAGGCATTTCAACCTCTTTCCTGTCTTGAGTTCTACCATCGCCTGCCATCTCCTGAAGACCCCAAATACCTCTGACTTGTGCTTCAAGAAGAACACCCAAAGCTTCCTGGTAGCATCATCAATAAAAGTAACATAGTACTGAGATCCACCAATGGAAGAAACTGGTGCAGGCCCCCACACGTCCGTGTGCACGAGATCTAGCTTTTCTTGCTTCCGAGGTTTACCTTCTTTGTTGAATGAAACACGCTTCTGCTTTCCGAGAACACAATCCTCACAGAAGTCCATCTCAACACTCCTGAGACCCTGCAGCTTTTCCAACTGGTGCATCACCTCCAGTCCCTGATAACTCATGTGCCCAAGTCTACAATGCCATAACTTGGTGTCCACATCAGCTGCAGCAACTCCAATAGAGTTCTCCGTGCCGTTGGCGACATAAAGTGTCCCAACCTTCTTGCCACTAGCCACCATCAACGAACCCCTGGATATCTTCCACTTATCAGCTGTGAAAGTAGTGTTGTACCCCTGGCTCGCCAACTGTCCAACAGAAATCAGATTCCTCTGTAGTTGAGGCACGTGCCGTACGTCCTCAAGCTCAAGTGAAGATCCAGAAGTCAACTTCACTTCCGCGCTTCCCCTTCCTTGTATAGTGCAAGGCTCTCCATCCCCTAGGTAGACTTTGCCGAAGTCTCCCTTCTCATATCCTCCAAGAAGCTTCCGTTGGAATGTAGCATGGAAAGACGCGCCCGAGTCTATCACCCAAGACTCGTCACAGGTAGACAAAGATAGAACGAGGGCATCCATATCACCGTCTTCAGCAAGATTTGCCAGATCCTTGCTGACTCCTTCGGTGTGGTCGCCTTGCTTCCCTTTAGGAGATTTGCAATCCCTCCTAAAGTGCCCCGTCTTCCCGCAGTTCCAGCACTTCACTCCCTTGTTCTGAGGTGCTCGAGACCTGCTGGATCTCGACTTCGAGTCGCTTCGAGATCGACCGTCCTTCTTTTGTCTTCCCCGGTCAGAGGTGTTTAGTACACTTCCAGACGACTCCGTAGCTCCAGAAGATTTTCTTCTTGCTTCTTCACTCAGAAGCACTCCCACAACGTCATCAAAGATCAACTTCCCCGTCGCCGAAGAGTTGCTCACTGCCATCACCAGGCCCTCCCAGCTATCAGGCAATCCGGAGAGAATTAGCAATGCCCGAATCTCATCGTCAAAACTAATCTCCACTGATTCCAACTGGGCCGTGAGTCCATTGAATTCGTTGAGGTATTCTGCTATGCTGCCGCCATTTTTCATACAAAGATTAAACAACCTCTTCATGAGAAATACCTTGTTTGATGCTGAGGGTTTCTCGTACATCCGCGACAATGTTGCCATCAACTCCATCGTCGTCTTCTCGTTTTTGATGTTGAATGCCACTTGGGATGCAAGTGACAATCTGATGGTGCCGAGCGTCTTCCGATCGAGGACCTCCCAGTCTTCATCGGACATCTTCTCTGGTTTCTTTGCTCTACCTCCAAGAGGTAAATAGAGATCCTTCTGGTAAAGGTAATCTTCTATTTGCATCTTCCAGAACCCGAAGTTCGTTCCATTGAACTTCTCAATTCGCACCTTTCCTTCATCCGCCATTGCAGAAAACTAATAGCTCTGATACCAATTGTTGTCGGAGCCCACGCCAGAACCCACTCACACCAGCGCCGCCACCGACGTCGGACAAGCAAGAGAGATACAAACGGATAAGCACTCTCTCGCTCCCTCGACTCCGGACTCAAGGATCACCTCTTCGCTCCGCCTACGAAGGGCAAAAGATTACCCCGTGGTATCAGTAGGGTAAAACACTTGAGCACCGCAATGGATTATCAAAGATCAAAGGAAGAAGAAGGAAGAAAATAGCAAAGCAAACACAAAGATGTAACGAGGTTCGGCTACAAATAGCCTACGTCCTCCACCGCTCCAAATCTCAATAAGGATGAACTGATTACAGAGATAGCACACACCCGAACGATCACAAGTGATCGATCTACAAGAGATTCACACAGAATTCCCTTTGCACAAGAAGTAGGATCCCAATCCTCTTCTTCTCTAGAACCCTAGCCTCACAAACAAGAGTCTCTCTCAAAATACGGCCAATACCATAACCCTAGGGCTCTCATGAGTCCTATATATAGTCTCAAGACCTTCAGATGATCATAGCCGTCGAAACGCCAACAAAATACCAAAAAGAAACTCATCCGTATGATTTCCCGCGAGCCCGAGTCGACTCGGCTGAAGTCCGAGTCGACTCTGGCACGTCTGAACAACTTCCAGTTTAACTGGCACGATCTCGAGTCGACTCCACTGTATCTCGAGTCGACTCGACGATGCTCCGAGTCGACTCGACTGTAGTTCGAGTCGACTCTGACAGTCCAGACAGAAACATGGTTTTTGCGGCTTCTCTCTTCTCGGGTCGACTCGACAGACCTCGAGTCGACTCGACTGTTCCCGAGTCGACTCGACTGTAGCCCGAGTCGACTCTGACAGTCCGCCAGACGGAACTATGCAGAATTGATTCTCCTTCAATTCTCTTCATCACCAAAGGTCTCCACATACCCCAACAATTATCTGCTCGTTAATTGCTAGAGACTAGCAATAAGCTAGTTGGGGGGTGTGATGAGAGCACAAAAGTGCGATCTAAGTACCAATTAACTTAGCCTAATGCTAGCAAAATAATGAAAATAATAGGTGTTAACATTTACATGATTAAATATTTTACCCTTAGCACTTATTATAATTTTTATCATTATATAAATTCATCTCTTTCCAGCTGCAAAACAGAGCCCAGATTTAGCCGTTCATAAGCACTTCAGCATCCTTGCCGTGTCCGTGAGCCACATCAGCCCTCTCAAGACCCGTCCGCGTCTCAGGATCCGTGATCAAATCATGCCGCGATTTGCCCATGAAGCTTCTCCCAGCGTGCGACTCCTCATCCCGTGTCCATGTGATCAGCTCCCAGCGTCCACGTGTTCAGCCAAGAGCCAGCAAAGATCCCGCTTCATCCGCATGTTACCAGCTGCGATCAACTGTTCATGATCAACCTCCCAGCCCGCGGAATTCACGATCAGATCCCCCTGATTCCCGACTTCATCCCAGCATGCCACGTTCGTCCGAGTGCAGCTCATCATCCCGCGAACATCATCCGAATCCTAGCATCAATCCTCCGCATCCCATGCTTCCGAATCGGATCTGTGAAGCCTTCCAGCATCCCCAGATCTTCCACGGCGTCCGCGGGCCAGCATCCATTCCCAATCTCAGCTTCCGTCCGCTTCTTTCGCGTCCGAGTTCATCCGTTCGCATCCCAAGCTCCACAGCGACCGAAGATCCCGCATCCAAGCATCCGTTGGCAATCGAGAGAGCCCAAGCTTCCGATCCATCTGCGCTCCACGCGTCCTAGCCGTCTGTGATGGTTTCAAGCTTCACCCGTCCGCGTCTTTCGCTTCCGCGTCCATCCGAGTCCCAGCAAAATCCCAGCCGTCCGTGCCCTCTCCTCTCCACGTGCGATCAGGGAATCCAGCGTTATCATTAGGGCTCGGGGGGATCTATATAAGGAGGGCCCTCTCGGCTGTGAAGGAGGTAGCTCTCATTTGGAAAACAAAAAAAAAAGAGGAAAGAAGAGAGGGAAACAGGGGAGCCCCTGTTAGGGAAACAGGGGAGCCCCTGTTTCCGAAAAAAAAAAAGAAAAGAAAAAAAAAAGGGAGTTTTCTTTTATGTTAATGGAGGGCTGATTTCTTAGGGAGGGAGATGGAGGAACCTTTGATGTATTGCTTTTTGAAGTAAACTCTAAACTTTTGCTTTCAATGGTTTATATTTATTGATATGTTCTTGATTCATGTGTAGTTATTTCATAGATAGATCTTTAATGGATTATGATTATTGATATATGATTGCTTTAGTATTTGATTCGTCGTAGACGTAGAAAGCACGACGGATGCTTAGAAATTGAGTTCATATGTTCATGAAATATATACCATGATTAGATCTATCCTACATTTAATCTTTAATCAAGAACCATAAAGTTTATTCCTTGGATGTAATATCATCAAGGGGGATTCCAGATCCCTACCATCTTTATTTCATTGAATTTTGTTTATTATTCTTTGCATTTAATTTCTGAAAATCAAAACATCATTTTAATCTACAAATTTATTGAATTGATTAATCTGAAATTATACTAAATAATCTCACATATATTTCGTTCCCTGAGGATTCGACCTCGGACTCCCGAGAATTTACTACTTGTGCGATTCTCCTGCACTTGGGAGAACAATTTTATTTTTGCATCAAAAAGCTTTGGCATAAATTAAAATGGATGAAAACAAGAAGATTGAAGTGAACACAATTTGCATAAAGGAAGATTTAATGTATTGCATAAAAAGAAAAATTAAAAGATTTCATAAAAAGAAAACAGAAATTAACTTGAACCTAGAAAAGGGATTGCATGAAAGAAAATTGCTAGATTTTATAAAAATAAAATCGATTACAAATAACAATGGAGATTAGAGGCCTCATACTCCTTCTCTTTTGCAAATAACAGAAAGAAAACAAAACAAGAAGCTTCTCTCTCCTGGTGGAACCCCTAAAACAAATAAAATATTACATTTTTTTTTTCTTCTTCTTCTTCTCGGAAAACAGGGCCTCCCCTGTTTTTTTTGGCTCAACACCCAGCCCGCCCGAGCCGAGCTCCCTCTTCTCCCCCCGTCTTCTTCCGATGGCCACCCTATTTATAGGCAAGTGAGAATGCTTGGGATTCCGGAAGGGGCGGACTTGGAGGCTTGACTGCGGCACGATCCATGGAGCTCGAGCGCGATGATGGGAGGAGCGGATCCGTGGGAGAGGGGCTGAGACCTTTGATTCGGATGAAGGTTTGGCCGTGGGATCTCGGGAAGACACCATTCACGGACGCGTGATGCTGGGATGGAGTTTCGGGATGGAAGAAGAAGGCAGGCGATCAACAGGGCTTCACGAGCAGCGGAGGAGCTGAGAGCGTGATCGACGGAGCTTGACGCTGATCGCGGGATCAATGGGTGCTAATCCGGAAGCGTGATGCGGGAGGGCAGATCACGGACGGATGGGGCGGAGGGCGTCGGAGTGGGGTGCTGGGAGGAGCGGATCCGTGGATGGCGCCGTGGGACCGCTGGGAAGAGAAACGGGCGTGGGAGGCGGCTGTTGGGATGCTGGCAGCTGCTCTCGGGATCACTGGAGGAGCCATTCACGGACGGACATCTCGAATGGCCGGATCCGGAAGGGTGAGACGCGGGCTGAGGCGCTGGCATTGACGACTCCGAGATGGCTGGGCGCTGTGCTTGGATCACGCTACAGTCGGACGGGCGTGGGAGGTTGGGGAGGCTGGGAGGTTGATCCGGAAGAGCTGGCACGGGAGCTCTCTATGCGGAGGAGACCGGACGGGGTGATGGCGTGATCCGGGGTTTGGACGCGACCTGTGAGGTGGTTCCTTGATGGCTGGGAAACAGAGGAAATGGGAGGCTGCAGTGGAATGAAGCTGGAACGTTGCGGGATCACTGGAGGAGGCTGGATCGCTAGGATTTTCTTTGCCCTCCTGGGAGACACCAAGTTCCGTTCAATTAGTCATATAGATAAAAAAATAGTATGATATGAAATTTGGCTTGTAGACGGATGGACTTAGTTCGTCATGGGTCATCTGTTCTGACTGGAGGTCAATTGCAAGTCTTTCAAGTCATGGGTCACCCAGCACCTCATAGTTATGATATGGCCAAATTAGATTTGCCCAAAATTCTTTCCCAAAAGCACAGAAAAATTGGACCCGATTCGGACCCAAACCCGACTCGGACCCGACCCGATCTTCGACCGGGTCGGATCTGGAAAGGAATCCTTCTGAAGTCAAATTTGTACTCAATGTGCATTTTATCTCTAATTTATGATAATATGTGTCAAACCCAAATATAATATTAATCTAGTGAATTTATTATTATCGGTTAGCAATAACACTAATTTTAGTGACATTTAGGTCGCAATTTTGTGCTCTCATCACTTGGCAGTATCTACAGGACACCTATAGTCAATGGGGTTGGACATCGGCCTGTGTGCACATAGTAGCCTTCTGGGTGGGCGGAGCCCAGTCCTTTCCTAGGGGGGACACGGTGTTGGGAACCCGCCCATGCCGCAGAAAATTCAAAAAAATTCAGATGGCAGCGGAATCGGCATAAGCGGGATCGACGTTCATCGCATGAACGTTGTTTAAAAACCGTTCGTAGATAGATAAGAATTAAAACTTTTAGAACCTTTAGGAAGATCAGATCTTCACCTTGTGCGGGTAAATGATCACCGCAAACTGATGATCGTGGTTTTTGGATGAAGGTTCGCTTGAAGCCGTTCAAGTGCCCGGCCTCTACGGGTATCCACACGAAGCAGGAACCGATCCAAGCTTTCTATCTCCCCGGGGTGCTAGCTCCCTTGCAGAGATAACTTTGATGGCTGATCTCCTCTCTTTCTTTCAACTCTTGAATATGCTTGAGAGGAGGAGGAAGAAGGAGCAACCAAGGAAGAAGATCACCAGGCTTTTCAGCCTTTATCTTTTCCCTGCGTTGGAAGGAAGAAGAGAGGAGGAGGAGGCCACCAATGACTTCTTTTTTTTTTCTTCCTTTGCTTGCGGCTGAACCAAGAGGAGAGGAGAGGGAGGCGTACGGCTGCAAGGAGAAGGGGATTCACCTCTTAGGGCGCCGGCCCCCATGCCTCCTTTATAAAGCCATCTAGGGCTCCTACAATTTAGGTGCCCTAGACTAGTTTCCTAAGAGGGGGCGCCGGCCCCCTCTCTTCATGCCGCACCAACCAAGAGGAGACGGGCTCATGCCCCTCTTACTTGGTTAACCTAATCCTCCTCCAAGGAGGATTAGGTGTCCTTCTCATGGTTTAGTCCTAATCTAATTAGGATTAACCAAATCATGAATCAATTGGGTTCAATCTATACTAGTCCTAATCCAATTAGAACTTGAATGAACCATGACTCAATTGAACTCTTCAATCCTAACCCAATTAGGAGTCATATTGATTCATTAGATTAATAATTAATTAGGACTTAAGAAATCCTAATCCAATTAGGACTTATTTAATTTTAGTCCTAATCCAACTAGGACTCTAATTTGAATCCGAAATCCTAATCCGATTAGGACTCTAGGAATCCTATTCCAAGTAGGAATCCAATTTTAATTCAAAACTCCTAATCTAATTAGGATTGTAGGAATCCTATTCCAAGTAGGAATCCCAGTCCTACTCCAATTAGGATTTCCAGTCCTAATCCAATTAGGACTCTAGGAATCCTACTCGAAGTAGGATTTGTGTTTAAGTCCAATTAATTAATTCCCTTTGTTCCTTCTTTAACTGAATATCAATCGAATTGATTACTTGTGATTCCTAATCACGATTCAACCATCGGATCGGTTAATACTTCTAGTGTGTGTGACCCCATAGGTTCTATTCTGACTGGTAGTGAGATATATTGTGATCTCTTATCACAATATCATTGAAAACTCCTTTCAATGGATTGGAACGATTCCAACTATACTCATTAGGGTTAATCAATCATCGAGATAATCCCTGTGAGTCCCACCATCCACCAGTGACACCTAGCAGCATGTAGTGGCTACCCAGCAGAATAGAATGATGAACCTCTAGGTGCAGTTATCATGTGATACAGTCCTTCTATCGTGGATCCCTACAAGACGGAGGTCATGGATAACTCGTCAAACCCCTTCGTCTGTCATATGTCAAGATTTATTCGACTTAAGTTCGAGAGTGGAGAACTCTTTCTCCACTGTGCAATCTACCCCGGCCGAGGTCTTACGAACTCAATCTTATAAATCACATAGGATCTCTCCTTATCTATCAAGGTCGATAGATTCCTTATAGGTGCATACCCTACTCCTACAGTGAACCTACTGCGGCCAATCTACACTGCATGGACCCATATGGCTAGAGACCATGTATGTGTGCAGTCAAACTACAATAACCTCACTGTGAGTAGCCGAAGCATCGCAGGTCAAAGGACCAGTCACACTACTGCAACATCAAGCAAGTCACTAACGAGTGGATAGACATCCAAGTGACTTCTTGTATTGGTCACGCTCAGTACCCTTGTTCTCTAACAAGCACCTGCACTATTACTTCAGTGTCCCTACTCCGTGGACTCGAGTCTCGTCCATCCATAGGGAAAGTAATGTGTGCACTGATCTCATCGGATCGATCACCGTCCTCGTGATGATCCATCGATCAGGAGCATTTAGAAATTAATCACTAATGATGCATGGCACAAATTCTCAACTCTTGAGAATATGCATCATCATCTTATTAATTCCTTGGATGATTCATAGACACAATAATAATATGAATGAAAAAGATGCCTTTCATTTATTCAATAATAATAAAGTCAAGTACAAATTATGTCCTAGAATTAATAATGTGTCAGCCAAAATTGGCTTCTAGGGCATACATCTAACAATCTCCCACTTGCACTAAAGCCAATCAGTCATATATCTTAGTCCCATCTTCTCAAGGTGGGCTTCAGTCTTTTGTTGACTTAGCTGCTTAGTGAATGGGTCTGCCACGTTGTCCGCGGAGTCTACTCTCTGCACTTCGACATACTTCTTCTCAACATAGTCGCGTATGAGGTGGAAGCGCCGCTCTATGTGCTTGGACTTCTGATGAGACCTTGGTTCCTTAGCTAGAGCTATGGCGCCATTATTATCGCAGTAGAGTGTTATGGCATCTGATGTCATCACGTCTAATTCTGCAATGAATTTCTTGAACCAGAAGCCTTCCTTAGCAGCTTCAGATGCGGCGATGTATTCAGCTTCCATAGTAGAGTCAGCAATGATCGGTTGTTTAGAACTCTTCCAATTCACCGTACCACCATTGCACAAGAACACATATCTAGATGTTGACTTTCTATCATCGACGTCAGTCATGAAGTCTGAATCTGTGTACCCTTCTACCTTTAACTCTGATGATCCTCCAAAGACCAAGAATAAATCTTTAGTTCTTCTCAAGTACTTAAGAATATTCTTCACAGCTGTCCAGTGTTCTTCACCTGGATTCGACTGATATCTGCTTGTGACACTCACAGTTAGGGCTATATCAGGTCGTGTACATAGCATGGCATACATGAGGCTCCCTATTGCCGATGCATAAGGGATCTTGCTCATGTGTTGAATCTCTTCAGATGTGTTGGGGCACATCTTCTTAGAGAGATGAATTCCATGTCTTAGGGGTAAGAGACCCCTTTTAGAGTTTTCCATGCTGAACCTTTTTCAGCACTTCCTCTATGTACATTTTCTGTGATAGGCCAAGCATCCTTTTAGATCTATCTCTATAGACTTTTATTCCCAAAATATAGGATGCTTCCCCAAGGTCTTTCATGGAGAACTCTTTTGACAACCAGACCTTGACCGAGGTTAGCATGGGAATATCATTCCCTATCAGGAGGATGTCGTCCACGTACAGTACGAGAAATACGATAGCGCTCCCACTAACCTTTTTGTAAACACACGGTTCCTCTTCGTTTTTGATGAAATCAAACATTTTGATTGCGTCATCGAAACGAGTGTTCCAAATTCGAGATGCTTGCTTTAGTCCATAAATGGCCTTTGCAGCTTGCAGACCTTGTGATCTCCATCACTGGAAGTGAAACCCAAAGGCTGTTCCATATAGATATCTTCTTCAAGATATCCATTTAGGAAAGCAGTTTTCACATCCATCTGCCAGATTTCATAATCATGAAATGCTGCAATGGCAAGCAATGTTTGGATGGATTTCAGCATGGCTACAGGTGAAAAGGTCTCCTGATAGTCAATGCCTTCGCGTTGACTATACCCTTTCGCCACCAGCCTTGCCTTAAAGGTCTCTACCTTTCCATCCGAACCTATTTTCCTTTTGTAGATCCATTTACATCCAATAGGTACAATACCTTCTGATGGATCTACTAGGGTCCAGACTTGGTTGGAACGCATGGAGTCTAACTCTGATTTCATGGCTTCCAACCATTTCTCGGAATCGATATCAGATATCGCCTCGTTGTAGGTTTTGGGATCCTGTATGTGATCCCTATCTCCCACTAGGAACATTTCCTCGGTATCCTCTTCTAGTACACCTAAGTATCTATCGGGAGGATGGGAGACCCTACTAGATCTGCGAGGTGGTTGAGGGACATCGTGTACTGGCTCTGTATTAATGGGTTCTATAGGATCCATGACTCGTTGCTTTTCAGAGACTTTCTCTTCAAGCTCAATTTTCCTCCCACTGCCTCTATCAAGGATAAACTGGTTTTTCAAGAAGATGGCATGACGGCTCACAAACACATTGTGATCCTCTGAGACGTAAAAATTGTATCCTAATGACTCTTTAGGATATCCTATAAAACGAGCACTTATGGTCCTAGCCTCTAGTTTGTCCGCCTGTAGTCTTTTGACGTGGGCTGGACATCCCCAAATCTTGAGATGACTAAGACTTGGTTTCTTACCATGCCATATCTCATACGGTGTGGTAGGAACGGATTTAGAGGAAACTCTATTAAGTAGATATACTGCGGTAAGTAAGGCATCTCCCCAAAGAAACATCGGTAGATCAGTGAAGCTCATCATGGACCGGACCATATCCAATAGAGTCTGATTTCTCCTTTCTGACACCCCGTTGAGTTGAGGTGTGCCCGGAGGAGTCCATTGTGAGACTATGCCATTGTCCTTGAGATAGTCCCGGAATTCTCCACTAAGGTATTCTCCTCCTCGATCTGATCGAAGAGCCTTAAGGGGTTTTCTAGTTTGTTTTTCTACTTCATTTTTGAACTCTTTGAACTTTTCGAAAGATTCAGATTTGTGTCTCATAAGATACACATACCCATACCGTGAATAATCATCGGTAAAGGTAATGAAGTATGAATAATGTCCCCTGGCTAGTACATCGAATGGGCCACATACATCTGTATGTACTAGGGTAAGTATTTCAGTGGTCCTCTCCCCATGTCCTACAAAGGGCAATCTAGCCATTTTTTCTTGAAGACAGGACTCGCAAACTGGATATGACTCGGAAGTCAATGAGCCGAAAAGCCCATCTTTATCCATTTTGTTCATTCTGTCCTCTCCAATATGGCCAAGCCTGAGGTGCCACAAATATTTTTGGTTTATCTCATCCCTGGATCTCTTGGATCCTTTGGCATTCACTTCTTGCTCAGACACATTTACAGATACATCCATATGCAAATGATAGAGACTGTCAATCATAAAACCACGTGCGACTATTTTATTTCTGAAATAAATAGAACAGCAGTCTTTGTCAAATGTAAAAACATGACCTTCCTGTGCTAGACATGAAACAGAAATCAAATTTCTGTTAGCAGCAGATACATAATAGCAGTCTCTAAGTAATAAACTAAAATCAGACGGTAGTCGCAGATGGTAGGTGCCTACAGCCACAGCAGCAACTTTTGCCCCGTTGCTAACCCGAAGGGTTACCGCACCTTCCGCCAGCCTTCTACTTTCCTTTAGACCCTGCATGGTAGTGCACAGATGAGCACTAGAACCAGAATCTATAACCCAACTAGAAGTAGAAGAAACCGTTAAATTAGTTTCAATTATGAGCAAGTCTATACCTTCTGAAGGTGTGTCATCTTTCTTGTTCTTCAGGCTCTCGAGGTATGAAGGACAGTTCCTCTTCCAGTGGCCGTCGACATTGCAGTGGAAACATTTTCATTTGTCATTGGTCTTTTTCTTTTGAATTTCCTTCTTTGGCTTCTTGTCTTTCTTCTGCTTCTTCGCAGGCTTCTTTTTCTTCCAAGTAGACTTTCTCTTGGAACCAGAAGTCAACTCAGCAGCAAGGACATTGCCCCTTGAACCTTTCAAGGCTCCCTCAGCAGTTACCAACATATTTATCAGTTCAGTCTTAGTGCATTCAATCTTATTCATGTGGTAGTTTACTATAAACTGTCCAAATGAATCAGGAAGGTATTGAAGGATCAGATCTACTTGCAATTCCTTGTGCATGTTCATACCGAGCTTCTCAAGCTCCTCTAGGTCCTTGATCATAGTCAGACCGTGATCATGGACGGACTGCCCCTCGCGCATCTTTGTTTTGAAGAGCCTCTTGGACACTTCAAAACGAGCTGTGCGACTCTGCTCACCATACAACTCTTGCAGGTGTGCCAGTATGTCCCTAGCAGTCTTCATATTTTCATGCTGGCATTGTAGTTCATTGGACATGGATGCCATGATATAGCACTTGACTCTGATGTCATCATCCGTCCACTTTTGACGCGTCACACGCTGATCATCAGTAGGACGTGCTGGTAGTCTAGGGATATCATTTTCGAGTATGTAGCCCAGTTTCTCACAGTTCAAAATAATTTTGAGGTTTCTTAGCCAGTCCTTGTAATTGGTTCCAGTCAATCGGTTGGTCTCAAGAATACGGGTCAAAGGGTTTGAGGCTGACATTATGATCTGCAGAGAGTAAAGATTCTGTTAGACTTTTATACTTGATCCTTAATATGTTCTAAGGTCTTTTAGAACAAATATAACTCCCACTATTTTCTCGAATTCCTCACACTCCCCTGGTAGGAAAACGGAAATCCTACGCGACTAGGGTTTCTAGTAGGTACTGCGGTCTCACCAATCTACATGGCACCTCACCTAACAGTTATTGGTGACACATAGATGGATGAGTGTACAACTCTTGTACAATGCTTCTCAAGCATGTTGCAGTGCAACTTGGTCTCTAAGCCATGAAGACCTCACCTAACAGTTATTGGTCCCATTTCTTAGTTAAGTCAGACCCACCGTATAACTGTAGAAATAAAGTCGTCATTGGGTCCTCACCTAATAGTTATTGGTGCCCAACCCCATCTTTACCCTACAACATCTCATGTCTATAGAGAGGTCCAGTCCCCCGATGCAACTTGCCCACTGTGTCCAGCCGAGACAAATCAACATCAGAAAGACCTTAGCAGCTCTACTACAGTGGAAGACCTATGGACTTAATATCGGTTAATCAGGTCTTAGTGTTTGCAACTTGAGCTCTTCATAAGAGGTAATCGAACAATTGGCCAGGTAAGCAGGTGGGAGGCTCCCCTTACTCAGAGAGTAAGGTCCTAATTAAGTAACCACCTTTCATGCTTTCCTAGACACTAATTAGATCAATTAATCTAATATGACTTGCTCATGTCGGTTCACTCTCGACTTGATTGAGGAGGTTTTAGCTTAGGTCTCATTGGGTTTGCTACATCACATGTAAACCTATCTACCCGACTCTCATTCACATCACATGCAAACGGCACATTGCAGGCAGTTATAATCGCAGCATTAAGTAAAACTAAACTTTAAATAGGTGGTGATCATGGATTCTAATTAGGTCATATTACAAGCACATGCACGTCAATCGATCAACTGGTCTTCAACTCTTGAATTGGTTCCAAGCCTCCTTGATTCGATCCTTGACCAACTCTTGATCCAATCGCCATCAACCGCTTAGACTCCTGTTCATCTCATGCCTTGTCTTCAACTTGATCGTTGACGTACATCACATCACAGAAATACAACCAGATGTAAAATAAAAATAATAATAAATTACATCTTCTTTTAGGAGGCACGCAGGCCTCTCAAAATATCAAATAAGATGCATGCAAGCATCTGAAAAATTACATGACATTGCAGATCACATCGCAGGTCTTTATATTTAATACCAAAAGGGTTTGAATCCTATGATCATCACCATATGCAGCAATTATAATTTTCAGATCTGAGAATTAATTGATTATGTTATGACATAGGTTGCTGATCATGCTAATCATGATTCTAAACTTTGTAATCTCATTAACAATGCAATTAGAATCATCATCTTATCACATAAAATCAGCATGCAAAAATTCAGCAACCCTGAAAAAACTGCATGCAGAAATTTTCAGCACACATAATCCTTCAATTTTCAGATCTAAGATGCCTTTAGATAATTAATTCTTACCTTAATCTACGAAGCCTAGGCTCTGATACCACTGTTGGGAACCCGCCCATGCTGCAGAAAATTCAAAAAAATTCAGATGGCAGCGGAATCGGCATAAGCGGGATCGACGTTCATCGCATGAACGTTGTTTAAAAACCGTTCGTAGATAGATAAGAATTAAATCTTTTAGAACCTTTAGGAAGATCAGATCTTCACCTTATGCGGGTAGATGATCACCGCAAACTGATGATCGTACTTTTTGGATGAAGGTTCGCTTGAAGCCGTTCGAGTGCCCGGCCTCTACGGGTATCCACACGAAGCAGGAACCGATCCAAGCTTTCTATCTCGCCGGGGTGATAGCTCCCTTGCAGAGATAACTTTGATGGCTGATCTCCTCTCTTTCTTTCAACTCTTAAATATGCTTGAGAGGAGGAGGAAGAAGGAGCAACCAAGGAAGAAGATCACCAGGCTTTTCAGCCTTTATCTTTTCCCTGCGTTGGAAGGAAGAAGAGAGGAGGAGGAGGCCACCAATGACTTCTTTTTTTTTTCTTCCTTTGCTTGCGGCTGAACCAAGAGGAGAGGAGAGGGAGGCGTACGGCTGCAAGGAGAAGGGGATTCACCTCTTAGGGCACCGGCCCCCATGCCTCCTTTATAAAGCCATCTAGGGCTCCTACAATTTAGGAGCCCTAGACTAGTTTCCTAAGAGGGGGCGCCGGCCCCCTCTCTTCATGCCGCACCAACCAAGAGGAGAGGGGCTCATGCCCCTCTTACTTGGTTAACCTAATCCTCCTCCAAGGAGGATTAGGTGTCCTTCTCATGGTTTAGTCCTAATCTAATTAGGATTAACCAAATCATGAATCAATTGGGTTCAATCTATACTAATCCTAATCCAATTAGAACTTGAATGAACCATGACTCAATTAAACTCTTCAATCCTAACCCAATTAGGAGTCATGTTGATTCATTAGATTAATAATTAATTAGGACTTAAGAAATCCTAATCCAATTAGGACTTATTTAATTTTAGTCCTAATCCAACTAGGACTCTAATTTGAATCCGAAGTTCTAATCCGATTAGGACTCTAGGAATCCTATTCCAAGTAGGAATCCAATTTTAATTCAAAACTCCTAATCTAATTAGGATTGTAGGAATCCTATTCCAAGTAGGAATCCCAGTCCTACTCCAATTAGGATTCTCAGTCCTAATCCAATTAGGACTCTAGGAATCCTACTCGAAGTAGGATTTGTGTTTAAGTCCAATTAATTAATTCTCTTTGTTCCTTCTTCAACTGAATATCAATCAAATTGATTACTTGTGATTCCTAATCACGATTCAACCATCGGATCGGTTAATACTTCTAGTGTGTGTGACCCCATAGGTTCTACTCTGACTGGTAGTGAGATATATTGTGATCTCTTATCACAATATCATTGAAAACTCCTTTCAATGGATTGGAACGATTCCAACTCTACTCATTAGGGTTAATCAATCATCGAGATAATCCCTGTGAGTCCCACCATCCACCAGTGACACCTAGCAGCATGTAGTGGCTACCCAGCAGAATAGAATGATGAACCTCTAGGTGCAGTTATCATGTGATACAGTCCTTCTATCGTGGATCCCTACAAGACGGAGGTCATGGATAACTCGTCAAACCCCTTCGTCTGTCATATGTCAAGATTTATTCGACTTAAGTTCGAGAGCGGAGAACTCTTTCTCCACTGTGCAATCTGCCCCGGCCGAGGTCTTACGAACTCAATCTTATAAAGCACATAGGATCTCTCCTTATCTATCAAGGTCAATAGATTCCTTATAGGTGCATACCCTACTCCTACAGTGAACCTACTGCAGCCAATCTACACTGCATGGACCCATATGGCTAGAGACCATGTATGTGTGCAGTCAAACTACAATAACCTCACTGTGAGTAGCCGAAGTATCGCAGGTCAAAGGACCAGTCACACTACTGCAACATCAAGCAAGTCACTGACGAGTGGATAGACATCCAAGTGACTTCTTGTATTGGTCACGCTCAGTACCCTTGTTCTCTAACAAGCACCTGCACTATTACTTCAGTGTTCCTACACCGTGGACTCGAGTCTCGTCCATCCATAGGAAAAGTAATGTGTGCACTGATCTTATCGGATCGATCACCGTCCTCGTGATGATCATCGATCAAGAGCGTTTAGAAATTAATCACTGGCTCAAATTCTCAACTCTTGAGAATATGCATCATCATCTTATTAATTCCTTGGACGATTCATAGACACAATAATAATATGAATGAAAAAGATGCCTTTCATTTATTCAATAATAATAAAGTCAAGTACAAATTATGTCCTAGAATTAATAATGTGTCAGCCAAAATTGACTTCTAGGGTATACATCTAACACACGGCCCTAGACGTAGGATCGGCCGGTTCTACGACTTATAATCTTCTTGCCGCCGGGCATAGTAAAATCCCGCGAGGTGCAGTATGGCTTTCCGCGGATGTAGAATTCCCGCGAGGTGCCGTTTAGTATACAGATGTGAGATGTTTCTATGGATTTCTGTTCTGGATACTTACCAGCATTTATATGATCAGTGTGGTGTCTTATTCTGCATATGCATATGATAGTAGGAAGTTGTTGTGCTTCGCCTGGGGCGTAAGACCCACCTTCCGACAGATGTCTACTGATGACTTCGCATATTGACACTCTGATTTACCCATTTCAGTGTTATGATCTATTGAGCATATCATAATGTATCATTCATGTTTATTTGATTATTTTATATATGCTCCAGATGAGTCGATATTGATTTTGGTGATATTGATGATTTACTCCATATTCTTTATGTTGAGCTCATGTTCATCTTGCTATTGATCACCATTCATATGCTCTTGAGATTTCATCTCAAGCCATGATTATATTCTGCCTCATGTGCATAGTACTCTCTACTCCACTCACTGAGTATTTATATACTCACTCCCCAGTTTGGTGTTTTTGATTGTAGGGAAGGTATTGTATAGAGAGGAGCAGGATTAGTGGTTGCCTGCTAGCTGTGCCGCTCCATAGTATAATATAGATAGAGGTTTATATATTTTGGTATATTATAAACCTTCTGTTGTATATAGTGTACAGTTATAGACATAGATCCTGTTGTGGATATGGATTTGACCATGGATGGAATGGGAACCAGATTTTTATACAGATGAGTTATATGCCTGTGATGATGTATTGATATATATTGTCTAGGTTCATTATGTGACATATTATGTGATTGCTGCTCTGACAGGTAGTGTTGTTTTATGTATTGAGATAATCCTGACAGGTCAATATAGGAAAGGTGATCATTTTGTGCATGCATCATGCCAAAATTTTTAGAATTTATTGATGATTGATAGGTAGTAGGGTTCTACGCGGTGGCTGGTGGCCTTACGCCTACCCGCACCCTAGGACCGTCGCGGCCGCCCGCCGGGAACGGGGCGGGGGTCGTGATAGAAGTGGTATCAGAGCAAAGGTTAAGAAGAGTCCTGTTAGAGCAATAGGATGAGTCAGGATTAAGTATAGGATTATACTATGGAGCATAGGATTTTTTTATATGTTATTTTATGAGTCATTTATAATTCAGTAAAATATATTTGGGGATGAGACTTAAGAGTTCTTTTTTTCGACTCTTTTAGAGATATATAAAGAATACCTTCAAGGAGAGGATCTGCTCGTCCTGAAAGGAGGATGGAGCCATATATAGCATTGGATGCGGGTTCCGCACACGTTGAGCCCCAGAGAGAAAAATCTCCTCCTGCAGACAGGCGGAGAGTTGATGATTAAGGGGAGGTAGGAAGTAAAGATGCATTGATGGAACAGTTACTAGCGGAGAATCAGGCTTTGAGGGAGCAGATTGCTCGGGGGAAACCTTCTGCCCCATCAGTAGTATCTATCCCACCTCTTGCACCTGTGCCGAGGAGTTTGGCCAGGCGGGCTCTGGATGATGAGGGGATTACTGTACAGGACTTTCTGAGACTCAGAACCCCGAAAGTTAAGGGGGAAGAAGGTGAAGATCCTCAGAGATTCCTGGAGGAGACTGAAAAGATGATACAGAGACTGCCTTGTTCTGATGCAAGGGCAATATAACTTGTAGGGCTCACAATGAAAGAAGATGCCTGGAACTGGTACCAGAGGCATATGGAGGACAGATTGTACAGTAAGAATCCTCCAACCTGAGAAGAGTTCAGGCAAGCAGTGATGGATGAGTTTTTATCTCCGGTTGAGAGGCAGAATCGGGCTCTTCAATTTGAGAGGTTGAAGCAGATGCCTGGAATGAGCGTATCTGAGTACGCTCGTGAGTTCACTAGATTGGGGAAGTTTGCTCCTTACATCATCCCCACTGAAGCTACCAGGATAGAAAGATTCAGGCGGGGTCTGATTTCCCCACTTTATAATGCAGTACTGGCAGTAGAGGTCCCCACCTTGTCTAAGCTGATTGATAAAGCAAAATAGTGGAAGATCAGAAACAAAGAGGAAAGAGATGAAAGAGAACAGAGGAAAATGAGTATGGGGAAAGGGCAAAGCAGCAGAGGTAGATCTGAGGGAGCAAGTCTCCCGGAGGGCCCGATGGAGCAGTCTGTACGCTCAGCTCCACCTGCCCCACGTAAGAGGAAGTGGAGGAGAAGAGGTCAGTCACAAGATGCTTCTCTACCATCAGCACCTCGTCCTCCGGTCACTATGGCCAGAACTGAATCCAAGTTCCAATCATGGCCAGTGTGTGGCATATGTGGGAAGCAGCACCCTGGCAGATGCAGAATGAGTCAGGAAGTGTGCTACAGATGTGGACAGCCGGGTCATTTTGCCAGAGAATGCCCTCAGAGTGTCACCCCGCAGTTTGTGCCTTCAGCATCCTACCATTCTGTGCAGATGGACAGGCCTAGTAGTAGGCGTCCTGTAGGCCGAGGTAGAGGTCAGACACCAGCATCACAGCAGAGTGCTGGACCATCCCAGCCATCAGCTCTAGCAGGCAGAGGGCAAGAAAGGGTGTTCACGGTAAATCCATAGGAGGCACAGGCATCGAATGCAGCTGTGACAGGTATGCTCATCATTGATAAGATTAAAGCTAGAGTGTTATTTGATTCTGGAGCTATCCATTCATTTGTGTCCCCTTATTTTGCTAAAAAGTTAACTAAGGATAAGATATTGATGCATATTCCCTTAGTTATTAGCACACCTGTAGGGGATAATATAGAAGTGAGATATGTGTATCCTACCTGTGTGATAGAGGTAGAAGGTAAGACACTCCCAGTCGATTTGATTGAGTTGGCAGTGTTAGACTTTGATGTCATACTGGGCATGGATTGGTTATCAGACAATCGTGCCACCATTAACTGCCAAGAAAAGAGTGTTATCTTCAGACCTTTAGATAAGGAAGAATTTACATATCAAGGGGACAGGCGTGAGATCCCAATGAATTTGGTGTCTGCAGTAAAAGCAAAGAGGCTGCTGAGAAAGGGGTGTCAAGGCTATCTAGCTTATGTGATGGACACCCAGGTAGAGTCTGTGGATCTGCAGCAGATTCCAGTTGTTAGGGAGTATCCCGATGTATTTCCAGGGGAATTACCAGGATTGCCACTTGATAGAGAAATTGAGTTCAGTATTGAACTTCTTCCTGGTACAAACCCTATATCGATTGCTCCCTATCGTATGGCATCTACAAAGCTGAGGGAGTTGAAGGTGCAGTTGCAGGATCTGTTAGACAAGGGATTTGTTAGACCCAGTACATCACCATGGGGTGCCCCAGTTTTGTTTGTGAAGAAGAAGGATGGGTCGCTGAGATTATGTATAGATTATAGACAGCTGAATAAAGTGACCATCAAAAATAGATACCCACTTCCCAGGATAGATGACCTGTTTGATCAATTACAGGGGGCTGAGTACTTCTCGAAGATTGATCTGCAGTCTGGGTATCATCAGTTAAAAATCAGAAAGAAAGATATATTGAAGACTGCATTCAGAACAAGATATGTGCACTATGAGTTTTTAGTGCTTCCATTTGGGCTGACAAATGCCCGAGCAGCATTCATGGATTTGATGAAAAGGGTCTTTAAACCCTATCTTGACAGATTTGTGATAGTCTTTATAGATGATATCCTCATATATTCTAAGAGTCAGGCTGATCATGAAAAGCATTTGAGGATAGCACTACAAACCTTGAGAGAACATGAACTGTATGCCAAACACTTACCAAATGTGAGTTCTGGCTACAAGAAGTTGGATTCTTGGGACACATAATATGTAAGGAAGGAATCAGGGTGGATCCCAAGAAGATTGAGGCAGTTATGGATTGGCCGAGACCAACAAACAGAAATCAGGAGTTTTCTGGGTCTGGCTGGGTACTATAGGAAGTTTGTAAAGGACTTTTCAAAAATAGCTTCCCCATTGACAAAGCTGACTCGAAAGCAGGTTAAGTTCACTTGGACAGATTCTTGTGAACAGAGCTTCCAGAAGCTGAAGGATTGCCTCACATCAGCTCCAGTTTTGACTCTACCCACAGATACAGGCGGGTTTGTAGTTTACTGTGATGCTTCCAGAGTGGGATTGGGATGTGTGTTAATGCAGAATGGCAAGGTGATTGCATATGCATCCAGACAGTTGAGAAAGCATGAGGTAAACTATCCCACTCATGACTTGGAAATGGCTGCTGTCATATTTGCATTAAAGATATGGAGGCATTATTTATATGGTGAGAAATGTGAAATATATACTGATCATAAAAGCCTCCAGTACATTCAGCAGCAAAGAGATTTGAATCTCAGACAGAGGAGATGGATAGAGCTGTTGAAGGATTATGACTGCCAAATCCTGTATCATCCGGGCAAGGCTAATGTTATAGCAGATGCATTGAGCCGGAAATCAATGGGCAGTTTATCTCACATCTCCGTCCAGAGAAGAGAGATAGTCAGAGATCTGGCAGATTTATTTGCTCAGGGACTATCTTTTGGGGTATCAGAGGTTCGTCCTTTGATTGCACAGTTTCAGGTGAAACCGAGGTTGATAGATGAAATCAAGGTTTCACAGAATTTAGATCCAATCCTTATGAAACTGAAAGAGAAGTGCAATCAGGACAGACAGAAAAGTTTCAAATTGTAGATGAGATGTTGATGTGTGGCAGTAGGTTATGTGTGCCGAATGTGGGAGATCTGAGACAGAGGATTATGCATGAAGCACACGGCACTCCCTATAGCATTCATCCTGGTTCCACCAAAATGTATCATGATATCAAAGGCATATATTGGTGGAACGGATTAAAAAGGGATGTGGCCAAATATGTGGCTTCTTGTTTGACTTGTCAACAAGTAAAATTTGAACATCAGAAGCCAATAGGGTTGTTGCAAGAGTTACCTTTGCCCAAGTGGAAATGGGAAAGGATAACTATGGATTTTGTGGTCGGGCTGCCCAGAACACAAAAAGGATATGATTCCATCTGGGTGATTGTGGATAGATTGACAAAATCAGCCCATTTTCTACCGGTGAAGACCACATATTCAGTAGCTCAGTATGCCAAAATATATGTGGATAAAATAGTGTCTCTGTATGGGTGCCAGTTTCTATTATATCAGATAGAGGTTCACAGTTTACCTCTAGATTTTGGCAGAAACTCCATGAGGCATTAGAAACTCAACTTGATTTCAGTACAACATTTCATCCTCAGACAGATGGGCAGTCGGAGAAGACCATTCAAACCCTCGAGGATATGCTCAGAATGTGTGTACTGGATTTCAGAGGTAGCTGGGACAAGTACTTACCTTTAGTGGAGTTTGCATATAATAATAGCTATCACTCCACTATTGGTATGGCACCTTATGAGGCGCTTTATGGGAGAAAATGTAGATCTCCCTTATGCTGGTCTGAGATTGGAGAGAAGCACCTAGAAGGACCAGATTTGATCAGAGAGACATCAGAAAAGGTGTCAGTGATGCAGCAAAGGTTGAGGACAATGTTTAGTAGGCAGAAGAGCTACGCAGATCTCAGAAGGAGAGATGTGCAGTTTGGCACAGGGGATCATGTTTTCCTAAAGATCTCTCCTATGAAGGGGGTAATGAGGTTTGGAAAAAGAGGCAAGCTTAGTCCCCGATACATTGGCCCCTTTGAGATACTAGACAAGGTTGGTAATGTATCTTACAGATTAGCACTGCCTCCAAACCTCAGCCATGTGCATCCAGTATTCCATATATCTATGCTCCGAAAATATGTGCCGGATCCATCCCATGTGCTACCAGTGTAGGAAGTTACAGTAGAGGGAGACCTTTCTTATGAAGAGCTTCTTGTAGCTATCCTTGATACTCAGATCAGGAAGCTAAGTAATAAGAAAATATGTATGGTGAAGGTCCAATGGCACCGGCACAATGTTGAAGAATGCACTTGGGAGTCGGAGCAAAGTATGAAGAGCAAATATCCTCACCTCTTTGAGTAATCAGGTAATTTATTCTTTTAAATTCGTGGGCGAATTTTATATAAGGGGGGAAGGATGTAATAACCCCAAAAAATTTTATATATAAAAAAAGGATAGAATAGTCCTTTAAAATTGATATAAGGGGTAAAATTGGAAGGAATCAAAAGATAATGGCATAGTTGTAGATGCGTCGAAGTGGTAAGGGTAAAACTAGAAGGAATCAAAAATTAATGGCATAACAGTAGATATGTCGAAGTGTTAGGGGCAAAATGGGAAATTTAGCATTTGATGTGACTTAATTCATGGGTTTGGTGGCTCAGACGTGGAGTGGAATGAAACAAAGAGGAGAGGGGGGAGTCTCAGGCGTGACAGAGAGAAGGAAAAGAAGAAGAAGAAAAGAAAGGAAGAAAAGAAGAGGAAGAAGAAGAAGAAAGAAGAAGGGAAGGGAGCCCCGGTTGCGCTGCCAACTGAAGGAAAAAGCGTAGATCTCCTTCCCCTCTACGCAAAGACCTCGTTTTTTTGAAGAGAAAAAGGTAAATACCCATCCCTACCTAGTCTTTTGATGAAATTAGGCTATACAAAGGGTGGATGTAGTCTAGAGGGGTTGGATAAGGGTTGTAGAGGTGGTTAAAAGAGGAAGAATTGGATTTCGACAAGTTTTTTCGGCACTGCGGAAAAACTGTGTCGAAGTCCCAACTTCGGTGAATTATTTAGGGGGTCAATCTGTTGGTTACCCGCCCATGCCGCAAAAAAATTTAAAAAAATTCAGACGCAGCGGAAGAGGCATGCGCGGGATCAACCGTTCATCGCATGAACGTTGTTCAAAAACCATTCGTAGATAGATTAGAATTAAAAACTTTTAAACTAATTATGAAGATCAGATCTTCACCTTGTGCGGGTAGATGATCACCACAAACTGAAGTTCGTGGTTTAGGATGAAGGTTCGCTTGAAGCCGTTCAAGTGTCCGGCCTCTACGGGTATCCACACGAAGCAGAGGACCAATCCAAACGCTCCAATCTCCCCGGGGTGCTAGCTCCCTTGCAGAGATATGTTTTGATGGATGAAATTCTTTCTCCTTGCAGCAAACAACACCTTGATTGCTCTCTCTAGAGGAAGAAGAATAGGAGAAAGAAGGATCAAAAGAAGCACACTTGCTGCCTCCCTTTTCTTTGGTGGAAGAAGGATGATTGAAAGAAGCCAACACCACTCCCTTATTTTATTTTCCCTTGCGGCTGAAAAACAAGGAGGGAGAGAGGTTGCTTGCGGCTGAGAAACAAGGAGGGAGTTAATGCTCCTTTACGGCTGGAAGAGGAGGATTAAAATCACCTAGGGCGTACCCCCTAGGTCTCCTTTTAAAAAGCCATGTGGAGCTTCTTTTAGGAAAAGGGCCCCTCCTTTTTTTTTCTCACGCCGAGAGTTAAGGGGTACGCCCCTACCCTCTTTTTTTTTTTTTTTTTTCAGCCGAGATCCAAGGGAGGGGGTACGCCCCTCCCTTATTTTCCCTCTTATTTCATGCACCCACTTAATCATATTAAGTGGGGGATGTAGCCACATGGATGGGAACCCAATCCTTTTCTAAAGAGGATTAGGTGAACCCAATCTATCTTTCATTCAAAATTTCAATCTAATTAGGATTTAACTGAATCATGACTCAATTGAACTCTTCAATCCTAATCCAATTAGGAGTCATGTTAATTAGATTAAAATTAATTAGGACTCAACTTAATCTAATTAGGACTTGTTTAATTTTTAGTCCTAATCCAATTAGAACTCTAGGATTCCTACTTTAAGTAGGACTCGCATATAATATGATCAAGTCTAAGTAATTAAATCCAATTAAATTAAATTGCAATCCAATCGCAATTATTTCTTCTTCAACTCACTAACTGTTAGTGGGTTACACCAATTAGCAATCAAATTGATAATTATAAATTATTTGTGATTCCTAATCACAATTCAACCATCGGATCAGTCAATACTTCTAATGTGTGTGATCCCATAGGTTCTATTCTGTCCGGTAGTGAGATATACTGCAATCTCTATCACAATATCATTGAAAACTCTTTTCAATGGGTTAGAATGATTCCAACTCAACTCATTAGGGTTTATCAATCATCGAGATATTTCCTGTGAGTCTCACCATCCACCAGTGACACCTAGCAGCATGTAGTGGCTACCCAGCAGAATAAAATGATGAACCTCTAGGTGCAGTTATCGTGTGATACAGTCCTTCTATCGTGGATCCCTACAGGACGGAGGTCATGGACAACTCGTCAAACCCCATCGCCTGTCATACGTTAAGATTTATTCGACTTTAGTTCGAGAGTGGAAAACTCTTTCTCCACTATACAATCTGCCCCGGCCGAGGTCTTACGAACTCAGTCTTATAAATCACATAGGATCTCTCCTTATCTATCAAGGTCGATAGATTCCTTATAGGTGCATACCCTACTCCTACAGTGAACCTACTGCAGCCAATCTACACTGCATGGACCCATATGGCTAGAGACCATGTATATGTGCAATCAAACTACAATAACCTCACTGTGAGTAGCCGAAGCACCGCAGGTCAAAGGACCAGTCACACTACTGCAACATCAAGCAAGTCACTGACGAGTGGATAGACATCCAAGTGACTTCTTGTATTGGTTACGCTCAGTACCCTTGTTCTCTAACAAGCACCTGCACTATTACTTCGGTGTCCCTACACCGTGGACTTGAGTCTCGTCCATCCACAGGGAAAGTAATATGTGCACTGATCTCATCGGATCGATCACCGTCCTCGTGATGATCCATTGATCAGGTGGATTCAAAAATTAATCACCAATGATGCATGGCTCAAATTCTTAACTCTTAAGAATATGTATCATCATCTTATTAATTCTTGAACGATTCATAGACACATAAACAATATGAATGAAAAAGATGCCTTTTATTTATTCAATAATAAATAGTCAAGTACAAAATTATGTCCTAGAATTAATAATGTGTCAGCCAGATTGGCTTCTAGGGCATACATCTAACAATCTTCCACTTGCACTAAAGCCAATTAGTCATATATCTAAGTCCCATCTTCTCAAGGTGGGCTTCAGTCTTTTGCTGACTCAGCTGCTTAGTGAATGGGTCTGCCACGTTGTCCGCGGAGTCTACTCTCTGCACCTCGACATACTTCTTCTCAACATAGTCGCGTATGAGGTGGAAGCGCCGCTCTATATGCTTGGACTTCTGATGAGACCTTGGCTCCTTAGCAAGAGCTATGGCGCCATTATTATCGCAGTAGAGTGTTATGGCATCTGATGTCATCACGTCCAACTCTGCAATAAATTTCTTGAACCAGAAGCCTTCTTTAGTAGCTTCAGAGGTGGCAATGTATTCAGCTTCCATAGTAGAATCAGCAATGATCGGTTGTTTAGAACTTTTCCAATTCACCGTACCACCATTGCACAAGAACACATATCCAGATGTTGACTTCCTATCATCGACATCAGTCATGAAGTCTGAATCTGTGTACCCTTCTACCTTTAACTCTGATGATCCTCCAAAGATCAAGAATAAATCTTTAGTTCTTCTCAAGTACTGAAGAATATTCTTCACAGCTGTCCAGTGTTCTTCATCTGAATTCGACTGATATCTGCTTGTGACACTCATAGCTAGGGCTATATCAGGTCGTGTACATAGCATGGTATACATGAGGCTCCCTATTGCCGATGCATAAGGTGTTGGGAACCCGCCCATGCCGCTGATATTTCAAAAATTTTTCAGATGGCAGCGGAATCGGCATGCACGGGTTCGACGTTCATCGCATGAACGTTGTTTCGAGACCTTTCGTAATTAGGTAAGAATTAAAACTTTTAAAACTAATAGGAAGATCAAATCTTCACCTTGCGCGGGTAGATGATCACCGCAAATCTGAATTCGTGGTTTTGGAAGAGGGTTCGCTTGAAGCCGTTCAAACGTCCGGCCTCTACGGGTATCCACACGAAGCAGGATCCGATCCAAGCTTTCTATCTCACTGGGGTGCTAGCTCCCTTGCAGAGATAGCTTTGATGGCTGATGTCCTCCCTCTCAATCAACTCTTGATTGTGCTTAGAAGGAGGAAGAAGAAGGATGAAGAAGAGGAAGAAGATGATCCCCTACGCAGCCTTCTCTTGTTCCTTGCGTTGGATGAAGGAAGGGAAGGGAAGGAGGCCGCCAACACTTGGAGAGCTTTTCCCTTGCTTGCGGCTGCAACTAAAGAGAGGAAGAGGGTGGCCACGGCACAAGAGGAAGAGGATTCCAATGCTCTAGGGCGCCGGCCTCATGGTCCTTCTTATAGCCATCAAGGGCTCCTCCAAAGTAGGAGCCCTAGATGAATTTCCAAAGAGAGAAGGGGGGCGCCGGCCCCTCTCTTCATGCCGCACACAAGGAGAGGAGGAGGGGCGTGATCCCTCCTTCTTGTGATGCCCTAATCCTCTTCCAAAGAGGATTGGGTGCCTCTCTTATGGTTTAATCCCAATCCAATTAGGATTAGCCAAATTGGGTTCAATCTATGCTAGTCCTAATCCAATTAGGACTTGAATGAACCATGACTCAATTGAACTCTTCAATCCTAATCCAATTAGGAGTCATGTTGATTCATTAGATTATTAATTAATTTAGACTTAAGGAATCCTAATCCAATTAGGATTTATTTAATTTTAGTCCTAATCCAATTAGGACTCTATTTGAATCCGAAGTCCTAATCCAATTAGGATTTCTAGGAATCCTACTCCAAGTAGGAATCCAATTTTAATTCAAAGTTCCTAATCTCATTAGGATTGTAGGAATCCTATTCCAAGTAGGAATCCCAGTCCTACTCCAACTAGGATTCCCAGTCCTAATCCAATTAGGACTCTAGGAATCCTACCCGAAGTAGGACTCTTGTTTCAAGTCCAATCAATTAATTCCCTTTGTTCCTTCTTCAACTTCTTATCAATCAAATTGATTTCTTGTGATTCCTAATCACGATTTCAACCATCGGATCGGTCAATACTTCTATTGTGTGTGACCCCATAGGTTCTATTCTGACTGGTAGTGGGATATATTGTGATCTCTATCTCAATATCATTGAAAACTCCTTTCAATGGGTTGGAACGATTCCAACTCAACTCATTAGGGTTTATCGATCATCAAGATAATCCCTATGTTGACCCCCTAATGGATTTTGTTGAATGCAAAATACTAGAGTAAAATTCCATTATATCTTATCTATTTAATTCAGGAATTCATGTGTTTTATTAAGAATATTGCTAAGAAATGTCTAGGCAAGTTCCCATAATTTTTATGAATTTATTGAAGATTATTTTGAGCTAAAGAAAAAGTTCAGGGATAGCCGAGACGTCTCCTGATAGTTTCAGAGACGTCTCTGGCACAAACAGGAAAAACTAGCACAAGCCGAGGCGTCCCCGGCACCTGCCGAGTCGTCCCCGCGTTAGCGGAGTCGACTCTCTCAGTAGCGGAGTCGACTCTCTCAGTGGCGGCAGAAAGGCGTTTTTCAAGGGATATGCGCGAGACGTCCCCGCTGTACGCGGAGTCGTCCCCGCAAGTAAAAAGGTGACTTCCCGAGTCGTCCCCAAGATGGCGGAGACGGCTCTCTCAGGGTTTTCCAGAGAATGGTTTTTTCGGTGATAAGGAAGCGGAGTCGACCCTGAGAAAGCGGAGTCGTCCCCACGCATAAAGTGCAGACAAGCGGAGACGTCCCCTGAAAGAGCGGAGTCGACTCTCTCAGGAAATTCCAGAGGACATGATTTTCAGAGATAAAGAAGCAGAGTCGTCCCCAAAGCAGCGGAGTCGTCCCCACTCAAAAAGCGCTAACACGCCGAGACGTCCCCGTAAAGTGCCGAGTCGACCCCAGATAAAGTAAAAAGTAAAATCCTGTAGGCGAGACGTCTCTCGTTGTAGCGGAGACGTCCCCGGAGCGCCTGGGACGCGACTGACAGCTTTTCAGGTTTGGTTTTGAATTTCAAATCCTTCTCTTTTTGTTTCTAACGGCTATATTTGCTTTTTGGGCTATAAAAGGGACCTCTCAAGTGGTTCTCAACAACTCTTCACCAACCAAAAAGCAAGATCATTCAAGAGAGAAGTTAGAAAGGAAAGCTCAAGGGAGTGAGTGCATTCAAGAAAGGAAATCAAGTGCTTTTAAGTTTCCCAAGCGATTTCAAGCTCAACCACTCTCGTGCGCTCGGGATTCAAAGCTCACACTCGATCCTACGCGCTCCACATCGGAAGAATCAACATCTCCCACGCTTCCAACGGCAAAAAAGATTCTTCCGGGTTAAATTGTTCATAATTGATATATTTGCTTTTTAGAGCTTTTATTCTCTTTTGTAAACTCTTTGATTGTAGTGCTTGTTCAAGTCAAGGGATTTGGAACAAGGGAAAGGCGTCCCAAGCCTAAGAGAAATTGGGGTTTTAGGGTTTGTTGTGAGCCCGGTGTAAAACAACGAGTTGGGTAGTGAACTCGCAAAACTACCGTACTGTAATCTTGGATTATAGTGGAAATTCCCAAAGGCGCTTTGGGGAGTGGATGTAGGAGCGGTGAAGGCTCCGAACCACTATAAAACCGTGTGTTTGTGGTTGTCTCTTCTTATCCCTTTATCTTTGCTTTAGTTCATATATTTGTGTGTTTTACTTTTAAATTAGCCAAAAAGTTTTAAAACACCCAATTCACCCCCCTCTTGGGTGACCATCTCTGGGCAACAAGTGGTATCAGAGCAGGTGCTCTGTGTATTTCTTGAAAGACCTAACCGTCTTAGCCAAAGATCTAGATGGGAACACCCTTTAACAATGTTCCTGCCGAGGGGCAAGCAACCAATAGACCTCCACTCTTCAATGGGACAAATTATACCTATTGGAAGACTAGAATGAAAATCTTCATTCAAGCACAAGACTATGCCTTGTGGAGGGTTATAGTCAAGGGACCACAAGAACCATCACATGTGGTTAATGGCATTCGAGTTCCCAAACCTGAGGAGGATTGGGATGAGAATGATGAGAGGATGGCTCAACTCAATTCTAGAGCCATGAACTCACTATTTTGTTCTTTAGATGTAAATGAGTTCAATAGAGTCTCTACATGTAGTTCCGCCAAGAAAATATGGGATAGGCTTGAAGTTACCCATGAGGGTACAAATCAAGTCAAAGAGTCCAAAGTGAACATTCTAGTTCACAAATATGAATTGTTTAAGATGGAACCTAATGAAACCATCACATGCATGTTTACTCGCTTTACCGATATAATTAATGGTCTAAAGAGTTTGGGTAAATCTTATACTAACCCGGAACTTGTGAGTAAAATTCTCAGGTCTTTGCCGAAAGCATGGGAAGCAAAGGTTACGGCAATCGTAGAAGCCAAAGACCTCAACACTTTGGGATTAGAACAACTACTGGGCTCATTGATGACGCATGAGCTCACAATGAAGCAACATGAAGAAGAGTTGCCGAAGAAAAGGACAATCGCACTCAAAGCTACTTCAAGTGTGTGTGAAGAAGAGAGTAGTGAGAGTGAAGAAGAAAGCCAAGATGAGGACTTGGGCTTGATAGTAAGAAAATTTAAGAAATTCATGAGAAGAAAGAAACCTTTCCCAAGAAAGAAATTTGGAGGGAGAAATGATTGGGAAAAAGAAAAGGAAAAAGAAAGAGACCCAATCATATGCTATGATTGCAAGAGACCGGGACACGTTCGTTCCAAATGCCCTCAACAAAAGAAGTATTTTGGAAAGGAGAAGAAGAAGGCATTAAAGGCAACATGGGATGATAGTGACACATCATCCTCCGAGGAAGAAAAGGAAGAGACCGCCAATTTGTGCTTCATGGCGTTTGAAGACGATGAGGTATGTCAAAACCCAACTATAAATTTTACTTTAGAAGAATTATATGAGGCTTTTCAAGAACTTATGGGTGATTGTGGTATGTTAGGAGCAAAGAATAAAGAATTAAAAGCCTCTAATCAAAAACTAAAGGAAGATATTGAAAATCTATTAAATAAAAAGGAGAGCATTAAAAATATTAACACTATTGACCTAGAAATCAAAAACTCAAAACTTAACATTGAAAATGAAAAGGCAAATACACTAATTAAGGAATTAAATCTACAAGTAAAATCCCTATTCGATAATAATACCTCACTTGCACAAAATGTTGAATCTCTTAAAAAAGATAAGGAAGAACTAGTTAAAGAAAATTTGAATCTCAAGAATGAGGTACATAAGTACAAACCAATTGTTGAAAAATTCACACAAAGCTCTGAAAAATTAAATCTCATTCTTTCAAATCAAAGAGCTGTTTTCAATAAAGCCGGATTAGGATATAAAACTAATAAACAACAAAAGTATCTAAAGAATTTCTTTGTAAAAGTAAAAGATGTAAAAACTGAAAAACCTACATGTTTTCATTGTGGAAAGAATGGACATAAAGCCTACTCTTGTATTCAAAGAAAAATCCAAACTAACAAGAGTACATTTGTGAAAGCCAAAAACATAACTAAAGTATGGGTGCCTAAGGGAACCAACCACACTAACCACGAAGGACCCAAGAAAACTTGGGTACCTAAGAGCTTCACATGATCATTTTGCAGGTATGCCTTGCAGCCGAAAATAAAAAGAGAATGTGGTATCTTGATAGCGGTTGCTCAAGGCATATGACCGGTGACAAGAGTCTCCTCGTCACCTTGGAATCAAAAGAAGGAGGATTAGTCACATTTGGAGACAATGCTAAAGGACGAATTATTGGTGTTGGTAAAATCTCCATATCACCCTCCTCATTTATTGATAATGTATTGTTAGTTAATGGACTAAAACATAATTTATTAAGTATAAGTCAATTTTGTGACAAGGGCTTTAAAGTGTCATTTGAATCGTCACTATGCATAATTAGTAGTCCAATTGATAATGAGATCATACTCACAGGACATAGGCATGGAAATGTTTACATGGTAGATCTTGATGATCTCACCATGAAGGATGGCCAATGTCTTGTAGCCATGAATCCCAAAGTCAATGAGACTAGTTGGTTATGGCATCGTAGGTTAGGGCATGCTAGCATGGATTTAATCTCTAAATTAATTACAAAGGATCTAGTCAAAGGGCTACCAAAAATAGACTTTGAAAAGAATAAAATTTGTGCTGCATGTCAATTAGGGAAACAAACAAGAAGTTCCTTTAAGTCTAAAAACATAGTTTCAACATCAAAACCCTTAGAACTAATTCACATGGATTTGTTTGGACCCACTAGAACTGCTAGTCTAGGGGGTAAGAAATTTGGTCTTGTAATTGTTGATGATTTTTCACGTTTTACATGGGTTTCATTTCTTGCACATAAAGATGAGTCCTTTCCCGCTTTTATTAAGTTTCATAATAGAGTTTCGAATGAACTCAATCTTAAACTAAAAGCAATTAGGAGTGATCATGGTACCGAGTTTGAAAATCAGTATTTTGAAAAATTCTGTGAAGAAAATGGTATCAATCACAACTTCTCGGCACCTAGGACACCTCAACAAAACGGGGTGGTAGAAAGGAAGAATCGCACACTAGCAGATATGGCTCGTACCATGTTGTGCGAATCGGATCTACCAAAGTATTTTTGGGCTGAAGCAATAAATACCTCATATTATATTTTAAATCGTGCTTTAGTTAGATCCATCTTAAAGAAAACACCGTATGAATTGATGAAAGGTAAGAAACCAAATATAAGTTATTTTCATATTTTCGGTTGTCGATGCTTTATTTTGAACAATGGAAAGGACAATCTCAGTAAATTTAGTGCTAAATCAGATGAGGGGATCTTCTTAGGTTATTCCTCATCTAGTAGAGCATACAGGGTCTTCAACAAGAGAACTCTCGTTGTTGAAGAATCCATTCATGTTGTTTTTGATGAAACTAATGGAGATTCTTCTAGAAAAGAAGAAGATGGTGATGCAGGTATACTTGAAGACGGGATCAAGGAATTCTCCATACAAGACAAACAACATGAGGATGAGATCAAAGAGGATACAAATCAGCAAGATGAAGAAGATCAACCTCCATCAAGAAATCAAGATCTTCCTAAAGAATGGAGGTATGCACATGATCATCCAAAGGATCTAATCCTCGGTGATCCTTCACAAGGTATAAGAACTAGATCCTCTTTAAGAAACACTAGTAATTATCTTGCTTTCGTTTCACAAATAGAGCCTAAATCACTAGAAGAAGCTGAAAAAGATGATAATTGGATGAATGCTATGCAAGAGGAATTAAACCAATTTGAAAGAAATGAAGTTTGGACTCTAATGAAAAGACCCCCTAATGTTTCAATTATAGGCACCAAGTGGGTGTATAGAAATAAACTAGATGAAGATGGAATAGCAATAAGAAACAAAGCTAGGTTAGTGGCCAAAGGATATAATCAGGAGGAAGGAATAGATTTTGATGAAACTTTTGCTCCTGTTGCTAGGTTAGAGGCTATTAGACTGCTTTTAGCATATGCATGCTTCATGGATTTTAAACTCTATCAAATGGATGTAAAAAGTGCATTCTTAAATGGCTATATAATGGAGAAAGTTTATGTAGGACAACCTCCAGGTTTCGAAAATCACTTACATCCAGATTCTGTGTATAAATTGCATAAAGCATTGTATGGACTTAAGCAAGCTCCTAGGGCATGGTATGAAAGATTAAGTAATTTCCTAATTGAGAACAAATTTAAGAGAGGAAATGTAGACAAAACCCTCTTTATTAAAAGAAAAGGAAATGACTTATTGCTTGTACAAATTTATGTGGATGATATAATTTTTGGTGCTACTAATGATAGTCTCTGTCAAGAGTTTGCCAAGCTTATGCAGGGAGAATTTGAAATGAGCATGATGGGTGAGCTCAACTTCTTCCTTGGGCTACAAATAAAATAATCAGAGGAAGGCATCTTCATCAGTCAGTCCAAATACATCAAGGAAATGCTGGAAAAATTCAAGATGAAGGATGCAAAGGAAATCAGCACACCCATGGGCTCAAGTTGCAAGCTTGACAAAGATGAAAAAGGTAAAAGTATAGACTGCAAATTGTACAGAGGTATGATAGGCTCTTTACTTTACCTTACTGCTAGTAGACCAGATATATTATTCAGTGTTTGTATGTGTGCTAGATACCAAGCATGTCCTAAGGAATCACACTTGCAAGCTGTTAAAAGAATTTTTAGATATCTAGTAGGGACATCCAATGTAGGCTTATGGTACTCTAAACAATCTGATATAAACTTAATTGCATATTCCGATGCTGATTTTGCCGGGTGCAAACTCGACAGAAAAAGCACAAGTGGCACATGTCAATTCTTGGGTGCCAACTTGGTTTCTTGGTTTAGCAAGAAACAAAATTCAGTTGCCTTGTCCACAGCTGAAGCTGAGTACATTGCAGCCGGAAGCTGTTGTGCCCAAGTTCTTTGGATTAAGCAACAACTTAAAGACTTCGGTATTAAAATGGACAATATACCAATTAAGTGTGATAATACAAGTGCAATCAACTTAACAAAAAATCCTGTCCAACACTCTAAGTCAAAGCATATAGAGATTAGGCATCATTTTATTAGGGATCATGTGCTGAAAAATGATGTGGTGATTGAATATGTATGTACTGAAAATCAATTAGCTGATATCTTTACAAAGCCCCTTTGTAAAGATAGATTCAATTTCTTAAGGAATGCTTTGAGCTTGTATGATCCTAGTAAATGAATTGAACTTGTATTGCATTGCTTTGCTACTCGAACTAGTAATCCACCTCAAGGCAAACATAAGTGAAAACATAAATTTATCTAAGCTAAATGACGAACTGCTTGACTTTCCGGAGGATGGTTACCCTCCCTTGGACTCTTCATAGAGATATTTTCAGAGCCTATATCATGGGTATTCGAAATTTGGTCAAACATTCCTCATTTCAACATTAATAAGTTAAAAATCATTATCAAATCATTATGAGATGTAATATTAAGGGGGAGGATCACAAACAAATTCACTCTATGTTTATCAAAAGAAATCATGATTGATCAGGGTGATTAAACAAAAATTTTGGAAATGCAGTCTGAAATTTTTTTTGTGCCGGAGACGTCTCTGGCAAGTCGCCGAGACGTCCCCCCAGGGGGAGACGTCTCGCCTTAGTCGCCGAGACGTCTCGGGGACCGAATGAGGACTTTTTAAATAGGTCAAAATCGCTCGAGCCGACTCGAGCTTTCTCCCTCATTCCCGACCAAAACGGAAAGCCCTAGCCTCCATTTGCTCTCAACCTCAAAACCAAGCTTTCATTTGCCCTAAATCGCAATCCCTAGCATCCATGGCACCAAAGAAAGCTAGGACAACCCGTGGGAGGCGACCTAGAGTAGCGGGCGACGGTGAGGAACGGCGGGAAGAACCCTCCGCGCCTTCTCCTCCGGTTGCTCCGCCAACCACAACGATTTCCTGTGCAAATCGCACAGTCACAACCGGTAGGTACATAGATTTTGCATTTTTAGATCATGAGGGGTTCTCTATTGGAGAGAGACTCCGAGCCCAAGGGTGGGAGCATCTTTGCACCCTCAATACCTCGACCTACCCCGGCCTTGTTAGAGAAATGTTTAGTGATATGGCTTTAGGGGACTTAGGGTTCACCGCACATGTCCGAGGGACATTAGTAGAAATTAATGAGGACATCTTATCCACTGTTTTGCAAATCCCTAGGGACGGCGAGGCTCCAACCTCACATCCCCAAAGGGAAATAGCTCTAAACTTAATTTTAGGAAGAGAGGACTGCGGCCCTCTTGATGTTGTCAACTCCCAGGACCTAAATGCAGAGATGAGACTTCTTTTAAGCATTGTCAACCGGGTCCTATTTCCTAAAACCGGTCGCTTCGATTTTGTTTCGGAGCGAGATTTAGTTATAATGCACCATATCCTACTAGGGATCCCTCTAAACCTCCCTAGACTCATGCTAAACAACATTGCCCTATGTCATAGGTACTCTAGGTTTAGTATACCCTATGGCATGATCTTTACCTTAGTGTTTAAACACTTCAAAGTTTCCATTCCATCAAATGAACCTGCAAAGGCCTTGAGAAACACCGACTACTATAATGAGGGCACAATGAGAAGAATGGAGTTTCAAAAGGTAGATGGGTCGTGGGTCAAGGTTCCAAAAAGAAAAGCACAAACCATAAAGCCTGAAATCCCACATCATGAGTCTGACCATCACTCTCCTCCACCTAGCCACATGGACATCCCTGATATTCCATCCAGCTCAGCTGGACCTTCCACATCCATGCCACCACCTCCTCCAGTCAGTGGGCCCTCCTTCCTATCAGAGGATCAGATGCGCACCTTAGCATCTGCCATTTGCCAGCAGATGAGGGAGGAGATGAGATCCATGATCTCCACAGAGCTGGCCCCCATCAGAGCTTCACATGAAGGGCTTCTACAAGAGATGAAGGATATTAGAAGTCAAATTGAAGCTACAACACAAGAAATAATTGGTGTGGGTGCCACCCAAACCATCAGATCATTAGAGCTCAAGGACAGCTTGAAGAGCATTTCCAAAAGTCTTCAAGAGCTAACAAAGCCAGATGGCAATGTGAGCACCTTAGTTGCCCAACTCAGAGGAAGAATTGAAATGGCAACTATAGAGTTTGAGGCACTTGTGGCAGGATTCCACAAGTCACAGGGAGATCACTTCAAGACCCTCATGGATTCCATCAATGCATTCATAGATGCAGCTTGTAAGGCTTATGCACAAAGTACAACTAGTAAGCCCCATGAGCAACGTCGCCGATGATGGATATCTTGTAGGATCTTCTTTTTGTAAATCCTAGGCTATTTTGAAACACTTTTGTATTAGAAATCAATACTTGTAATGATTTCTTCTCTTTGACTATGTACTGACTTCAAAGGTTCACAATGATACATGAATACAATCTCTTTTGAAAAATATGTGTACATTGTCAATTTTGTGGATGTATTTCTGTGAATATGAATGTGCCTCTTGATATGTCATAAGAATCTCAAAACATACATTAAGTATTTAAATTTGGCACAACTCATCAAAGCATATGAAACAGGGGGAGCACAACCTGAATATCAAAGGGGGAGTAAAATGAATGAATTCTACTATGAATTGAGTTTTAAGCACCTAAGGATAATTTGTCCCCTTCATTGTTGATGACAAAAAGGGGGAGTAGAATATTGCATATGGATATTGAAAGGGGGAGTAGAATTTTGAATATGGATATTGAAAGGGGGAATAGAATTTTGAATATGACTATTGAATATGAAATGCAAAATTTAAAATTCATACTTATTGGCTTTAAGATAATTGCTAAATTTTGCTCTCAATTATATTTAGCATCAATATTTCATTTTAACTTGATTCAATTTAAGTTGATATGCTAAATTTACTTAAGAGCTATTAAGATCAATCTTATGCATAAGGAAAGAACTGAAAATTGAATATTCTGAATTAATGCACATTGTAAAACTGAGCAAATACTGTGTGTATGTTAATTTTCAAATTTTGCATATACTCAGTGTTTTGTCATCATCAAAAAGGGGGAGATTGTTGACCCCCTAATGGATTTTGTTGAATGCAAAACACTAGAGTAAAATTCCATTATATCTTATCTATTTAATTGAGGAATTCATGTGTTTTATTAAGAATATTGCTAAGAAATGTCTAGGCAAGTTCCCATAATTTTTATGAATTTATTGAAGATTATTTTGAGCTAAAGAAAAAGTTCAGGGATAGCCGAGACGTCTCCTGATAGTTTCAGAGACGTCTCTGGCACAAACAGGAAAAACTAGCACAAGCCGAGGCGTCCCCGGCACCTGCCGAGTCGTCCCCGCGTTAGCGGAGTCGACTCTCTCAGTAGCGGAGTCGACTCTCTCAGTGGCGGCAGAAAGGCGTTTTTCAAGGGATATGCGCGAGACGTCCCCGCTGTACGCGGAGTCGTCCCCGCAAGTAAAAAGGTGACTTCCCGAGTCGTCCCCAAGATGGCGGAGACGGCTCTCTCAGGGTTTTCCAGAGAATGGTTTTTTCGGTGATAAGGAAGCGGAGTCGACCCTGAGAAAGCGGAGTCGTCCCCACGCATAAAGTGCAGACAAGCGGAGACGTCCCCTGAAAGAGCGGAGTCGACTCTCTCAGGAAATTCCAGAGGACATGATTTTCGGAGATAAAGAAGCGGAGTCGTCCCCAAAGCAGCGGAGTCGTCCCCACTCAAAAAGCGCTAACACGCCGAGACGTCCCCGTAAAGTGCCGAGTCGACCCCAGATAAAGTAAAAAGTAAAATCCTGTAGGCGAGACGTCTCTCGTTGTAGCGGAGACGTCCCCGGAGCGCCTGGGACGCGACTGACAGCTTTTCAGGTTTGGTTTTGAATTTCAAATCCTTCTCTTTTTGTTTCTAACGGCTATAAAAGGGACCTCTCAAGTGGTTCTCAACAACTCTTCACCAACCAAAAAGCAAGATCATTCAAGAGAGAAGTTAGAAAGGAAAGCTCAAGGGAGTGAGTGCATTCAAGAAAGGAAATCAAGTGCTTTTAAGTTTCCCAAGCGATTTCAAGCTCAACCACTCTCGTGCGCTCGGGATTCAAAGCTCACACTCGATCCTACGCGCTCCACATCGGAAGAATCAACATCTCCCACGCTTCCAACGGCAAAAAAGATTCTTCCGGGTTAAATTGTTCATAATTGATATATTTGCTTTTTAGAGCTTTTATTCTCTTTTGTAAACTCTTTGATTGTAGTGATTGTTCAAGTCAAGGGATTTGGAACAAGGGAAAGGCATCCCAAGCCTAAGAGAAATTGGGGTTTTAGGATTTGTTGTGAGCCCGGTGTAAAACA
Organism: Phoenix dactylifera; assembly: GCF_051530095.1. Taxonomy (NCBI): domain Eukaryota; kingdom Viridiplantae; phylum Streptophyta; class Magnoliopsida; order Arecales; family Arecaceae; genus Phoenix; species Phoenix dactylifera. The sequence goes on along the minus strand of NC_143194.1, from coordinate 14,392,924 downwards.
ACGAGTTGGGTAGTGAACTCGCAAAACTACCGTACTGTAATCTTGGATTATAGTGGAAATTCCCAAAGGCGCTTTGGGGAGTGGATGTAGGAGCGGTGAAGGCTCCGAACCACTATAAAACCGTGTGTTTGTGGTTGTCTCTTCTTATCCCTTTATCTTTGCTTTAGTTCATATATTTGTGTGTTTTACTTTTAAATTAGCCAAAAAGTTTTAAAACACCCAATTCACCCCCCTCTTGGGTGACCATCTCTGGGCAACACCCTATGAGTCCCACCATCCACCAGTGACACCTAGCAGCATGTAGTGGCTACCCAGCAGAATGGAATGATGAACCTCTAGGTGCAGTTAACGTGTGATACAATCCTACTATCGTGGATCCCTACAGGACGGAGGTCATGGACAACTCGTCAAACCCCATCGTCTGTCATATGTCAAGATTTATTCGACTTGAGTTCGATAGTGGAAAACTCTTTTTCCACTTTATATTACTGCCCTGGCCAAGGTTTTAGAACTCAGTCTAACAAATCACATAGGATCACTCCTCTTCTATCAAGGTCGATAGATTCCTTATAGGTGCATACCCTACTCCTACAGTGAACCTACTGCAGCCAATCTACACTGCATGGACCCATATGGCTAGAGACCATGTATGTGTGCAGTCAAACTACAATAACCTCACTGTGAGTAGCCGAAGCACCGCAGGTCAAAGGACCAGTCACACTACTGCAACATCAAGCAAGTCACTGACGAGTGGATAGACATCCAAGTGACTTCTTGTATTGGTTACGCTCAGTACCCTTGTTCTCTAACAAGCACCTGCACTATTACTTCGGTGTCCCTACACCGTGGACTCGAGTCTCGTCCATCCACAGGGAAAGTAATATGTGCACTGATCTCATCGGATCGATCACCATCCTCGTGATGATCCATTGATCAGGAGGATTCAAAAATTAATCACCAATGATGCATGGCTCAAATTCTTAACTCTTAAGAATATGCATCATCATCTTATTAATTCTTGAACGATTCATAGACACATAAACAATATGAATGAAAAAGATGCCTTTTATTTATTCAATAATAAATAGTCAAGTACAAAATTATGTCCTAGAATTAATAATGTGTCAGCCAGATTGGCTTCTAGGGCATACATCTAACAATCTTCCACTTGCACTAAAGCCAATTAGTCATATATCTAAGTCCCATCTTCTCAAGGTGGGCTTCAGTCTTTTGCTGACTCAGCTGCTTAGTGAATGGGTCTGCCACGTTGTCCGCGGAGTCTACTCTCTGCACCTCGACATACTTCTTCTCAACATAGTCGCGTATGAGGTGGAAGCGCCGCTCTATATGCTTGGACTTCTGATGAGACCTTGGCTCCTTAGCAAGAGCTATGGCGCCATTATTATCGCAGTAGAGTGTTATGGCATCTGATGTCATCACGTCCAACTCTGCAATGAATTTCTTGAACCAGAAGCCTTCTTTAGTAGCTTCAGAGGTGGCAATGTATTCAGCTTCCATAGTAGAATCAGCAATGATCGGTTGTTTAGAACTTTTCCAATTCACCGTACCACCATTGCACAAGAACACATATCCAGATGTTGACTTCCTATCATCGACATCAGTCATGAAGTCTGAATCTGTGTACCCTTCTACCTTTAACTCTGATGATCCTCCAAAGATCAAGAATAAATCTTTAGTTCTTCTCAAGTACTGAAGAATATTCTTCACAGCTGTCCAGTGTTCTTCATCTGAATTCGACTGATATCTGCTTGTGACACTCATAGCTAGGGCTATATCAGGTCGTGTACATAGCATGGTATACATGAGGCTCCCTATTGCCGATGCATAAGGTGTTGGTAACCCGCCCATGCCGCTGATATTTCAAAAATTTTTTCAGATGGCAGCGGAATCGGCATGCACGGGTTCGACGTTCATCGCATGAACGTTGTTTCGAGACCTTTCGTAATTAGGTAAGAATTAAAACTTTTAAAACTAATAGGAAGATCAAATCTTCACCTTGCGCGGGTAGATGATCACCGCAAATCTGAATTCGTGGTTTTGGAAGAGGGTTCGCTTGAAGCCGTTCAAACGTCCGGCCTCTACGGGTATCCACACGAAGCAGGATCCGATCCAAGCTTTCTATCTCACCGGGGTGCTAGCTCCCTTGCAGAGATAGCTTTGATGGCTGATGTCCTCCCTCTCAATCAACTCTTGATTGTGCTTAGAAGGAGGAAGAAGAAGGATGAAGAAGAGGAAGAAGATGATCCCCTACGCAGCCTTCTCTTGTTCCTTGCGTTGGATGAAGGAAGGGAAGGGAAGGAGGCCGCCAACACTTGGAGAGCTTTTCCCTTGCTTGCGGCTGCAACTAAAGAGAGGAAGAGGGTGGCCACGGCACAAGAGGAAGAGGATTCCAATGCTCTAGGGCGCCGGCCTCATGGTCCTTCTTATAGCCATCAAGGGCTCCTCCAAAGTAGGAGCCCTAGATGAATTTCCAAAGAGAGAAGGGGGGCGCCGGCCCCTCTCTTCATGCCGCACACAAGGAGAGGAGGAGGGGCGTGATCCCTCCTTCTTGTGATGCCCTAATCCTCTTCCAAAGAGGATTGGGTACCTCTCTTATGGTTTAATCCCAATCCAATTAGGATTAGCCAAATTGGGTTCAATCTATGCTAGTCCTAATCCAATTAGGACTTGAATGAACCATGACTCAATTGAACTCTTCAATCCTAATCCAATTAGGAGTCATGTTGATTCATTAGATTATTAATTAATTTAGACTTAAGGAATCCTAATCCAATTAGGATTTATTTAATTTTAGTCCTAATCCAATTAGGACTCTATTTGAATCCGAAGTCCTAATCCAATTAGGATTTCTAGGAATCCTACTCCAAGTAGGAATCCAATTTTAATTCAAAGTTCCTAATCTCATTAGGATTGTAGGAATCCTATTCCAAGTAGGAATCCCAGTCCTACTCCAACTAGGATTCCCAGTCCTAATCCAATTAGGACTCTAGGAATCCTATCCGAAGTAGGACTCTTGTTTCAAGTCCAATCAATTAATTCCCTTTGTTCCTTCTTCAACTTCTTATCAATCAAATTGATTTCTTGTGATTCCTAATCACGATTTCAACCATCGGATCGGTCAATACTTCTATTGTGTGTGACCCCATAGGTTCTATTCTGACTGGTAGTGGGATATATTGTGATCTCTATCTCAATATCATTGAAAACTCCTTTCAATGGGTTGGAACGATTCCAACTCAACTCATTAGGGTTTATCGATCATCAAGATAATCCCTATGAGTCCCACCATCCACCAGTGACACCTAGCAGCATGTAGTGGCTACCCAGCAGAATGGAATGATGAACCTCTAGGTGCAGTTAACGTGTGATACAATCCTACTATCGTGGATCCCTACAGGACGGAGGTCATGGACAACTCGTCAAACCCCATCGTCTGTCATATGTCAAGATTTATTCGACTTGAGTTCGATAGTGGAAAACTCTTTTTCCACTTTATATTACTGCCCTGGCCAAGGTCTTAGAACTCAGTCTAACAAATCACATAGGATCACTCCTCTTCTATCAAGGTCGATAGATTCCTTATAGGTGCATACCCTACTCCTACAGTGAACCTACTGCAGCCAATCTACACTGCATGGACCCATATGGCTAGAGACCATGTATGTGTGCAGTCAAACTACAATAACCTCACTGTGAGTAGCCGAAGCACCGCAGGTCAAAGGACCAGTCACACTACTGCAACATCAAGCAAGTCACTGACGAGTGGATAGACATCCAAGTGACTTCTTGTCTTGGTCACGCTCAGTACCCTTGTTCTCTAACAAGCACCTGCACTATCACTTCAGTGTCCCTACACTGTGGACTCAAGTCTCGTCCATCCAGAAGGAAAGTGATCTGTGCACTGATCGGATCGATCACCGTCCTCGTGATGATTCATTGATCAGGAGCATTTAGAAATTAATCACTAATGATACATGGCTCAAATTCTCAACTCTTGAGAATATGTATCATCATCTTATTAATTTCTTGGACGATTCATAGACACATAAACAATATGAATGAAAAAGATGCCTTTTATTTATTCAATAATAAATAGTCAAGTACAAAATTATGTCCCTAGAATCAACAATGCGTCAGCCAAATTGGCTTCTAGGGCATACATCTAACAATCTCGCACTTGCACTAAAGCCAATTGGTCATATATCTTAGGCCCATCTTCTCAAGGTGGGCTTCAATCTTTTGCTGACTCAGCTGCTTAGTGAACGGGTCTGCCACGTTATCCGCGGAGTCTACTCTCTGCACCTCTACATATTTCTTCTCAACATAGTCGCGTATGAGATGGAAGCGCCGCTCTATATGCTTAGACTTCTGATGAGACCTTGGCTCCTTAGCAAGGGCTATGGCGCCATTATTATCGCAGTAGAGTGTTATGGCATCTGATATCATCACGTCCAACTCTGCAATGAATTTCTTGAACCAGAAGCCTTCCTTAGTAGCTTCAGAGGCGGCGATGTATTCGGCTTCCATAGTAGAATCAGCAATGATCGGTTGTTTAGAACTCTTCCAATTTACCGCACCACCATTGCACAAGAATACATATCCAGATGTTGACTTCCTGTCATCGACATCAGTCATAAAGTCTAAATCTGTGTACCCTTCTACCTTTAACTCTGATGATCCTCCAAAGACCAAGAATAAATCTTTAGTTCTTCTCAAGTACTTAAGAATATTCTTCACAGCTGTCCAGTGTTCTTCACCTGGATTCGACTGATATCTGCTTGTGACACTCACAGCAAGAGCTATATCAGGTCGTGTACACAGCATGGCATACATGAGGCTTCCTATTGCCGATGCATAGGGTATCTTGCTCATGCGTTGAATCTCTTCAGATGTGTTGGGGCACATCTTCTTGGAGAGATGAATTCCATGCCTTAGGGGTAAGAGACCACTCTTGGAGTTTTCCATGCTGAACCTCTTCAGCACCTCCTCTATGTACATTTTCTGTGACAGGCCAAGCATCCTTTTAGATCTATCTCTATAGACCTTTATTCCCAAAATATAGGATGCTTCCCCAAGGTCTTTCATGGAGAATTCTTTTGACAACCAGACCTTAACCGAGGTTAGCATGGGAATATCATTCCCTATCAGGAGAATGTCATCTACGTACAGTACGAGAAAAACGACAGCACTCCCACTAACCTTTTTGTAAACACACGGTTCCTCTTCATTTTTGATGAAATCAAACGTTTTGATTGCGTCATCGAAACGAGTGTTCCAACTCCGAGATGCTTGCTTTAGTCCATAGATGGACCTTTGCAGCTTGCAGACCTTGTGATCTCCATCACAGGAAGTGAAACCCAAAGGCTGTTCCATATAGATATCTTCATCAAGATATCCATTCAGGAAAGCAGTTTTCACATCCATCTGCCAGATTTCATAATCATGAAATGCTGCAATGGCAAGCAATGTTCGGATGGATTTTAGCATGGCTACAGGTGAAAAGGTCTCCTGATAGTCAATGCCTTCGCGCTGACTATACCCTTTCGCCACAAGCCTTGCCTTATAGGTCTCTACCTCTCCATCCGAACCTATCTTCCTTTTGTAGATCCATTTGCATCCAATAGGTACAATACCTTCTGGTGGGTCTACTAAGGTCCAGACTTGGTTGGAACGCATGGAGTCTAACTCTGACTTCATTGCTTCCAGCCATTTCTCGGAATCAATATCAGATATCGCCTCGTTGTAGGTTTTGGGATCCTGTATGTGATCCCTATCTCCCACTAGGAACATTTCCTCGGTATCCTCTTCTAGTATACCTAAGTATCTATCGGGAGGATGGGAGACCCTACTAGATCTACGAGGTGGTCGAGGGACATCGTGTATTGGCTCTGTATGAATGGGTTCAATAGGATCCATGACTCGTTGCTTTTCAGAGACTTTCTCTTCAAGCTCAATTTTCCTCCCACTGCCTCTATCAAGGATAAACTGATTTTCCAAGAAGATGGCATGACGGCTCACAATCACATTGTGATCCTCTGAGACGTAAAAATTGTATCCTAATGACTCTTTAGGATATCCTATAAAACGAGCACTTATGGTCCTAGCCTCTAACTTGTCCGCCTGTAGTCTCTTGACGTGGGCCGGACATCCCCAAATCTTGAGATGACCCAGACTTGGTTTCTTACCATGTCATATCTCATACGGTGTGGTAGGAACGGATTTAGAGGGAACTCTATTCAATAAATAAATCGCTGTGAGTAAGGCATTTCCCCAAAGGAACATAGGTAAATCAGTGAAGCTCATCATGGACCTGACCATGTCCAACAGGGTCCGATTCCTCCTCTCTGACACCCCGTTGAGTTGAGGTGTACCCGGAGGTGTCCATTGTGAGACTATGCCGTTTTCTTTGAGATAGTCCCGGAATTCCCCACTAAGGTATTCTCCTCCTCGATCTGATCGAAGAGCCTTAAGAGGTTTTCCAGTTTGTTTTTCTACTTCATTCTTGAACTCTTTGAACTTTTCAAAAGACTCAGACTTGTGTCTCATAAGATAGACATACCCATACCGCGAATAATCATCGGTAAAGGTAATGAAGTAAGAATAACGTCCCCTGGCCAGTACATCGAATGGACCACATACATCTGTATGTACTAGGGTAAGTATTTCAGTGGTCCTCTCCCCATGTCCTACAAAGGGCAGTCTAGCCATTTTTCCTTGAAGACAGGACTCGCAAACTGGGTATGACTCGGAAGTCAATGAGCCTAAAAGCCCATCTTTATCCATTTTGTTCATTCTGTCCTCTCCAATATGGCCAAGCCTGAGGTGCCACAAATATCTTTGGTTTATCTCATCTCTGGATCTTTTGGATCCTTTGGCACTCACATCTTGCTCGGTAACATTCACAGATACATCCATATGTAAATGATAGAGACTGTCAATCATGAAACCGCGTGCGACTATTTTATTTCTTAAATAAATAGAACAGCAGTCTTTGTCAAATGTAAAAACATGACCTTCCTGTGCTAGACATGAAACAGAAATCAAATTTCTGCTAGCAACAGGTACATAATAGCAGTCTCTAAGTATTAAACTAAATCCAGACGGTAGTCGCAGATGGTAGGTGCCCACAGCCACAGCAGCAACTTTTGCCCCGTTGCCAACCCGAAGGGTTACCGCACCTTCCGCCAGCCTTCTACTTTCCTTTAGACCCTGCATGATAGTGCACAGATGAGTACTAGAACCAGAATCTATAACCCAACTAGAAGTAGAAGAAACCGTTAGATTAGTTTCAATTATGAGCAAGTCTATACCTTCTGAAGGTGTGTCACCTTTCTTGTTCTTCAGGCTCTCGAGGTATGAAGGACAGTTTCTCTTCCAGTGGCCTTCGACATTGCAGTGGAAACATTTTCCTTTGTCGTTAGCACTTTTCTTTTGAACTTCCTTCTTTGGCTTCTTGTCTTTCTTCTGCTTCTTAGCAGGCTTCTTTTTCTTCCAAGTAGACTTTCTCTTGGAACCAGAAGTCAACTCAGCAGCAAGGACATTGCCCCTTGAACCTTTCAAGGCTCCCTCAGCAGTTACCAACATGTTGATTAGTTCAGTCTTAGTGCATTCAATCTTATTCATGTGGTAGTTTACTATAAACTGACCAAATGAATCAGGAAGTGACTGTAGGATCAAATCCACTTGTAATTCCTTGTGCATGTCCATACCGAGCTTCTCAAGCTCCTCTAGGTCCTTGATCATGGTCAGACCGTGATCATGGACAGACTGCCCTTCGCGCCTCTTCGCTTTGAAAAGCCTCTTGGACACTTCAAAACGAGCTGTGCGACTCTGCTCACCATACAACTCTTGCAGGTGTGCCAGTATGTCCCTAGCAGTCTTTATATTTTCATGCTGGCATTGGAGTTCATTAGACATGGATGCCATCATATAGCATTTTACTCTAATGTCATCATCCAACCACTTTTTATGCAACTCACGCTGAACATCAGTAGGACGTGCTGGTAGTGTGGGGATATCTGAATCGAGTATGTAGCCTATCTTCTCACAGTCCAAAACTATTTTGAGATTTCTAAGCCAGTCTTTGTAATTGGTTCCGGTCAGTCGGTTGGTCTCAAGAATACGGGTCAGAGGATTTGAAGCCGACATTGTATCTGCAGAGAGTAAAGATTCTAGTTAGACTTTTGTACTTGATCTTAATCTGTTCTAAGGTCTTTTAGAACAAATGTAACTCCCACTATTTTCTCGAATCCCTCACACTCCCCTGGTAGGGAAACGAAAATCCCACACGACTAGGATTTCTAGTGGGTACTGCGGTCCCACCGATTTACATGCCACCTCACCTAACAGTTATTGGTGACACATAGATGGATGAGTGTACAACTCTTGTACAATGCTTCTCAAGCATGTTGCAATGTTACTTGGTCTCTAAGCCATGAAGACCTCACCTAACAGTTATTGGTCCCATTTCTTAGTTAAGTCAGACCCACCGTATAACCGTAGGAATAAAGTCGTCATTGGGTCCTCACCTAACAGTTATTGGTGCCCAACCCCACCTTTACCCTACAACATCTCATGTCTATAGAGAGGTCCAGCCCCCCGATGCAACTTGACCACTGTGTCCAGCCGAGACAAATCAACATCAGAAAGGCCTTAGCAGCTCTACTACAGTGGAAGACCTATTGACTTAATATTGGTTAATCAGGTCTTAGTGTTTGCAACTTGAGCCCTTCATAAGAGGTAATCGAACAATTGGCCAGGTAAGCAGGTGGGAGGCTCCCCTTACTCAGAGAGTAAGGTCCTAATTAAGTAACCACCTTTCATGCTTTCCTAGACACCAATTAGATCAATTAATCTAATATGACTTGCTCATGTCGGTTCACTCTCGACTTGATTGAGGAGGTTTTGATTTAGGTCTCAATTGGATTTGCTACATCACATGTAAACCTATCTACCCGACTCGCATTCACATCTCATGCAAACGGTACATCACAGGCAGTTATAATCGCAGCATCAAATAAAGTTAAACTTTAAATAGGTGATGATCATTGTTGACCCCCTAATGGGTTTTGTTGAATGCAAAACACTAGAGTAAAATTCCATTGTATCTTATCTATTTAATTGAGGAATTCATGTGTTTTATTAAGAATATTGCTAAGAAATGTCTAGGCAAGTTCCCATAATTTTTATGAATTTATTGAAGAATATTTTGAGCTAAAGAAAAAGTTCAGGGATAGCCGAGACGTCTCCTGATGGTTTCAGAGACGTCTCTGGCACAAACAGGAAGAACTAGCACAAGCCGAGACGTCCCCGGCACCTGCCGAGTCGTCCCCGCGTTAGCGGAGTCGACTCTCTCAGTAGCGGAGTCGACTCTCTCAGTGGCGGCAGAAAGGCGTTTTTCAAGGGATATGCGCGAGACGTCCCCACTGTACGCGGAGTCGTCCCCGCAAGTAAAAAGGTGACTTCCCGAGTCGTCCCCAAGATGGCGGAGACGGCTCTCTCAGGGTTTTCCAGAGAATGGTTTTTTCGGTGATAAGGAAGCGGAGTCGACCCTGAGAAAGCGGAGTCGTCCCCACGCATAAAGTGTAGACAAGCGGAGACGTCTCCTGAAAGAGCGGAGTCGACTCTCTCAGGGAATTCCAGAGGACATGATTTTCGGAGATAAAGAAGCGGAGTCGTCCCCAAAGCAGCGGAGTCGTCCCCACTCAAAAAGCGCTAACACGCCGAGACGTCCCCGTAAAGTGCCGAGTCGACCCCAGATAAAGTAAAAAGTAAAATCCTGTAGGCGAGACGTCTCTCGTTGTAGCGGAGACGTCCCCGGAGCGCCTGGGACGCGACTGACAGCTTTTCAGGTTTGGTTTTGAATTTCAAATCCTTCCCTTTTTGTTTCTAACGGCTATATTTGCTTTTTGGGCTATAAAAGGGACCTCTTAAGTGGTTCTCAACAACTCTTTACCAACCCAAAGCAAAATCATTCAAGAGAGAAGTTAGAAAGAAAAGCTCAAGGGAGTGAGTGCATTCAAGGAAGGAAATCAAGTATTTTCAAGTCTCCCAAGCGATTTCAAGCTCAACCACTCTCGTGTGCTCGGGATTCAAAGCTCACACCCAACCCTACGCGTCCCACATCGGAAGAATCAACATCTCCCACGCTTCCAATGGCAAAAAGATTCTTCTGGGTTTCATTGTTCATAAGTGCTATATTTGCTTTCTAGAGCTTTTATATTCTTTTGTACACTCTTTTATTGTGGTGCTTGTTCCAGTCAAGGGACTTGGAACAAGGGAAAGGGCGTCCCAAGCCTAAGAGAAATTGGGGGTTTTGGGTTTGTTGTGAGCCCGGTGTAAAACAACGAGTTGGGTAGTGAACTCGCAAAACTACCGTACTGTAATCTTGGATTATAGTGGAAATTCCCAAAGGCGCTTTGGGGAGTGGATGTAGGAGCGGTGAAGGCTCCGAACCACTATAAAACCGTGTGTTTGTGGTTGTCTCTTCTTATCCCTTTATCTTTGCTTTAGTTCATATATTTGTGTGTTTTATTTTTAAATTAGCCGAAAAGTTTTAAAACACCCAATTCACCCCCCTCTTGGGTGACCATCTCTGGGCAACAAGTGGTATCAGAGCGGGTGCTCTTATATTCCTTGAAAGACCTAACCGTCTTAGCCAAAGATCTAGATGGCAACACCCTTTAACAATGTTCCAGCCGAGGGGCAAGCAACCAATAGACCTCCACTCTTCAATGGGACAAATTATACCTATTGGAAGACTAGAATGAGAATCTTCATTCAAGCACAGGACTATGCCTTGTGGAGGGTCATAGTCAAGGGACCACAAGAACCATCACACGTGGTCAATGGCATTCGAGTTCCCAAACCTGAGGAGGATTGGGATGAGAATGATGATAGGATGGCTCAACTCAATTCTAGAGCCATGAACTCTTTATTTTGTTCTTTAGATGTAAATGAGTTCAATAGAGTCTCCACGTGTACTTCCGCTAAGGAAATATGGGATAGACTTGAAGTTACCCACGAGGGTACAAATCAAGTCAAAGAGTCCAAAGTGAACATTCTAGTTCACAAATATGAATTGTTTAAGATGGAACCTAATGAAACCATCACATGCATGTTTACATGTTTTACCGAAATTATTAATGGCCTAAAAAGCTTGGGCAAATCTTACACTAACCCCGAACTTGTGAGCAAAATTCTCAGGTCACTGCCAAAAGCATAGGAAGCAAAGGTCACGGCAATTGTAGAAGCAAAAGACCTCAACACCTTGGGGATAGAACAACTCTTGGGCTCATTGATGACGCATGAGCTCACGATGAAGCAGCATGAAGAAGAGTTGCCAAAGAAAAAGACAATCGCACTCAAGGCTACCTCAAGTGTATGTGAAGAAGAGAGCAGTGAGAGTGAAGAAGAGAGTCAAGATGAGGACTTGGGTTTGATAGTGAGAAAGTTTAAAAAATTCATGAGAAGAAAGAAACCGTTCCCAAGAAAGAAATTTGGAGGGAGAAATGATTGGGAGAAAGAAAAGGAAAAAGAAAGAGACCCAATCGTATGCTATGACTGCAAGAGACCGGGACATATTCGTTCCGAATGCCCTCAACAAAAGAAGCACTTTGGAAAGAAGAAGAAGAAGGCATTGAAGGCAACATGGGATGATAGTGACACATCATCCTCCGAGGAAGAGAAGGAAGAGACCGCCAATCTATGCTTCATGGCGTTCGAAGATGACGAGGTATGTCAAAACCCAACTATAAATTTTACTTTAGAAGAATTATATGATGCTTTTCAAGAACTCATGGGTGATTGTAGTATGTTGGGAGCAAAGAATAAAGAATTAAAAGCCTCCAATCAAAAACTAAAGGAAAACATTGAAAACCTATTAATTGAGAAGGAGAGCGTCAAAAATATGAACACTACTAACCTAGAAATCGAAAATTCAAGGCTTAGCACTGAAAATGTAAAGGCAAAAACACTAATCAAGGAATTAAATCTAAAAGTAAATTCCCTACTCAATAATAATACCTCACTTGCGCAAACTGTTGAATCTCTTAAAAAGGATATGGAAGAACTAGTTAAAGAAAATGTGAATCTTAAGAATGAGATACATAAGTACAAGCCAATTGTTGAAAAATTCACACAAAGCTCTGAAAAATTAAATCTTATTCTTTCAAATCAAAGAGCTGTTTTCAATAAAGCCGGATTAGGATATAAAACTAATAAGCAACAAAAGTATCTAAAGAATTTCTTTGTAAAAGCAAAAGATGTAAAAACTGAAAAACCAACATGCTTTCTTTGTGGAAAGATTGGACATAAAGCCTACTCCTGTATTCAAAGAAAAATCCAAACTAACAAGAGTACATTTGTAAAAGCTAAAACCATAACTAAAATATGGGTGCCTAAGGGAACCAACTACACTAACCACGAAGGACCCAAGAAAACTTGGGTACCTAAGAGCTTCACATGATCATTTTGCAGGTATGCCTTGCAGCCGGGAACAAAAGGAGAATGTGGTACCTTGATAGTGGCTGCTCAAGGCATATGACCGGTGACAAGAGTCTCTTCGTCACCTTGGAATCAAAAGAAGGAGGGTTAGTCACATTTGGAGACAATGCTAAAGGCCGAATTATTGGTGTTGGTAAAATCTCCATATCACCCTCCTCATTTATTGATAATGTATTGTTGGTTAATGGACTAAAACATAATTTGTTAAGTATAAGTCAATTTTGTGACAAGGGATTTAAAGTATCATTTGAATCATCACTATGCATAATTAGTAGTCCATTTGACAATGAGGTCATACTCACAGGACATAGGCATGGAAATGTTTACATGGTAGATCTTGATGATCTCACCATGAAGGATGGCCAATGTCTTGTAGCTATGAATTCCAAAGTCAATGAGACTAGTTGGTTATGGCATCGTAGGTTAGGGCATGCTAGCATGGATTTAATTTCTAAATTGATTACAAAGGATCTAGTCAAAGGACTACCGAAAATAGACTTTGAAAAGAATAAAATTTGTGCGGCATGTCAATTAGGAAAACAAACAAGAAGTTCCTTTAAGTCTAAGAACATAGTCTCAACATCAAAACCCTTAGAACTAATTCACATGGATTTGTTTGGACCCACTAGAAGTGCTAGTCTAGGGGGTAAGAAATTTGGTCTTGTCATTGTTGATGATTTTTCACGTTTTACATGGGTTTCATTTCTTGCACACAAAGATGAGTCCTTTCCTGCTTTTATCAAGTTTCATAATAAGGTTTCAAATGAACTTAATCTTAAACTAAAAGCAATTAGGAGTGATCATGGTACCGAGTTTGAAAATCAACACTTTGAAAAGTTTTGTGACGAAAATGGTATCAATCATAACTTCTCGGCACCTAGGACACCCCAACAAAATGGGGTGGTAGAAAGGAAGAATCGCACACTAGCAGATATGGCTCGTACCATGTTGTGCGAATCGGATCTACCAAAGTATTTTTGGGCTGAAGCAATAAATACCTCATGTTATATTTTAAATCGTGCTTTAGTTATCCCATCTTAAAGAAAACACCGTATGAATTGATGAAAGGTAAGAAACCAAATATAAGTCATTTTCATGTTTTCGGTTGTCGATGCTTTATTTTGAACAATGGAAAGGACAATCTCAGTAAATTTAGTGCTAAATCAGATGAGGGGATCTTCTTAGGTTATTCCTCATCTAGTAGAGCATACAGGGTCTTCAACAAGAGAACTCTCGTTGTTGAAGAATCCATTCATATTGTTTTTGATGAAACTAATAGAGATTCTTCTAGAAAAGAAGAAGATGGTGATGCAGGTATACTTGAAGACGGGATCAAGGAATTCTCCATACAAGACAAACAACATGAGGATGAGATCAAAGAGGATACAAATCAGCAAGATGAAGAAGATCAACCTCCATCAAGAAATCAAGATCTTCCTAAAGAATGGAGGTATGCACATGGTCATCCAAAGGATCTAATCCTTGGTGATCCTTCACAAGGTATAAGAACTAGATCCTCTTTAAGAAACACTAGTAATTATCTTGCTTTCGTTTCACAAATAGAGCCTAAATCACTAGAAGAAGCTGAAAAAGATGATAATTGGATGAATGCTATGCAAGAGGAATTAAACCAATTCGAAAGAAATGAAGTTTGGACTCTAATGAAAAGACCCCCTAATGTTTCAATTATAGGCACCAAATGGGTATATAGAAATAAACTAGATGAAGATGGGATAGTAATAAGAAACAAAGCTAGGCTAGTGGCCAAAGGATATAATCAGGAGGAAGGAATAGATTTTGATGAAACTTTTGCTCCTGTTGCTAGGTTAGAGGCTATTAGACTGCTTTTAGCATATGCATGCTTCATGGAGTTTAAACTCTATCAAATGGATGTAAAAAGTGCATTCTTAAATGGTTATATAATGGAGGAAGTTTATGTAGGACAACCTCCAGGTTTCGAAAATCACTTACATCCAGATTATGTGTATAAATTGCATAAAGCATTGTATGGACTGAAGCAAGCTCCTAGGGCATGGTATGAAAGATTAAGTAATTTCCTAACTGAGAACAAATTTAAGAGAGGAAATGTAGACAAAACCCTCTTTATTAAAAGAAAAGGAAATGACTTATTGCTTGTACAAATTTATGTGGATGATATAATTTTTGGTGCTACTAATGATAGTCTCTGTCAAGAGTTTGCCAAGCTTATGCAGGGAGAATTTGAAATGAGCATGATGGGTGAGCTCAACTTCTTCCTTGGGCTACAAATAAAACAATCAGAGGAAGGCATCTTCATCAGTCAGTCCAAATACATCAAGGAAATGCTGGAAAAATTCAAGATGAAGGATGCAAAGGAAATCAGCACACCCATGGGCTCAAGTTGCAAGCTTGACAAAGATGAAAAAGGTAAAAGTATAGACTGCAAATTGTACAGAGATATGATAGGCTCTCTACTTTACCTTACTGCTAGTAGACCAGATATATTATTCAGTGTTTGTATGTGTGCTAGATACCAAGCATGTCCTAAGGAATCACATTTGCAAGCTGTTAAAAGAATTTTTAGATATCTAGTAGGGACATCTAATGTAGGCTTATGGTATTCTAAACAATCTGATATAAATCTAACTGCTTATTCTGATGCTGATTTTGCTGGGTGCAAACTCGACAGAAAAAGCACAAGTGGCACTTGTCAATTCTTGGGTGCCAATTTGGTTTCTTGGTTTAGCAAGAAACAAAATTCAGTTGCCTTGTCCACAGCTGAAGCTGAGTACATTGCAGCCGGAAGCTGTTGTGCCCAAGTTCTTTGGATTAAGCAACAACTTGAAGACTTCGGTATTAAAATGGACAATATACCAATTAAGTGTGACAATACAAGTGCAATCAATTTAACAAAAAATCCTGTTCAACACTCTAAGTCAAAGCATATAGAGATTAGGCATCATTTCATTAGGGATCATGTGCTGAAAAATGATGTAATGATTGAATATGTATGTACTGAAAATCAATTAGCTGATATCTTTACAAAGCCCCTTTGTAAAGAAAGATTCAATTTCTTAAGGAATGCCTTGAGCTTGTATGATCCTAGCAAATGAGTTGAATTTGTATTGAATTACCTTGCTACTCAAACTAGTAATCAACCTCAAAGCAAACATAAGTGAAAAACATGAGCTCATCTAAGCTAAATGACGAACTGTTTGACTTTCCGGAGGATGGTTACCCTCCCTTGGACTCTTCATGGAGATATTTTCAGAGCCTATTTCATAGGTATTCGAAATTTGGTCAAACATTCCTCATTTCAATATTAATAATTCAAAAATCATTATCAAATTATTATAGGATGTATCATTGAGGGGGAGAATCACAAACAAATTCACTCTAAGTTTATCAAAAGAGATCATATTGATTAGGGTGATTAAACAAAAAATGGGAGAAGATAGAATACAGTCTGAAATTTTTCAGTGCCGGAGACGTCTCTGGCAAATCGCAGAGACGTCCCCCCAAGCGGAGACGTCTCGCCTTAGTCGCGGAGACGTCTCGGGGACCGAATGAGGGCTTTTTAAATAGGTCGAAATCGCTCGAGCCGACTCGAGCTTTCTCCCTCATTCCCGACCAAAACGGAAAGCCCTAGCCTCCATTTGCTCTCCACCTCAAATCCTAGCCTCCGTTTGCCCTAAATCACAAACCCTAGCATCCATGGCACCAAAGAAAGCTAGGACGACCCGTGGGAGGCGACCTAGAGTAGCGGGCGACGGTGAGGAACGGCGGGAAGAACCCTCCGCACCTTCTCCTCCGGTTGCTCCGCCAACCACAACGATTTCCTGTGCAAATCGCACAGTCACAACCGGTAGGTACATAGATTTTGCATTTTTAGATCATGAGGGGTTCTCTATTGGAGAGAGACTCCGAGCCCAAGGGTGGGAGCATCTTTGCACCCTCAACACCTCGACCTACCCCGGCCTTGTTAGAGAAATGTTTAGTGATATGGCTTTAGGGGACTTAGGGTTCACTGCACATGTCCGAGGGACATCAGTAGAAATTAATGAGGACATCTTATCCACTGTTTTGCAAATCCCTAGGGACGGCGAGGCTCCAACCTCACATCCCCAAAGGGAAATAGCTCTAAACTTAATTTTAGGAAGAGAGGACTGCGGCCCTCTTGATGTTGTCAACTCCCAGGACCTAAATTCAGAGATGAGACTTCTTTTAAGCATTGTCAACCGGGTCCTATTTTCTAAAACCGGTCGCTTTGATTTTGTTTCGGAGCGAGACTTAGTTATAATGCACCACATCCTACTAGGGATCCCTCTAAACCTTCCTAGACTCATGCTAAATTACATTGCCCTATGTCATAGGTATTCTAGGTTTAGTATACCCTATGGCATGATCTTTACCTTAATCTTCAAACACTTCAAGGTTTCCATTCCATCAAATGAACCTGCAAAGCCCTTAAGAAACACCGACTATTACAATGAGGGCTCAATGAGAAGAATGGAATTTCACAAGATAGATGGGTCTTGGGTCAAGGTTTCAAAAAGAAAAGCACAAACCATAGAGCCTGAGATCCCACATCATGGGTCTGACCATCACTCTCCTCCACCTAGCCACATGGACATCCCTGATATTCCCTCCAGCTCAGCTGGACCTTCCACATCCATGCCACCACCTCCTCCAGTCAGTGGGCCCTCCTTCCTATCAGAGGAGCAGATGCACACCTTAGCATCTGCCATTTGCCAGCAGATGAGGGAGGAGATGAGATCCATGATCTCCACAGAGTTGGCCCCCATCAGAGCTTCACATGAAGGGCTTCTACAAGAGATGAAGGATATTAGAAGTCAAATTGAAGCTACAACACAAGAAATAATTGGTGTGGGTGCCACCCAAACCATCAGATCAATAGAGCTCAAGGACAACTTGAAGGCCATTTCCAAGAGTCTCAAAGCGCTAACAAAACCAGATGGCAATGTGGGCACCTTAGTTGCCCAACTTAGAGGAAGAATTGAAATGGCAACTATAGAGTTTGAGGCACTTGTGGCAGGATTCCACAAGTCACAGGGAGATCACTTTAAGACCCTCATGGATTCTATCAATGCATTCATAGATGCAGCTTGTAAGGCTTATGCACAAAGTACAACTAGTAAGCCCCATGAGCAAAGTCGCCGATGATGGATATCTTGTAGGATCTTCTTTTTGTAAATCCTAGGCTTTTTTGAAACACTTTTGTATTAGAAATCAATACTTGTAATGATTTCTTCTTTTTTGACTATGTACTGACTTCAAAGGTTCACAATGATACATGAATACAATCTCTTTTGAAAAATATGTGTACATTGTCAATTTTGTGGATGTGTTTCTGTGAATATGAATGTGCCTCTTGATATGTCATAAGAATCTCAAAACATACATTAAGTATTTAAATTTGGCACAACTTATCAAAGCATATGAAACAGGGGGAGCACAACCTGAATATCAAAGGGGGAGTAAAATGAATGAATTCTACTATGAATTGAGTTTTAAGCACCTAAGGATAATTTGTCCCCTTCATTGTTGATGACAAAAAGGGGGAGTGGAATATTGAGAGGAAGGGGAGTAGAATTTTGAATATGGTTATTGAATATGAAATGCAAAATTTAAAATTCATACATATTGGCTTTAAGATAATTGCTAAATTTTGCTCTCAATTATATTTAGCATCAATATTTCATTTTAATTTGATTCAAATTCAGTTCATATGCTAAAATCATTTAAGAACTATAAAGATCAATCTTATGCACAAGGAAAGAACTGAAAATTGAATATTTTGAGTGATGCACATTGTATCTAGTTCAAATCAAAACATTATACTTGTATATCTGATCAATACTGTGTATATGTCTAAATTTCAAATTTTGCATATACTCAGTGTTTTGTCATCATCAAAAAGGGGGAGATTGTTGACCCCCTAATGGGTTTTGTTGAATGCAAAACACTAGAGTAAAATTTCATTGTATCTTATCTATTTAATTGAGGAATTCATGTGTTTTATTAAGAATATTGCTAAGAAATGTCTAGGCAAGTTTCCATAATTTTTATGAATTTATTGAAGAATATTTTGAGCTAAAGAAAAAGTTCAGGGATAGCCGAGACGTCTCCTGATAGTTTCAGAGACGTCTCTGGCACAAACAGGAAGAACTAGCACAAGCCGAGATGTCCCCGGCACCTGCCGAGTCGTCCCCGCGTTAGCGGAGTCGACTCTCTCAGTGGCGGCAGAAAGGCGTTTTTCAAGGGATATGCGCGAGACGTCCCCACTGTACGCGGAGTCGTCCCCGCAAGTAAAAAGGTGACTTCCCGAGTCGTCCCCAAGATGGCGGAGACGGCTCTCTCAGGGTTTTCCAGAGAATGGTTTTTTCGGTGATAAGGAAGCGGAGTCGACCCTGAGAAAGCGGAGTCGTCCCCACGCATAAAGTGCAGACAAGCGGAGACGTCTCCTGAAAGAGCGGAGTCGACTCTCTCAGGGAATTCCAGAGGACATGATTTTCGGAGATAAAGAAGCGGAGTCGTCCCCAAAGCAGCGGAGTCGTCCCCACTCAAAAAGCGCTAACACGCCGAGACGTCCCCGTAAAGTGCCGAGTCGACCCCAGATAAAGTAAAAAGTAAAATCCTGTAGGCGAGACGTCTCTCGTTGTAGCGGAGACGTCCCCGGAGCGCCTGGGACGCGACTGACAGCTTTTCAGGTTTGGTTTTGAATTTCAAATCCTTCCCTTTTTGTTTCTAACGGCTATATTTGCTTTTTGGGCTATAAAAGGGACCTCTTAAGTGGTTCTCAACAACTCTTTACCAACCCAAAGCAAAATCATTCAAGAGAGAAGTTAGAAAGAAAAGCTCAAGGGAGTGAGTGCATTCAAGGAAGGAAATCAAGTATTTTCAAGTCTCCCAAGCGATTTCAAGCTCAACCACTCTCGTGTGCTCGGGATTCAAAGCTCACACCCAACCCTACGCGTCCCACATCGGAAGAATCAACATCTCCCACGCTTCCAACGGCAAAAAGATTCTTCCGGGTTTCATTGTTCATAAGTGCTATATTTGCTTTCTAGAGCTTTTATATTCTTTTGTACACTCTTTTATTGTGGTGCTTGTTCCAGTCAAGGGACTTGGAACAAGGGAAAGGGCGTCCCAAGCCTAAGAGAAATTGGGGGTTTTGGGTTTGTTGTGAGCCCGGTGTAAAACAACGAGTTGGGTAGTGAACTCGCAAAACTACCGTACTGTAATCTTGGATTATAGTGGAAATTCCCAAAGGCGCTTTGGGGAGTGGATGTAGGAGCGGTGAAGGCTCCGAACCACTATAAAACCGTGTGTTTGTGGTTGTCTCTTCTTATTCCTTTATCTTTGCTTTAGTTCATATATTTGTGTGTTTTATTTTTAAATTAGCCGAAAAGTTTTAAAACACCCAATTCACCCCCCTCTTGGGTGACCATCTCTGGGCAACAATCATGGATTCTAATTAGGTCGTATTACAAGCACATGCACATCAATCGATCAAGTGGTCTTCAACTCTTGAATTGGTTCTAAGCCTCCTTGATTCGATCCTTGATCAACTCTTGATCCCATCGCCATCAACCGCTTAGATCACCTTTCATCTCATGCCTTTGCTTCAACTTGATCGTTGATGTACATCACATCACAGAAATACAACCAGATGTAAAATAAAAATAAAAATAAATTACATCTCCTTTTAGGAGGCACGCAGGCCTCTCAAAACATCAAATAAGATGCATGCAAGCATCTGAAAAATTACATGACATCGCAGATCACATCGCAGGTCATTACATTTGATACCAAAAGGGGTTGAATCCTATGATCATCACCGTATGCAACAATTATAATTTTCAGATCTGAAAACTAACTGATTGTATCATGACATAGGTCGCTGATCATGCTAATCATGATTCTAAACTTTGTAATCCCATTAACAATGCAATTAGAATCATCTTTTTATCACATAAAAATCAGCATGCAAAAATCAGCACCCCTGAAAAATCTGCATGCAGAATTTTTCAGCATGCATGATCATTCAATTTTCAGATCTAATTAGCCTTTAGATATTTAATTCTTACCTTAATCTACGAAGCCTAGGCTCTGATACCACTGTTGGGAATCCGCCCATGCCGCTGATATTTCAAAAATTTTTCAGATGGCAGCGGAATCGGCATGCACGGGTTCGACGTTCATCGCATGAACGTTGTTTCGAGACCTTTCGTAATTAGGTAAGAATTAAAACTTTTAAAACTAATAGGAAGATCAAATCTTCACCTTGCGCGGGTAGATGATCACCGCAAATCTGAATTCGTGGTTTTGGAAGAGGGTTCGCTTGAAGCCGTTCAAACGTCCGGCCTCTACGGGTATCCACACGAAGCAGGATCCGATCCAAGCTTTCTATCTCACCGGGGTGCTAGCTCCCTTGCAGAGATAGCTTTGATGGCTGATGTCCTCCCTCTCAATCAACTCTTGATTGTGCTTAGAAGGAGGAAGAAGAAGGATGAAGAAGAGGAAGAAGATGATCCCCTACGCAGCCTTCTCTTGTTCCTTGCGTTGGATGAAGGAAGGGAAGGGAAGGAGGCCGCCAACACTTGGAGAGCTTTTCCCTTGCTTGTGGCTGCAACTAAAGAGAGGAAGAGGGTGGCCACGGCACAAGAGGAAGAGGATTCCAATGCTCTAGGGCGCCGGCCTCATGGTCCTTCTTATAGCCATCAAGGGCTCCTCCAAAGTAGGAGCCCTAGATGAATTTCCAAAGAGAGAAGGGGGGCGCCGGCCCCTCTCTTCATGCCGCACACAAGGAGAGGAGGAGGGGCGTGATCCCTCCTTCTTGTGATGCCCCAATCCTCTTCCAAAGAGGATTGGGTGCCTCTCTTATGGTTTAATCCCAATCCAATTAGGATTAGCCAAATTGGGTTCAATCTATGCTAGTCCTAATCCAATTAGGACTTGAATGAACCATGACTCAATTGAACTCTCCAATCCTAATCTAATTAGGAGTCATGTTGATTCATTAGATTATTAATTAATTTAGACTTAAGGAATCCTAATCCAATTAGGATTTATTTAATTTTAGTCCTAATCCAATTAGGACTCTATTTGAATCCGAAGTCCTAATCCAATTAGGATTTCTAGGAATCCTACTCCAAGTAGAAATCCAATTTTAATTCAAAGTTCCTAATCTCATTAGGATTGTAGGAATCCTATTCCAAGTAGGAATCCCAGTCCTACTCCAACTAGGATTCCCAGTCCTAATCCAATTAGGACTCTAGGAATCCTACCCGAAGTAGGACTCTTGTTTCAAGTCCAATCAATTAATTCCCTTTGTTCCTTCTTCAACTTCTTATCAATCAAATTGATTTCTTGTGATTCCTAATCACGATTTCAACCATCGGATCGGTCAATACTTCTATTGTGTGTGACCCCATAGGTTCTATTCTGACTGGTAGTGGGATATATTGTGATCTCTATCTCAATATCATTGAAAACTCCTTTCAATGGGTTGGAACGATTCCAACTCAACTCATTAGGATTTATCGATCATCAAGATAATTCCTATGAGTCCCACCATCCACCAGTGACACCTAGCAGCATGTAGTGGCTACCCAGCAGAATGGAATGATGAACCTCTAGGTGCAGTTAACGTGTGATACAATCCTACTATCGTGGATCCCTACAGGACGGAGGTCATGGACAACTCGTCAAACCCTATCGTCTGTCATATGTCAAGATTTATTCGACTTGAGTTCGATAGTGGAAAACTCTTTTTCCACTTTATATTACTGCCCTGGCCAAGGTCTTAGAACTCAGTCTAACAAATCACATAGGATCACTCCTCTTCTATCAAGGTCGATAGATTCCTTATAGGTGCATACCCTACTCCTACAGTGAACCTATTGCAGCCAATCTACACTGCATGGACCCATATGGCTAGAGACCATGTATGTGTGCAGTCAAACTACAATAACCTCACTGTGAGTAGCCGAAGCACCGCAGGTCAAAGGACCAGTCACACTACTGCAACATCAAGCAAGTCACTGACGAGTGGATAGACATCCAAGTGACTTCTTGTCTTGGTCACGCTCAGTACCCTTGTTCTCTAACAAGCACCTGCACTATCACTTCAGTGTCCCTACACTGTGGACTCAAGTCTCGTCCATCCAGAAGGAAAGTGATCTGTGCACTGATCGGATCGATCACCGTCCTCGTGATGATTCATTGATCAGGAGTATTTAGAAATTAATCACTAATGATACATGGCTCAAATTCTCAACTCTTGAGAATATGTATCATCATCTTATTAATTTCTTGGACGATTCATAGACACATAAACAATATGAATGAAAAAGATGCCTTTTATTTATTCAATAATAAATAGTCAAGTACAAAATTATGTCTCTAGAATCAACAATGTGTCAGCCAAATTGGCTTCTAGGGCATACATCTAACATAAGGGATCTTGCTCATGCATTGAATCTCTTCAGATGTGTTGGGGCACATCTTCTTGGAGAGATGAATTCTATGCCTTAGGGGTAAGAGACCCCTTTTAGAGTTTTCCATGCTGAACCTTTTCAGCACTTCTTCTATGTACATCTTCTGTGATAGGCCAAGCATCCTTTTAGATCTATCTCTATAGATCTTTATTCCCAAAATATAGGATGCTTCCCCAAAGTCTTTCATGGAGAACTCTTTTGACAACCAGACCTTAACCGAGGTTAGCATGGGAATATCATTCCCTATCAGGAGGATGTCGTCCACGTACAGTACGAGAAACACGACAGCACTCCCACTAACCTTCTTGTAAACACATGGTTCCTCTTCGTTCTTGATGAAATCAAACGTTTTGATTGCGTCATTGAAACGAGTGTTCCAACTTCGAGATGCTTGCTTTAGTCCATAAATGGACCTTTGCAGCTTGCAGACCTTGTGATCTTCATTACTGGAAGTGAAACCTAAAGGTTGTTCCATATAGATATCTTCATCAAGATATCCATTCAGGAAAGCAGTTTTCACATTGCCAGATTTCATAATCATGAAATGCTGCAATGGCAAGCAATGTTCGGATGGATTTCAGCATGGCTACATGTGAAAAGGTCTCCTGATAGTCAATGCCTTCGCGCTGACTATACCCTTTCGCCACTAGCCTTGCTTTATAGGTCTCTACCTTTCCATCCGAACCTATCTTTCTTTTGTAAATCCATTTGCATCCAATAGGTACAATACCTTCTGGTGGATTCACTAAGGTCCAGACTTGGTTGGAATGCATGGAGTCTAACTCTGACTTCATAGCTTCTAACCATTTCTCGGAATCGATATCAGATATCGCCTCGTCGTAGGTTTTGGGATCCTGTATGTGATCCCTATCTCCCATAAGGAACATTTCTTTAGTATCCTCTTCTAGCATACCTAAGTATCTATCGGAAGGATGGGAGATCCTACTAGATCTGCGAGGTGGTTGAGGGACATCGTGTACTGGCTCTGTATTAATGGGTTCTATAGGATCCATGACTCGTTGCTTTTCAAAGGCTTTCTTTTCAAGCTCAATTTTCCTTCCACTGCCTCTATCAAGGATAAACTGGTTTTCCAAGAAGATGGCATGTCGGCTCACAAATACATTGTGATTCTCTGAGACGTAAAAATTGTATCCTAATGACTCTTTAGGATTTTCTATAAAACGAGCACTTATGGTCCTAGCCTCTAGTTTGTCCGCCTGTAGTCGCTTGACATGGGCCGGACATCCCCAGATCTTGAGATGACCAAGACTTGGTTTCTTACCATGCCATATCTCATACGGTGTGGTAGGAACGGATTTAGAGGGAACTCTATTAAGTAGATATACTGCGGTAAGTAATGCATCTCCCCAAAGAAACATAGGTAGATTAGTGAAGCTCATCATGGACCGGACCATATCCAATAGAGTCCAGTTCCTCCTCTCTGACACCCCGTTGAGTTGAGGTGTACCTGAAGGAGTCCATTGTGAGACTATGTCATTGTCCTTGAGATAGTCCCAGAATTCTCCACTAAGGTATTCTCCTCCTCGATCTGATCGAAGAGTCTTAAGGGGTTTTCCAGTTTGTTTTTCTACTTCATTTCTGAATTCTTTGAACTTTTCAAAAGATTCAGACTTGTGTCTCATAAGATACACATACCCATATCGTGAATAATCATCGGTAAAGGTAATGAAGTATGAATAACGTCCCCTAGCTAGCACATCGAATGGGCCACACACATCTGTGTGTACTAGGGTAAGTATTTCAGTGGTCCTCTCCCTATGTCCTACAAAGGGCAATCTAGCCATTTTTTCTTGAAGACAGGACTTGCAAACTGGATATGACTCGGAAGTCAATGAGCCGAGAAGTCCATCTTTATCCATTTTGTTCATTCTGTCCTCTCCAATATGGCCAAGCCTGAGGTGCCACAAATACTTTTGGTTTATCTCATCCCTGGATCTTTTGGATCCTTTGGCACTCACTTCTTGCTCAGACACATTTACAGATACATCCATATGCAAATAATAGAGACTGTCAATCATAAAACCACGTGCGACAATTTTATTTCTGAAATAAATAGAACAGCAGTCTTTATCAAATGTAAAAACATGACCTTCCTATGCTAGACATGAAACAAAAATCAAATTTCTGCTAGCAGCAGGTACATAATAGCAGTCTCTAAGTAATAAACTAAAACCAGACGGTAGTCGCAGAGGGTAGGTGCCCACAGCCACAGCAGCAACTTTTGCCCCGTTGCCAACCCGAAGGGTTACCGCACCTTCCGCCAGCCTTCTAATTTCCTTTAGATCCTGCATGGTAGTGCACAAATGAGCACTAGAACCAGAATCTATAACCCAACTAGAAGTAGAATAAACCGTTAGATTAGTTTCAATTACGAGCAAGTCTATACCTTCTGAAGGTGTTTCAGTCTTCTTGTTCTTCAGGCTCTTGAGGTATGAAGGACGGTTCCTCTTCCAGTGGCCGTCGACATTGCAGTGGAAACATTTTCCTTTGTCATTAGCCTTTTTCTTTTGAACTTCCTTCTTTGGCTTCTTGTCTTTCTTCTGCTTCTTCGCAAGCTTCTTTTTCTTCTAAGTAGACTTTCTCTTGGAACCAGAAGTCAACTCAGCAGCAAGGACATTGCCCCTTGAACCTTTCAAGGCTCCCTCAACAGTTACCAACATGTTTAACAGTTCAGTCTTAGTGCATTCAATTTTATTCATGTGGTAGTTTACTATAAACTATCCAAATGAATCAGGAAGGGATTGAAGGATCAGATCTACTTGCAATTCCTTGTGCATGTTCATACCGAGCTTCTCAAGCTCCTCTAGGTCCTTGATCATAGTCAGACCGTGATCATGGACAGACTGCCCCTCGCACATCTTTGCTTTAAAGAGCCTCTTGGACACTTCAAAACGAGCTGTGCGACTCTGCTCACCATACAACTCTTGCAGGTGTGCCAGTATGTCCCTAGCAGTCTTCATATTCTCATGCTGGCATTGGAGTTCATTGGACATGGATGCCATGATGTAGCACTTGACCCTAATGTCATCGTCTGTCCACTTCTCATACGTCGCACGCTGATCAGCGGTCGGACGTGCTGGTAATATGGGGATATCATTGTCGAGCACATAGCCTATTTTCTCGCAACTTAGAACAATTTTGAGATTTCTAAGCCAGTCTCAGTAATTCGTACCGATCAATCGGTTGGTCTCAAGGATACGAGTCAAAGGGTTTGAGGCTAACATTATGAACTGCAGAGAGTAAAGATTCTAGTTAGACTTTTGTACTTGATCCAAATCTGTTCTAAGATCTTTTAGAACAAATATACCTCCCACTATTTTTTCGAATTTCTCACACTCCCCTAGTAGGAAAACGGAAATCCTACGCGACTAGGGTTTCTAGTGGGTACTGCGGTCCCACCGATTTACATGGCACCTCACCTAACAGTTATTAGTGACACATAAATAGATGAGTGTACAACTCTTGTACAATGCTTCTTAAGCATGTTGCAGTGCTACTTGGTCTCTAAGTCATGAAGACCTCACCTAACAGTTATTGGTCCCATTTCTTAGTTAAGTCAGATCCACCGTATAACCGTAGAAATAAAGTTGTCATTAGGTTCTCACCTAACAGTTATTGGTGCCCAACCCCACCTTTACCCTACAACATCTCATGTCTATAGAGAGGTCCAGCCCCCCGATGCAACTTGCCTACTGTGTCCAGCCGAGACAAGTCAACATCAGAAAGACCTTAGCAGCTCTACTACGGTGGAAAACCTATGGACTTAATATTAGTTAATCAGGTCTTAGTGTTTGCAACTTGAGCTCTTCATAAGAGGTAATTGAACAATTGGCCAGGTAAGCAGGTGGGAGGCTCCCCTTACTCAGAGAGTAAGGTCCTAATTAAGTAACCACCTTTCATGCTTTCCTAGACACCAATTAGATCAATTAATCTAATATGACTCGCTCATGTTGGTTCACTCTCGACTTGATTGAGGAGGTTTTAGTTTAGGTCTCATTGGGTTTGCTACATCACATGTAAACTTATCTACCCCTCTCTCATTCACATCACATGCAAACAACACATCGCAGGCAGTTATAATCGCAGCAATAAATAAAGCTAAACTTTAAATAGGTGATGATCATGGATTCTAATTAGGTCATATTACAAGCACATGCACGTCAATCGATCAACTGGTCTTCAACTCTTGAATTGGTTCCAAGCCTCCTTGATTCGATCCTTGACCAACTCTTAATCCAATCGCCATCAACCACTCAGATCGCCGTTCATCTCATGCACTATCTTCGACTTGATCGTTGACGTACATCACATCACATAAATACAACCAGATATAAAGTAAAAATAATAATAAATTACATCCTTTTTAGTAGGCACGCAGGCCTCTCAAAACATTAAATAAGATGCATGCAAGCATCTGAAAAATTGCATTACATTACAGATCACATCGCAGGTCATTACATTTGATACCAAAAGGGTTTGAATCCTATGATCATCACCACATGCAGTAATTATACTTTTCAGATCTGAAACTTAATTGATTATGTTATGACTTAGGTTGCTGATCATGCTAATCATGATTCTAAACTTTGTAATTCCATTAACAATGCAATTAGAATCATCAATTTATCACATAAAAATCAGCATGCAAAAATCAGCAACCCTGAAAAATCTGCATGCAGAAATTTTTCAGCATGCATAACCTTTTAAATTTCAGATCTATGAACACTGTTTATAATTAATTCTAACCTTAATCTACGAAGCCTAGGCTCTGATACCACTGTTGGTTACCCATCCATGCCGCAGAAAAATTTAAAAAAATTCAGACGCTGCGGAAGAGGCATGCGCGGGATCAACCGTTCATCGCAAGAACGTTGTTCAAAAACCGTTCGTAGATAGATTAGAATTAAAAACTTTTAAACTAATTATGAAGATCAGATCTTCACCTTGTGCGGGTAGATGATCACCACAAACTAAAGTTCGTGGTTTAGGATGAAGGTTCGCTTGAAGCCGTTCAAGTGTCCGGCCTCTATGGGTATCCATACGAAGCAGAGGACCAATCCAAACGCTCCAATCTCCCCGGGGTGCTAGCTCCCTTGCAGAGATATGTTTTGATGGATGAAATTCTTTCTCCTTGCAGCAAACAACACCTTGATTGCTCTCTCTAGAGGAAGAAGAATAGGAGAAAGAAGGATCAAAAGAAGCACACTTGCTGCCTCCCTTTTCTTTGGTGGAAGAAAGATGATTGAAAGAAGCCAACACCACTCCCTTATTTTATTTTCCCTTGCGGCTGAAAAACAAGGAGGGAGAGAGGTTGCTTGCGGCTGAGAAACAAGGAGAGAGTTAATGCTCCTTTACGGCTGCGAGAGGAGGATTAAAATCACCTAGGGCGTACCCCCTAGGTCTCCTTTTAAAAAGCCATGTGGAGCTTCTTTTAGGAAAGGGGCCCCTCCCTTTTTTTTTCTCACGCCGAGAGTTAAGGGGTACGCCCCTACCCTCTTTTTTTTTTTTTTTTTTTTTTCAGCCGAGATCCAAGAGAGGGGCGTACGCCCCCCCCTATTTTTCCTCTTATTTCATGCACCCACTTAATCATATTAAGTGGCGGGATGTAGCCACATGGATGGGAACCCAATCTTTTTCTAAAGAGGATTAGGTGAACCCAATCTATCTTTCATTCAAAATTTCAATCTAATTAGGATTTAATTGAATCATGACTCAATTGAATTCTTCAATCCTAATCCAATTAGGAGTCATGTTAATTAGATTAAAATTAATTAGGACTCAACTTAATCTAATTAGGACTTGTTTAATTTTTAGTCCTAATCCAATTAGAACTCTAGGATTCCTACTTTAAGTAGGACTCGCATATAATATGATCAAGTCTAATTAATTAAATCCAATTAAATTAAATTGCAATCCAATCGCAATTATTTTTTCTTCAACTCACTAACTGTTAGTGGGTTACACCAATTAGCAATCAAATTGATAATTATAAATTATTTGTGATTCCTAATTACAATTCAACCATCGGATCAGTCAATACTTCTAATGTGTGTGACCCCATAGGTTCTATTCTATCCGGTAGTGAGATATACTGCGATCTCTATCATAATATCATTGAAAACTCCTTTCAATGGGTTAGAACGATTCCAACTCAACTCATTAGGATTTATCGATCATCGAGATATTCCCTGTGAGTCTCACCATCCACCAGTGACACCTAGCAGCATGTAGTGGCTACCCAGCAGAATAGAATGATGAACCTCTAGGTGCAGTTATCGTGTGATACAGTCCTTCTATCGTGGATCCCTATAGGGCGGAGGTCATGGACAACTCGTCAAACCGCATCGCCTGTCATATGTTAAGATTTATTCGACTTTAGTTCGAGAGTGGAAAACTCTTTCTCTACTATACAATCTGTCCCGGCCGAGGTCTTACGAACTCAGTCTTATAAATCACATAGGATCTCTCGTTATCTATCAAGGTCGATAGATTCCTTATAGGTGCATACCCTACTCCTACAGTGAACCTACTGCAGCCAATCTACACTGCATGGACCCATATGGCTAGAGACCATGTATATGTGCAGTCAAACTACAATAACCTCACTGTGAGTAGCCGAAGCACCGCAGGTCAAAGGACCAGTCACACTACTGCAACATCAAGCAAGTCACTGACGAGTGGATAGACATCCAAGTGACTTCTTGTATTGGTCACGCTCAGTACCCTTGTTCTCTAACAAGCACCTTGTTGCCCAAGAAGACAACCCAAGAGGGGGGTGAATTGGGTTTTAAGTAATAATTGCAAATTAAAACTTAATGAGTAACTAATTAAACCTTATTGCAAGTGGATTAATTAGTTTACTATATGCAGTGGATGAAGGAAATGGGAGAGACAATTAAACAATCACAAACACACGAAATTTTATAGTGGTTCGGAGCTAACCCTTGCTCCTACGTCCACTCCCCAAGCTTCACTTGGAAGTTTACTATAATCCCTCGGATTACAGCCGGTTGTTTTACAAGCTCACAACCCAACTTGTTGTTTTACGAGATCACAACGAACTCGGTCGGTTTTCACAGGTTCACCGACTAGAACCATCCGATTGTTTTCCCGGGATCACAATCGAACCCTTACACGTTGGTTTTACCCTCGGCTCACCAACCAACCTTAACACCCTTGATTCAATCCCCTGATTGAATCAAGTAAGAAAAGCAGTTTGAAAAGAGTACAAGGATAGCTTCTTGAAAAGCAAATATAAACAATATGAATAAAGAAGAGTTAGAAGCCCTCAAACAGATTTTTGAATGTGAAGAAGGGGGCTTCTCAAACTCTGCAACTCCTCTTGAGTGTGCTGAAGATTTGCTGTCAGAAGGGGAGCCTTGAATGCGAGGAAGACGTTTGGAGGATAGACTTTTAATGCACTTCTTCCTTCTTTCACTTGTATTTTCTCTTTAGAAGCTTTGGTAGGTGGAAATCTCTTTTTATTTTGAATGGAGTGTCTCTCTTTTTCTTTATTACTGTTCACTCTGGCTATTTAAGCAATCCCCATCGAAAACTAGCCGTTAGACACACTTTTAGAGCCGTTCTGCACAATCTGCAACTCCTGACACAGTGTCCGTTGGGATCGAAGTCGACTCGCTCGATCTGGAGTCGACTCGGCTGTTGCTGGAGTCGACTCATGCTTTACTGGAGACGACTCTCCCACTGTTCAAAATTTGAAATAAAGTGCTGTCCCGTTCTGGAGTCGACTCGGCCAAACCTGGAGTCGACTCGCCAATGTCCGGAGATGACTCTCCCTTCTGGAGACGACTCGTTTTTTAGGAATCCAAAGATCTTTCTTTCGGATTTACTACCTCGAGTCGACTCGGATTCTCTTGGAGTCGACTCGGCTCTCAGAGCCTGAAAAACTGGTCTTCTGTCTTTGGAGTTGAACTGCCTCGGAGTCGACTCGGACTTTGCTGGAGTCGACTCGGCTCTCAGACACCGAAAAACTGGTCTTCTGCCATTAGAGTTGAACTGCCTCGGAGTCGACTCGGACTTTGCTGGAGTCGACTCGGCTCTCAGACACCGAAGTTGGCTCTCTGACTTTTAGTCTTGCATTCCTCTGAGAGTCGACTCTTGCTTCTTTAGGAGTCGACTCGCCAACCGTCGGAGTCGACTCGAGTTCTTCTGGAGTCGACTCGGCTCTCAGAGTCCAAAACAACTTCTCTGTCTTTCTGTCTGTTACTTCTTGGAGTCGACTCGGAACTATCGGGGGTCGACTCGGCAAGCATCGGAGTCGACTCGAATTCTTCAGGAGTCGACTCGGTGACAGGGTCTGAGATTCATCTTTCTGTCCTGCTGTCTGTTCTCAGTCGGAGTCGACTCGCAGTGTGCCGGAGTCGACTCGAGCCTGTGCCAGAACGTCTGAAACACTTGGAGTCGACTCGAAATCTTCCGGAGTCGACTCGAGTTTCAGCCTTTGACTTAAGCTGATTTCCACATGCACTCAAAAGAGGATTCTTACAAATTTTGCCTGATATGCTGGATTGAATTCATTAGTATAACATAAAATATACTCAATGGCTTTGTGCTCATCAAAATCAAATAGGGTTATAATCAATCACTCCACAATCTCCCCCTTTTTGATGATGACAAAACATTGAATATTTTTGAAGTGAATTGCTCAATCATTGAGTAAAAGTTTTGAAATGAATTCAAATGTCTGGTTATTTTAATCTATCCAGAATTGACAGGTATGGATCAGTAAATCCTGAAATTAAAGCTCCCCCTTTCATTTGGAATTATATAAGCCTTCATATCATGCAATCAATTGTTTGGCTTATATGTAGTTAATGATTTCGCTTTCTTAAGATTTCAGATTTTCCCTCTCAACATATGCATTCAATTTTGTTTAGATTCTCTGAATTTTCTTTTACTGTCTTGAAGCTTTTGAGCTTAAATTTTTGGTTTTAGAGGAAAAATCTGACAATTTGTTCTTAAGTATGATTCAACTAATCTCCGAATATTCCTTGAATAGATTCTGGAGATTACTCCTTTAGGAGCCCCAACAGAGAGATAATGAGCCTCGAGGTATCGAATCCACTTAGAACAAATTATGTTTTGCTTTAAGAGTTTTCTTTCTTTACATTTCAAAACATCACATTTTCAATTCATCACATTTTCTCCCCCTTTTTGTCATCATAGCAAAAAGAAGTGCAGAACACAGAAAAGTTTTGCACAGTTTTGTAAGAAAGTGTCTACTCATTGTATTGATGCTAATTTTGAGTACAATAGTAGAGAGAAATACAAGTATAGAGTGAATACATCATAAGATAGAAAACAAAGCTACTCTAGGGTTTCTTTGTAGTGGAGGATGTGGCTCCTGATTTGAGTCTATTCATTTGCATGACTAAGCTTATCCCCTCAGATACGTTCCCTAGCTGTGCGATAATCTCCGGGCTGAGTCTAGACTGTGTCGAGGAAATCTCGTTCACTTTTTCCTGGATGGTGTCAAGCTTGAAGATCAATGCATTAGCTAGCCGCTCTGCACCCTGACTCTAGTTGCCTAGCTCATGTCTGATGCTGTCTCGCATCTTCCTTGTGTCGTCCTTGACGTCACCTATGTTCCAATATTGAGCTTGAACTAGGCTTCGAATATTGAATATCTCCTCCTTCAGATTTGCAACTATCTCTGTCACGGCTGCTAAGGAGGGAACTAGCTCGGTGGAGGGAGCACTCTGAGGACCTCGGAGCTCCCTTAGTAGATCATCTCTCAGTTCCCTCACTATCTCCTGCCGCAACTCTCGGAGCTGCTCAGAAGATATCCGAACCTCCAGGGGCTGCTGCTGAGAAGGTGGGGCAGTGGAGGTGGAGGGCTCAGTATAGGTAGGAGCAGAGGTGGAAGGAAAAGTGGGAGGAGCTATGTCATGGTCCTGATCATGATCGGGACTGGGTGAGTGATGAGTGGTAGGGTCAGAAGGTGTAGATGTGGATGTGGATGATTTCCTAACCCAGACTCCCCCTACCTTGTGGAATCCCATCCGGTGAAAGGTCCCCTCACCCATGCGATCTGTAAAACGCAGTGAGCGAGAGGGTTCCCCCTCAGGGATAGGAACCTCTAACTGTCTAAATATCAGAGTGAATAACATACCGTAAGGGAGACTCAGCCTCGGTTTGTCTAGGGGTTCACAAAGGTATTTGTAGATGAGTTTTGGAAAGTTGATGGGAGTGTCTTGGAGGAGGTAGAACATCAAGGCCAGGTCTCTCTCGGAAATGAAGTCAAACCTACCAGTCTTTGGGAAGAGAGTCCTAGAGATGACACTAAGGAGAAGCCGTATTTCAGCCGAAAGCTGATTTGCGAACACCTCCTCTATGGGGGACAGAGGTGGACTCCCTAAAATGGCTGTAAGGGCCTCTGTCCTATCGGAGGGGTGTGTGGGAACAATCCCCTCACTCGAGAGATGGAGGACTCGAGCAATGAAGTCTTCCGAGATGAAAATAGGGACACCCAAAACAGTTCCCTGGATACCCCCGCTAACCCGTGCAACAGTACCATAGAATTCCCTAACTAACCCTGGATAGGTAGGGAGGTCAAGTGTGCAGAAAAACTCTAAACCCTGGGCCCTAAGGTGATGCCCTAGGTTGAACCCTTCTCGGGAGAGGAAGTCAAAGTTGACTTGCCTCCCGGTAGAGACAACCTTCCCGGCGCATGAGCGCGAGGAAACCGGCCTAGGCGGGGAAGGAACCGGAGGTGGTGGCCTTGCCGATTCGTTCCGAGCCTTGGACCGTCGCTCGGCCCCACTCGCGGAGACGGGTCTCTTTCGGCTCAGGACAAGGACCTTCCTAGGCATTTTTGACCTAAAGACGGGGAAGGACACGGAAAATAGGAGGAAAACTCGACGGAGAAGACCTAGAATGGGTCGGAGACGAGTTCGGAGACGGCTCTAGGGTTTTGAAATAGTGTCTGCTGTGAATAGAAGTGAGGAATAAACGTTTCGATTAGGGTTAATAATCGGATTCCCGACCTCGAGTCGACTCCTGTAAGTCGCGAGTCGACTCGACCGCGAGTCGACTCCCAAATATGCGCGAGTCGACTCCCCCATGAGCCGACTCTAAAATGTATCTGAGTCGACTCGAACTCTGGCACACAACCAAAAATATTGTTATTTTCGTGCCAAAAGAGAGAGTTATGGACTTATCTAGGATTTAAGAACTGATTTGATGATCATAGACAAGAAATCCTATGTCCAACATGAACTAATCCTCTACATCAATGAACTAGAGGAGAGTATCACTAGAATGGGTCAATCACTCCTAACCCTCTTCTAAGTATGCAAAATCGATCTTCACTCAAAGATTTTATGAAGATATCAGCAAGTTGATCATCAGTACAAACAAATTGAAGTGGCACATCACCATTCAGTACATGATCTCTTATGAAGTGATGTCTTATCTCAGTGTGTTTAGTTCTTGAATGCTGAATTGGATTTTTAGTTAGATTAATGGCACTTGTATTATCACAGTTTATGGGAATTTTATCTTGTTTAATGCCATAATCTTCAAGTTGTTGTTTAATCCATAAGATTTGAGCACAACAACTCCCGGCAGCAACATATTCGGCTTCCGCCGTAGATAGTGCAACCGAGTTTTGTTTCTTGCTAAATCAAGAGATTAAATTTTCTCCTAAGAATTGACATGACCCGCTGGTGCTTTTTCTATCAAGCTTGCAACCAGCGAAGTCTGAATCAGTGTACCCTATTAAGTTTATGCTCGAATCTTTACAGTACCATAAACCTATGGTTTTTGTTCCTATTAGGTATTTAAAGATTCTCTTAACAGCAATTAAGTGTGATTCCTTAGGATTAGATTGATATCTAGCACACATGCATACACTAAACATGATATCAGGTCTACTTGCAGTAAGATATAATAAAGATCCTATCATACCTCTATACATCTTTTGATCTACTGATTTACCTAATTCATCTTTGTCTAGTTTGCATGATGAACTCATGGGTGTGCTGATTGACTTGTTTCCTTCCATATCAAACTTCTTAAGCATCTCCTTGATGTATTTTGCTTGACAGATGAAGATGCCTTCTTTAGATTGTTTGATTTGGAGCCCAAGAAAATAGTTCAGCTCTCCCATCATGCTCATTTCAAATTCACTCTGCATTAGGTCAGCAAATTCTTCGCAGAGGCGATTGTTAGTAGCACCGAAAATAATATCATCTACATAAATCTGAACTACTAACATATCTTTATTTTTCTTCTTTAAAAACAGTGTAGTATCAACGTTCCCTCTAGAGAATTCATGGTCTAACAGAAATTTGCTAAGTCTTTCATACCATGCTCTAGGAGCTTGTTTCAAACCATAAAGTGCTTTGTTTAGTTTATAAACATGATTGGGATATTGATGATTTTCAAAACCAGGAGGTTGTTCTACATATACCTCCTCATTAATATACCCATTCAAAAAGGTACTTTTTACATCCATTTGAAATAATTTGAAATCTTTAGAGCATGCAAATGCTAGTAACAATCTAATTGCTTCAAGTCTAGCTACAGAAGCAAAAGTTTCATCAAAGTCTATACCTTTCTCTTGATTATAGCCCTTTGCTACTAGTCTAGCCTTGTTCCTAATTACGATTCCATTTTCATCAAGTTTATTTTTATATATCCATTTAGTTCCTATTATTGAGTATTTAGTGGGTCGTTCAACTAGGTTCCATACCTTATTTCTAGTGAATTGGTTTAGCTCTTCTTGCATTGCATTTATCCAATTTGCATCATTTTCAGCTTCTTCTATGTTTTTAGGTTCAAAGTGTGAGACAAATGCTAGATGATTATTTAAGTTCCTAAGAGATGCTCTAGTTCTAACAGGTTGAGAGGGATCATCTAAAATTAATTCCTTAGGATGACCATGAGCATACCTCCAAGCTTTAGTCAGTCCATGATCAACAATTACCTCTTGACTTGTTGATGCTTCTCCAATTAGCTTTGGTTCATCTTCTTGTAATGTCATCTCATCAATCATTTCTTTAAGAATTTCTGCATCATCATCAATAGCTACTTTCTTGCTAGAAGAGATATCATTAGTATCATCAAAAACAACATGTATAGACTCTTCAATAACAAGGGTTCTTTTGTTAAATACTCTATAAGCTTTACTTGATGTAGAATATCCCAAAAAGATACCTTCATCAGATTTAGAATCAAATTTACCTAAGTTATCCTTGCCTTATGAATGAAACACCTACATCCAAAAACATGAAAATAGTTTACTTTGGGCTTTCTATTTCTCCAAAGTTCATAAGGTGTTTTCTTTATAATGGGTCTTAATAAAACTCTATTTAGTATATGACATGATGTATTAATGGCTTCTCCCCAAAAGTACTTAGGGAGGTTACTTTCACACAACATGGTTCTAGCCATTTCCTCTAGAGTTCTATTCTTTCTTTCTACAACTCCATTTTGTTGTGGTGTCCTAGGTGCAGAGAAATTATGAGTTATCCCCTTTTTACTACAAAATTCGTCAAATAGATGATTTTCAAATTCCGTTCCATGATCACTCATAATAGCTATAACTGAAGCATTTCTTGAATTAGTAACTTCCTTATGAAATTTCTTAAATACTGAAAATGCTTCATCTTTATGAGCTAAGAACATGACCCATGTGTATCTAGAAAAATCATCTACAATGACAAGGCCATATTTGTTTCCACCAAGACTTGAGGTTCTAGTTGGTCCAAATAGATCCATGTGTAGTAGTTCAAGGGGTCTAGTAGTAGTGACACAGTTTATGGATTTAAAAGAGCTCCTAGATTGTTTGCCATATTGACATGCTTCACAAATTTTATTTTTCTCAAATTTTAGTTTTGGCAAACCTATTACAGAATCTCTTTTAACCAGTTTTGATATTGTATCCATACTTGCATGACCTAACTTACGGTGCCATAACCAACTTGTATCATTAACCTTAGTATCACTAGCTACTAAGCAAGGGTTATTTTTGGCAAGATCTTCAAGATCTACTACGTACACATTTCCACGTCTTATTCCTTTGAATACTAAGCTATTGTCAATTGAGTTGGTTATGATGCATAGGGTTGGCTTAAACAGAACATCAAAACCCCTATCACATAATTGACTTATCCTAAGTAAGTTATGCTTAAGACCATCTACAAATCGTACATTATCAACAAAGGTTGAGGAGGTGATTTGTACTTTACCTATACCAACGATGTGACCTTGGTTATTGTCTCCAAATGTCACAGCACCTCCCTTTTTTGGCTCTAGGGTGAAGAATTGCTCCTTGTCACCCGTCATGTGTTTTGAGCAGCCACTATCCAAGTACCAACAGTTTTTGTCGACTTTGGCTGCAAGACACTCCTACACAAAGAGATCATACAATTTTAGGTACCCAAGTTTTCTTGGGTCCTTCAAGGTTAGTAAAGTTGGTTCCTTTTGGAATCCAACCCTTTTTAATTTTTCTTCCAGCTCCTATTTTCCTATGGTCACATACATTAGCTTTATGTCCTACTTTTCCACAGCAAAAACAGGTTATATTCTTAATTTTACTTTCCCCTGCTTTCACAAAAAAGTTACTAAGGAGCTTTTGCTTATTCTTAGGTTTATATCCTAAACCAGCTCTATTAAACACATCTCGTTGATTATTAAGTATCATTTCCAATTTTTCAGAACTATATGTAAACTTTTCAACAAAAGGTTTGTATTTTTCAAGTTCTTTTGTTAGCTTTTGTTTTTCTGTTTTTAGTATGTTTAAGTCTTTTGTGAGATTATCTCTTATAGTTTGTTTATCGTTTTTAAGTTCTGAAATTTTCTTGACTAGTTTTTCGTTATCTTTAATTAAAGTATTAGTTTTTTTAATTAACATTTGGTTGCTTGTTTTAAGTTCTAAATTTTCTTTAATGATAAAATCCTTATCCTTAATTAATTTATCGTATTTATGGAGGTGAGATTGATTGGTTAGTTTTAGCTCTTTATTCTTAAGATTTATTGTCTTATATTCATCCATTAATTCATTAAACGCATCATACAATTCATCAAAGGTAAAATCTAAATGTGTTTCAGATGTTACCTCATTTTCATTCGCCATGAAGTAGAAGTTGGCCTTTTCCTCTTGTTCCTCATCCGATGATGATGATGATGAATCGGAGTCCGACAGAGTGGAGACGAGGACTTTCTTTTTCTTATATTTGCTGCCCTTCTTAAGCAAGGGACAGTCAACTCTGAAATGTCCCGTCTTCTTGCATTCATAGCATCCGATTCCTTCATTTTCTCTTTCCTTACCTTTATCCTTATTGTAGGAACTTGAGGGACCTCTCCTCTGATGAAAGGACTTCTTCCGGTTGATGAACTTTCGTACGAGAAGAGCCTCATCATCATCTCCCTCATTATCTTCTTCTTCGCTGCAGCTACTGCAAGATAACTCCTTGTTAGAAAAAGTAGTTTTGAGGGCTATTACCTTTTTCTTATGAGAGGATTCTTCTTCGCTGTGTTGTTTCATTGTGAGCTCGTGCGTCATCAGGGATCCAAGAAGCTCCTCAAGTGGAAGCTTGTTCAAGTTCTTGGCTTCTTGGATTGCCGTTACCTTGGCCTCCCATGACTTTGGCAAACATCGAAGAATTTTTCTGACAAGGTCACTGTTAGTATAATTTTTGCCAAGGCTTTTTAGGCCATTGACAATATCAGTAAATCTAGTAAACATGCAAGTGATAGTTTCATTAGATTCCATCTTAAATAGTTCATATTTATGAACTAGTATGTTTATTTTAGATTCTTTTACTTGATTCGTGCCCTCGTGGGTCACTTCAAGTCTATCCCATATCTCTTTTGCAGAATTGCAAGTAGAGACTCTATTGAATTCATTACGGTCTAAGGCACAATAAAGCACATTCATTGCTTTGGCATTTAATTGTGCCTTCCTAATATCATTGTCATCCCAATCTTTTTCAAGTTTGGGTATAGTAACACCCTCTACAAAAATTGATGGGATGTATGGTCCATTAAGTATGGTGGTCCAAATCTCATAGTCTTGAGCTTGGATAAATATCCTCATCCTAGCCTTCCAATAGGAGTAGTCGGTTCCATTGAAGAATGGAGGTCTATGGGTGGACTGCCCCTCAATATGAGAAGATCCAAATGGGGTTGTCATTTTGCTCTTTTACTCTTTTGGTAGAAGAGTTCCGGCTCTGATACCACTTGTTGCCCAAGAAGACAACCCAAGAGGGGGGGTGAATTGGGTTTTAAGTAATAATTGCAAATTAAAACTTAATGAGTAACTAATTAAACCTTATTGCAAGTGGATTAATTAGTTTACTATATGCAGTGGATGAAGGGAATGGGAGAGACAATTAAACAATCACAAACACACGAGATTTTATCGGGGGTCGACTCGGCTCTCAGAGTCGACTCGGCTCTCAGAGTCCAAAACAACTTCTCTGTCTTTCTGTCTGTTACTCCTTGGAGTCGACTCGGAACTACCGGGGGTCGACTCGGCAAGCATCGGAGTCGACTCGAGTTCTTCAGGAGTCGACTCGGTGACAGGGTCTGAGATTCATCTTTCTGTCCTGCTGTCTGTTCTCAGTCGGAGTCGACTCGCAGTGTGCCGGAGTCGACTCGAGCCTGTGCCAGAACGTCTGAAACACTTGGAGTCGACTCGAAATCTTCCGGAGTCGACTCGAGTTTCAGCCTTTGACTTAAGCTGATTTCCACATGCACTCAAAAGAGGATTCTTACAAATTTTGCCTGATATGCTGGATTGAATTCATTAGTATAACATAAAATATACTCAATGGCTTTGTGCTCATCAAAATCAAATAGGGTTATAATCAATCACTCCACACACCTGCACTATTACTTCGGTGTCCCTACACCGTGGACTCGAGTCTCATCCATCCACAGAAAAAGTAATATGTGCACTGATCTCATCGGATCGATCACCGTCCTCGTGATGATCCATTGATTAGGAGCATTCTGAAATTAATCACCAATGATGCATGGCTCAAATTCTTAACTCTTAAGAATATGCATCATCATCTTATTAATTCTTGAACGATTCATAGACACATAAACAATATGAATGAAAAAGATGCCTTTTATTTATTCAATAATAAATAGTCAAGTATAAAATTATGTCCTAGAATTAATAATGTGTCAGCCAGATTGGCTTCTAGGGCATACATCTAACACAATCGACCTCCGATGGTGATGCATATTACCATTCTGGAAACCCCTATGAGTGTAGAATGTTAGATAAAAATTTCATAAAATTTGGATCTTGAAAAGTGGATCAAAACCGGGATGAAGTAACCCGCTGTCAGTCCAAATTACTGTTCATCCGAATGAAGAAAGATGAAAAAGTGGTGTTGGATCGACTCAAAGTAAGCCAGAGTCGACTCAGGGCTGAGTGGGGTCGACCCAAGTCTGGTAGGGTCGACTCTCTCAGGAAATTCCAGAGAATGGGAATTTTTGGCTCGGTGCTTGGGGTCGACTCAGGGTAAGCTGGGGTCGACCCAAGCGGGGGTCAACTCTCAAAGTTAGGGTCGATCCAAGGTTTAGTAAAATTTTGGATTAGAAGAGATTTGATCCTTTCGCACACCTTGACCCTATAGCATTGGTCCAAGGTGTGTGTGGGATACTCTTGCATCATAATACATATATGGGAAAGATTAATTGATAGGAAAAAGAGAAAAAGAAAAAGATTTAGAAAATGGGAGAGTTGAATCAATTAAAGTTTTCTATATTTATTATTTGGCACGTAGATTATGGCCCTTAATACAAGACTAAATGTATTGTAAATGCATGTATCAGCTAGACAAGAAATTAGGGAGCAAGAAGAAGAAGCCCCCTACTGCCTACCATAAAGTTTTGAAGGCGTATCAAGGTCGTGCTGGATTGACAGGTGAGTGGGAGTTTGTACTTTGCACCATGAGCACATTCCTTATTCATTTTCATGAATGTTGCTAAGTGTGACTTGATTCCACCTGAGCTTATTGATTAATTGTTGTGGTAGATTCCTCTATATTTTGTTCTCCATGCTTGATTATTCTGTACATGCATTTGAGGGAACATTGAGAGAAATTACGAGGGGTAGATAAGTAATTAAATTGATTCCGAATTGTGAAATGACTTCTTTTGTAAATTGATTTCATTTTCTCTATTTCAAAGACTTGTAGAGCCCCTTTTTGTGGTATATTGAGTTGCATTGCACTCCCTTGACCCCTCACTCCCAACCCTGATGTTAGTTTATGATTGGGTCGGAGTCGAGTGAGTGGTAGTCTTGATTATGCTTCTTTTTAGTAGAGTATTGGGAGGGTGGATTATGGCATTATGCATGGCTTGGCAGTATCTATAGGACACCTATAGTCGATGGGGTTGGACATCGGCCTGTGTGCACATAGTAGCCTTCTGGGTGGGCGGAGCCCAGTCCCTTCCTAGGGGGGACACGGTCCTAGACGTAGGATCGGCCGGTCCTACGACTTATATTCTGCTTGCCGCCGGGCATAGTAAGACCCAGCGAGGTGCATTATGGCTTTCTGCGGATGTAGAATTCCCGCGAGGTGCCGTTTAGTATACAGATGTGAGATGTTTCTATGGATTTCTGTTCTGGATACTGGCCAGCATTTATATCATCAGTGTGGTGTCTTATTCTGCATATGCATGTGATAGTAGGGAGTTGTTGTGGTTCGCCTGGGGCGTAAGACCCACCTCCCGACAGATGTCTACTGATGACTTCGCATATTGACACCCTGATTTACACATTTCAGTGTTATGATCTGTTGAGCATATCATAATGTATCATTCATGTTTATTTGATTATTCTATATATGCTCCAGATGAGTTGATATTGATTTTGGTGATATTGATGATTTACTCCATATTCTTTATGTTGAGCTCATGTTCATCTTGTTATTGATCACCATTCATATGCTCTTGAGATTTCATCTCAAGCCATGATTATATTCTGCCTCATGTGCATAGTACTCTCTACTCCACTCACTGAGTATTTATATACTCACTCTCCAGTTTGGTGTTTTTGATTGCAGGGTAGGTATTGTATAGAGAGGAGCAGGATTAGTAGTTGCCTGCTAGCTGTGCCGCTCCATAGTATAATGTAGATAGAGGTTTATATATTTTGGTATATTATAAACCTTCTGTTGTATATAGTGTACAGTTATAGACATAGATCCTGTTGTGGATATGGGTTTGACCATGGATGGAATGGAAACCAGATTTTTATACAGATGAGTTATATGCCTGTGATAATGTATTGATATATATTGTCCAGGTTCATTATGTGACAGATTATGTGATTGCTGCTCTGACAGGTAGTGTTGTTGTATGTATTGAGATAATCCTGACAGGTCAATATAGGAAAGGTGATCATTTTGTGCATGCATCATGCCAAAATTTTCAGGATTTATTGATGATTGATAGGTAGTAGGGTTCTACGCAGTGGCTGGTGGCCTTATGCCTACCCGCACCCTAGGACCGTCGCGGGCGCCCGCCGGGAACGGGGCGGGGGTCATGACACCTAGGCACGATCGTGGAAGAAGAATCGCGAGAGGGGGGGGAGTTGCCGCCGGAGAAGATGGCGATCGGGGGGGAAGGCGGCGGATTTTGCGAGCCGGCCGGTCAAGGAGGATACCATAAATCCTCCTTCAACGAAGATCTGTTGGGAACCCGCCCATGCCACAGAAAATTTTAAAAAATTCAGATGCAGCGGAAGAGGCATGCGCGGGATCAACCGTTCATCGCATGAACGTTGTTTCAAGACCGTTCGTAGATAGATT
The DNA here is from genome assembly GCF_051530095.1 of Phoenix dactylifera. Lineage (NCBI taxonomy): Eukaryota > Viridiplantae > Streptophyta > Magnoliopsida > Arecales > Arecaceae > Phoenix > Phoenix dactylifera. The sequence continues at coordinate 14,350,077 of NC_143194.1, read as the reverse complement.
AGAATTAAAAACTTTTAAAATAATTGAAAGATCAGATCTTCACCTTGTGCGGGTAGATGATCACCGCAAACTGGAGTTCGTGGTTTTAGGATGAAGGTTCGCTTGAAGCCGTTCAAGTGTCCGGCCTCTACAGGTATCCACACGAAGCAAAAACCGATCCTGATTTCTTTGTCTCCCCGAGGTGCTAGCTCCCTTGCAGAGACAACTTTAATGGCTGATCTTCTTCCTTTGAATCAACCCTTGATTATGCTTGGGAGGAGGAAGAAGAAGGAGGGATCTTGAAGAAGAACCAAAGCCTGACTGCAGCCCTTTTGTTTTCCTTGCGTTGGAAGAAGAAAGCAAGGAGGGAGGAGGGCCGCCAATCACCTTCTCTTTTCTTCCTTGCTTGCAGCTGAAGACCAAGGGGAGGAAGGGGGCCACGGCACAAGGGAGAAGAGGGCTTGAATGCCCTAGTGTGCCGCCCCTTACCCTTTTTTAAAGGGAGTGGAGCTCCTAACTTTTAGGAGCTCCATGACAACCTTCCAAGAGGGGCGCCGGCCCCTCTTGTTGTGCCGCACAAAGCAAAGAAAAAGAGGAGGGGCGTGCGCCCCTCCCTCTTGGCTAACCCTAGTCCTCCTCTAAGGAGGATTAGGTGGTCTTCTTATGGCTAAGTCCTAATCTAATTAGGCTTAGTCCAAGGTTTAACCAAATTGGATCTAATCTAGGTAAGTCCTAATCCAATTAGAACTCAAATCAATTATGACTCAATTGAACTCTTCAATCCTAATCCAATTAGGAGTCTTGTTAATTCATTAGATTAATAATTAATTAGGACTTAAGAAACCCTAATCCAATTAGGATTTATTTAATTTTAGTCCTAATCCAATTAGGACTCTAATTTGAATTCGAAGTTCTAATCCAATTAGGATTTCTAGGAATCCTATTCTAAGTAGGAATCCAAAATAAATTCAAAATCCTAATCTAATTAGGATTGTGGGAATCCTACTTCAAGTAGGAATCCCAATCCTACTCCAAGTAGGACTCCCAGTTCTAATCCAATTAGGACTCTAAGAATCCTACTCCAAGTAGGATTCGTGTTTAAGTCCAATTAATTAATTCCCATTGTTCTTTCTTCAACTGATCATCAATCAAATTGATTACTCGTGATTCATAATCACATTTCAACCATCGGATCGGTCAATACTTCTAGTGTGTGTGAACCCATAGGTTCTATTCTGACTGGTAGTGAGATATATTGCGATCTTTATCTCAATATCATTGAAAACTCCTTTCAATGGGTTGGAACGATTCCAACTCAACTCATTAGGGTTTATCGATCATCGAGATATTTTCTGTGAGTCTCACCATCCACCAGTGACACCTAGCAGCATATAGTGGCTACCCAGCAGAATAGAATGATGAACCTCTAGGTGCAGTTAACGTGTGATACAGTCCTACTATCGTGGATCCCTATAGGACGGAGGTCATGGACAACTCGTCAAACCCCATCGTCTGTCGTATGTGAAGATTTATTCGACTTAAGTTCGAGAGTGGAAAACTCTTTTTTCACTATGCATACTGCCCCGGCCGAGGTCTTACGAACTCAGTCTTATAAATCACATAGGATCTCTCCTTATCTATCAAGATCGATAGATTCCTTATAGGTGCATACCCTACTCCTATAGTGAACCTACTGCAGCCAATCTACACTGCATGGACCCATATGGCTAGAGACCATGCATGTGTGTAGTCAAACTACAATAACCTTACTGTGAGTGGCCGAAGCACCGTAGGTCAAAGGACCAGTCACACTACTGCAACATCAAGCAAGTCACTGACGAGTGGATAGACATCCAAGTAATTTCTTGTCTTGATCACGCTCAGTACCCTTGTTCTCTAACAAGCACCTGCACTATTACTTCAGTGTCCCCACCCCGTGGACTCGAGTCTCGTCCATCTATAGGAAAAGTAATGTGTGCACTGATCTCATCGGATCAATCACCGTCCTCGTGATGATCCATCGATCAGGAGCGTTTAGAAATTAATTACCAATGATACATGGCTCAAATTCTCAACTCTTGAGAATATGCATCATCATCTTATTAATTTCTTGGACGATTCATAGACACAATAACAATATGAATGAAAAAGATGCCTTTCATTTATTCAATAATAATAAAGTCAAGTACAAATTATGTCCCAGAATTAATAATATGTCAGCCAAAATTGGCTTCTAGGGCATACATCTAACAATCTTCCACTTGCACTAAAGCCAATCAGTCATATATCTTAGTCCCATCTTCTCAAGATGGGCTTCAGTCTTTTGCTGACTTAGCTGCGTAGTGAACAGGTCTGCCACGTTATCCGCGGAGTCTACTCTCTGCACCTCGACATACTTCTTCTCAACATAGTCGCGTATGAGGTGGAAGCGCCGCTCTATATGCTTAGACTTCTGATGAGACCTTGGCTCCTTAGCAAGAGCTATGGCGCCATTATTATCGCAGTAGAGTGTTATGGCATCTGATGACATTACATCCAATTCTGCAATGAATTTCTTGAACCAGAAGCCTTCTTTAGCAGCTTCAGAGGCGGCGATGTATTCAGCTTCCATAGTAGAATCAGCAATGATCGGTTGTTTAGAACTTTTCCAATTCACCGTACCACCATTGCACAAGAACACATATCCAGATATTGACTTCTGATGAGAGCACAAAAGTGCGACCTACATGTCACCTAAATTAGTATTATTGCTAACCGATAATGATAAATTCACTGGATTAATATTATATTTGGGTCTGGCACAGATTTTCATAAATTAGAGATAAAATGTACATTAAGTACAAATTTGACTAAAGAAGGATCCCTTCCCAGATCCAACCCGGTTGAAGATCGGGTCGGGTCCGAGTCAGAGTCGGGTCCGAATCGGGTCCAATTTTTCTGTGCTTTTGGGAAAGAATTTTGGGAAAATCTAATTTGGCCATATCATAACTATGAGGTGCTAGGTGACCCATGACTTGAAAGACTTGAAATTGACCTCCAATCAGAATAGATGACCTGTGACGAACTCAGTCCATCCGTCTACAAGACAAATTTCATATCATACTATTTTTTTTTTTATTATCCATATGACTAATTGGACGGAACTTGGTGTCTCCCGGCTCCCTCTCAGGAGGGCAAAGAAAGGCCCAGATCTTCTTCCAAAATTCAATTCCATTGCAGAAACCGGCACATGACCCATGGCGAGATCCAAGCGCCCGATCGAACGCAGCCAACACCCTTCCTCTTCCGTGATCCCAGCCGTGGCATCCGTCCCATCCCTTCCGCCCGTTTCAAGTGCAGCCCGGATCCGCGTCCCCACCTTCCATCCGCGTCGTGCCAGCCACCGTGCCAGCGAGCAGCCGCGTCCAAGCTTCAGCCTCCCGCGTCCGCTCCTCCCAGCATCGCCCACGTGCGTCTCCTCCCTTCCGATTTCAAGCCGTGATCACAGCATCCCGTGATCCCCGCGTTCGACTGCAAGCATCCCGTGATCGGCTCCTCCCAGCGCCCGGATCCACGTTCCTCCCAGCCGATCCCTCCATCCGTGCCTTCCTTCTGTGCACCCTCGGATCAACCCCTCCTCCTCCGCATTCATCTCCCTCCCAGCAAGGAAGATCCCGTCGCCTCCCTTCCGCATCAGCGACACCCAAAGAAGGGAAGAGCACCCCAGCATCCCTCCTCCTCCGCGATTCCTCCCAGCGCCCGGATCTCGTCCGTGATCGACTCCTATCCGCGTCCTCACCGCGTCTGCCGAATCCCTTCCGCATCAGGCGTCCGTCCGCGGCTATAAAAGGAGAAGGAGGAAGAGAAGAGAGGTGTGCTCGGTTGGGGGTGGTGGCTGACTGGTCGAAGGAAGAAGAAGGAGTTTGGCCCCTTCGGTTTGTCCAAAGAAACAGGGGAACAAGCGGGTCCAAGGAAGAAGAAGGCTCGGCTACTTCGGTCCACAAAGAAAAAAAAAAACAAACAGGGGAGGCCCTGTTTTCCGAGAAGAAGAAAGAAAGAAATTCTATTTTAATGTTTTTTTTTTCTTTTGTTTAAGTGTTTAACCGAGTTACTTGTTCCTTGTTCTTTATATTTTATTTTATTTTTTTATATTTTTCTTTTCCTTCTTACTCTTGTAAGCACTTGTCCTTTTATGCAATCCATAAATTTATGCAATCTATATTCCAGTTTGCAATTTTCCTAGCACTATTTTCATCCAATTTATGTTAAAGCTTTAATTTCTATTGTTTTTAATTTCTGTATTTTCAAGTTCCGCTCTTCAACTTCTGTAATTTTTCTTTTTATGCAATACAATTAAATCTTCCTTCATGCAATTTGTGTTCGCTTCAATCTTCTTATTTTATCCATTTTAATTTATACCAAAACTCTTCTTTGATTAATTAAATAAATATTTTTTGAATTTAAATACCTGTCTTTTAGTTAATTTCAATAAAAAAAAAGCATTCTCCGGTAGACTAGAGAACCCATCAACATCCTCAAAATAATGTTTTTCTTCTATCATTCAAAAATCGATTTTGAATCCGAATGAACGTTCTAATTTTTATGCAACTCCAATCGTCTCCCTGTGGATCGACCTCTTACAACCGCTATTCTTCGAGTAGAACAAGTAAGAGTAGAATTTAAATTAAACTTTTGTTCGTCGGCTCTAACAACGATCTGTCTAGCATATTTTTAGTTAAACAGAAATCGGACGAACAAAATTTTGGCGCCGTTGCCGGGGAGGCAAATCGAGAAGCAAGAACGATCACGAAGATCAAATCAAATTTTGGATGCCCGGAGTGAACGTACTCCGGTAGTAAGTTTTTATTTTTATTTTTATTAATTTTCCTTATTTTGATAATTTCTAGTTAATAATTTCGTAGTTATTAAATTCTGAAATTTGAAATTCGAAATTTTAAAAAAAAAATTAAAATTAAAAAAAAATTTCAAAAATCCAAAAAAAAAATTTCAAAATTTGAATTTTGAGATTCGAAATTTGAAGTTTAAAAAGAAAAAAATATAAAATACAAAAAAAATATAAAAAAAAAATCTCTATTATTTTTGCTAGTAATTGATAAGGCGCAATTTCTCGAGGTTATCATACCTCTATTGGGACTCCTCATGGAGTAATCTCCAGAGCTTATTCCACGGGCATTCGGAGATTGACTGACGCATAAGAATTGTGTTTAGTTTACATTCAAGTTATTGCTATATAATAATAATAATAATAATAAAAATATAAATAAAAATAAAAAAAATTATAAAAAAAATAAAATAAAAAAAAATTTGCTTGCTCATTTAATCAATACAACCTAATGACATTGCATAAACTTTAAAAAAAAATATTGATTATTTGCTGCATTTAGTATTAAGCATTTGCATAAAGTAATTAAGGGCAAAACCCATTAAAAAGATAAGGTCGGGAAGTCATTACCTGTCCTTAGCCCAAAAATCACCACCTTGCATACTTATCCTAAGCCAAATTAAATTAAAATCAAATTAGACGTTGGCCTTAGGGTTTTCGAGCTCAATTAGGCTCTTGGAAAGAAGCGGCTGAAAGCCACTCCAGTGAGAATTTAGTAATTGGTGATGTCTAGGAAAGTTTTACAACAGTGAGAACTGTTACGGGTATTGTGGTATCGGTGTATCCCTTCTGGTACCACCACACATCCCGGGACTTTCCTGGTCACTGATTACTGGATTGCTTAACTGGTAAGCTCAAGCTTAATCTGAAAGGGAGATTAGGAGCTGTCTAATCTAGGAGAGAATTTCAGGAACTTTTAACCTGATACATCTCTGTGCAACTAGATTTAAGAAGCTACTAAACCTCACTTAGTTCTAAGACTAATAGGGTCAAATTATTGTGTGGTGTTGGTTGTGGTCATCTGTGTCTAGCCCTTCTCTTCTTTTAGGATTTCGTTCATTGTAGGAGTCGAATCTAATTAAGTTGTGGAAAATGTATGCATGGTAGAAGGTCATTAAGGGATAAGTTAACCCCATTTGATCCTGAGATTGAAAGAACTTTTCATCACAACCTGCGAACTGTAAACCAACCGTCGATCTCTACAATGGGTGAACATATTAGAACCCTAAATGAATTGTTTGCACCCGCATCCGCTAGTCCCCCTACTTGCATAGTATTACCAATTAATAATGCAACCCAATTCGAGATTCGGGCTGCAACAATAAACATGTTATCCAAGTTTCATGGGTTCGAGAGTGAACAACCCTACATTCATCTAAACAAATTTTTGACAATCTGTCAAACGTTTAGAAATCAAAACTTAGATGAAGAGGGTATTAAATTAAGATTGTTTCCCATGACTTTAGAGGATCGTGCCGCTGCATGGCTATATTCCCTTGCTTCAAATTCCATCACATCATGGGAACAACTATCTAGGAAGTTCATGGCTAAGTTCTATCCCATGGTAAAGACTGAAAAAATTAAGGATGCCATCAGAACTTTTAGAGAAAAATCTGAGGAGGAATTTTCCCAACTTTGGGAAAGATTCCATGATCTTTTGGTCAAGTGCCCGCACCATGGGCTTGATAAGGCTGATCTGGTCCACTTCTTTTATAAAGGACTACCTCCAGCATATAGAAACATGATTGAGTCCATGCACAAGGGTAGGTTCATGAACCAAACCCCGGATCAAGCCTATGAATTTCTAGTTGACTTAGCTGAAAATGCCCAAAATTGGAGTAGCTATGGTGAGGAAGTAATTAGAGATGAGTTTGGGTCTAGAAAACCAGGTAATTATGAAATGAAAGCAGACCCAGAACTCAAAAATGTCATGTCCAATCTGGTGACTGGAATGAACAACTTAAGCAAAAAGTTTGATGCTTTCACTGTTTCCACTAGCTCGAGTTCATATAAAGAGTTAAATCCCATCATGAAAGTGGATCACGAGTCACATAGTTTATGTATCTTGTGTAATAGTTCTGAGCATCTAGTGGAGTGTTGTCCTAGTTTACCCAACATTAAGGCTGAGCAAGCAAATGCTCTAAATTCATATAGTGCCTTTAAGAAGCCCACTCCCAACTCGTTCAGCCCAGTTTACCACCCTGATAATAGGTTCCACCTAAATTTCTCATATAAGCAAAATGAACCTATTCAGCATCAAGGTGGTCCACCAGGTTTTCAGAACAACTTCCCCAGGATAGGTCCACCACAAATGAACCAACCTTTGGTTCCATCTGTACCGCCTTATAATGCCCCTATCCCACAGCAACCTTCACAATTAGAAACCATGATGGCTAATATGATGAAACAACAACAAGATTTTATCAAGCAACAACAACAGACCAATACAGCCCAAGCCCAGACTAACCAATTCCATGCGCAAGCAATTGCAAAACTTGAGGTTAGTCTGAGCCAAATAGCTAACTCTCTAGGGGATAGGAAGAAAGGTGAACTACCTAGTCAACCAGTGCCTAACCCTAGTAGACAACAAAATCAAGGTCAGATAGGTCAGTATCAAATCAATTCTAATGGAAATCCGACCTATGAAGTCCAGGCAATTACCACTTTAAGGTCTGGCAAGCAAGTGGACAATAAAGTCCAACTAAAAGAAAATAAATCTGAATCCGATAAGAACCCTATTCAGAAGAGGGGTCAAGAACAGGACAAACCGGAAAAAAGGGAAGAACCTATAGAAACATACAAACCCAAGGTTCCCTTTCCCAGTAGACTTCAGGACTCCAAGAAACAATCTAACTTTGATGAAATCATGGAAGTCTTTAAAACTGTTCAAATAAATATACCTTTTCTCGATGCCATAAGACAAATTCTCTCCTATACAAAATTCTTGAAAGACCTCACCACGGTCAAAAGAAAAACAAGTATTCCTAGGCAAGCTGTTATGGCTGCACAAGCCTCATCTCTCATTCAACAACAGATTGCCCCGAAATTCAAAGACCCTGGTTGCCCAACTATTGAAATAAAAATAGGAGAGACGATCATCCAAAGAGCTCTATTAGATTTAGGAGCCAGTGTAAACCTACTTTCCTACTATGTGTACCAAAAATTAGGTTTGGGGGAATTAAAGCCTACAAATATTACCCTTTCCTTAGCAGATAGGACAGTGAAGTACCCCAAGGGGATTGTAGAGGATGTAATAGTAAAAGTAAATGAGTTTTACTATCCTGTGGACTTCGTTATCCTTGAGACTGAACCTGCAATACATCCAGACAGTCACACACCTATAATTTTAGGTAGACCTTTCTTAGCCACAGCAAATGCTGTGATCAACTGTCGAAATGGGATGCTGAAGTTATCTTTTGGCAACATGAAAGTCGAGCTTAATGTCTTCAACATAAGTAAACAACCACCAGACTTCAAAGAAATCAATGAAGTTGACATGATTGAAAGTCTGGTTCAGGAGACTTTCTTACAAACTTATAATAAGGACCCTTTAGAAGCTTACCTTGCCCATTCCGAGGAAGGGATCAAGCATGCGCCTCTTAGTTCTGTTCCCCTTATGAGCATAGATCGTCATCAGCCGACTGTTCTTCATCGGACTTTTCCAAAACCATTCTTAGATAATGGTTGAAAAAAAAAGGAGATTTACATTTTGTCTGGCTGAAGACATAAAACTTAGCGCTCTTTGGGAGGCAACCCAACATGTAAGTTTCTTTTATAAAAAAAAAAAAATCATCAATAAATTACTAACATGCAGGTTTGGGGGATTTTGCCCCAACTTTCAATTAACCCACCCATATCAGGTACTTCTCCTCTGTCCTCTTACTGCTTTAAATTTTCTTTAACATTGAGGACAATGTTAGATTTAGGTTTGGGGGTATTTTTACGCATTTGAAATTTTATATATATATATAAAAAAAAGTTTTTAGTTAAAATTTTTGAAAAAAAAAAAATACAACACACAAGGTATATAAAATCTAAGAGCTCAATGACTAGTTGGAAGTAGTGCAAAATGAGTTTTTTTTTATTAAGTTCCTTTTAGTGAGTTGTAAGCTAATTAGTGCTTTGAATTTCACAACACATCTGGCCTGCATTTTCTAAGGTATAGGTTCGACATTGTGTTGAGAATATGGTAGCAACCTCGAATCCTGATGAACCATCTTTTTCTGATCCAAAAAAAAAAAAAATGGTGGATTTAGTCAGGTACATCGAAAAGGGCTACCTATTGTCAAAGGTCAGCGGGCTTGTGATGAGGAACCCGAGCATAGGTCCGTAGGGGAGTCTTGATGCCCGACACCTCATGCCAACTGGTGTGAGAATTGTCGACTAATTGCTCGCTACATGGAGGAATCATCACAGGAATAAAAATGCACAATATATACATTATCATTTCTCTTTAATGCAAAAAAAAAAACAAAACAAAACAAAACAAAAAAAAAATGAAAAAAAAAATGTATACTGACCTTAAGAAAGACAATAGTGTGAAAGCCGTCGTTGTAAAAATTCGAGTAAACTGAAATATTACAGATAAAGCCCATGAGGTATTAAAGTAAACATCCACAGCTCTCGAAATCCTGCAGAAAAGATGATTTTGAATCAGCAAATAGGTCTTGTCCGACCAATTCTTGGAAACTACTAATATTAGCGATATTTTGGAGATCCAAAACCTTAGCTTGTGCATGGTCCAAACTTCACTGAGCACTCAAGTATAAATAAGTCTTACAACTTCCTAACGGAAAACTTAATAACTTCAACTTAAATTGCATACTAACCTAGAAATTGGGCTACTTGGTAATTAAAACCTTGTGTGCTTTTGAAATTCTTATCAGTTATGTAGTTGAAATTAAACTTTCATTTCACAAACCAAATTTTATTTTGGGATCGAAGTTTGTGGGTAACTTCACTGCAAACCCTCACGAGACAACACTCGTCCACTAGGGTAACCTAGGGGTTTAACGGCTTGTTGCACGTGCTAAGTGCAGTCGTAATGCTCTACGAAAGTGAGTATTTATCTTAGTTCATGTATATTTATATATATATAATAAATAAAACTTTTGTACTCTCATTTTATCATTGTCACACTAAATTGCTAGAGACTAGCAATAAGCTGGTTGGGGGGTGTGATGAGAGCACAAAAGTGCGACCTATATGTCACCTAAATTAGTATTATTGCTAACCGATAATGATAAACTCACTGGATTAATATTATATTTGGGTCTGGCACAGATTTTCATAAATTAGAGATAAAATGCACATTAAGTACAAATTTGACTAAAGAAGGATCCCTTCCCAGATCCAACCCGGTTGAAGATCGGGTCGGGTCCGAGTCAGAGTCGGGTCCGAATCGGGTCCAATTTTTCTGTGCTTTTGGGAAAGAATTTTGGAAAAATCTAATTTGGCCATATCATAACTATGAGGTGCTAGGTGACCCATGACTTGAAAGACTTGAAATTGACCTCCAATCAGAATAGATGACCTGTGACGAACTCAGTCCATCCGTCTACAAGACAAATTTCATATCATACTATTTTTTTTATTATTATCCATATGACTAATTGGACGGAACTTGGTGTCTCCCGGCTCCCTCTCAGGAGGGCAAAGAAAGGCCAAGATCTTCTTCCAAAATTCAATTCCATTGCAGAAACCGGCACATGACCCATGGCGAGATCCAAGCGCCCGATCGAACGCAGCCAACACCCTTCCTCTTCCGTGATCCCAGCCGTGGCATCCGTCCCATCCCTTCCGCCCGTTTCAAGTGCAGCCCGGATCCGCGTCCCCACCTTCCATCCGCGTCGTGCCAGCCACCGTGCCAGCGAGCAGCCGCGTCCAAGCTTCAGCCTCCCGCGTCCGCTCCTCCCAGCATCGCCCACGTGCGTCTCCTCCCTTCCGATTTCAAGCCGTGATCACAGCATCCCGTGATCCCCGCGTCCGACTGCAAGCATCCCGTGATCGGCTCCTCCCAGCGCCCGGATCCACGTTCCTCCCAGCCGATCCCTCCATCCGTGCCTTCCTTCTGTGCACCCTCGGATCAGCCCCTCCTCCTCCGCATTCATCTCCCTCCCAGCAAGGAAGATCCCGTCGCCTCCCTTCCGCATCAGCGACACCCAAAGAAGGGAAGAGCACCCCAGCATCCCTCCTCCTCCGCGATTCCTCCCAGCGCCCGGATCTCGTCCGTGATCGACTCCTACCCGCGTCCTCACCGCGTCTGCCGAATCCCTTCCGCATCAGGCGTCCGTCCGCGGCTATAAAAGGAGAAGGAGGAAGAGAAGAGAGGTGTGCTCGGTTGGGGGTGGTGGCTGACTGGTCGAAGGAAGAAGAAGGAGTTTGGCCCCTTCGGTTTGTCCAAAGAAACAGGGGAACAGGCGGGTCCAAGGAAGAAGAAGGCTCGGCTACTTCGGTCCACAAAGAAAAAAAAAAAAACAAACAGGGGAGGCCCTGTTTTCCGAGAAGAAGAAAGAAAGAAATTCTATTTTAATGTTTTTTTTTTCTTTTGTTTAAGTGTTTAACCGAGTTACTTGTTCCTTGTTCTTTATATTTTATTTTATTTTTTTATATTTTTCTTTTCTTTCTTACTCTTGTAAGCACTTGTCCTTTTATGCAATCCATAAATTTATGCAATCTATATTCCAGTCTGCAATTTTCCTAGCACTATTTTCATCCAATTTATGTTAAAGCTTTAATTTCTATTGTTTTTAATTTCTGTATTTTCAAGTTCCGCTCTTCAACTTCTGTAATTTTTCTTTTTATGCAATACAATTAAATCTTCATTCATGTAATTTGTGTTCGCTTCAATCTTCTTATTTTATCCATTTTAATTTATACCAAAACTCTTCTTTGATTAATTAAATAAATATTTTTTGAATTTAAATACCTGTCTTTTAGTTAATTTCAATAAAAAAAAGCATTCTCCGGTAGACTAGAGAACCCATCAACATCCTCAAAATAATGTTTTTCTTCTATCATTCAAAAATCGATTTTGAATCCGAATGAACGTTCTAATTTTTATGCAACTCCAATCGTCTCCCTGTGGATCGACCTCTTACAACCGCTATTCTTCGAGTAGAACAGGTAAGAGTAGAATTTAAATTAAACTTTTGTTCGTCGGCTCTAACAACGATCTGTCTAGCATATTTTTAGTTAAACAGAAATCGGACGAACAACTTCCTATCATCGACATCAGTCATGAAGTCGGAATCTGTGTACCCTTCTACCTTTAACTCCGATGATCCTCCAAAGACCAAGAATAAATCTTTAGTTCTTCTCAAGTACTTAAGAATATTCTTCACAGCTGTCCAGTGTTCTTCACCTGGATTCGACTGATATCTGCTTGTGACACTCACAGCAAGGGCTATATCAGGTCGTGTACATAGCATGGCATACATGAGGCTCCCTATTGCCGATGCATAGGGGATCTTGCTCATGCGTTGAATCTCTTCAGATGTGTTGGGGCACATCTTGTTGGAGAGATAAATTTCATGCCTAAGGGGTAAGAGACCCCTTTTGGAGTTTTCCATGCTGTACCTTTTCAGCACTTCCTCTATATACATTTTCTGTGATAGGCCAAGCATCCTTTTGGATCTATCTCTATAGACCTTTTTTCCCAAAATATAGGATGCTTCCCCAAGGTCTTTCATGGAGAACTCTTTTGACAACCAGACCTTGATCGAGGTTAGCATGGAAATATCATTCCCTATTAGGAGGATGTCGTCCACGTACAGTACGAGAAACACGACAGCACTCCCACTAACCTTTTTGTAAACACACGGTTCCTCTTCATTTTTAATGAAATCAAACATTTTGATTGTATCATCGAAACAAGTGTTCCAACTCCGAGATGCTTGCTTTAGTCCATAGATGGACCTTTGCAGTTTGCAGACCTTGTGATCTCCATCACTGGAAGTGAAACCTAAAGGCTGTTCCATATAGATATCTTCATCAAGATATCCATTCAGGAAAGCAGTTTTCACATCCATCTACCAGATTTCATAATCATGAAATGCTGCAATGGCAAGCAATGTTCGGATGGATTTTAGCATGGCTACAAGTGAAAAGGTTTCCTGATAGTCAATGCCTTCGCGCTGACTATACCCTTTTGCCACCAGCCTTGCCTTATAGGTCTCTACCTTTCCATCCGAACCTATCTTTCTTTTGTAGATCCATTTGCATCCAATAGGTACAATACCTTCTGGTGGATCCACTAAAGTCCAGACTTGGTTGGAATGCATGGAGTCTAACTCTGACTTCATAGCTTCCAGCCATTTCTCGGAATCGATATCAGATATTGCCTCGTCGTAGGTTTTGGGATCCTGTATGTGATCCCTATCTCCCATAAGGAACATTTCCTTAGTATCCTCTTGTAGCATACCTAAGTATCTATCGGGAGGATGGGAGACCCTACTAGATCTGCGAGGTGGTTGAGGGACATCGTGTACTGGCTCTGTATTAATAGGTTCGATAGGATCCATGACTCGTTGCTTTTCAGAGACTTTCTCTTCAAGGTCAATTTTCCTCCCACTGCCTCTATCAAGGATAAACTGGTTTTCCAAGAAGATGGCATGACGGCTCACAAACACATTGTGATCCTCTGAGACGTAAAAATTGTATCCTAATGACTCTTTAGGATATCCTATAAAACGAGCACTTATGGTCCTAGCCTCTAGTTTGTCCGCCTGTAGTCTTTTAACGTGGGCCGGACATCCCCAAATCTTGAGATGACCAAGACTTGCTTTCTTACCTGTTGGGAACCCGCCCATGCCGCTGATATTTCAAAACAAAAATCAGATGGCAGCGGAAAGGGGGCATGTGCGGGATCGACGTTCATCGCATGAACGTTGTTTCGAGACCTTTCGTAATTAGGTAAGAATTAAAACTTTTAAAACTATTAGGAAGATCAAATCTTCACCTTGCGCGGGTAGATGATCACCGCAAATCTGAATTCGTGGTTTTGGAAGAGGGTTCGCTTGAAGCCGTTCAAACGTCCGGCCTCTACGGGTATCCACACGAAGCAGGATCCGATCCAAGCTCTCTATCTCACCGGGGTGCTAGCTCCCTTGCAGAGATAGCTTTTGATGGCTGATCTCCTCTCTTTCAATCAACCCTTGATTGTGCTTGAGAGGAGGAAGAGGAAGAAGGAACTCAAGGAAGAAGAACACAACTTCTGCAGCCTTCTTTCTTTTCCTTGCGTTGGAAGAAGGTTTGGAGGAAGAGGATGACGCCAACGCTTGGACTTTGCTCTCCCTTTGCTTGCGGCTGAACCAAGAGAGGAGAGGGGCTGGTGGCGGCAGCAAGAGGAGGAAGAGAGCTCACACCTAGGGCGCCGGCCCTAGGTCCCTTTTTATAAGCATCAAGGGCTCCTACAAGTTAGGAGCCCTTGACAGCCTTCCTTCTTTGGAGCGCCGGCCACCTTCTCTCTTCTTGTCGCCCTAAGCAATTGGAGAGGGGCTGATGCCCCTCTTAGTTGGTTAACCTAATCCTCTTCCAAAGAGGATTAGGTGCCTCTCTCATGGTTTCATCCTAATCTAATTAGAATTAGCCAATTTTGGGTTCAACTATGCTAGTCCTAATCCAATTAGGACTTGGATGAATCATGACTCAATTGAACTCTTCAATCCTAATCCAATTAGAAGTCATGTTGATTCATTAGATTATTAATTAATTAGGACTTAAGGAATCCTAATCCAATTAGGATTTGTTTAATTTTAGTCCTAATCCAATTAGGACTCCATTTGAATCCGAAGTCCTAATCCAATTAGGATTTCTAGGAATCCTACTCCAAGTAGGAATCCAATTCAAAATTCCTAATCTCATTAGGATTGTAGGAATCCTATTCCAAATAGGAATCCCAGTCCTACTCCAACTAGGATTCCTAGTCCTAATCCAATTAGGACTCTAGGAATCCTACCCGAAGTAGGATTTGTGTTTAAGTCCAATTAATTAATTTCCTTTGTTCCTTCTTCAACTTCTTATCAATCAAATTGATTTCTTGTGATTCCTAATCACAATTTCAACCATCGGATCGGTCAATACTTCTAGTGTGTGTGACCCCATAGGTTCTATTCTGACTGGTAGTGAGATATATTGTGATCTCTATCTCAATATCATTGAAAACTCCTTTCAATGGGTTGGAACGATTCCAACTCAACTCATTAGGGTTTATCGATCATCAAGATAATCCCTATGAGTCCCACCATCCACCAGTGACACCTAGCAGCATGTAGTGGCTACCCAGCAGAATGGAATGATGAACCTCTAGGTGCAGTTAACATGTGATACAGTCCTACTATCGTGGATCCCTACAGAACGGAGGTCATGGACAACTCGTCAAACCCCATCGTCTGTCATATGTCAAGATTTATTCGACTTGAGTTCGCTAATGGAAAACTCTTTTTCCACTTTATATTACTGCCCTGGCCAAGGTCTTAGAACTCAGTCTAACAAATCACATAGGATCACTCCTCTTCTATCAAGGTCGATAGATTCCTTATAGGTGCATACCCTACTCCTACAGTGAACTTACTGCAGCCAATCTACACTGCATGGACCCATATGGCTAGAGACCATGTATGTGTGCAGTCAAACTACAATAACCTCACTGTGAGTAGCCGAAGCACCGCAGGTCAAAGGACCAGTCACACTACTACAACATCAAGCAAGTCACTGACGAGTGGATAGACATCCAAGTGACTTCTTGTCTTGGTCACGCTCAGTACCCTTGTTCTCTAACAAGCACCTGCACTATCACTTCAGTGTCCCTACACTGTGGACTCAAGTCTCGTCCATCCAGAAGGAAAGTGATCTGTGCACTGATCGGATCGATCACCGTCCTCGTGATGATCCATTGATCAGGAGCATTTAGAAATTAATCACCAATGATACATGCCTTAAATTCTCAACTCTTGAGAATATGTATCATCATCTTATTAATTCCTTGGACGATTCATAGACACATAAATAATATGAATGAAAAGATGCCTTTTATTTATTCAATAATAAATAGTCAAGTACAAAATTATGTCCCTAGAATCAACAATGTGTCAGCCAAATTGGCTTCTAGGGCATACATCTAACAATCTCCCACTTGCACTAAAGCCAATTGGTCATATATCTTAGGCCCATCTTCTCAAGGTGGGCTTCAGTCTTTTGCTGACTCAGCTGCTTAGTGAACGGGTCTGCCACGTTATCCGCGGAGTCTACTCTCTGCACCTCTACATATTTCTTCTCCACATAGTCGCGTATGAGGTGAAAGCGCCGCTCTATATGCTTAGACTTCTGATGAGACCTTGGCTCCTTAGCAAGGGCTATGGCGCCATTATTATCGCAGTAGAGTGTTATGGCATCTGATGTCATCACATCCAACTCTGCAATGAATTTCTTGAACCAGAAGCCTTCCTTAGCAGCTTCAGAGGCGGCGATGTATTCAGCTTCCATAGTAGAATCAGCAATGATCGGTTGTTTAGAACTCTTCCAATTCACCGCACCACCATTGCACAAGAACACGTATCCAGATGTTGACTTCCTGTCATCGACATCAGTCATGAAGTCTGAATCTGTGTACCCTTCTACCTTTAACTCTGATGATCCTCCAAAAACCAAGAATAAATCTTTAGTTCTTCTCAAGTACTTAAGAATATTCTTCACAGCTGTCCAGTGTTCTTCACCTGGATTCGACTGATATCTGCTTGTGACACTCACAGCAAGAGCTATATCAGGTCGTGTACATAGCATGGCATACATGAGGCTTCCTATTGCCGATGCATAAGGAGTCTTGCTCATGCGTTGAATCTCTTCAGATGTGTTGGGGCACATCTTCTTGGAGAGATGAATTCCATGCCTTAGGGGTAAGAGACCCCTCTTGGAGTTTTCCATGCTGAACCTCTTCAGCACCTCCTCTATGTACATCTTCTGTGAAAGGCCAAGCATCCTTTTAGATCTATCTCTATAGACCTTTATTCCCAAAATATAGGATGCTTCCCCAAGGTCTTTCATGGAGAATTCTTTTGACAACCAGACCTTGACCGAGGTTAGCATGGGAATATCATTCCCAATCAGGAGAATGTCATCTACGTACAGTACGAGAAAAGCGACAGCACTCCCACTAACCTTTTTATAAACACATGGTTCCTCCTCGTTTTTGATGAAATCAAACGTTTTGATTGTATCATCGAAACGAGTGTTCCAACTCCGAGATGCTTGCTTTAGTCCATAGATGGACCTTTGCAGCTTGCAGACCTTGTGATCTCTATCACTGGAAGTGAAACCCAAAGGCTGTTCCATATAGATATCTTCATCAAGATATCCATTCAGGAAAGCAGTTTTCACATCCATCTGCCAGATTTCATAGTCATGAAATGCTGCAATGGCAAGCAATGTCCGGATGGATTTTAGCATGGCTACAGGTGAAAAGGTCTCCTGATAGTCAATACCTTCGCACTGACTATACCCTTTCGCCACAAGCCTTGCCTTATAGGTCTCTACCTCTCCATCCGAACCTATCTTCCTTTTGTAGATCCATTTGCATCCAATAGGTACAATACCTTCTGGTGGATCTACTAAGGTCCAGACTTGGTTGGAATGCATGGAGTCTATCTCTGACTTCATAGCTTCCAGCCATTTTTCGGAATCGATATTAGATATCGCCTCGTTGTAGGTTTTGGGATCCTGTATGTGATCCCTATCTCCCACTAGGAACATTTCCTCAGTATCCTCTTCAAGTATACCTAAGTATCTATCGGGAGGATGGGAGACCCTACTAGATCTACGAGGTGGTTGAGGGACATCGTGTACTGGCTCTGTATGAATGGGTTCTATAGGATCCATGACTCGTTGCTTTTCAGAGACTTTCTCTTCAAGCTCAATTTTCCTCCCACTGCCTCTATCAAGGATAAACTGATTTTCCAAGAAGATGGCATGACGGCTCACAAACACATTGTGATCCTCTGAGACGTAAAAATTGTATCCTAATGACTCTTTAGGATATCCTATAAAACGAGCACTTATGGTCCTAGCCTCTAACTTGTCCGCCTGTAGTCGCTTGACGTGGGCCGGACACCCCCAAATCTTGAGATGACCCAGACTTGGTTTCTTACCATGCCATATCTCATACGGTGTGGTAGGAACGATTTAGAGGGAACTCTATTCAATAAATAAATCGCTGTGAGTAAGGCATCTCCCCAAAGGAACATAGGTAAATCAGTGAAGCTCATCATGGACCTGACCATATCCAATAGGGTCCGATTTCTCCTCTCTGACACCCCGTTGAGTTGAGGTGTACCCGGAGGTGTCCATTGTGAGACTATGCCGTTTTCTTTGAGATAGTCTCGGAATTCCCCACTAAGGTATTCTCCTCCCCGATCTGATCGAAGAGCCTTAAGAGGTTTTCCAGTTTGTTTTTCTACTTCATTCTTGAACTCTTTGAACTTTTCAAAGGATTCAGACTTGTGTCTCATAAGATACACATACCCATACCGTGAATAATCATCGGTAAAGGTAATGAAGTAAGAATAACGTCCCCTGGCTAGCACATCGAATGGGCCACATACATCTGTATGTACTAGGGTAAGTATTTCAGTGGTCCTCTCCCCATGTCCTACAAAGGGTAGTCTAGCCATCTTTCCTTGAAGACAGGACTCGCAAACTGGATATGACTCGGAAGTCAATGAACCTAAAAGCCCATCTTTATCCATTTTGTTCATTCTATCTTCTCCAATATGGCCAAGTCTGAGGTGCCACAAATATTTTTGGTTTATCTCATCTCTGGATCTTTTGGATCCTTTGGCACTCACATCTTGCTCGGTAACATTCACAGATACATCCATATGTAAATGGTAGAGACTGTCAATCATAAAACCACGTGCGACTATTTTATTTCTCAAATAAATAGAACAGCAGTCTTTGTCAAATGTAAAAACATGACCTTCCTGTGCTAGACATGAAACAGAAATCAAATTTCTGCTAGCAACAGGTACATAATAACAGTCTCTAAGTATTAAACTAAATCCAGACGGTAGTCGCAGATGGTAGGTGCCCACAGCCACAGCAGCAACTTTTGCCCCGTTGCCAACCCGAAGGGTTACCGCACCTTCCGCCAGCCTTCTACTTTCCTTTAGACCCTGCATGGTAGTGCACAAATGAGCACTAGAACCAGAATCTATAACCCAACTAGAAGTAGAAGAAACCGTTAGATTAGTTTCAATAATGAGCAAGTCTATACCTTCTGAAGGTGTGTCACCTTTCTTGTTCTTTAGGCTCTCGAGGTATGAAGGACAGTTTCTCTTCCAGTGGCCTTCGACATTGCAGTGGAAATATTTTCCTTTGTCGTTAGCCTTTTTCTTTTGAACTTCCTTCTTTTGCTTCTTGTCTTTCTTCTGCTTCTTTGCAGGCTTCTTTTTCTTCCAAGTAGACTTTCTCTTGGAACCAGAAGTCAACTCAGCAGCAAGGACATTGCCCCTTGAACCTTTCAAGGCTCCCTCAGCAGTTACCAACATGTTGATTAGTTCAATCTTAGTGCATTCAATCTTATTCATGTGGTAGTTTACTATAAACTGACCAAATGAATCAGAAAGTGACTGTAGGATCAAATCCACTTGCAATTCCTTGTGCATGTCCATACCGAGCTTCTCAAGCTCCTCTAGGTCCTTGATCATGGTCAGACCGTGATCATGGACAGACTGCCCTTCGCGCATCTTCGCTTTGAAAAGCCTCTTGGACACTTCAAAACGAGCTGTGCGACTCTGCTCACCATACAACTCTTGTAGGTGTGCCAGTATGTCCCTAGCAGTCTTTATATTTTCATGCTGGCATTGGAGTTCATTAGACATAGATGCCATCATATAGCATTTTACTCTAATGTCATCATCCAACCACTTTTTATGCATCTCACGCTGAACATCAGTGGGACGTGCTGGTAATGTGGGGATATCTGAATCGAGTATATAGCCTATCTTCTCACAGTCCAAAACTATTTTGAGATTTCTAAGCCAGTCCTTGTAATTGGTTCCAGTCAGTCGGTTGGTCTCAAGAATACGGGTCAAAGGGTTTGAAGCCGACATTGTATCTGCAGAGAGTAAAGATTCTAGTTAGACTCTTGTACTTGATCCTAATCTGTCCTAAGGTCTTTTAGAACAAATGTAACTCCCACTATTTTCTCGAATTCCTCACACTCCCCTGGTAGGAAAACGGAAATCCCACACGACTAGGGTTTCTAGTGGGTATTGCGGTCCCACCAATTCACATGCCACCTCACCTAACAGTTATTGGTGACACATAGATGGATGAGTGTACAACTCTTGTACAATGCTTCTCAAGCATGTTGCAGTGCAACTTGGTCTCTAAGCCATGAAGACCTCACCTAACAGTTATTGGTCCCATTTCTTAGTTAAGTCAGACCCACCGTATAACCGTAGGAATAAAGTCGTCATTGGGTCCTCACCTAACAGTTATTGGTGCCCAACCCCACCTTTACCCTACAACATCTCATGTCTATAGAGAGGTCCAGCCCCCCAATGCAACTTGACCACTGTATCCAGCCGAGACAAGTCAACATCAGAAAGGCCTTAGCAGCTCTACTACAGTGGAAGACCTATTGACTTAATATTGGTTAATCAGGTCTTAGTGTTTGCAACTTGAGCCTTTCATAAGAGGTAATCGAACAATTGGCCAGGTAAGCAGGTGGGAGGCTCCCCTTACTCAGAGAGTAAGGTCCTAATTAAGTAACCACCTTTCATGCTTTCCTAGACACCAATTAGATCAATTAATCTAATATGACTTGCTCATGTCGGTTCACTCTCGACTTGATTGAGGAGGTTTTGATTTAGGTCTCAATTGGGTTTGCTACATCACATGTAGACCTATCTACCCGACTCTCATTCACATCACATGCAAACGGCGCATTGCAGGCAGTTATAATCGCGGCAATAATTAAAGCTAAACTTTAACTAGGTGAT
This sequence comes from Phoenix dactylifera, assembly GCF_051530095.1. Classification (NCBI taxonomy): domain Eukaryota; kingdom Viridiplantae; phylum Streptophyta; class Magnoliopsida; order Arecales; family Arecaceae; genus Phoenix; species Phoenix dactylifera. The sequence goes on along the minus strand of NC_143194.1, from coordinate 14,329,218 downwards.
GATCATGGATTCTAATTAGGTCGTATTACAAGCACATGCACATCAATCGATCAAGTGGTCTTCAACTCTTGAATTGGATCCAAGCTTCCTTGATTCGATCCTTGATCAACTCTTGATCCCATCGCCATCAACCGCTTAGATCACCTTTCATCTCATGCCTTTGCTTCAACTTGATCGTTGATGTACATCACATCACAGAAATACAACCAGATGTAAAATAAAAATAAAAATAATTTACATATCCTTTTAGGAGGCATGCAGGCCTCTCAAAACATCAAACAAGATGCATGCAAGCATCTGAAAAATTACATGACATCGCAGATCACATCGCAGGTCATTACATTTGATACCAAAAGGGTTTGAATCCTATGATCATCACCGTATGCAACAATTATAATTTTCAGATCTGAAAACTAACTGATTATATCATGACATAGGTCGCTGATCATGCTAATCATGATTCTAAACTTTGTAATCCCATTAACAATGCAATTAGAATCATCTTTTTATCACATAAAAATCAGCATGCAAAAAATCAGCACCCCTGAAAAATCTGCATGCAGAATTTTTCCAGCATGCATGATCATTCAATTTTCAGATCTAATAAGCCTTTAGATATTTAATTCTTACCTTAATCTACGAAGCCTAGGCTCTGATACCACTGTTGGGAACCCGCCCATGCCGCTGATATTTCAAAACAAAAATCAGATGGCAGCGGAAAGGGGGCATGTGCGGGATCGACGTTCATCGCATGAACGTTGTTTCGAGACCTTTCGTAATTAGGTAAGAATTAAAACTTTTAAAACTATTAGGAAGATCAAATCTTCACCTTGCGCGGGTAGATGATCACCGCAAATCTGAATTCGTGGTTTTGGAAGAGGGTTCGCTTGAAGCCGTTCAAACGTCCGGCCTCTACGGGTATCCACACGAAGCAGGATCCGATCCAAGCTCTCTATCTCACCGGGGTGCTAGCTCCCTTGCAGAGATAGCTTTTGATGGCTGATCTCCTCTCTTTCAATCAACCCTTGATTGTGCTTGAGAGGAGGAAGAGGAAGAAGGAACTCAAGGAAGAAGAACACAACTTCTGCAGCCTTCTTTCTTTTCCTTGCGTTGGAAGAAGGTTTGGAGGAAGAGGATGACGCCAACGCTTGGACTTTGCTCTCCCTTTGCTTGCGGCTGAACCAAGAGAGGAGAGGGGCTGGTGGCGGCAGCAAGAGGAGGAAGAGAGCTCACACCTAGGGCGCCGGCCCTAGGTCCCTTTTTATAAGCATCAAGGGCTCCTACAAGTTAGGAGCCCTTGACAGCCTTCCTTCTTTGGAGCGCCGGCCACCTTCTCTCTTCTTGTCGCCCTAAGCAATTGGAGAGGGGCTGATGCCCCTCTTAGTTGGTTAACCTAATCCTCTTCCAAAGAGGATTAGGTGCCTCTCTCATGGTTTCATCCTAATCTAATTAGAATTAGCCAATTTTGGGTTCAACTATGCTAGTCCTAATCCAATTAGGACTTGGATGAATCATGACTCAATTGAACTCTTCAATCCTAATCCAATTAGAAGTCATGTTGATTCATTAGATTATTAATTAATTAGGACTTAAGGAATCCTAATCCAATTAGGATTTGTTTAATTTTAGTCCTAATCCAATTAGGACTCCATTTGAATCCGAAGTCCTAATCCAATTAGGATTTCTAGGAATCCTACTCCAAGTAGGAATCCAATTCAAAATTCCTAATCTCATTAGGATTGTAGGAATCCTATTCCAAATAGGAATCCCAGTCCTACTCCAACTAGGATTCCTAGTCCTAATCCAATTAGGACTCTAGGAATCCTACCCGAAGTAGGATTTGTGTTTAAGTCCAATTAATTAATTTCCTTTGTTCCTTCTTCAACTTCTTATCAATCAAATTGATTTCTTGTGATTCCTAATCACAATTTCAACCATCGGATCGGTCAATACTTCTAGTGTGTGTGACCCCATAGGTTCTATTCTGACTGGTAGTGAGATATATTGTGATCTCTATCTCAATATCATTGAAAACTCCTTTCAATGGGTTGGAACGATTCCAACTCAACTCATTAGGGTTTATCGATCATCAAGATAATCCCTATGAGTCCCACCATCCACCAGTGACACCTAGCAGCATGTAGTGGCTACCCAGCAGAATGGAATGATGAACCTCTAGGTGCAGTTAACATGTGATACAGTCCTACTATCGTGGATCCCTACAGAACGGAGGTCATGGACAACTCGTCAAACCCCATCGTCTGTCATATGTCAAGATTTATTCGACTTGAGTTCGCTAATGGAAAACTCTTTTTCCACTTTATATTACTGCCCTGGCCAAGGTCTTAGAACTCAGTCTAACAAATCACATAGGATCACTCCTCTTCTATCAAGGTCGATAGATTCCTTATAGGTGCATACCCTACTCCTACAGTGAACTTACTGCAGCCAATCTACACTGCATGGACCCATATGGCTAGAGACCATGTATGTGTGCAGTCAAACTACAATAACCTCACTGTGAGTAGCCGAAGCACCGCAGGTCAAAGGACCAGTCACACTACTACAACATCAAGCAAGTCACTGACGAGTGGATAGACATCCAAGTGACTTCTTGTCTTGGTCACGCTCAGTACCCTTGTTCTCTAACAAGCACCTGCACTATCACTTCAGTGTCCCTACACTGTGGACTCAAGTCTCGTCCATCCAGAAGGAAAGTGATCTGTGCACTGATCGGATCGATCACCGTCCTCGTGATGATCCATTGATCAGGAGCATTTAGAAATTAATCACCAATGATACATGCCTTAAATTCTCAACTCTTGAGAATATGTATCATCATCTTATTAATTCCTTGGACGATTCATAGACACATAAATAATATGAATGAAAAGATGCCTTTTATTTATTCAATAATAAATAGTCAAGTACAAAATTATGTCCCTAGAATCAACAATGTGTCAGCCAAATTGGCTTCTAGGGCATACATCTAACAATCTCCCACTTGCACTAAAGCCAATTGGTCATATATCTTAGGCCCATCTTCTCAAGGTGGGCTTCAGTCTTTTGCTGACTCAGCTGCTTAGTGAACGGGTCTGCCACGTTATCCGCGGAGTCTACTCTCTGCACCTCTACATATTTCTTCTCCACATAGTCGCGTATGAGGTGAAAGCGCCGCTCTATATGCTTAGACTTCTGATGAGACCTTGGCTCCTTAGCAAGGGCTATGGCGCCATTATTATCGCAGTAGAGTGTTATGGCATCTGATGTCATCACATCCAACTCTGCAATGAATTTCTTGAACCAGAAGCCTTCCTTAGCAGCTTCAGAGGCGGCGATGTATTCAGCTTCCATAGTAGAATCAGCAATGATCGGTTGTTTAGAACTCTTCCAATTCACCGCACCACCATTGCACAAGAACACGTATCCAGATGTTGACTTCCTGTCATCGACATCAGTCATGAAGTCTGAATCTGTGTACCCTTCTACCTTTAACTCTGATGATCCTCCAAAAACCAAGAATAAATCTTTAGTTCTTCTCAAGTACTTAAGAATATTCTTCACAGCTGTCCAGTGTTCTTCACCTGGATTCGACTGATATCTGCTTGTGACACTCACAGCAAGAGCTATATCAGGTCGTGTACATAGCATGGCATACATGAGGCTTCCTATTGCCGATGCATAAGGAGTCTTGCTCATGCGTTGAATCTCTTCAGATGTGTTGGGGCACATCTTCTTGGAGAGATGAATTCCATGCCTTAGGGGTAAGAGACCCCTCTTGGAGTTTTCCATGCTGAACCTCTTCAGCACCTCCTCTATGTACATCTTCTGTGAAAGGCCAAGCATCCTTTTAGATCTATCTCTATAGACCTTTATTCCCAAAATATAGGATGCTTCCCCAAGGTCTTTCATGGAGAATTCTTTTGACAACCAGACCTTGACCGAGGTTAGCATGGGAATATCATTCCCAATCAGGAGAATGTCATCTACGTACAGTACGAGAAAAGCGACAGCACTCCCACTAACCTTTTTATAAACACATGGTTCCTCCTCGTTTTTGATGAAATCAAACGTTTTGATTGTATCATCGAAACGAGTGTTCCAACTCCGAGATGCTTGCTTTAGTCCATAGATGGACCTTTGCAGCTTGCAGACCTTGTGATCTCTATCACTGGAAGTGAAACCCAAAGGCTGTTCCATATAGATATCTTCATCAAGATATCCATTCAGGAAAGCAGTTTTCACATCCATCTGCCAGATTTCATAGTCATGAAATGCTGCAATGGCAAGCAATGTCCGGATGGATTTTAGCATGGCTACAGGTGAAAAGGTCTCCTGATAGTCAATACCTTCGCACTGACTATACCCTTTCGCCACAAGCCTTGCCTTATAGGTCTCTACCTCTCCATCCGAACCTATCTTCCTTTTGTAGATCCATTTGCATCCAATAGGTACAATACCTTCTGGTGGATCTACTAAGGTCCAGACTTGGTTGGAATGCATGGAGTCTATCTCTGACTTCATAGCTTCCAGCCATTTTTCGGAATCGATATTAGATATCGCCTCGTTGTAGGTTTTGGGATCCTGTATGTGATCCCTATCTCCCACTAGGAACATTTCCTCAGTATCCTCTTCAAGTATACCTAAGTATCTATCGGGAGGATGGGAGACCCTACTAGATCTACGAGGTGGTTGAGGGACATCGTGTACTGGCTCTGTATGAATGGGTTCTATAGGATCCATGACTCGTTGCTTTTCAGAGACTTTCTCTTCAAGCTCAATTTTCCTCCCACTGCCTCTATCAAGGATAAACTGATTTTCCAAGAAGATGGCATGACGGCTCACAAACACATTGTGATCCTCTGAGACGTAAAAATTGTATCCTAATGACTCTTTAGGATATCCTATAAAACGAGCACTTATGGTCCTAGCCTCTAACTTGTCCGCCTGTAGTCGCTTGACGTGGGCCGGACACCCCCAAATCTTGAGATGACCCAGACTTGGTTTCTTACCATGCCATATCTCATACGGTGTGGTAGGAACGATTTAGAGGGAACTCTATTCAATAAATAAATCGCTGTGAGTAAGGCATCTCCCCAAAGGAACATAGGTAAATCAGTGAAGCTCATCATGGACCTGACCATATCCAATAGGGTCCGATTTCTCCTCTCTGACACCCCGTTGAGTTGAGGTGTACCCGGAGGTGTCCATTGTGAGACTATGCCGTTTTCTTTGAGATAGTCTCGGAATTCCCCACTAAGGTATTCTCCTCCCCGATCTGATCGAAGAGCCTTAAGAGGTTTTCCAGTTTGTTTTTCTACTTCATTCTTGAACTCTTTGAACTTTTCAAAGGATTCAGACTTGTGTCTCATAAGATACACATACCCATACCGTGAATAATCATCGGTAAAGGTAATGAAGTAAGAATAACGTCCCCTGGCTAGCACATCGAATGGGCCACATACATCTGTATGTACTAGGGTAAGTATTTCAGTGGTCCTCTCCCCATGTCCTACAAAGGGTAGTCTAGCCATCTTTCCTTGAAGACAGGACTCGCAAACTGGATATGACTCGGAAGTCAATGAACCTAAAAGCCCATCTTTATCCATTTTGTTCATTCTATCTTCTCCAATATGGCCAAGTCTGAGGTGCCACAAATATTTTTGGTTTATCTCATCTCTGGATCTTTTGGATCCTTTGGCACTCACATCTTGCTCGGTAACATTCACAGATACATCCATATGTAAATGGTAGAGACTGTCAATCATAAAACCACGTGCGACTATTTTATTTCTCAAATAAATAGAACAGCAGTCTTTGTCAAATGTAAAAACATGACCTTCCTGTGCTAGACATGAAACAGAAATCAAATTTCTGCTAGCAACAGGTACATAATAACAGTCTCTAAGTATTAAACTAAATCCAGACGGTAGTCGCAGATGGTAGGTGCCCACAGCCACAGCAGCAACTTTTGCCCCGTTGCCAACCCGAAGGGTTACCGCACCTTCCGCCAGCCTTCTACTTTCCTTTAGACCCTGCATGGTAGTGCACAAATGAGCACTAGAACCAGAATCTATAACCCAACTAGAAGTAGAAGAAACCGTTAGATTAGTTTCAATAATGAGCAAGTCTATACCTTCTGAAGGTGTGTCACCTTTCTTGTTCTTTAGGCTCTCGAGGTATGAAGGACAGTTTCTCTTCCAGTGGCCTTCGACATTGCAGTGGAAATATTTTCCTTTGTCGTTAGCCTTTTTCTTTTGAACTTCCTTCTTTTGCTTCTTGTCTTTCTTCTGCTTCTTTGCAGGCTTCTTTTTCTTCCAAGTAGACTTTCTCTTGGAACCAGAAGTCAACTCAGCAGCAAGGACATTGCCCCTTGAACCTTTCAAGGCTCCCTCAGCAGTTACCAACATGTTGATTAGTTCAATCTTAGTGCATTCAATCTTATTCATGTGGTAGTTTACTATAAACTGACCAAATGAATCAGAAAGTGACTGTAGGATCAAATCCACTTGCAATTCCTTGTGCATGTCCATACCGAGCTTCTCAAGCTCCTCTAGGTCCTTGATCATGGTCAGACCGTGATCATGGACAGACTGCCCTTCGCGCATCTTCGCTTTGAAAAGCCTCTTGGACACTTCAAAACGAGCTGTGCGACTCTGCTCACCATACAACTCTTGTAGGTGTGCCAGTATGTCCCTAGCAGTCTTTATATTTTCATGCTGGCATTGGAGTTCATTAGACATAGATGCCATCATATAGCATTTTACTCTAATGTCATCATCCAACCACTTTTTATGCATCTCACGCTGAACATCAGTGGGACGTGCTGGTAATGTGGGGATATCTGAATCGAGTATATAGCCTATCTTCTCACAGTCCAAAACTATTTTGAGATTTCTAAGCCAGTCCTTGTAATTGGTTCCAGTCAGTCGGTTGGTCTCAAGAATACGGGTCAAAGGGTTTGAAGCCGACATTGTATCTGCAGAGAGTAAAGATTCTAGTTAGACTCTTGTACTTGATCCTAATCTGTCCTAAGGTCTTTTAGAACAAATGTAACTCCCACTATTTTCTCGAATTCCTCACACTCCCCTGGTAGGAAAACGGAAATCCCACACGACTAGGGTTTCTAGTGGGTATTGCGGTCCCACCAATTCACATGCCACCTCACCTAACAGTTATTGGTGACACATAGATGGATGAGTGTACAACTCTTGTACAATGCTTCTCAAGCATGTTGCAGTGCAACTTGGTCTCTAAGCCATGAAGACCTCACCTAACAGTTATTGGTCCCATTTCTTAGTTAAGTCAGACCCACCGTATAACCGTAGGAATAAAGTCGTCATTGGGTCCTCACCTAACAGTTATTGGTGCCCAACCCCACCTTTACCCTACAACATCTCATGTCTATAGAGAGGTCCAGCCCCCCAATGCAACTTGACCACTGTATCCAGCCGAGACAAGTCAACATCAGAAAGGCCTTAGCAGCTCTACTACAGTGGAAGACCTATTGACTTAATATTGGTTAATCAGGTCTTAGTGTTTGCAACTTGAGCCTTTCATAAGAGGTAATCGAACAATTGGCCAGGTAAGCAGGTGGGAGGCTCCCCTTACTCAGAGAGTAAGGTCCTAATTAAGTAACCACCTTTCATGCTTTCCTAGACACCAATTAGATCAATTAATCTAATATGACTTGCTCATGTCGGTTCACTCTCGACTTGATTGAGGAGGTTTTGATTTAGGTCTCAATTGGGTTTGCTACATCACATGTAGACCTATCTACCCGACTCTCATTCACATCACATGCAAACGGCGCATTGCAGGCAGTTATAATCGCGGCAATAATTAAAGCTAAACTTTAACTAGGTGATGATCATGGATTCTAATTAGGTCGTATTACAAGCACATGCACATCAATCGATCAAGTGGTCTTCAACTCTTGAATTGGATCCAAGCTTCCTTGATTCGATCCTTGATCAACTCTTGATCCCATCGCCATCAACCGCTTAGATCACCTTTCATCTCATGCCTTTGCTTCAACTTGATCGTTGATGTACATCACATCACAGAAATACAACCAGATGTAAAATAAAAATAAAAATAATTTACATATCCTTTTAGGAGGCATGCAGGCCTCTCAAAACATCAAACAAGATGCATGCAAGCATCTGAAAAATTACATGACATCGCAGATCACATCGCAGGTCATTACATTTGATACCAAAAGGGTTTGAATCCTATGATCATCACCGTATGCAACAATTATAATTTTCAGATCTGAAAACTAACTGATTATATCATGACATAGGTCGCTGATCATGCTAATCATGATTCTAAACTTTGTAATCCCATTAACAATGCAATTAGAATCATCTTTTTATCACATAAAAATCAGCATGCAAAAAATCAGCACCCCTGAAAAATCTGCATGCAGAATTTTTCCAGCATGCATGATCATTCAATTTTCAGATCTAATAAGCCTTTAGATATTTAATTCTTACCTTAATCTACGAAGCCTAGGCTCTGATACCACTGTTGGGAACCCGCCCATGCCGCTGATATTTCAAAACAAAAATCAGATGGCAGCGGAAAGGGGGCATGTGCGGGATCGACGTTCATCGCATGAACGTTGTTTCGAGACCTTTCGTAATTAGGTAAGAATTAAAACTTTTAAAACTATTAGGAAGATCAAATCTTCACCTTGCGCGGGTAGATGATCACCGCAAATCTGAATTCGTGGTTTTGGAAGAGGGTTCGCTTGAAGCCGTTCAAACGTCCGGCCTCTACGGGTATCCACACGAAGCAGGATCCGATCCAAGCTCTCTATCTCACCGGGGTGCTAGCTCCCTTGCAGAGATAGCTTTTGATGGCTGATCTCCTCTCTTTCAATCAACCCTTGATTGTGCTTGAGAGGAGGAAGAGGAAGAAGGAACTCAAGGAAGAAGAACACAACTTCTGCAGCCTTCTTTCTTTTCCTTGCGTTGGAAGAAGGTTTGGAGGAAGAGGATGACGCCAACGCTTGGACTTTGCTCTCCCTTTGCTTGCGGCTGAACCAAGAGAGGAGAGGGGCTGGTGGCGGCAGCAAGAGGAGGAAGAGAGCTCACACCTAGGGCGCCGGCCCTAGGTCCCTTTTTATAAGCATCAAGGGCTCCTACAAGTTAGGAGCCCTTGACAGCCTTCCTTCTTTGGAGCGCCGGCCACCTTCTCTCTTCTTGTCGCCCTAAGCAATTGGAGAGGGGCTGATGCCCCTCTTAGTTGGTTAACCTAATCCTCTTCCAAAGAGGATTAGGTGCCTCTCTCATGGTTTCATCCTAATCTAATTAGAATTAGCCAATTTTGGGTTCAACTATGCTAGTCCTAATCCAATTAGGACTTGGATGAATCATGACTCAATTGAACTCTTCAATCCTAATCCAATTAGAAGTCATGTTGATTCATTAGATTATTAATTAATTAGGACTTAAGGAATCCTAATCCAATTAGGATTTGTTTAATTTTAGTCCTAATCCAATTAGGACTCCATTTGAATCCGAAGTCCTAATCCAATTAGGATTTCTAGGAATCCTACTCCAAGTAGGAATCCAATTCAAAATTCCTAATCTCATTAGGATTGTAGGAATCCTATTCCAAATAGGAATCCCAGTCCTACTCCAACTAGGATTCCTAGTCCTAATCCAATTAGGACTCTAGGAATCCTACCCGAAGTAGGATTTGTGTTTAAGTCCAATTAATTAATTTCCTTTGTTCCTTCTTCAACTTCTTATCAATCAAATTGATTTCTTGTGATTCCTAATCACAATTTCAACCATCGGATCGGTCAATACTTCTAGTGTGTGTGACCCCATAGGTTCTATTCTGACTGGTAGTGAGATATATTGTGATCTCTATCTCAATATCATTGAAAACTCCTTTCAATGGGTTGGAACGATTCCAACTCAACTCATTAGGGTTTATCGATCATCAAGATAATCCCTATGAGTCCCACCATCCACCAGTGACACCTAGCAGCATGTAGTGGCTACCCAGCAGAATGGAATGATGAACCTCTAGGTGCAGTTAACATGTGATACAGTCCTACTATCGTGGATCCCTACAGAACGGAGGTCATGGACAACTCGTCAAACCCCATCGTCTGTCATATGTCAAGATTTATTCGACTTGAGTTCGCTAATGGAAAACTCTTTTTCCACTTTATATTACTGCCCTGGCCAAGGTCTTAGAACTCAGTCTAACAAATCACATAGGATCACTCCTCTTCTATCAAGGTCGATAGATTCCTTATAGGTGCATACCCTACTCCTACAGTGAACTTACTGCAGCCAATCTACACTGCATGGACCCATATGGCTAGAGACCATGTATGTGTGCAGTCAAACTACAATAACCTCACTGTGAGTAGCCGAAGCACCGCAGGTCAAAGGACCAGTCACACTACTACAACATCAAGCAAGTCACTGACGAGTGGATAGACATCCAAGTGACTTCTTGTCTTGGTCACGCTCAGTACCCTTGTTCTCTAACAAGCACCTGCACTATCACTTCAGTGTCCCTACACTGTGGACTCAAGTCTCGTCCATCTAGAAGGAAAGTGATCTGTGCACTGATCGGATCGATCACCGTCCTCGTGATGATCCATTGATCAGGAGCATTTAGAAATTAATCACCAATGATACATGCCTTAAATTCTCAACTCTTGAGAATATGTATCATCATCTTATTAATTCCTTGGACGATTCATAGACACATAAATAATATGAATGAAAAGATGCCTTTTATTTATTCAATAATAAATAGTCAAGTACAAAATTATGTCCCTAGAATCAACAATGTGTCAGCCAAATTGGCTTCTAGGGCATACATCTAACATTACCATGCCATATCTCATACGGTGTGGTAGAAACGGATTTAGAGGGAACTCTATACAGTAGATAAATTGCGGTAAGTAAAGTATCTCCCCAAAGAAATATAGGTAAATCAGTGAAGCTCATCATGGACCGGACCATATCCAATAGAGTCTGATTTCTCCTCTCTGACACCCCGTTGAGTTGAGGTGTACCCGAAGGAGTCCATTGTGAGACTATGCCATTCTCTTTGAGATAGTCCCGGAATTTCCCACTAAGGTATTCTCCTCCTCGATCTGATCGAAGAGCCTTAAGGGGTTTTCCAGTTTATTTTTCTACTTTATTTCTGAACTCTTTGACTTTTCAAAAGATTCAGATTTGTGTCTCATAAGATACACATACCCATACCGTGAATAATCATCGATAAAGGTAATGAAGTATGAATAACGTCCCCTAGCTTGCACATCGAATGGGCCACACACATCTGTGTGTACCAGGGTAAGTATTTCAGTGGTCCTCTCCCCATGTCCTACAAAGGGCAATCTAGCCATTTTTCCTTGAAGACAGGACTCGCAAACTGGATATGACTCGGAAGTCAATGAGCCGAGAAGCCCATCTTTATCCATTTTGTTCATTCTATCTTCTCCAATATGGCCAAGTCTGAGGTGCCACAAATATTTTTGGTTTATCTCATCCCTGGATCTCTTGGATCCTTTGGCACTGACTTCTTGCTCAGACACATTTACAGATACATCCATATGCAAATAATAGAGACTGTCAATCATAAAACCACGTGCGACTATTTTATTTCTGAAATAAATAGAACAGCAGTCTTTGTCAAATGTAAAAACATGACCTTCCTGTGCTAGACATGAAACAAAAATCAAATTTCTGCTAGCAGCAGGTACATAATAGCGGTCTCTAAGTAATAAACTAAAACCAGACGGTAGTCGCAGAGGGTAGGTGCCCACAGCCACAGCAGCAACTTTTGCCCCGTTGCCAACCCGAAGGGTTACCGCACCTTCCGCCAGCCTTCTAATTTCCTTTAGATCCTGCATGGTAGTGCACAAATGAGCACTAGAACCAGAATCTATAACCCAACTAGAAGTAGAATAAACCGTTAGATTAGTTTCAATTACGAGCAAGTCTATACCTTCTGAAGGTGTTTCAGTCTTCTTGTTCTTCAGGCTCTTGAGGTATGAAGGACGGTTCCTCTTCCAGTGGCCGTCGACATTGCAGTGGAAACATTTTCCTTTGTCATTAGCCCTTTTCTTTTGAACTTCCTTCTTTGGCTTCTTGTCTTTCTTCTGCTTCTTCGCAGGCTTCTTTTTCTTCCAAGTAGATTTTCTCTTGGAACCGGAAGTCAGCTCAGCAGCAAGGACATTGCCCCTTGAACCTTTCAAGGCTCCCTCAGCAGTTACCAACTTTTTTAACAGTTTAGTCTTTGTGCATTCAATCTTATTCATGTGGTAGTTTACTATAAACTGTCCAAATGAATCAGGAAGGTATTGAAGGATCAGATCTACTTGCAATTCCTTATGCATGTTCATACCGAGCTTCTCAAGCTCCTCTAGGTCCTTGATCATAGTCAGACCGTGATCATGGACGGACTGCCCCTCGCGCATCTTTGCTTTGAAGAGCCTCTTGGATACTTCAAAACGAGCTGTGCGACTCTGCTCACCATACAACTCTTGCAGGTGTGCCAGTATGTCCCTAGCAGTCTTCATATTCTCATGCTGGCATTGTAGTTCATTGGACATGGATGCCATGATATAGCACTTGACCCTAATGTCATCGTCTGTCCACTTCTCATGCGTCGCACGCTGATCAGTGGTCGGACGTGCTAGTAATGTGGAAATATCATTGTCGAGCATATAGCCTATTTTCTTGCAACTCAGAACAATTTTGAGATTTCTAAGCCAGTCTCTGTAATTTGTACCGGTCAATCGGTTGGTCTCAAGAATACGAGTCAAAGGCTTTGAGGCTGACATTATGATCTGCAGAGAGTAAAGATTCTAGTTAGACTTTTGTACTTGATCCTAATCTGTTCTAGGATCTTTTAGAACAAATGTACCTCCCACTATTTTTACGAAATCCTCACACTCCCCTGGTAGAAAAAACAGAAAGCCTACACGACTAGGGTTTCTAGTGGGTACTGCGGTCCCACCGATTTACATGCCACCTCACCTAACAGTTATTGGTGACACATAAATAGATGAGTGTACAACTCTTGTACAATGCTTCTCAAGCATGTTGCAGTGCTACTTGGTCTCTAAGCCATGAAGACCTCACCTAACAGTTATTGGTCTCATTTCTTAGTTAAGTCAGACCCACCGTATAACCGTAGAAATAAAGTCATCATTGGGTCCTCACCTAACAGTTATTGGTGCCCAACCCCACCTTTACCCTACAACATCTCATGTCTATAGAGAGGTCCAGTCCCCCGATGCAACTTGCCCACTGTATCCAGCCGAGACAAATCAACATCAGAAAGACCTTAGCAGCTCTACTACAGTGGAAGACCTATTGACTTAATATTGGTTAATCAGGTCTTAGTGTTTGCAACTTGAGCTCTTCATAAGAGGTAATCGAACAATTGGCCAGGTAAGCAGGTGGGAGGCTTTCCTTACTCAGAGAGTAAGGTCCTAATTAAGTAACCACCTTTCATGCTTTCCTAGACACCAATTAGATCAATTAATCTAATATGACTCGCTCATGTTGGTTCACTCCTGACTTGATTGAGGAGGTTTTAGTTTAAGACTCATTGGGTTTGCTACATCACATGTAAACCTATCTACCCCGCTCTCATTTACATCACATGCAAACGACACATCGCAGGCAGTTATAATCGCAACATTAAGTAAAGCTAAACTTTAAATAGGTGATGATCATGGATTCTAATTAGGTCATATTACAAGCACATGCACGTCAATCGATCAACTGATCTTCAACTCTTGAATTGGCTCCAAGCCTCCTTGATTCGATCCCTGATCAGCTCTTGATCCAATCGCCATCAACCGCTCAGATCGCCGTTCATCCCATGTACTATCTTTGACTTGATCGTTGACGTACATCACATTACAGAAATACAACCAGATATATATAAAATAAAAATATATATTACATCCCTTTTTAGGAGGCATGCAGGCCCCTCAAAACATTAAATAAGATGCATGCAAGCATCTGAAAAATTACATGACATTACAGATTACATCGCAGGTCATTACATTTGATACCAAAAGGGTTTGAATCCTATGATCATCACCGTATGCAACAATTATAATTTTCAGATCTGAAATCTGATTGATTATTTTATGACATGGGTTGCTGATCATGCTAAACATGATTCTAAACTTTGTAATCTCATTAACAATGCAATTAGAATCATCAATTTATCACATAAAAATCAGCATGTAAAAATCAGCACCCTTGAAAAAATCTGCATGCAGAAAAATTTCAGCATGCATAATCTTTCAATTTTCAGATCTTATATGCCTGTTTAAAATTAATTCTAATCTTAAACTACAAAGCCTAGGCTCTAATACCACTGTTGGAAACTCGCCCAAGCCGCAGAAAATTTTAAAAAATTCAGATGCAGCGGAAGAGGCATGCGCGGGATCAACCGTTCATCGCATGAACGTTGTTTCAAGACCGTTCGTAGATAGATTAGAATTAAAAACTTTTAAAATAATTGGAAGATCAGATCTTCACCTTGTGCGGGTAGATGATCACCGCAAACTGGAGTTCGTGGTTTTAGGATGAAGGTTCGCTTGAAGCCGTTCAAGTGTCCGGCCTCTACAGGTGTCCACATGAAGCAAAAACCGATCTTGGTTTCTTTGTCTCCCCGGGGTGCTAGCTCTCTTGCAGAGACAACTTTAATGGCTGATCTCCTTCCTTTGAATCAACCCTTGATTATGCTTGGGAGGAGGAAGAAGAAATAGGGATCTTGAAGAAGAACCAAAGCCCGACTGCAGCCCTTTTGCTTTCCTTGCGTTGGAAGAAGAAAGCAAGGAGGGAGGAGGGCCGCCAATCAGCTTCTCTTTTCTTCCTTTCTTGCAGCTGAAGACCAAGGGGAGGAAGGGGGCCACGGCACAAGGGAGAAGAGGGCTTGAATGCCCTAGTGTGCCGCCCCTTACCCCTTTTTAAAGGGAGTGGAGCTCCTAACTTTTAGGAGCTCCATGACAACCTTCCAAGAGGGGCGCCGGCCCCTCTTGTTGTGCCGCACAAAGCAAAGAAAAAGAGGAGGGGCGTGCGCCCCTCCCTCTTGGCTAACCCTAGTCCTCCTCTAAGGAGGATTAGGTGGTCTTCTTATGGCTAAGTCCTAATCTAATTAGGCTTAGTCCAAGGTTTAACCAAATTGGATCTAATCTAGGTAAGTCCTAATCCAATTAGAACTCAAATCAATTATGACTCAATTGAACTCTTCAATCCTAATCCAATTAGGAGTCTTGTTAATTCATTAGATTAATAATTAATTAGGACTTAAGAAACCCTAATCCAATTAGGATTTATTTAATTTTAGTCCTAATCCAATTAGGACTTTAATTTGAATTCGAAGTCCTAATCCAATTAGGATTTCTAGGAATCCTATTCTAGGTAGGAATCCAAAATAAATTCAAAATCCTAATCTAATTAGGATTGTGGAAATCCTACTTCAAGTAGGAATCCCAGTCCTACTCCAAGTAAGACTCCCAATTCTAATCTAATTAGGACTCTAGGAATCCTACTCCAAGTAGGATTCGTGTTTAAGTCCAATTAATTAATTTCCATTGTTCCATCTTCAACTGATCATCAATCAAATTGATTATTCGGGATTCACAATCACATTTCAACTATCGGATCGGTCAATACTTCTAGTGTGTGTGACCCCATAGGTTCTATTCTGACTGGTAGTGAGATATATTGCGATCTTTATCTCAATATCATTGAAAACTCCTTTCAATGGGTTGGAACGATTCCAACTCAACTCATTAGGGTTTATCGATCATCGAGATATTTCCTGTGAGTCTCACCATCTACCAGTGACACCTAGCAGCATATAGTGGCTACCCAGCAGAATAGAATGATGAACCTCTAGGTGCAGTTAACGTGTGATATAGTCCTACTATCGTGGATCCCTACAGGACGGAGGTCATGGACAACTCGTCAAACCCCATCATCTGTCGTATGTGAAGATTTATTCGACTTAAGTTCGAGAGTGGAAAACTCTTTTTCCACTGTGCATACTGCCCCGGCCGAGGTCTTACGAACTCAGTCTTATAAATCACATAGGATCTCTCCTTATCTATCAAGATCGATAGATTCCTTATAGGATACCCTACTCCTACAGTGAACCTACTGCAGCCAATCTACACTGCATGGACCCATATGGCTAGAGACCATGCATGTGTGTAGTCAAACTACAATAACCTTACTGTGAGTGGCCGAAGCACCGCAGGTCAAAGGACCAGTCACACTACTGCAACATCAAGCAAGTCACTGATGAGTTGATAAGTGCATAATAATTTATAATTTAGTCATCTTTCTATAGCACTTATCAATGTTCTTAAACTGATAAATACGTATTTTACCATAAAATTGAATAATCGTTGAAATAAATTTACAATATGGTAAAAAGAAATAATAATAATTCTTTTCTTAAACCAGATTCTGAACTTGTTCTCTCTTGGTTGCAATCTTTCATGAAAACTACAGAAAAACATACAAGGAGATTGTGTTGACTCGGCTAAGGTTATAATTAAATGGGTTTTGGTCCTGATTAGATTGAAAGTTATAATTGTATGGAAAATATTTGATTACCCTTTTTATTAAGTCATGGTCTTAGTTTTGACCAGTCGAGTTCGATCTGAAGCAGCTTAGCAAGAATTAAATTTAAATGACAATGGGCTCAAGGACAAGTCAACCATCATGACCCACCTCAAACCCAAAGTCAATTCCCAACCAATTCCTTACCAGCCTTCATATAAAATTTATAAATTGAAAACAAAAAAAAGAAGATAATTAATATAATAAAATAAATAAAAATAATTTCGGGGAGAATCACTGGATTCACTGTTCATATGAACACGAGTGGATAGACATCCAAGTGATTTCTTGTCTTGGTCACGCTCAGTACCCTTTTTCTCTAACAAGCACCTGCACTATTACTTCAGTGTCTCCACACCGTGGACTCGAGTCTCGTCCATCTATAGGGAAAGTAATGTGTGCACTGATCTCATCGGATCAATCACCGTCCTCGTGATGATCCATCGATCAGGAGCGTTTAGAAATTAATTACCAATGATACATGGCTCAAATTCTCAACTCTTGAGAATATGCATCATCATCTTATTAATTCGTTGGACGATTCATAGACACAATAACAATATGAATGAAAAAGATGCCTTTCATTTATTCAATAATAATAAAGTCAAGTACAAATTATGTCCCAGAATTAATAATGTGTCAGCCAAAATTGGCTTCTAGGGCATACATCTAACAAGATCCCCACCAATCGCACGAAGAACCTTGGATCCGTGGGCTTTGATCCGAGCTTACTCAAGGATTCCTCCTTCGATTTCTCGTCGGAAAGGTCGCCGGAGCACCCTGTCGGGCGGAGGTAAGCAGGGCACTTTCCCTTGCACTTCATTTGCTAGGTTTAGGGCTGCTTTGGTTGGGGTTTGGCCGGTGAGATCTGCGAAGAAGAGTCCGAAACAGGGTACCCCTGTTTCGGCTTTTCTCTTCCGGATCTTGCCGCCGCCGGCCGCCGGTTGGCCGAGATCCATGGCAGATGGGGGGTTGATCGGGACTGTGAGGGGATTGGTGAGAGATTTCTAGGGTTTTGTTGGGGATGGGGAGTGGTGGACCGAGGTTTTCTCCTTGTGGTTCCATCTTCCTCTCCTCTTCCTCTCGTCGGTTGGCCGCCGGCCGGCGACGGCGGTGAGATCAGAGCCACTGCAACTGCCGTCGGGTGAAGGCCGAGCCACCATTATGAAGTCCTTCTGTTGATGTTGGAGGAGGGGGAGGGAAATCATGCCGGTTCTTGGGAGGAAGAAGAAGAAGAGATCTCCTCTTCTTCTCTCTTTCTCTTGGCCGGCCACCATTGCCGGCGACTGCAAAAGTGGCGGCCGGCGATGGTTCGGCCAGTGGTGGCCGAGGGTGGGGAAGGTGAGGGCACAGCCACCATGGTTGTTGCCCTTGGACCAAAGAGGTGGAGGATGGAAGATGTACTCCCATCCGTGAAGGAAGAAGGGAAGGGAAGAACCCTTCTCTCTCATCCACACTTCTGTTGGTCTCTTCACCGAGACTGGCCATCGTCGCTGGCATGGCAGCGGCCACGGCTGGCGACGACATTGTCGGTGGTACAAGGGTGGGAGTCGGGCCACCCCGACTGCTCTAGATCTGGAGGAATTGAGATGTTTGGGGACCTGGTGATGGACCCCATAGTAGATGTCAATTATGGTTTAGAATATTTAAATATTAAATGATTTAGTTTCTGATTGTAACTGATGTTGTAGGAGAGGGTCAGCAGTGCCAGGAGGTTTTGATCAGGAACTTAGCACCCCAGCTCGTAGGTTGTGATTCGGATCCGTATTTGAGCCAGTCCACAAATTCCTGTAAGAATCCTTACAACTGAGCACCTCTATTTATGCATTTATGGAATTTATCGTTGGTTATAATTTATCAGTATGTTGATATTAATTTTATGAGCTTGTATGACACATATGAGATGTGCATTTTGTTATGAAAATATTGAAATAATTAAATTAGGAAGAATTAACATATTTTTGAGAATTTAAGAAAAATGTGATGTGATCGGAATTTGATTAAACATATAAAACTAGACATGTAAATTGGGTTGGACTAACCTTGTCATGAGATAGCCTCTACGAGCTTATGCGTAGGATAGCTGCCACGAGCTGATGCGTGGGATAGCCTCCACGGGCTTACGCGTGGGATAGCCTCTACGAGCTTATGCGTAGGATAGCCTCCACGGGCTTACGCGTGGGATAGCTGCCACGAGCTTATGCGTAGGATTTGTGCAGTCTTGAACTGGGTTATGATCTTGGTTAGTCCAAAGCCAGAAGTGAAAAGTCTGAAAACTTGAGAATCAGAGTATTACATGAATGGATCACATAATGTGAAAAAGGATTTATGTATATGAAATGGTTATATATATTTGTTGTTTGTTGAGCCTTTGAAAAGATGACATGACATTTATTTGATGCTTTGATTATTTTATTATTATTACTGTATGTGGCTGTTAGGATTCTTACTGGGCTGGAAAAGCTCATACTACTCTTACTTTCTTTTTCAGAGGCACTGGATTTGTAGAGTCCATAGGGTGGGACGAGAAATGAGATCAGCATGGAGTTTGACTGCTAGATAGATAGAAGTTAATTTATCTTTTGCTTATGGACATTTGAAATTATGTAATTAATCAGTACATTTTGGTTGGATTTGATTTAATTACATTAATCATTAATTTTGGCGTTTATGTGAATTTTGTACCTTCTAGGCCTTACATGATCTCTAGGGTTCTACTTTAGGGATTATGTGGCCGTGTCACGTGGTCGACCCGAGTGATAGGTTTGGGGCGTGACAAGAACATCATGGTCAGCTTAGAAAATTTAAAACTGTTGAACCATTATAAAGTCAATAAAGAAATATCTCAAGTCATTAGTGGTTATATATTTTGCAGAGTGCGTGTGTGTGAGAGATTGGTAAGTTTTAATTATAGATCAGTACTCATCTTACCCTCATAAACAACCTTGGGAAACAGGATTAGTTTGCCTACAATTTATGAGGAGTCCACCATCCAGGATTAGTTCTCCACCCTTACAATGATTAGTTAGATATCAATTCTATTTTCAAGATTCTTGTTGGTGTTTGTTAGATATTTTAGCATTATGCTCAGAGTTACTGCAGGTTCCTATAAGTTTTCAATTTAAATTTCTGAATAAACATAAAAATCTGTCCCACTATTTGTCATCGTAAATTTGTCTCATTATTCTCAACATCCGAATAAACAATCGAAGAAAAATGTATTGACCTACAATCCCTGTAAGATCATGATTAATAAAATTGCTCCTAAAAGGTTCACAATCTTGGTTCTGGATCTGGTACTGGTACCATGTTTGAATTGCACTTTTGTACCAATCAATATCTGGTATTGGGCGATACATGCTGGTATTGAGAATATTGGTTTCTAGCTTTAATGACTTAAAATTATCTTTTCATAGTTGACACATCTGATATGAAGACTATTGCTGATGGTGATGGCTAATTCATTTTGTTCTTTCTTTTCCTATTCCGTTTTTATTTTTGTGCAGTGGTTCCCTTCAGTATTCGGAATCTTTAAGGCAGAAACAGAGGAGGCTAAGTCAGAAGCAGTGGAGCAGGCCTTTGCTGGGTTGAAACTTTTGGAGGAGGCTTTTGAGAAATGCAGCAACGGAAAGGGTTTCTTTGGTGGTGACACCATTGGGTACCTGGACATTGCCCTTTGGGGCTTCTTGGGATGGCTCAAGGCAACAGAGAAAATCATTGGCATCGAGCTTCTTGACAAGGCGAAGACACCACTCTTGGTTGGATGGGCGGAGAGATTCTGTGCCAATGATGCTGTGAAGGGGGTGATGCCGGAGACCGACAAGCTGGTGGAATTTGGCAAGATGCTTCAGGCCAAGTTTAAGGCTGCTCCAGCTCAATGAAGAAATGAAGCCTTCAGATAGGTTGGAAGCAAGCATGATCAAGAATTGCTTAAAGAAGTTTTACTTGTAGATCATGGTTTTTGGTCCATATAAAACCCAACAACCATGGGTTGTCTCTAGTTGGGTTTAGGTTTTTGAGTTTGAAACTAGCAGGACTGGTGATTTTGACTGGATAAGACATGATTGGATTGGTAAACAAGTTGAATCGATCGACTCATGATCAATTCCTGCAGTGGTTTTGGTTAAATTTAATCAATTTTCAGGCCTATCTTTTTTGCCTATTGCGATCAGACTGGAACAACAAGCACCATATGAGAGGACATTACTTACCGTTCCATTAAGGGCGTTAAAAAAGTTTTGCAATTAAGTTGGTTATCATATATTAACTTTTGTTTTTCATTGCTGTTGCAAGACTTATTCCATGAATGGGAAACAGTCTCCTGCATATTGTGAATCCACAACTAGGGCTGTCAACGAGCCGAGCCGAGCCCGAGCCACAGCAGGCTCGGCTCGGCTCGTTCCATAAAGATCTAGGCTCGGGCTCGGGCTCGGGCTCGGTACCGAGCCCTGTACTGGGCTCGGGCTCGGGCTCGCCTAGCACAGCC
Source organism: Phoenix dactylifera (assembly GCF_051530095.1). Lineage (NCBI taxonomy): Eukaryota > Viridiplantae > Streptophyta > Magnoliopsida > Arecales > Arecaceae > Phoenix > Phoenix dactylifera. The sequence goes on along the minus strand of NC_143194.1, from coordinate 14,308,089 downwards.
CCGGCTCGGGCTCGAGCTCGTGAGGCTCGTTTGCCCGAGCCCGAGCCTGCCCCGGCGGCCGGCGCCCCATCTCCGTCGCCTGTCGGAGAGAAGAACCCAGAAGCCGGCCATCCCCATCCCCATCCCCATCCCTGCCCCCATCTCCGTCGCCCGTCGGAGAGAACAACGAGCAGCCGAGCTCGGTTCCGAGTCCCGACGGTTCGTCGTCGGAGAGAAGAACGAAGGAGAGAGAAAAGAAGAAGAAGAAGAGAAGAAAGAAGGAAAGAAAGAAAAAAAGAAAAAAAAAAAGAGAGAAGAATAGACTCACCTCATCGCGTGCGGCGGCCGCGAGCACCTGCACCGCCGGCACGGGCGTCGGCCGCAGGCACGGCCGAGGAAGCCGCGGGCTCGGCCGCGGGCGCCGCCGGCCGTGGCCCGACCCTCCCATGCGAGGGACTCCTCGGCTCCTTCCCTGATTCGCCGGTGGAGGAGGGCTTCTCATCCCCTCCTCGGCTCCTTCCCTGATTCGCCGGTGGAGGAGGGCTTCTCCTTCCCTGATTCGGCAAAGAGAGGAAAAGGGAGGGGGAGAAACGGAGAAGAAAGAGGGGGAGGCGCCTCGCGTGCTTCTTTCCCAGGCAGCGGAAGGAGGCAGCGAGGCATCGGCGGCGGTCGGCGGAGGAGGAAGGCGAGAGGGGACTCAGGGGAGGGACACCGCCACACTGACACCGGGTGCGGACTGCAGGAGCCGGGAAGATTCTGGAAAAACCCAGAAGGAAGGAGAAGAAAAAAAATAAAAAGAGAGAGGAGGTGGTCGGTGGAGAGAGGGAATGGGTTATTGGTTGGGCTCGTTTGGGCTCGTGAGCTGCTCGGGCTCGAGCTCGGGCTCAGGCTCGGATTTAAACGGGCCTCATTTTGGGCTCGGGCTCGGGCTCGTTTGACTAACGAGCCGAGCCCGAGCCGGGCTTTTACCGAGCCGGGCCCGAGCCGAGCCCGAGCAGCTCGGCCCGTTGACAGCCCTATCCACAACGAAGTACAAAAGTATAACCAAATAAGAATAAATATCAAAAGTAAGATATTAAATTTAAATAAGTATAGATAAATATGGACATAGAAAATGGAAGCTAGAGAGTATAAATTTAAGCCATAATAACGAAAGAAAAAGATGATAAAATCACAAAATGTCTCCAAATGAATAATAGCCATGATTGTTATAAAATCAATTCTATTTCTCTGTTAATGATATAATGATATTTAAAGATTAATACAAATTTGATTACATTCTAATATGAGTGGTTAAATTAAATATTTGAATTGAATTGAATCACAATTCTATTTTATTGCCTTCTATACCTATTCCATTATAAGTCATAGTAACTAAAGAAAAATACCCTAATAATACAAGAATGTCCCCAAAAGAATTACTATCCTTATTGTAAAATCAATTTTATTTAAGCTAAGGATATACATAAATTAATATAAATTTGACTACATTCCAATATATGACTCGTTAAATTAAATATATGAATTGAATTGCTATTCTTTTTTCTTGCACATTCAAACATTGGATTGAGGATTCTAATTTCTTGCCTTCTATTCCATATTATTCCGATTTATATTCCTATTTTAGGTTAATAAAAAAGCTTAAAGAATATCACCAAAAAAAATGAAGGATTTTATTCCTTCATCTCACATTCAAACATTGGATTGAGGATTCTAATTTCTTGCCTTCTATTCCACATCATTCCGATTTCTATTCCAATTTTAGGTTAATAAAAAAGCTTACAGAATATCACCAAAAAAAAATATAACCATCGTTATTATAAAATCAATTCTATTTCTGCTAGTGAGCAACAGAATGTGAATCAAGATTCTAAATTCTTGACTACTAGGATCTTTGGTACCAACCTCCAAAGAAACCACCAGCTAGTTGGTGTTTTCACAAGAACTTAATATATCAAAAAATAAAAAACAATTTTTTTATGTACTGCTGCCAAAATTATGGGAGTAAAAGACTTGTTAATTGCAGGGTTTATTCATAGGATACATTTGCCAAAATGTCTCGTGAAAAAAATGCATAAGAGGATAAGAACTCCCTTAGCCACCAGAGTTTATTAAAAGGTGGAACATATGAGCAATAGAAAAGAAACAAGAGTGGTGAAAACAAGAAGAAATACAGAGTGAAAACGAACTAGCAGGGGTTAACTTCAACTGAGAGGAAGATACCCAAACTTAAAAGAACACTGAGAACAGAAGACCTTTTCTCGTGTGGCTGCATCAAGCTCGGTGTTTAGAGAAGTGCAGTATTCATCTTATCAGGGGTGAAGAATCCCTCATAGTAAGAATGCAGCCAAAATAGAACCAAGGGATGCTCACCCAGAACAACGCAGAAGAACAATAGGAAGCCTCTTCTGGTGTGACTGTATCAAGATCAGCCATCATATTAACTAATCGAAAGCTTAGGAGTCTTTAATTTTTTTCCAGACTTTCCTGATGCCTGAAAGATCCTTTGAGCCATAGAGGATTGACCAGTCATTTAGAAGGTAGATAATTTTTCCAGCAATGGCATCAGGAGACACAACCAAATGCAGCATTTGACCTTTGTAGGTATCTTCATATTCCAAAGAGTTCAAGCCAATTTCCATTTAATGCCTCCAGAGTTAATAAAATGATAAAGGGAAGAGGAACAGAATGCACCAGAAGCATTGAGCTGCCAAACAATCCTGTCATTATGTGAAGAGAGCTAGAAATCCTCTAGAACAGCATTCAGAGGGATGAATGCTTCCTAGGTAGCCCGAGGAAGGGGAGTGCCTATGGTGGAAAAATTTATCTATAGTATCAGATTTAAGGTGGCAAGCCATATAAAGATGGGGAAATATGTTAGGAAAAAAAATAATTTTCCTTGGCGCGCGGCCCAAAATGCGCGTCTCAGGCGCACGCCTGCACGCGCTCACGGGCGCGCGTTGGCGCCCTCCGCGGACTGACCGTGTCACGAAAAAGAAAAAGGGCAAAAATTTGTAAAAAAAAAATTAAAAAAAATATTGCTCTTCCTCCTCTTGGCCACTTTCTGATTTTTATTTTTGCGCCTTCATTCAGCGAAGTTCTATTTTCTTTTTATTTCTTTTTTTGCTGGATCTGCAAGTCCAATCGGATTCGTATTGGCTTCTTCCGAAACATACCAAAGAAGAAGCTTTGGATTGTCGTTTCTTTGAGGAAGATTGCCGGAAGATCCATACGTGGAGGCAAATACTTCTTTAGGACAGCGTCTACGCGCTTCGATCTGCCTTCATTCAGGCTATCTCTATTTACCTTTATTTCAAATTTAATATTAGTAGATCTGTAACATTTACAATTTATGATTTAAATTTATTACATGTTCTATAGAATAGATTTCTTTTGTGCTAAAATAGATTTCTTTTGATGCTAAAGAATATATTTATATATTATTTTCTTTTAAGATTATTCTATTAATTATTATTATAGTTTTATTTACTTATTTAGGTGATATATTGCCAATAAAAGAATATATATATATATGATTCTTTTTAAGATTGTTCTATTAATTATTATTATAATTTTATTTACTTATTTAGGTGATATATTGCTAACAATCCAAAGAAGTATTTTCTTTTGTTAGTAATATATATAATTCATTGAATACTCTATTACATTTGTGACATATTAGATCTTAATTACAATAGTTGTTTCGCTAGTACAAACTTAGTAATCAATTATTTTAATAAGATAATCAATTATTCTAATAAGGTAATAATTTTCTTAACCTCCAAGAGATTTATAATACCTCCATTTGAATTCCTCAAGGAATAATTTTCAAATCCCATTCAAACGAAAATTCGAAAACTGGTTAATCCATAATAACTAATTTAAGTTTGCACTTAGGTTTTTCTAAAAGTTGAATTTGTGTGATATCTAGTGATTATATCCACTAACTGATAGTGTCAAAGAAAAGCTTGTTAAAAAGGCATACGTGCCTAGCCTTGTTAACGAGCCGAGCTGCTCGGGCTCGGTTCGGGCTCGGCCCGGTAAAAGCTCGGCTCGAGCTCGGCTCGTTAGTCAAACGAGCCTGAGCCTTAGCCTAAAATGAGGCTCGTTTCAATTCGAGCTCGGGCCCGAGCTCGAGCCCGAGCAGCTCACAAGCCCGTTTGGGCTCGCAACTTCACTGCTTGGTATCAAGCTCCACACGGTTTTGGATTTGGGTCTCCGAGTAGAAAAGGCCGTAGTTCCTCTCTAAGGTGGGCACCGGCTTTTGGTCCTCGTTGAAGAGGGCAAACAGGTAGACGTCCAGGTCCGCCGCGACATCCCGGCGTTAGCTGACAGCACACACCGAACCAGGTAGCCATTGTAAGCCGCCACGTTCGCCGCCCCCGCCTCCATCTCGTTCGCATCCCCCTTCGACAGCCACCCCGTCTCGGAGACCAGAGCTTTGACGTCGCTGTACTTGAGGGCCGATATGGCCGCGAACACGGCATCGATTTGGGCATTGAACGGCGTTCCTGATCTTATCTTTTTTTTTTTTTCTTTCTCTCTTCCCTCCCCCCACCAACCCACCTGCACTTGCCAGCTTTTAAAAGCTCACACCCAGTTGCCGTACAGAACCAGAGCTTGGATATTCGTGTATCGATGGGAAACTCTGGCGCTCCCCCCTCTTCCCTCAAGCAAAAGATCTGCCACTGTTACTCGCCACAGCAAAAAGCAATCAAACACACTGCACTCTCCCATCTCCCGCACCCCTCAGCCTAGCTATGGTAGGATGTAATGGCGTCCTCGGCCGTGCCGGTGCTCGCGGCCGAAGCCGGCGGCCGCCGCACGCCGATGAGATGAGTCCATTCTTCCTTTTTTTCTTTCTTTCTTTCCTTCTTTCTTCTCTTTTTCTTTCTTTCTTCCTTTCTTTCTTTTTTCTCTCCCCCGCCCACCCCATTCCCATCTCCATTCCCATCCCGAAGTTTGGGCTCGGGCAAACGGGCTTTACGAGCCCGAGCCCGAGCCTTTGCTGTGCCTACTGAGCCCGAGCCCGAGCCTAACATTGGGCTCGGTACCGAGCCTGAGCTTGAGCTCGAGCCTGAAATTTGGTAAAACGAGCCGAGCCGAGCCCGAGGAGGCTCGGGCTCGGCTCGGCTCGTTAACAGCCCTATACGTGCCTAAGAAAGGCTGGTACTCAAGTGAGCCTAGTATTCCACCACCGATCTGGAGGTGATCTAGCTATTAACTTTTGGATATATCAACTAGACATCCAAAATTTAATATAAATATTGGTGCAATTCTTTGACATAAATTTTTTTCCTTCATTCAGATTTCTGCCTCTTTTCTATATTCTATAACTTTGAACCTATGGCCTTTAACACTAGTGAGCATCTTAGTGCCAAACCTGAAAAATTTGATGACTATAACTTTTGGAGGTGGCAGAACCAAATGCGGTTCTAGTTCACCACATTAGGCTTGAACTCAGCCATAGATAGAGCATTACTGAAGTTGATAACGGGTCTAACTCAACTGCTTCACGACCTACTACTCGCCGCAACCCAAATCCAAGTTTATCCTCCTCCCAGACTGAACCTTCTGCCTCCACCAGCACACCCTCTAGGACACCTGATGAGATGGACTATCATTGCGTCTATAGAATCCTAGGTGCCCTTTCTGAGAGGCTGTATGATATTTATTACACAACCAAGAGTGCCAAAGAACTCTGAGACACCCTAGAAAGCAAATATTATCTTGATGATGCTGGTGTAAAGAGGTTCAAGGTCTTCGACTTCAATAACTTTAGGATGGTGGACTCAAAGGCTATGAATGACCAAATCCATGATTTTGAAATTCTGATCCACCAACTTAGGGCTAATGGAACTAATTTGGATGAATCATTCTAGGTAGCTTGTTTGATAGATAAACTACCTAATTCTTACTCTGATTTTACTAAAACTTTGAGCCATACCCAAGGAGGTCTCACCCTAATTTAAGTTTTGAACTCTATTAGAATTGAAGAGCAGCATAGGCTCAGGAGCAAAATCTCTACTAGATAAAAAATATGCTTATAATGTAGAGGCCCCACCTAAAAAAAATTAAAACTGACCCTTCCATCATAACCAAAACAAGTATTTCAAAAAGAAACCCTAACCATCACTACAATGGGAAACCTATCCAATCCTAGGAGCAGAAGAAGAAGAAAGAGGAAAGTAGTGGTCGTTTCTGTTTTGTGTGTAGTCAGACCAACCATTTGTCTCCCCAGTGTTTCTATAAAAAGACTGCACCTCTTCAATCCAAGAAGAAAGGTCCAAACACAACTAGTGCTCAAGTCAACATGGTGACTTCCGGTGCTGGCTCCTATGAGACTGCTTTCAGGTCTGTTTCTTTCACTCCTAAAGTAAACATGACTTTACAAGCACTTGATTGGTGGATTGATATCGAAGCTAGTATTCATATTTGTTCGGATTGCTGCTGGTTTTCTTCTTACCAGGTCTCAAATGGAGGAGCTGTGATCATGGCAAACAGCTTGAAGGCATATGGCAAACAGCTTACTTCTCAAAAAGTTTTGTCCCTGCATGGCGTCCAACATATTTCGGCTGTTAGGAGAAACCTTATTAGTGGTTCCTTGCTTGTCCAGCAAGGCTTTCGTCTTGTTTTTGAGTCTAATAAAGTTGTAATTTCTCATGGTGTGATTTTATTGAAAAAGGATTTCTTAGTGAAGGATTGTTTAAGTTGAATATTTTAGTTCCTTTAATGAATGAAAATTCTTTGATTGTGAATAAGAAACCTCCTTCTATTTGGCATGATAGATTAGGTCATATAAATTATAATTCAATTAAGCAACTTGTGAACCTAAGTTTAATACCAGGCATCTATCAATTAAGAAACATTCTGCCGTGACAACCGGATTATACTAACAAATTTAAAACTAGTAGGATAACAGCATATTATACTGGCCTGATCTTTAATTCGGACATGGAGGAGGCAAGATTCCAATAATCTGATCGGTGAAATCATCTAGAAGATGCATTTGACTGCCAAATCATGAAGGAATTATTAAGAAAAAATTCATAATACTTTCATATAAATATTAACAAAATTTAATAATATTTTAAGACTTCAATAAAAATACTTAAACTGTTGCCCAAGGTGACAACCCAAGAGGGGGGGGGGGGGTGAATTGGGTCTTTTAAAACTTTTCAACTACTTCTAATCTTTTAGAGTTAATTAAGCTAAGTTGTATGGATGCATAGTGGAATTTAAACTTAGCAAGAGTATGATTCTAATCTAATCAACTATTAAGCAGCGGACTCAATAAAAGATTAGTCTAAGTTTGCCCAAGTATGCAATTCAATACAATGAGTCTTAATGCTGTTATATTGAATGAGACTTGATTAAGTAAATTGAATATGCTTGCAATTAAAGGATGCACGGTGAAGAGTTAGGCAAGCAATTTATCTAAGTAAGTGAGTGAGGAAGTTAGATAACAAAGAGCATCACAGACACAACAACAGTATAGTGGTTCGGTGCATCCCAGCACCTACATCCACTCCCCAAGACCTCTTGGAAATTTCACTATAATCCCTCAGATTACAGCCGGTTGTTTTACAAGCTCACAACCCAACTTGTTGTTTTGCGAGATCACAACGAACTCGGTCGGTTTTCACAGGCTCACCGACTAGAACCTACCGATTATTTTCACGGGCTCACAATCCAACCCAGTTGGTTTTCCCAAAGGCTCACCAACCACAACCTTACAACGATTGTTTTCCGGGTTCACAATCAACCCAGTTGGTTTTCCCAAAGGCTCACCAACCACAACCTTACAACGTTGGTTTTTCCTTTGGCTCACCAACAAACCTTAACACCGTTGGTTTTTCCTTTGGCTCACCAACAAACCTTAACCCCTTGATTCAATCCCTTGATTGAATCAAGTTACAAGATATTAGACTAAGAATTTAAAGCAAATACAAGCTTCTTAACTAAGCAAATATTGCAAATATAAACAAATAGAGTAAAGAGAAGCCCTCAAACGAGTTTTGAAGATGAAGGAGCTCGGCTTCTTCTTTACTTGTCCCTCTTCTGATTACTTTTCTTTCTTGAAAGAAAGTCATTAGTTTCTTCAAGATACAAACCATTCATCCAACATATTTTTAACTAGATGACTCAATATAAGATATGACAATAGTTGAATGTTGAGTCACTTTACTCAAGAGATTGCCTAAATATAAGCAAGCACATATCACTTGAACTAAAGAGATAGTTTCATTAACCAAGATGGTTCAAGGACAAGCATGTGAGGCAATAGGAAGATTCATCAAGGTCAAATCAATTTCTTATTTTTCAAAATTAATTTAGTTTAGATTTTATTTGCTTAAGATAATTATCAATAAGACACGCTAGCTAAGTTTTAATCAACTTATCTTAAACAGTTGTTTCTATCAAAATTCAGATTATGATTTATTTGTTATCAATAAAATATGATTCATTAAAGTTAGATTGAAGTCTTGCATAAGGGCACATAATGAGCATACAATCTGGTCTACTAGCTATATGATAAAATACTTATTCTATCATGCTTCAATACAGCTTTAAAACAATAGATCTACTTTGCTCGTCCTTTTCAAATTCTACAAGATGGGGTCATAGACATACCTTCTTCATGCCAATCTTCTATAAGAGTTTTCTTATGGACTAACTCTGGTCAATGAAGATCCCCTTTCTTGTTTGTCTTAATTTGGAGTTCGAGAGAAAAATGTTAATTTATTCATCATACATATTTCAAACTCACCTTGCATGAGCTTAGTAAAATCTTCATATAAATCTTCATTAGTAGAACTAAAAATAATATCATCAATGTATACTTTGAGCAAAATAAGATATCACAAATTCTTCTTTTTGATGCATAGATTTATCACTATTACTTTCTATCAAAAAGGTTACTCAAGCTTTTATATCATGCTTTTGATGCTTGTTCCAAATCATATATTGCTTTATCATATTTGTAATGAGTGTTTTCAAATATGGTGGTTATTTAACATATATCTTCTTTAATAAAATAAGCACATAGGAGTCCATTCTACACATTCATTTGATAGAATATAAAGCTCATAAAGCAAGCAAATGATAATGGTGATCTTTACTTCTAATCATGCAAGAATTTCATCAAGATCTATTTCATCTTTTCTTGATTTAGTCTTTTAGTAGTCATCAATTTTTCTTCATTAAGTGCATTTCTGAAAAACTCAATTTGGTTCTAATTATTAACATGTTTTCAGATTGTTATATGTAAAAGATTAACCATATACATATATAATTTGATTTTAGTATCTTGATAATAAATCATTAGTCTCATAAAGAATAAAATGAATTGATATTTCTACAACTATAATCTTTTGATTAAATATTCCATATGCATTGCTTGATGAATGATATCCAAAAATAGAAATATCTTTATCAGATTTGGCATTATTTTCAAAAGACCATATCAAGCATAACATATACTACTGAAAAATATGAAAGATATGCAATAGATCATTTTCTATTTTTCAGAAGATCAAATGGAGTTTTCATCAAAAATAGATCTAATAGAAACCATATATATAACAAGCAATGATGATAGCCTTTTTAAAAAAAATCATTTAAGTAGATGACTATCATACAACATTGCCTTTTTCATTTCTTCAAGGATTCTATTAATCCTATTTTACTTATGGTGTTCTTGGTGCAGAAACAATTGTATTCAATATTATTTTCTGTGCACAACTTGATAAAAATTGGTTTTCAATACTATGCCATGATACTTCTTTTACTTTCATAGTTTGCAAACCTTTTTCATTTGATCCCTTTTTGTGAGTTTGTGCCAATGCAGAAAATATTTCAATTTAAGTGCCAAGAACAAAGCCAATGTAAGCTTTTGAAAACTTAGTGTTGGAAACAACATCTTTAGATTTAGAAATTGATTTTTGTTTGTTTCCTTAGTTAACATGCATAGCAACCTTTGACCTTTCAGAAGATAATCTAAGTAACCCAATGGCAAGGTCTTTTGAAATTAAGTCCATACTAGCATAAGTTAATTTTATATGCCCCAAAAAAAAAAATCTTTAATATTAGTATTTATAATGCATAATTTTTTTTAAGAGCATATTAAGTACATATTCTTATGTCTATGATCAATAGAAGATAATGCCTTGGATACGAACTCTCAATCAAGCATATAGAGGACTCAAAAAGATAATTTAAGAAAATTGATTAATCATTAACAAAGTATCCCTTAATATAGAAAAGTATAGAAAGATGAAGAACTTTGAATTTATTTCTTCTATTTTAATTACTTTTCTTGATTATATTTTAAGTTTCACTCTTTAACGTGTGTCTAGAACACCCATTTGTATGAAAGTTCTATTTGTTTCATGGGTATCTTGGCTGTGGAGTGATTGATTAAAACCCTATTTGATTTTGATGAGCTCAAAGCATTTGAGTATATCTTTTGTTTACTAATGAATTCAATCGTGTGTTTCAGTGAAAATCTTGTCTAAGTGTTTCTAGATTTGGTTCAAGATATTTTGGATAAGTTAAGAAGTCAGTTTGAACCAAAGTCTGAGACTCGAGTCGACTCCGGGATATTACGAGTCGACTCCAAGCGTATCAGAAGCACTGGCACAGGCTCGAGTCGACTCTGGTACACTACGAGTCGACTCCGACTGAGAACAGACAGATGAACAGAAAGACACAATTCAAAATCTGTCAGCGAGTCGACTCCTGAAGTGCGCGAGTCGACTCCACTGCTTACCGAGTCGACTCCGGAGTAATATGAGTCGACTCCAAGGAGTTACAGACAGAAAAGTCAGAGAGCAATTTTCGACCCTGAGAGCCGAGTCGACTCCTGAGGAACACGAGTCGACTCCGATGGCTGGTAGGTCGACTCCAAAGAAAACAAGAGTCGACTCTCAGTGGTACACAAGGCAAAAGTCAGAGAGCAGTTTTCGGACACTGAGATTCGAGTCGACTCCCGCAATGCTCGAGTCGACTCCGAGACAACGCGACCCCAAAAAGACAGAAGACCGAATTATTGTCTCTGAGAGCCGAGTCGACTCCAAGACAGCTCGAGTCGACTCCAAGTCAGCGCTACACCAAAAAGGCAGAAGGGTGTGTTTCGGAAACTGAGAGCCGAGTCGACTCCGGAACAGTTCGAGTCGACTCCAAGACTGGACGAGGCCAAAGACAGAAGATAGGGAGTTCGGGCTCTGAGCGCCGAGTCGACTCCCAGGATTGTCGAGTCGACTCGAGTGGACCAAGTTGAAAAATAGATCTACGGATTTAATGGGATGAGCCGACTCCGAAAATGCCAAGTCAGCTCCAGATGTTGGCGAGTCGACTCCGGGTTAAGTCGAGTCGACTCCCAGTCGAGGAGGTCACTTTAATTCAAATCCGGAACAGTTGCCGAGCCGACTCCAGAAAAGCATGAGTCGACTCCCGCTACAGCCGAGTCGACTCCAGATCGCGCGAGTCGACTCCGACCCCAACGGACACATTGTCAGGATGTGCAGAGTGTGCAGAACGGGCAGAAAAATGTGTCTAACGGCTAGTTTCCGTGGGGGATGGCTTAAATAGCCACAGAGGACTGTAGCAAAGCAGAGAAGCACTATTCCACTCAAAGAAATCAAGCATCCTTTCTCTGCAAACTGGTTTTCAACAGAAAAGAAGGAAGAGCGCCATAAACTCCATCCAACTACCTCTTCCCAGCATTTAAAGAAGTCTCCTCCTGCCTTCAAGTCGACCAGACGTTCAAGAGGAGACCCAAAAGTTCAAGAAGCCCTACTCTACTCCAACTCAAACGTGTTTGAGGGCTCTTAACTTCTCTCTAGTTTATATTGCTGTTTATCTGCTTTTTAGAAGCTCTGTTTTTCCGTTTGTCTTTGTTCTTTCCATCTTGTCTTTGCTTGATTCAATCAGGGGATTGAATCAAGAGTGTAGAGGTTGGTTGGTGAGCCGAGGGTAAAACCAACGTGTAAGGGTTCGATTGTGATTCCGGAAAAACAATCGGGGTGGTTCTAGTCGGTGAGCCTGGGAAAACCGACCGAGTTCGTTGTGACCTCGTAAAACAACAAGTTGGGTTGTGAGCTTGTAAAACAACTGGCTGTAATCCAAGGGGTTATAGTGAATTCCCAAGTGAGACTTGGGGAGTGGACGCAGGAGCAAGGGTTAGCTCCGAACCACTATAAAAACATTGTGTTTGTGATTGCTTGTGTTTCTCTCTCTTACTCTCATTTCACTCACAGCACATAGCAACTAATTAATCATCTTGCAAAAGTATTAATTAGTCATCCACAAACGTTTTTAATTGCAAAATTATTTTAAAACCCAATTCACCCCCCCTCTTGGGTTGTCTATCTGGGCAACAAGTAGTATCAGAGCCTAAACTCTTCTACCCTAAGAGTAAAAGATCAAAATGACAACCCCATTTGGATCTTCCCACATTGAGGGTCAGTCCACCCAAAGACCCCCATTCTTTAATGGATCCGACTACTCATATTGGAAGGCTAGGATGAGAATATTTATCCAAGCCCAAGACTATGAGATGTGGACCATTATATTGAATGGACCATACATCCCTTCCATCTATGTAGAGGGTGTCACTGTACCTAAACTTGAAAAGGATTGGGATGACCATGACTTTAGGAAGGCACAACTCAATGCCAAAGCAATGAATGTGCTTTACTGTGCATTAGATAGGAATGAATTCAATAGGGTCTCTACTTGCAATTCTGCAAAAGAGATTTGGGATAGACTTGAAGTGACCCATGAGGGCACGAATCAAGTCAAAGAATCCAAAATAAATATATTGGTTCATAAGTATGAACTATTTAAGATGGATTCTAATGAAACAATCACATGCATGTTCACTAGATTTACTGACATTGTCAATGGCCTAAAAAGCCTTGGCAAAAACTATACTAACAGTGATCTTGTCAGGAAGATTCTTCGCTGTCTACCAAGGTCATGGGAAGCCAAAGTGACGGCAATCCAAGAAGCAAAGGATTTGAACAAGCTTCCTCTTGAGGAGCTTCTTGGATCCCTAATGACGCACGAGCTAACAATGAAGCAACACAGCGAAGAAGAATCCTCCCATAAGAAAAAGGTAATAGCTCTTAAATCTACATCATCTAACAAAGACTTTGTTGCCCAGATAGACAACCCAAGAGGGGGGGGTGAATTGGGTTTTAAAATTGATTTAGATATTTAAAACTTATGGATGATTAATTAAAAACTATTGCAAGTTATTTAATTAATCCTAAGTGCTGTGAGTGATGTGAGAGTAAGAAGAAAAGAGCCAATCAATCACAAACACAAGGTTTTATAGTGGTTCGGAGCTAACCCTTGCTCCTACGTCCACTCCCCAAGTCTCACTTGGGAATTTCACTATAACCCCCTTGGATTACAGCCGGTTGTTTTGCAAGCTCACAACCAAACTTGTTGTTTTACGAGCTCACAACGAACTCGGTCGGTTTTCCTAGGCTCACCGACTAGAACCAACCCCGATTGTTTTCTCGGGCTCACAATCAAACCCTTACACACGTTGGTTTTAACTTGGCTCACCAACCAACCTTAATCCCCTTGATTCAATCCCCCGATTGAACCAAGTAAATACAGTGTGTAAAAGAAAACAGAAAACAGCTTCTCAAAAAGCAGATAAAAACAATATGAACAATAAATGAAGTTAAGAAGCCTCAAACGCTTTTAGATCGGAGATGAGGAATGGCTTCTTGAACTTCTGGTCTCCTCTTGAAAGAGTGGTCGACTTCAATGCAGGAGGAGGGAGCTTTTAATGTTGAGAAGATGTAGTTGGATGCAGTTATTGCAGATCTTCCCTCTTTTTCATTGAAGAACAAGTTGCAGAGTTGAAAGCTTCAATGCTTGGAGTGGAATGGTTGTTCTCTGCCTTGCTACAGTCTTCTGTGGCTATTTAAGCCAACCCCCACGGAAACTAGCCGTTACACTGCTTTTTCTGCCCGTTCTGCACACTCTGCGCAGCCTGACAATATGACCGTTGGTGGGTTGGAGTCGACTCGCGCGATCAGGAGTCGACTCGGCTGTAGCGGGAGTCGACTCAAGCTTTTCCGGAGTCGACTCGGCAACTGTTCCAGATTTGAATTAAAGTTGCCTTCATGACTGGGAGTCGACTCGTCTTGACCCGGAGTCGACTCGTCAACTTCTGGAGCTGACCTGGCAATTTTGGAGTCGGCTCATCCACTGAAGTCCGTGGATCCAATTTTGAATTTTGTCCACTCGAGTCGACTCGACTGTCCTTGGAGTCGACTCGAATCTCAGAGCCCGAACTCCCGATTCTCTGTCTTTTGGCTCATCCAGTCTTGGAGTCGACTCGAACTTCCTTGGAGTCGACTCGGCTCTCAGTTTCCGAAAGTTGGTCTTCTGCCTTTCGACGTGAAGCTTGTCTCGGAGTCGACTCGAGCTGTCTGGGAGTCGACTCGAATCTCAGAGGCAGTAACATGATTTTCTGTCTGTCGATGGTCGCACACTCTTGGAGTCGACTCGCGTACTGCGGGAGTCGACTCGAATCTCAGAGTCCGAAAATCGTTCTCTGACTTTTTCCTTGTGTTCCTCTGAGAGTCGACTCTCACCTTCTTTGGAGTCGACCTGCCAACCATCGGAGTCGACTCGCGTTCCACTGGAGTCGACTCGAATCTCAGACCCGAAAACTGCTCTTCTGACTTTTCTTTGTGTTCCTCTTGGAGTCGACTCTTACTACCCTGGAGTCGACTCGTTGAACATTGGAGTCGACTCGCGCACTTCGGGAGTCGACTCGTTGACAGTTTCTGAGTTGAAGCTTTCTGTCCTTCTGTCTGTTCTCAGTCGGAGTCGACTCGTACTGATCTGGAGTCGACTCGAGCTCGTGCCAGTGAACTTGATACGCTTGGAGTCGACTCGTGATACTCGGGAGTCGACTCGAGTCTCAGACATTGGTTCATGCAGACTTCTTAACTTATCCAAAATACTATGAACCAAGTCTTGAGACACTTGGACAGGATTTTCACTGAAACACTCAATTGAATTCATTAGTAATCAAAAGATATACTCAAATGCTTTGAGCTCATCAAAATCAAATGGGATTTTAATCAATCACTCCACAATCTCCCCCTTTTTGATGATGACAAAACTTTGAGTATATGTAAAATGACTTGCTCAATAAATAATGAAATAAAATCCATAAATGAATTCAAATGTCTGATAATTTAATTTATCCAAGTTTGAAAGGAGTGAAACATCAAATTTCGGAGTTAAAGCTCCTCCTTTCATTTGGAATTATATAAGCCTTCATATTATGCAATCAATTGTTTGGCTTATATGTCATTAATGATTTAGCTTGATTAAAATTCAGATTCTCCCCCTCAACATATGCATTCAACTATGTTTTGATTCTCTGAATTTCCTTTTAATGCTTTGAAATTTTTGAACTGAATTTTATCTTTTTAGAGGAAAAATCTGTCAATTTGTTCTTGAGTAGGATTCAGCTAATCTCCGAATATCCCTTGAATAGATTCTGGAGATTACTCCATTAGGAGCCCCAAAAGAGAGATAATGAGCCTCGAGGTACCGAATCCACTTAGAACAAATTTGTGTGTGTTTTTAAGAGTTTATCTTTTTATTGATTTCTTTTACATATTTTATCCATATTTCTCCCCTTTTACATATTTTACACATATTTCTCCCCCTTTTTGTCATCATACCAAAAAGGAGGTAAACACACACAATCAATGGCACAACCAATCATCAAATGGCACATAATTGAAGATAAAAATGTCTACTCATTGTATTGATATGAATGTGAATACATTTGAGCATACACTAAGTAAAGTAAAACAAGACAAAACACAACTCAAACACATCTATGTCCTCCTCGAGGATGAAGCTCCCCCTCTCGAGGATGCATCTCCTCCTCTGGAGGATGTGGCTCCTCCTCTCGAGGATGGTGCTCCTCCTCTCAATCGGCTCTGCTCCATGAGGAGGGTGACTGCATCTGTGACATGGCCAAGCTGTGTGATGATAGACGTGGTGGCTCTGCTATGTGTAGTGGAGAGCTCTGTCACCGACGTCTGAAGCCCAGTCACCGATGTCTGAAGTGCGTCCAGCTTGTCGATGAGTACATTCGACAAGCGCTCGGCCCCCTCGGTGGTGGTGTGCATGTCACGACCTATCTCCTCTCGCATCTGTCGAGTGGAGCTCGTGACCTCACTCATGCTGTGGAACTGGGCCTGGACCAAACTCCGGACATTGTAGATCTCTTGCCGCACCTCAGCCGTCATGTCTGTCACGGCTCTCAAGGATGGGACCAGGGCGGAAGATGTGGGCGCAGGAGAGGGAGCAGGCACCGAGCCTCTGAGCTCCCGAAGCAGCTCGTCCCTCAGATCTCGGACGATCTCCTGCCGCAGCTCCCGGAGCTGCTCAGGATCAATCCGGACCTCCATAGATGGTGGAGCCGAGGAGGAAGGTCCGGCGGAGGTGGTAGGAGCAGGAGGAGTGGATGGAAGGTCTGGATGGTCTGGATAGTCGGAATCGGGCTCAGGACTGGGAGAAGGTCTGGTGGTCTGAGTGGTGAGGGTAGACTTCCTAACCCATATCCCTTCTCTCTTCCGAAACCCCATCCTGTGCATGGTCCCCGTACACAAGCGATCAGTCCATCGCAATGCACGAGAGGGTTCCCTCTCTGGAATGGGAATCTCGTACTCCCTAAAGAGAAGAGTAAAAATCATGCCGTATGGGAGGGTGAGCCTAGGTCTATCTAGGGGCTCACACATATACCTGGGGAAGTTGACCGGGGTGTCCTGAAGAATGTAAGACATAATAGCTAGGTCCCTCTCATTTACAAAATCAAATCTTCCTGTCTTAGGGAAGATGGACCTAGACAGAATACTCAAAAGGATTCTCACTTCAATAGGAAGTGAGCTAGCAGATACCTCGTCTAGGGGGGACTGAGGTGGATGCCCTAAGACGACCGTAAGGGCCTCAACTCTATCCTCAGGGTGTGCGGGAGCCACCCCTACTAATGGAAGGTGGAGGATGTGGACAATGAGATCCTCCGTGACACGCACAGGGACACCTACTACTGTGCCCTCGATACCTCCATCTCCCCGATGAACGGTACTATAGAACTCTTGAACAAGGCCAGGGTAAGTGGGAAGGTCCAAAGTGAGGAAGTACTCTAGGCCCTGGGCTCTAAGCCTATCACCTATGGTGAACCCTTCCCGGGAGAGATAGTCGAAGTCGACATACCTCCCGGAGGTGACGGCCTTCCCGGCCAACGACCTTGCGGGAACCGCCCTAGGCGGAGAACGAGCCGGAGGTGGTTGCCTCGCGGGATCGTGCCGCGCCTTGGAGCGCCGCTCGGGACCGGCCTCGGGACGGGACCTCTTCCTAACCACGGTCTTACGAGGCATCTTGACCTAAACGGGAAGAAACACCTAAAGGACGGAGAAAGGTCGACGGAGGAGACTCGGGATGGACCGGAGACGACCTAGGAACGGACGAAAACCCTAAGAACCGGTGAAAAATCGACCGAACAGAGGTTGGAGACGATCGGGGACGACCTAGGAGTCGGCTCTAGGGCTTTTTGAACAGTGGCGGCTTGAAAGAAAAGTGTTTGCGAAACGACAAACCTAGGGTTAAAAAGTCGGATCCCGACTGCGAGTCGACTCCCTTGAGTCGCGAGTCGACTCGACCTCGAGTCGACTCCAGAATATGCGCGAGTCGACTCTCCTTATGCGCCTGTAGACTTTGAGTCGACTCCCGACAATGTGCGAGTCGACTCCCCCTCAGCGGCCATCTTTGCGAGTCGACTCCCGCAAATGCGCGAGTCGACTCCCCCTTAGGAGCCGGCTCTGAAACTTACTCGAGTCGTCTCTAACCTTGGCACGCACCTAAAAGTCATGCTATAACCGTGCCAAATGAGGGAAAATCACCTAATTGGGATCTGATTTGATGATCATTGAATAGAAACTCTATTTTAACCGCATTCTAATCATCAAAATCAATTAATCTAGTGGAAACTCCCACTAGGATGGATCAATCACTCCTAATCCCCTCCTAAGCACACTAAACCTCTCTTCACTTAGGGGTTTTGTAAAAATATCTGCTAATTGATTATCAGTACAAACAAATTGGAGTGTCACATCACCATTCAATACATGATCTCTTATGAAGTGATGTCTAATCTCAATGTGTTTAGTTCTTGAATGTTGAATTGGATTTTTAGTTAGATTTATGGCACTTGTATTATCACAATTAATGGGAATTTTGTCTTGTTTAATGCCATAATCTTCTAATTGTTGTTTAATCCATAAGATTTGAGCACAACAACTCCCGGCTACAACATATTCAGCTTCTGCAGTGGATAATGCAACCGAGTTTTGTTTCTTGCTAAACCATGAGATAAGGTTTTCTCCTAGAAATTGACACGACCCGCTGGTACTTTTTCTATCAAGCTTACATCCAGCGAAGTCTGAATCTGTGTATCCTATTAAGTTTAGGCTAGATTCTTTAGAGTACCATAGCCCTATGTTCTTAGTTCCTATTAAGTATTTAAAAATTCTCTTAACTGCAGCTAGGTGTGATTCTTTAGGATTAGCCTGATATCTAGCACACATGCAAACACTAAACATAATATCAGGTCTACTTGCAGTAAGATATAGTAAAGATCCTATCATACCTCTATAAAGTTTTTGATCTACAGATTTACCTGATTCATCTTGGTCTAACTTGCATGATGAGCTCATGGGGGTGCTGATTGATTTGTTTCCCTCCATATCAAACTTCTTGAGCATCTCCTTGATATATTTTGCTTGATTGATGAAGATGCCTCCTTCAGATTGTTTGATTTGAAGCCCGAGGAAGTAGTTCAGCTCTCCCATCATGCTCATTTCAAACTCACTCTGCATCAAATCAACAAACTCTTCGCAGAGGCGATTGTTAGTAGCACCGAAAATGATATCATCAACATAAATCTGTACTAATAACATATCCTCATTTTGCTTTTTCAGAAATAATGTTGTATCTACATTTCTCCTAGAGAATTCATGTTCTAATAGGAATTTGCTAAGTCTCTCATACCATGCTCTAGGTGCTTGTTTTAACCCATAAAGTGCTTTGTTCAGTTTATATACATGATTAGGGTATTGATGATTTTCAAAACCAGGAGGTTGTTCTACATATACCTCCTCATTAATATACCCATTTAAAAATGCACTTTTTACATCCATTTGAAATAGTTTGAAGTCCTTAGAGCATGCATATGCTAATAGAAGTCTAATCGCTTCAAGTCTAGCTACGGGAGCAAAGGTTTCATCAAAATCTATACCTTCTTCTTGATTATAACCCTTTGCTACTAGTCTAGCCTTATTCCTTATAACAATTCCATTTTCATCTAGTTTATTTTTATATATCCATTTTGTGCCTATAATTGGATATTCAGAAGGTCTCTCTACTAGATCCCACACTTTGTTTCTAGTAAATTGGTTTAGTTCTTCTTGCATTGCATTTATCCAATTTACATCATTTTCGGCTTCTTCTATATGTTTGGGCTCAAAGTGTGAAACAAAAGCTAGATGGTTATTCAAATTTCTAAGTGAAGCTCTAGTCCTAACCGGTTGAGATGGATCATCTAGAATGAGTTCCTTAGGATGCCCGTGAGCATACCTCCAAGTTTTTGTTAGCCCATGATCTACAATAGGCTCTTGGCTTGATGATGCTTCTTCAATCACCTTTTGAATATCATCTTGTAATCCCATCTCATCTATCTTTTCTTCAAGTATTTCAACATCATCATCAAAATTAACTTTCTTGCTAGATGAGATGTCACTAGAGTCATCAAAAACAACATGTATAGATTCTTCTATAACTAAGGTTCTTTTATTAAAGACTCTATAGGCTTTACTAGTTGTAGAATAACCTAAGAATATTCCTTCATCAGATTTAGGGTCAAATTTTCCTAGATTATCTTTCCCATTATTATGGACAAAACACCTACATCCAAAAACATGAAAGTAATTAACTTTTGGTTTTCTGTTTTTCCACAGTTCATATGGTGTTTTCTTTATGATGGGTCTCAATAGGACTCTATTTAATATGTGACAAGAGGTATTAATGGCTTCTCCCCAAAAGTACTTAGGGAGGTTACTTTCGCATAACATAGTCCTAGCCATTTCCTCTAGTGTTCTATTCTTCCTTTCCACAACTCCATTTTGTTGTGGTGTCCCAGGTGCAGAAAAATTATGGGTTATCCCCTTTTTACTACAAAATTCGTCAAATAATTGATTTTCGAATTCGGTACCATGGTCACTTCTAATGGCTATGACTGAAGACTCTCTAGCATTTGTTACTTCCTTATGGAATTTCTTAAATACAGAAAATGCTTGATCCTTATGCGCTAGGAACATGACCCATGTGTACCTAGAGTAATCATCTACAATACCTAGACCGTATTTATTTCCACCTAGGCTTGTTGTTCTAGTTGGACCGAATAGGTCCATGTGTAATAATTCTAAAGGTCTAGAAGTAGAGACACATTTTATGGATTTAAATGAGTTCCTAGATTGTTTGCCAAATTGACATGCTTCACAAATTTTGTTCTTTTCAAATTTTAATTTTGGCAAACCTATCACGGAATCTCTTTTAACAAGTTTAGTTATTGTGTCCATGCTTGCATGACCTAACTTACGGTGCCATAACCAACTAGCATCATTATCTTTAGTTTCATTTACAACTAGACATTGGTTATGTTTTGCAAGATCTTCTAGGTCTACAACATATACATTTCCACGCCTAATTCCTTTAAAAACTAAACTATTATCATTAGGATTTGTTATAATACATAGTGATGGTTTAAACATAACATCATATCCTTTATCACACAATTGACTAATGCTTAACAAGTTATGCTTAAGACCATCAACATATCTAACATTATCTATAAAAGTAGAAGGGGTGATTTGAACTTTACCAATACCAATGATGTGACCTTGGTTGTTGTCTCCAAAAGTCACAGCACCTCCCTTCTTAGCTTCAAGGGTGAAAAATTGATCTTTATCACCCGTCATGTGCCTTGAGCAGCCACTATCCAAATACCAGCAGTTTTTGTTGACCTTGGCTGCAAGACACTCCTACACAAGCAAATCATGTCATCTTAGGTACCCAAGTTTTCTTGGGTCCTTCATGGTTAGTCAAGTTGGTTCCTTTTGGAACCCATACATTTTTAATTTTTCTTTTTGTTTTACTTTTCCTATAGTCACATGCATTTGCCTTATGTCCTACAGTTCCACAACAAAAATAGGTTATTTTCTTAGTTTTGGTTTCTCCAGCTTTAACAAAGAAGTTACTAAGAAGTTTTTGTTTATTTCTTGGTTTATACCCTAAACCTGCTTTATTAAATACTGCTCGTTGACTATTTAATATCATGTTTAATTTTTCAGAGCTATATGTAAATTTTTCAACTAAGGGTTTGTATTTGTTAAGTTCTTTAGTTAGTGTTTGATTTTCTGTTTTTAGATCATTTAGTTCTTTTGTTAGATCCTTGTTTAAGATTTGTTTATGATTTTTAAGCTCTGAAAGTTCCTTAGTTAGTTTTTCGTTATCTTTACTTAAGGTGTTAGTTTTCTTAACTAAGAGTTGGTTGCTTGTCTTAAGTTCTAGATTTTCTTTGATAAGAGCATCTTTATCCTTAACTAATGAATCATACTTATGAATATAAGTTTGGTTAGTTACTTTTAGTTCTCTGTTTTTAGCATTTATATCCTTATATTCAATCATTAATTCATTAAACGCATCATAAAGTTCATCAAATGTAAAATCAAAATGTGAATCGGAAGTTACCTCATTTTCGTTGGCCATGAAGCAGAAATTGGCCTTCTCTTCTTGTTCTTCATCCGATGATGAAGATGATGTGTCGGAGTCCGATAGGGTGGTGACAAGGGCTTTCTTCTTCTTCTTGTACTTGCTGCCCTTCTTTAGTAAGGGACACTCAGCTCTGATGTGTCCCGGCTTTTTGCACTCATAGCACCCAATCCCCTCATTTTCTCTTTCCTTACCTTTGTCCTTGCGGTAGGAATTTGAGGGGCCTCTCCTTTGATGATAGGACTTCTTGTGGTTGATGAATTTTCTGAACTTGCGCACAAGAAGTGCCTCACCACCATCTTCCTCATCTTCTTCTTCTTCACTACTGCTACTGCAAGATAAGTCTTTGTTAGATGAAGTAGATTTTAAAGCTATTACTTTTTTCTTATGGGAGGACTCTTCCTCGTTGTGTTGTTTCATGGTGAGCTCGTGCGTCATAAGGGATCCAAGAAGCTCCTCAAGTGGTAGCTTGTTCAAGTCCTTGGCTTCTTGGATTGCCGTCACTTTAGCTTCCCACGACCTTGGTAGACACCGAAGGATTTTCCTGACAAGTTCACTGTTAGTATAGTTCTTGCCAAGGCTTTTTAGGCCATTGACAATATCAGTAAACCTAGTGAACATGCATGTAATTGTTTCGTTAGAGTCCATTTTAAATAGTTCATATTTATGAACCAAGATATTTATTTTGGACTCTTTCACTTGATTCGTGCCCTCATGGGTCACTTCAAGTCTGTCCCAAATCTCTTTTGCAGAATTGCAAGTAGAGACCCTATTGAATTCATTTCGGTCTAAGGCACAATAAAACACATTCATAGCTTTAGAGTTTAGTTGTGCCTTCCTCATGTCATGTTCATCCCAATCCTTTTCTAGTTTGGGTACTTTAACACCCTCTACATATGTGGATGGGATGTATGGGCCATTTACTACAATGGACCACATCTCATAGTCTTGGGCTTGGATGAATATTCTCATCCTAGCCTTCCAGTATGAGTAGTCGGATCCATTAAAGAAAGGGGGTCTTTGGGTGGACTGACCCTCAATGTGAGAAGATCCAAATGGGGTTGTCATTTTGATCTTTTAACTCTTGAGTGGAAGAGTTTTGGCTCTGATACCACTTGTTGCCCAGATAGACAACCCAAGAGGGGGGGTGAATTGGGTTTTAAAATTGATTTAGATATTTAAAACTTATGGATGATTAATTAAAAACTATTGCAAGTTATTTAATTAATCCTAAGTGCTGTGAGTGATGTGAGAGTAAGAAGAAAAGAGCCAATCAATCACAAACACAAGGTTTTATAGTGGTTCGGAGCTAACCCTTGCTCCTACGTCCACTCCCCAAGTCTCACTTGGGAATTTCACTATAACCCCCTTGAATTACAGCCGGTTGTTTTGCAAGCTCACAACCAAACTTGTTGTTTTACGAGCTCACAACGAACTCGGTCGGTTTTCCCAGGCTCACCGACTAGAACCAACCCCGATTGTTTTTCCGGGCTCACAATCAAACCCTTACACACGTTGGTTTTAACTTGGCTCACCAACCAACCTTAATCCCCTTGATTTAATCCCCCGATTGAACCAAGTAAATACAGTGTGTAAAAGAAAACAGAAAACAGCTTCTCAAAAAGCAGATAAAAACAATATGAACAATAAATGAAGTTAAGAAGCCTCAAACGCTTTTAGATCGGAGATGAGGAATGGCTTCTTGAACTTCTGGTCTCCTCTTGAAAGAGTGGTCGACTTGAATGCAGGAGGAGGGAGCTTTTAATGTTGAGAAGATGTAGTTGGATGCAGTTATTGCAGATCTTCCCTCTTTTTCGTTGAAGAACAAGTTGCAGAGTTGAAAGCTTGAATGCTTGGAGTGGAATGGTTGTTCTCTGCCTTACTACAGTCTTCTGTGGCTATTTAAGCCAACCCCCACGGAAACTAGCCGTTACACTGCTTTTTCTGCCCGTTCTGCACACTCTGCGCAGCCTGACAATATGACCGTTGGTGGGTTGGAGTCGACTCGCGCGATCAGGAGTCGACTCGGCTGTAGCGGGAGTCGACTCAAGCTTTTCCGGAGTCGACTCGGCAACTGTTCCAGATTTGAATTAAAGTTGCCTTCATGACTGGGAGTCGACTCGTCTTGACCCGGAGTCGACTCGCCAACTTCTGGAGCTGACCTGGCAATTTTGGAGTCGGCTCATCCACTGAAGTCCGTGGATCCAATTTTGAATTTTGTCCACTCGAGTCGACTCAACTGTCCTTGGAGTCGACTCGAATCTCAGAGCCCGAACTCCCGATTCTCTGTCTTTTGGCTCATCCAGTCTTGGAGTCGACTCGAACTTCCTTGGAGTCGACTCGGCTCTCAGTTTCCGAAAGTTGGTCTTCTGCCTTTTGACGTGAAGCTTGTCTCGGAGTCGACTCGAGCTGTCTGGGAGTCGACTCGAATCTCAGAGGCAGTAACATGATTTTCTGTCTGTCGATGGTCGCACACTCTTGGAGTCGACTCGCGTACTGCGGGAGTCGACTCGAATCTCAGAGTCCGAAAATCGTTCTCTGACTTTTTTCTTGTGTTCCTCTGAGAGTCGACTCTCACCTTCTTTGGAGTCGACCTGCCAACCATCGGAGTCGACTCGCGTTCCACTGGAGTCGACTCGAATCTCAGACCCGAAAACTGCTCTTCTGACTTTTCTTTGTGTTCCTCTTGGAGTCGACTCTTACTACCCTGGAGTCGACTCGTTGAACATTGGAGTCGACTCGCGCACTTCGGGAGTCGACTCGTTGACAGTTTCTGAGTTGAAGCTTTCTGTCCTTCTGTCTGTTCTCAGTCGGAGTCGACTCGTACTGATCTGGAGTCGACTTGAGCTCGTGCCAGTGAACTTGATACGCTTGGAGTCGACTCGTGATACTCGGGAGTCGACTCGAGTCTCAGACATTGGTTCATGCAGACTTCTTAACTCATCCAAAATACTATGAACCAAGTCTTGAGACACTTGGACAGGATTTTCACTGAAACACTCAATTGAATTCATTAGTAATCAAAAGATATACTCAAATGCTTTGAGCTCATCAAAATCAAATGGGGTTTTAATCAATCACTCCACAGACTTGTCTTGCAGTAGCAGCAGTGAAGAAGAGGATCATGAGGGAGATGATGATGAGGCTCTTCTCGTGCGCAAGTTCAGAAAATTCATCAACCAAAAGAAGTCCTTTCATCAAAGGAGAGGCCCCTCAAATTCCTATCGCAAGGATAAAGGTAAGGAAAGGAAAAATGAGGGGATTGGATGTTATGAGTGCAAGAAGCCGGGACACATCAGAGCTGAGTGTCCTTTACTGAAGAAGGGGAGCAAGTACAAGAAGAAGAAAGCCCTTGTCACCACCCTATCGGACTCCGACGCATCATCATCATCATCGGATGAGGAACAAGAAGAAAAGGCCAATTTCTGCTTCATGGCCAATAAAAATGAGGTAACATCCGAAACGCATCTAGATTTTACCTTTGATGAACTGTATGATGCATTTAATGAATTAATGATTGAATATAAGGCTATAAATCTTAAGAATAAAGAGCTAAAGCTAGCTAATAAATCTTACCTACATAAATACGATAAATTAGTTAAGGATAAGGACTTTATCACCAAAGAAAATTTAGAACTTAAGACAAGCAACCAATTCTTAATTCAAAAAACTAATACCTTGAGTAAAGATAATGAAAAACTAACTAAGGAAATTTCAGAACTTAAAAACAATAAACAAATCTTAAACGAGAATCTCACAAAAGACTTGAACATTCTAAAAACGGAAAAACAAACACTAACTAAAGAACTTGAAAAATACAAACCTTTGGTTGAAAAATTTACATATAGTTCTGAAAAATTGAATATGATACTTAATAGTCAACGAGCTGTATTCAATAGAGCGGGTTTAGGGTATAAACCTAAAAATAAACAAAAACTTCTTAGTAACTTCTTTGTTAAAGCAGGGGAAAGTAAAACTAAGAAAATAACCTATTTTTGTTGTGGAACTGTAGGACATAAAGCAAATGTATGTGATTATAGGAAAGGAAAAACTAAAAGAAAAATTAAAAGGGTATGGGTTCCAAAAGAAACCAACATTACTAACCATGAAGGACCCAAGAAAACTTGGGTACCTAAGATTATATGATTTGCTTGTGTAGGAGTGTCTTGCAGCCAAGGTCGACAAGAATTGTTGGTACTTGGATAGTGGCTGCTCAAGACACATGACGGGTGACAAGGATCAATTCTTCACCCTTGAAGCTAAGAAGGGAGGTGCTGTGACTTTTGGAGACAATAACCAAGGTCACATCATTGGTATAGGTAAAGTACAAATTACCCCTTCAACTTTTATTGATAATGTTCGATATGTTGATGGTCTTAAGCATAATCTACTAAGCATTAGTCAATTGTGTGATAGGGGTTATGATGTTATGTTTAAACCATCACTATGCATCATAACAAACCCAAATGACAATAGTTTAGTCTTTAAAGGAATAAGACGTGGAAATGTGTATGTTGTAGACCTTGAGGATCTTGCCAAACATAATCCATATTTAGTTGTTAATGAAACTAAGGATAATGATGCTAGTTGGTTATGGCACCGTAAGTTAGGTCATGCAAGCATGGACACCTTATCAAAACTAGTTAAAAGAGATTCCGTGATAGGTTTGCCAAAACTAAAATTTGAAAAGAATAAAATATGTGAGCATGTCAATTTGGCAAACAATCAAGGAACTCCTTTAAATCTATAAATTGTGTCTCTACCTCTAGACCTCTAGAACTACTACACATGGATCTATTCGGACCAACTAGAACCACAAGTCTAGGTGGGAATAAATATGGTCTAGTTATTGTAGATGATTATTCTAGATACACTTGGGTTATGTTCTTAGCTCATAAAGATCAAGCATTTTCAGTCTTTAAGAAATTTCATAAGGAAGTAACAAATGCTAGAGATCCTTCAGTTATAGCTATTAGAAGTGACCATGGTACCGAATTTGAAAATCATTTATTTGATGAGTTTTGTAGTAAAAAGGGGATAACTCATAATTTTTCTGCACCTAGGACACCACAACAAAATGAAGTTGTGGAGAGAAAAAATAGAACTCTAGAGGAAATGGCTAGAACTATGTTGTGTGAAGGTAACCTCCCTAAGTACTTTTGGGGAGAAGCCATCAATACCTCATGTCATATATTAAATAGAGTTTTATTGAGACCCATTATAAAGAAAACACCTTATGAACTTTGGAAAAACAGAAAACCAAAGGTAAATTATTTTCATGTCTTTGGATGTAGGTGTTTTGTTCATAATAATGGGAAGGATAATCTAGAAAAATTTGACTCTAAATCTGATGAGGGTATATTCTTGGGGTACTCCACAACTAGTAAAGCCTATAGAGTCTTTAATAAAAGAACCCTAGTTATAGAAGAATCCATACATGTTGTTTTTGATGACTCTAGTGATATCTCTGCTAGTAAGAGAGTTAATCTTGATGATGATGCTGAAATTCTTGAAGAAAAGATAGATGAGATGACATTACAAGATGATAATCAAAAATTAATTGGAGGTGCATCATCAAGCCAAGAGGATATTGTAGATCATGGGCTGACTAAGGCTTGGAGGTTTGCTCACGGGCATCCTAAGGAATTAATTCTAGATGATCCATCTCAACCTGTTAGAACTAGAGCATCTCTTAGGAACTTAAACAATCATCTAGCTTTCGTTTCACATTTTGAGCCCAAACACATAGAAGAAGCTGAAAAAGATGTAAATTGGATAAATGCAATGCAAGAAGAATTAAACCAATTTACTAGAAACAAGGTATGGAATCTAGTTGAAAGACCTCCTGGATATTCAATCATAGGTACCAAATGGATATATAAAAACAAACTTGATGAAAATGGAATTGTAATAAGGAATAAGGCTAGACTAGTAGCAAAGGGGTATAATCAAGAAGAAGGTATAGATTTTGATGAAACCTTTGCCCCTGTAGCTAGACTTGAGGCTATTAGATTATTATTAGCATTTGCATGCTCTAAGGATTTCAAGTTATTTCAAATGGATGTAAAAAGTGCATTTCTAAATGGGTATATTAATGAGGAGGTGTATGTAGAACAACCTTCTGGTTTTGAGAATCATCAATACCCTAATCACGTGTATAAACTTAACAAAGCACTTTATGGTTTGAAACAAGCACCTAGAGCATGGTATGAGAGGCTTAGCAAATTCCTATTAGAACATGAGTTCTCTAGGGAAAATGTAGATACAACATTGTTTCTAAAGAAGAAAAACAAAGATATGCTATTAGTGCAGATTTATGTTGATGATATTATTTTCGGTGCTACTAACAATCGCCTCTGCGAAGAATTTGCTGACTTGATGCAGAGTGAGTTTGAAATGAGCATGATGGGAGAGCTGAATTATTTCCTCGGGCTTCAAATCAAACAATCTGAAGAAGGCATCTTCATCAATCAAGCCAAATACATCAAGGAGATGCTTAAGAAGTTTGATATGGAGGGAAACAAGTCAATCAGCACCCCCATGAGCTCATCATGCAAATTAGACCAAGATGAATCAGGTAAATCTGTAGATCAGAAACTATATAGAGGTATGATAGGATCTTTATTGTATCTTACTGCAAGTAGACCTGATATCATGTTTAGTGTTTGCATGTGTGCTAGATATCAGTCTAATCCTAAGGAATCTCATCTAATTGCAGTCAAGAGAATCTTTAAATACCTAATAGGAACAAAGAATATAGGGTTATGGTATTCTAAAGAATCTAGCCTGAACTTAATAGGATACACAAATTCAGACTTTGCTGGATGTAAACTTGATAGAAAAAGCACCAGCGGGTCATGTCAATTCCTAGGAGAAAACTTAATCTCATGGTTTAGCAAGAAACAAAACTCGGTTGCATTATCTACTGCTGAAGCTGAATATGTTGCAGCCGGGAGTTGTTGTGCTCAAATCATGTGGATCAAACAACAATTGGAAGATTATGGCATTAAACAAGATAAAAATCCCATTAATTGTGATAATATAAGTGCCATTAATCTAACTAAAAATCCAATTCAGCATTCAAGAACTAAACATATTGAGATAAGACATCACTTCATAAGAGATCATGTACTGAATGGTGATGTGACACTTCAATTTGTTTGCACTGATGATCAATTAGTTGATATTTTTACAAAACCCTTAAGTGAAGAGAGATTTAGTGTGCTTAGGAGGGGATTAGGAGTGATTGATCCATCCTAGTGGTATTTTCCACTAGTTCTTTGATTTTGATGATTAGATTGTGGTTAATATAGAGTTTCCTTTCAATGATCATCAAATCAGATCATAACTTAGTGATTTTCCCTCATTCGGCACGAACATAGCATGATTTTTAGGTGTGTGCCAGAGCTCGAGACGACTCGAGTAAGTTTCAGAGTCGGCTCGTAAGGGGGAGTCGACTCGCATACAGTCGGAAGTCGACTCGAGGTCAATAGGCGCATAAGGAGAGTCGACTCGTGCATACTTTGGAGTCGACTCGAGGTCGAGTCGACTCGCGACTCAGTGGAGTCGACTCGCAGTCGGGATCCGACCTTTTAACCCTAACTCAAGCGTTTGCTCAACACTTCTATTCACCGCCGCCACTGTTCACAAACCCTAGAGCCGACTCCTAGATCGTCTCCGGCCGTCCCTAAGCTTTTTCCCGTCGACCTTTCACCGTCCATTAGCGTTTTACCCCATTCTAGGTCGACCATGCCTCGTAAAACCGTTGTCCCAAGCCGGAAGAGGCCCCAACCCGCAACCGGCACCGAGCGACGTTCCAAGGCTCGGAACGATCCCGCGAGGCCACAACCTCCGGCTCGTTCCCCGCTGAGGGAGGTTCCCTCGCGGCCGTGCGCCGGGAAGGCGGTCTCCACCGGGAGATACGTCGATTTTGACTATCTCTCCCGGGAGGGCTTTACAATAGGAGAGAGATTGCGGGCCCAGGGCTTAGAGTATTTTTGTTCCTTAGACCTCCCCACATACCCTGGCCTAATTAGAGAGTTTTATGGTACTGTCCATAGGGGCAATGGGGGAATAGAGGGAACTGTAGCAGGTGTCCCATTGTTTATTTCCGAGGATTTCATAGCCCAAATCCTCCACCTTCCACAAGTAGGGGTAGCTCCCACACACCCCGAGGATAGGACTGAGGCCCTTACGGCCATTCTAGGACATCCACCCCAGTCCCCCTTAGATGAGGTGTCCGCTAGCTCACTTTCAGTTGAGATGCGGCTCCTCTTGAGTATCATCTCTAGGTCCCTCTTCCCGAAGACTGGTCGCTTCGATTTTGTTCCTGAGAGGGACCTAGCCCTTATGTTCTACATCCTCCAGGACACCCCAATCAACTTCCCGAAACTCATTTATCGATATCTATGTGAGCCACTAGATAGACCTAGGCTCACCCTCCCCTATGGCATGATGTTCACTCTTCTGTTTAGGGAGGCCGAGATTCCTATTCCTGAGGGGGAACCCTCTCGCGCATTGCGATGGACAGATCGCATGCGAGCGGGAACCCTACACAGGATGGGGTTTCGGAAGGTAGAGGGAACCTGGGTTAGGAAATCATCTACCTCCACACATACCACCAGACATTCTCCCAGTCCTGACCCAGATTCAGACTACCCTACCTTTCCCTCCACCTCTGCTCCCACTACCTCAGCCGGACCCTCCTCCTCCGCTCCACCCACTCAGCTAATGGAGGTCCGGATCTCTCCTGAGCAGCTCCGGGAGTTGCGACAGGACATCGTGAGGGATCTTCGGGACGACCTGCTTAGGGAGCTCCGAGGTCCAGCGACTGCTCCCTCTCCTGCACCCTCCTCTACATTGGTTCCTTCCCTTTCAGCCGTGACCGAGATGACGGCCCATGTGCGGGAAGAAATCTACAATGTCAGGAGCCTGATCCAAGCCCAGTTCTCTAGCATGAGTGATGTCACACGCACCACACGGCAGATGCGCGATGACGTCCGACAGGATATGGGCACCACTAGTCAGGGGGCAGAGCGCTTGGCGAATGTGCTGATCGCCAAGTTGGACACACTGCAGGAGACCCTGACCGAGCTCTCCACCACACACAGCAGGGCCACCCCGGCCACTATCTCCCAGCTTGGGAATGTTACAGATGGGGTCACTCTCCTCATGGAGCAGAATAGATTGAGAGGAGGAGCCACATCCTCGAGGAGACCCTAGCTGATTTTGTTTTATTTTGACATGTACTTTTTGCTTTACTTATTGTATTCACAAATGTACTTACATATACATCAATACAATGAGTAGACATATTCACTTCAATTGTGTGCCAATTGATCTCTACTTGCTTGTGTGTTCAATTCCCTTCCTTTTTGATACGATGACAAAAAGGGGGAGAAATATGTATTAGATATGTAAAAGGATATGTAAAAGGAATCAATGCAAATCAATGAAAAGAAAAATTTTTAAAACACACAATAATTTGTTCTAAGTGGATTTGATACCTCGAGGCTCATTATCTCTCTGTTGGGGCTCCTAATGGAGTAATCTCCAGAATCTATTCAAGGAACATTCGGAGATTAGTTGAATCCTACTCAAGAACAAATTGACAGATTTTCCCTCTAAAAATCAAAAATTTAAGTTCAAAAACTTCAATGCATTAAAAGGAAATTCAGAGAATCAAAACAAAGTTGAATGCATATGTTGAGGGGGAGAATTTGAATTTTTAAGAAAGCCAAATCATTAAAAATATATAAGCCAAACAATTGAGTGCATGACATGAAGGCTTATATAATTCCAAATGAAAGGGGGAGCTTTAACTCCAAAATTTATTGTTTCACACCTTTCAAGTTTGGATAAATTAAATAACCAGACACTTGAATTCATTTATAGATTTTATTTCCTTGTTTATTGAGCAATTCACTTTACATATACTCAATGTTTTGTCATCATCAAAAAGGGGGAGATTGTGGAGTGATTGATTAAAACCCTATTTGATTTTGATGAGCTCAAAGCATTTGAGTATATCTTTTGTTTACTAATGAATTCAATCGAGTGTTTCAGTGAAAATCTTGTCTAAGTGTTTCTAGATTTGGTTCAAGATATTTTGGATAAGTTAAGAAGTCAGTTTGAACCAAAGTCTGAGACTCGAGTCGACTCCGGGATATTACGAGTCGACTCCAAGCGTATCAGAAGCACTGGCACAGGCTCGAGTCGACTCTGGTACACTACGAGTCGACTCCGACTGAGAACAGACAGATGAACAGAAAGACACAATTCAAAACCTGTCAGCGAGTCGACTCCTGAAGTGCGCGAGTCGACTCCACTGCTTACCGAGTCGACTCCGGAGTAATATGAGTCGACTCCAAGGAGTTACAGACAGAAAAGTCAGAGAGCGATTTTCGACCCTGAGAGCCGAGTCGACTCCTGAGGAACACGAGTCGACTCCGATGGCTGGTAGGTCGACTCCAAAGAAAACAAGAGTCGACTCTCAGTGGTACACAAGGCAAAAGTCAGAGAGCAGTTTTCGGACACTGAGATTCGAGTCGACTCCCGCAATGCTCGAGTCGACTCCGAGACAGCGCGACCCCAAAAAGACAGAAGACCAAATTATTGTCTCTGAGAGCCGAGTCGACTCCAAGACAGCTCGAGTCGACTCCAAGTCAGCGCTACACCAAAAAGGCAGAAGGGTGTGTTTCGGAAACTGAGAGCCGAGTCGACTCCGGAACAGTTCGAGTCGACTCCAAGACTGGACGAGCCAAAAGAAAGAAGATAGGGAGTTCGGGCTCTGAGCGCCGAGTCGACTCCCAGGATTGTCGAGTCGACTCGAGTGGACCAAGTTGAAAAATAGATCTACGGATTTAATGGGATGAGCCGACTCCGAAAATGCCAAGTCAGCTCCAGATGTTGGCGAGTCGACTCCGGGTTAAGTCGAGTCGACTACCAGTCGAGGAGGTCACTTTAATTCAAATCCGGAACAGTTGCCGAGCCGACTCCAGAAAAGCATGAGTCGACTCCCGCTACAGCCGAGTCGACTCCAGATCGCGCGAGTCGACTCCGACCCCAACGGACACATTGTCAGGATGTGCAGAGTGTGCAGAACGGGCAGAAAAATGTGTCTAACGGCTAGTTTCCGTGGGGGATGGCTTAAATAGCCACAGAGGACTGTAGCAAAGCAGAGAAGCACTATTCCACTCAAAGAAATCAAGCATCCTTTCTCTGCAAACTGGTTTTCAACAGAAAAGAAGGAAGAGCGCCATAAACTCCATCCAACTACCTCTTCCCAGCATTTAAAGAAGTCTCCTCCTGCCTTCAAGTCGACCAGACGTTCAAGAGGAGACCCAAAAGTTCAAGAAGCCCTACTCTACTCCAACTCAAACGTGTTTGAGGGCTCTTAACTTCTCTCTAGTTTATATTGCTGTTTATCTGCTTTTTAGAAGCTCTGTTTTTCCGTTTGTCTTTGTTCTTTCCATCTTTTCTTTGCTTGATTCAATCAGGGGATTGAATCAAGAGTGTAGAGGTTGGTTGGTGAGCCGAGGGTAAAACCAACGTGTAAGGGTTCGATTGTGATCCCGGAAAAACAATCGGGGTGGTTCTAGTCGGTGAGCCTGGAAAAACCGACCGAGTTCGTTGTGACCTCGTAAAACAACAAGTTGGGTTGTGAGCTTGTAAAACAACTGGCTGTAATCCAAGGGGTTATAGTGAATTCCCAAGTGAGACTTGGGGAGTGGACGTAGGAGCAAGGGTTAGCTCCGAACCACTATAAAAACATTGTGTTGTGATTGCTTGTGTTTCTCTCTCTTACTCTCATTTCACTCATAGCACATAGCAACTAATTAATCATCTTGCAAAAGTATTAATTAGTCATCCACAAACGTTTTTAATTGCAAAATTATTTTAAAACCCAATTCACCCCCCTCTTGGGTTGTCTATCTGGGCAACATTGGCACACCTACATCTACATCCTCATATTTTCATTTTGGGTACCCAAGCTTGCTTGGGTCCTTGAGAGTTAGGACATATGGTTCCTTTTGGAACCCACATCTGTTTAATAGTAATGACTTTACCATTTGATTTAATTGTACTAGAACTATAGGTAAGGTTGTTATGTCCATTCTTTTGATGTTTGAAATACGTTATCCTTTTTGCTGATTTGCTTGACGTATTTAAAACCTTTTTCTTTAGGGATTCGTTGCTAAGTGAAGGAGTTAAGCCAAATTTTGATTTATCAAAATCAGTATGTTGGCTTTCAAACATCATTTTTAATCTTTCTGAACTTACAGTAAATTTGTTAATAAAAGACTTCAATTGGTTAATTTTTTCACTTAAGTTTTGATTTTCTTTAATCAAATTCTGATTTTTCTGAATCAATTGTTCTGAATTTAACCTTAAGCTTTCATTTTCAGAATTTAGTTTGTCATATATTTCAGCAATAGAATTTCTTTCTTTTGAGATTTCGAGATTTAGTTTTTTAAAAATTTTATTTTTGATAGCTAATTTTCTACATTCATCATACAAATCATGAAAAGCATTTAATAGATCATCATAAGAATATTCTTCATGAAATTCATTTGGTGTAAAATTAGATTCAGATTCTACTTTATCTTCTAGTGCCATAAAACATAAGTTAGTTACCTCTTGTAGTTCATTGGAGCTAATATCATCATTGTTGCTCCTAGCTTTCATTTTCTTGCTTGACTCTTCCTTGGTCAAGGCTTTCTTGCTTTTTATCTCTTTCTTCCTTTCTTCTTGCTTCCTCTTCTTCTTTGTTTTTAGGAAGCTTTTGAATCTTTCGGTGTTTGGGAATGGATCCTTGTTTCCATCACCGAACTCTTTATTTTTTGAACTGATTTGCCTCAGAGTCGACTCGGGCCTTGTTGGAGTCGACTCGGCTAGCTTGGGAGTCGACTCTGAAATACTTGGAGTCGACTCGTTCACAGAATCTTCAAGACTGAGTCTCTGCCTTTCAGACTGTTCTTCTCTAGGAGTCGACTCGGACAAACTGGGAGTCGACTCGGCTAATGTGGAAGATTCTGCAATCTCATTGTTAGTACGCAATTGAAGCACATGTGAGCTAATCTGAGATTTATCATAAATAATTGTTAAAGTATCCCAGATTTCTTTAGCAGATAAGCATGCAGAAATCTTATGAAATATAGATTCATGGATAGCACAATATAGAAAGTTCATAGCGTTAGCATTCAATTGTGCTAACTCTTTTTCATTGACATTTTAAGAGAGTGTGTGAGGTCCATCTATAATGATATTCCATATTTTATAGTTTTGTGATTGAACAAAAATTTTCATTCTAGCTTTCCATTGAATATAATAAGTTCCATCAAACAGTGGAGGTCTGTTTATGGAAAGTCCCTCGGCAAATAATATGTTATGTGGGGTTGTCATAATCTTTAGCTCTAGTCGGTTAAGACTATAATTAATAGAAGAGCACCTGCTCTGATACCACTTGTTGCCCAAGGTGACAACCCAAGAGGGGGGGTGAATTGGGTCTTTTAAAACTTTTCAACTACTTCTAATCTTTTAGAGTTAATTAAGCTAAGTTGTATGGATGCATAGTGGAATTTAAACTTAGCAAGAGTATGATTCTAATCTAATCAACTATTAAGCAGCGGACTCAATAAAAGATTAGTCTAAGTTTGCCCAAGTATGCAATTCAATACAATGAGTCTTAATGCTGTTATATTGAATGAGACTTGATTAAGTAAATTGAATATGCTTGCAATTAAAGGATGCACGGTGAAGAGTTAGGCAAGCAATTTATCTAAGTAAGTAAGTGAGTGAGGAAGTTAGATA
This sequence comes from Phoenix dactylifera, assembly GCF_051530095.1. Lineage (NCBI taxonomy): Eukaryota > Viridiplantae > Streptophyta > Magnoliopsida > Arecales > Arecaceae > Phoenix > Phoenix dactylifera. The sequence goes on along the minus strand of NC_143194.1, from coordinate 14,272,416 downwards.
ACAAAGAGCATCACAGACACAACAAAAGTATAGTGGTTCGGTGCATCCCAGCACCTACATCCACTCCCCAGGACCTCTTGGGAATTTCACTATAATCCCTCAGATTACAGCCGGTTGTTTTACAAGCTCACAACCCAACTTGTTGTTTTGCGAGATCACAACGAACTCGGTCGGTTTTCACAGGCTCACCGACTAGAACCTACCGATTGTTTTCACGGGCTCACAATCCAACCCAGTTGGTTTTCCCAAAGGCTCACCAACCACAACCTTACAACGATTGTTTTCCGGGTTCACAATCAACCCAGTTGGTTTTCCCAAAGGCTCACCAACCACAACCTTACAACGTTGGTTTTCCCTTTGGCTCACCAACAAACCTTAACACCGTTGGTTTTTCCTTTGGCTCACCAACAAACCTTAACCCCTTGATTCAATCCCTTGATTGAATCAAGTTACAAGATATTAGACTAAGAATTTAAAGCAAATACAAGCTTCTTAACTAAGCAAATATTGCAAATATAAACAAATAGAGTAAAGAGAAGCCCTCAAACGAGTTTTGAAGATGAAGGAGCTCGGCTTCTTCTTTACTTGTTTTGAATAAGAAACCTCCTTCTATTTGGCATGATAGATTAGGTCATATAAATTATAATTCAATTAAGCAACTTATGAACCTAAGTTTAATACCAGGCATCTATCAATTAAGAAACATTCTGCCGTGACAACCGGATTATACTAACAAATTTAAAACTAGTAGGATAACAGCATATTATACTGGCCTGATCTTTAATTCGGACATGGAGGAGGCAAGATTCCAATAATCTGATCGGTGAAATCATCTAGAAGATGCATTTGACTGCCAAATCATGAAGGAATTATTAAGAAAAAATTCATAATACTTTCATATAAATATTAACAAAATTTAATAATATTTTAAGACTTCAATAAAAATACTTAAACTAATAATATTATTAATAAAATAATATATCTTAGTGAAAACAATTATATTTTTATTAATAATAATTTAAAACATTAATAATGTTTAATAATATATTAATATATTAACAAAATTATATTTATTAAAAATAATAAAAATATTATTAATAAAATAAATATTTTACATATTAATAAAAATATATTATTTTCTAAATAATTATGTAACTGAAAATAATATTTTAGGGGTGGCATGTTTTTTTAAATAAAAAAGGTACAATAATCATCAGAGTTTTCTCCCCTCTATTTAAAGTAGAGGCAAGCATTCTCTAGCATTTTCTTTTATTTGAAAATACATAAAGTGCATATAAAACAATTCTATTTTCTAACATGCTTTAAATAAACATATTACAATAAAATAGAGGTTCTAAATAAATATTTCATTAGTACTATAAAATTGACACAGAAATTCATAATATTATTTGTTACGGGGAAACTTAGCCACCATGCCCCACGTGACCGGCACGCGCTCCCAGAAAGACTACGGCTGCCCCTTGATCCAGCAATCCGACCCCGAGTCGGACATCTTCGGCTCGGCAGCCCGACCCCGAGTCGGCTGCCCCTTGATCCAGCAATCCGACCCCGAGTCGGACATCTTCGGCTCGGCAGCCCGACCCCGAGTCGGCTGCCCCTCGATCCAGCAATCCGACCCCGAGTCGGATATCTCTCGACAACGACAGGCTATTCCCCAGGGGCACGCCACGGCCCCCTGCTCCACTACTCCCTGCAACGGCTGTATCCGATGCTGCTCCACGATCTCCTGTAACAGCCGTACAAAGCGGAACTCCACTACGCCCTGTCATGGCCGTACCCAGCGCTGCCCCACGACGCCCTGTAACGGCCATGTCAGTGGCCACTCCCTCGTGCCCCACGATGACGAACCCCCTTGAAAGACCCCCCAGCCTGGTATATATGCGGCTGGGGGGGAGAAGGGGGGGTAAGCAAGAACTTCCAGAGCATTCTCTTACTTGCTACTATTATCTCTCCTTCTCCTCCAATCTCCTCTGACTTGATCGTCGGAGGGCCCCCACTACCCCAGTGGTGGTGCGAGGCTTGCTTGCAGGTTTCTCGGTGGAAGGTAGAGCGCAACCAACTCCAACCAAGGCAACTCAAACGGAACCCCGTTCACACCGCCGTGTCAATCGTTCTCGGTTTGGACCACCAGCAACAGTTGGCGCTAGAGGAAGGGACCGAATCTCAGAGCGATCGTAATGGCACGGCGAGGTGGTCGTGGAGCTTCCAATGCTTCCGGTCGCGGGGCCTCTCGCGCCTCCGGCCGGGAGGCCGCTGCGTCTCCAACACACTCTCAGCAACACTCCACCGCCCCACCTCCCATTCAGCGGTCAAAGCTGCTCAGTTCGACCAGCTAGCCCAGCAGGTTCGCACCCTCGCGGAGGCAGTGCAGAATCTGCAGGGTGTGATGTCTCGGGCGCCGCAGCGGGCTCAGGAGCCGTTGCTCCCCGAGCGCTCGCCGGTTCTCCTCAACCCGCGCTCCTTCCTCTCCCATGGGGAGGAGCGCCGGCGCGAGGAGGATTCTCGAGCACGGTCCATTCTGCCGGGACCTTCTCATCGGAGCTGCGCGGGGTACGAGAGGCGGACCCGGGCGCGTTCCCAGACCCCCCAGTCCTCGAGGAGCCCGCACTCCAGTCGGTCCCCCTCACGCCGCTCCTTGTCTCCCACCCACCAGTCGCGCTCCCTGGACCGGCGGGTGGACGATCTCCACAGACAACTCCAGGTCCTGAAGGGCCACTCCAAAGATCCCTTCGCCGACTTGGAGATCTCCTCCCAGCAGGCGCTTGCCTCGAGGATCCTGCGGACCCCAAATCCGCCGGGGTTCAAAATGCCGGCGATCGAGCCCTATGACGGGGCAGCAGACCCGCGGGATCACGTCGAGAGTTTTAGGACCCTTATGCTCCTCCACGGAGCATCAGATCCTCTCCTCTGCAAGGCCTTCCCGGCGACCCTCCGTGGCCCGGCAAGGGCGTGGTTCGCCGGCCTGGAGGCTAACTCTATCCAGTCCTTCGACCAGTTCACTCGCCTCTTCATCAGCCATTTCGCCGTCAGTAGCCGGCGGCGACTGGTCTCCGACTCCCTCTTTGATGTCCGGCAAAACGAGGGAGAAAGCTTGCGGGATTATCTCACCCGCTTCAACAAGGCTACACTGGAGGTCCGGAACCTGAGCCAGGAGGTGGCTCTTTCAGCCCTGAAGCGTGGCTTCCGGAAGGGCAGACTCACCTTCTCCCTGGACAAACGCCTGCCGCGGAGCTTCCCGGAGCTGTTGTCTCGGGCGAACCAGTATGCGGACGCCGAGGAGGCGGCCGCCCACCGGAGCAAGGAGGCCGCCGAGACCCCTCTAAAGCTCGGGAAGAAAAGGCGAAAAGAGGCACGCCAGAGGAGGAGCCCGACGCCTCAACGTCGGCGCAGAAGCCCGTCGCTGGCGAGGAACCACGGCGCCCCACGCCCTCGTTCTCTGCCCCGACGCTTCAACCGGTACACCCCACTCTTGACTCCCCGGGCCCAGATCCTTATGAAGATCAAGGGGCGGGAGGACCTCCCGGTCCCGAGACAGATGAAGAAGATCCCTGGAAGGAGGCCCTCTCGGGCGTACTGTGAGTACCACCGAGACCACGGCCACGACACCGAAGACTGCTTCCAGCTTCGGGACGAGATCGAGGCTCTCATCCGCCGAGGGCGTCTCGGTCGATATGTGAACGACCGACGTCCCCCCGCAGACCCGCGTCCGGCCGACCCGGCCCCTCAGGAGCCTCGGGAGCAGAATCGACCCGTCGCGGGCGTGATCCACACCATCACTGGGGGCTGCTCTCGGCCCGTGAGGAACGCAGGGGGCTCGGCGGAAGCATCAGGGGTGGCCGTCGCGAAGAGGCAGAGGGTCGGCAATGTAATCACTTTTTGTGATGAAGATGTAAAGGGGGTTCAGACCCCCCACGATGACGCCATGGTGATCTCCCTCACTATGGCGAACTATGATGTAAGGCGTGTTCTTGTGGATAGTGGAAGCTCAGCTGATATTTTGTTTTACGAGGCCTTCCAAAAGATGAGCTTGTCCCGACAATTGTTGCACAAAACATCCACCCCCCTCATAGGATTCACTGGAGACGCTATCTCGGCCGAAGGTGTCGTTGAGCTGCCTGTGACTGCGGGCGTTGCACCCGCAGAAGCCACGGTGCGGCTCGGGTTCTTGGTCGTCCGTGTTCCCTCGGCCTACAATGCTATCCTCGGACGACCCGGACTGAACGCCCTTCGCGCGGTGGTCTCTACGTACCACTTGCTCATGCGGTTCCCCACGGCGACCGGGATTGGAGAGGTCCGAGGTGACCAACCGACCGCAAGGCAATGTTTCCTAGCAACTCTCAAAGGGAAGAAGCCCGTAGAAGCCTTAAGCGTCGAGTCCCTCGACGCCAGAGACGAGGTGGCCTTGCGGCATGGGGAGCCGGCCGAGGGTGTGATCGAAGTTCCCCTCGAGGAAGGTCGCCCGGACAGGACGATCCGGGTCGGCGCCAATCTCGACCCGGGAGCTCGGGCCCGGTTGGTGGAATTCCTCCGAGCCAATGTCGATGTGTTTGCCTGGTCGGCGGCCGATGTACCTGGGATCGACCCGGAGGTCATTTCTCACGCCCTCAACGTCGACCCGACCCACCGACCAGTAAAGCAGAAGAAGAGACACTGTGCCCCGGATCGGATCCGGGTGGTCGACCAGGAGGTAGACAAACTCTTGGAGGCAGGCTTCATAAGGGAGGTGAGCTACCCCGAGTGGCTGGCAAACGTCGTACTCGTCCGGAAGGCGAGCGGGAAGTGGAGGATGTGCGTCGACTACACCGACCTGAACAAGGCGTGCCCCAAGGATAGCTTTCTGCTTCCGCGGATAGACCAACTGGTCGACGCGACTTTCGGATATCAGTTGCTGTCTTTCATGGACGCCTTCTCCGGCTACAACCAAATAATGATGGCTCCACAGGACGAGGAGAAAACTGTCTTTATAACAGACCGGGGGCTGTACTGCTACAAGGTAATGCCCTTCGGTCTGAAGAATGCTGGCGCCACTTACCAGCGCCTCGTCAATAAAATCTTCAAGGAGCAAATCGGCCGGAACATGGAGGTGTACGTGGACGATATGCTGGTGAAGAGCCGCCATGCAGACCAGCACATTGCGGATCTGGAGGAGACTTTCGCCACCTTGCGGAAGTTTCGCATGAAGCTGAACCCAGCGAAGTGCGCCTTTGGCGCTTCGGCCGGGAGGTTCCTCGGTTTCATTGTCAACCAGCGGGGGATCGAAGCCAACCCGGACAAAATCAAGGCCATCCAAGATATGTCCCCTCCGACCAAAGTGAAGGAGGTTCAGGAGCTCGCTGGAAGGGTTGCCGCGCTCGGACGATTTGTGGCAAAATCGGCCGAACGCTGCCAACCTTTCTTCAAGGTGTTGAAACGCCCGAAAGACTTCCTCTGGACGGCCGAATGTCAAGCAGCATTCGACCAGCTCAAGGAATACTTGGCGTCTCCTCCCCTGCTGTCCAAGCCGCAAGAAGGGGAGATGCTCTACCTCTATCTGGCGGTCTCCCCAACCGCAGTCAGTGCGGTACTGGTTCGGAAAGAGGCAAAGCTCCAGAAGCCTGTGTACTACATCAGCCGGGTCCTACGGGATGCCGAGACGCGGTATACGAAGGCTGAAAAGATCGCCTTCGCGCTGCTGACCGCGACCAGGAGGCTTCGCCCCTATTTCCAGGCCCACTCTGTCACCCTCTTGACCGATCAACCGCTGCGGCAGATCCTCAGCAATCCTGAGAATGCGGGACGGCTGGTGAAGTGGGCAGTAGAACTTGGTGAGTTCGACATCCGCTACCAGCCCCGACCCGCCATCAAGGCCCAGGTGCTCGCAGACTTCCTCGCTGAGTGCACGGTGCAGGAGGTGGAACCTAGACCGCTGAAAATGCCCAGCCTCGACCTCCCGATCTGGACGCTTCACATCGATGGGTTGTCGAACCCAGAAGGTGGAGGGGCCGGGCTGGTCCTTACCAGTCCTGATGGAGTGATAGCCGAGTATGCCTTGAGGTTCGGATTTCCAGTGACCAACAACGAGGCGGAGTACGAGGCCCTAGTCACGGGACTCAAACTCACCAAGGAGCTCGGCATCCGGCGCCTGAAGGTCTTCACCGACTCCCAGCTGGTGGTCGGGCAGGTCCGTGGGGAGTTCGAGGCCCGGAACCCGACCATGCAGAATTACGTCCGGAAGGTGCAAGCACTCATTCCCGACCTCGGCAGTGTCGACATCCAACAGGTCCCAAGAAGTAAAAATGCCAGGGCCGACAGGTTGTCCCGCTTAGTGGGCGCAGACGCGCACAACTTGTCGAGGGCGATCTACCTGGAGACCCTGAATGCCCCGAGCATCGGCGAGGCTGGAGCGGTGATGGCAATTGATCCGGAGCCGTCTTGGATGGACCCGCTTGTCGCCTACCTCGCCGAAGGGATCCTCCCTGAAGACGAAGATCAAGCTCGGCGACTTGTTATGAAGTCCGCCCACTACGTACTCTATGAAGGGAGGCTGTATCGGACCTCGTTCACCGCCCCCCTCTTAAAGTGCCTCCGCCCCTCGGAAGCGGCCTACGTCCTCGGCGAAGTCCACGAAGGCGTTTGCGGATCACACTTGGGGGCTAGGTCCTTGGCGCACAAGATCATGAGGCAAGGCTATTATTGGCCTACCTTGTTGGAGGACTCAAAGGATCACGTACAGAAATGCGACGCTTGCCAGCGCCACGCCAACGTCCAGAGAGTCCCTTCTGTCCCCTTGGCACCAATCACTGCACCCTGGCCCTTCGCCCAGTGGGGAATGGATATCCTCGGACCATTCTCCGTCGCTTCAGCTCAGCGAAAATTTTTGATTGTTGCAATCGACTACTTCACCAAGTGGGTGGAGGCAGAGCCGCTGGCCACTATCACGGAGGCGCAAGTCCGGAAGTTCGTGAAGAAGAACATCATCGTCCGATTTGGGGTACCTCGGGTCCTCATCTCGGATAATGGTTGCTGGGGACGGCTGGATCCGACGCTGGTGAAAGGAGGAGATGATTACGGGCTGAAGCATGGGAGCGTTGATCGCGGGCTGGAGATGAAAATGGTTGCATCGCTGGGGAGAAGCTCGGACGGACGCTGTGATTGTGCACGGGAGCTGTTCACGGGCTGCTGGGAGGCGATCGCGGGCGGACGAAATTTGGGTGAGCGGAAACAGGGGATGCACGCGTGAGAGGAGCTGGAGATTGGGTGCGGGAGATCAGATCACATATCCTGATTTGGGGGAAAGATCACAGTTCTTTGGACTCGTGAATGGTTGAGGTGGGTGAAATCTGGTTGAGGGGATGCGGCTTGCACGTGGAGATGCTTGCGAGATGATGGGCTCGACTAGGCCATGGCGAGATCGGGTCGCACAGCTTGGGCTATGCATCTTCCTGAACCAAATTTGTATCAAATATGCATTTTATTTCTGATTTACGATAACCTATATGAAACAAAAGTATAATATTAACTCGACGAAATTATCATCATCTGTTAACAATAAGACTAATTTAAGTGATATATAGATCGCACTTTTGTGCTCTCATCAATGGTCGACAGTTCGACAACAAGCATTTCCGTGACTTCTGCGAGGAGTTCGGGATCGAGCATCGGTTCACATCTGTGTCGCATCCCCAAACCAACGGCGAGGCCGAGGTCACAAATCGGACAATCCTCCAAGGAATCAAAGCGCGAATCAGTCGGACGGGGCAAGCTTGGGTCGAAGAGCTCGAGAATGTCCTTTGGGCGTATCGGACCACGCATCGGACCCCTACCGGGGAGACGCCTTTCAGCCTAACCTATGGCACGGAAGCCGTTGTCCCCGTGGAGCTCGGACTCCCCTCACCTCGGGTGGCCGCGCACCGACCCGAGGCCAATTCGGAGCAACTCCGAGGGAACCTGGATCTCTTGGAAGAAGCGAGGGAAATGGCGCAGGTTCGGATGGCGATGTATCAGCGGAGGGTGGCCCGATATTACAACTCCAAGGTCCGACCGAAGCTTTTCAGAATCGGAGATCTGGTGCTAAGGCGAGCTAAAGCATCTCAACCTGCGGAAGGTGGGAAGCTAGCGCCAAATTGGGAAGGCCCGTATAGGGTTCGCTGGGTAAACCGACCTGGCTCCTACCAGTTGGAGGCCCTAGATGGTCGAGAAATTCCAAGGAGCTGGAATTCCGCTAACCTGCGGATGTATTACCAGTAGAACGACAATGCTAGAAAGACAGTTCAAAAATGTATAACACTTTTCATTCCAATAATTTCTGGTTACAATGGCGTACTCGTGTGATTACAAGGAATTCCCAGAGGGAAATTAGGGTGTAAAGAAAGTAAAGAAGAGGTGGAGACTCCGAGGAACTGAAGATCTGGGATCCCGAAACCTCCATCCGAAGCAGCTGCAATCCCGCCGGAAGTGGGTGCTTCCAACCGGAGGCGCCATCGACGTCTCACGAAAAAGACGAAGAGCCGGCGCGGATGAAGAAGAAGTGGACGAAGGAGAAGTCCACACTGCTCCTACCCAGAGGCGCCATCCACGCCTCACGAAAAAGACGAGGAGCCGCCGCAGAAGAAGCTCCCGCTGCCTCCAGGGGAACGCCACCTCCAAGGGATATTCCGGTCCTCCCCAGTGTTAGGGGAGAGAAGGAATACAAGGGAGAAGAGCATATGGAGGCGCGGTCCCGGATCAAGCGTCTCGCGCAGAGCTCAATCGGGAGGCTGAACTTCAAGGAGGGGAGACGTGATCCCGGATGAAACGCCTAGAGCGGAGTTCCGCCGGGGAGAACCTCCTTGTTGATCCCAGATGAAACGACTAGTTGGCGGAAGTCGCGAGGGGCGCGCCTCCCGTTCCTCCAGCAGGGGTCTCTCAGCCACGCGCCGGAGAGGAGGTCCACGATCCATGGCAACCTGAACAGCTCCGGCTTGGCAGGCTCCACCGTACCTGCACCTATATTTATAGCCGAACTGTGGCCCCCCGGTCGTTCTGATGCGGGTGGCTCCAATAAATGCGGGCGCATTGAATCCGGAGCCGTTCCGGCTCCCGAGGTGTATCTTCCCGCGATTTCCTAAGCGTCATTCTCCTTAATCACATTCTTTGTGCAGGACACTCCGGGTGGCAGGTACCCCTAGGTCCATGTATCTCCGCTCGCGCCCAGGCCGCATCCGCCTCGAAGAACGTGCATATCGCGGCCGCTTAACTGACACTCCTCGCAAGCAGCAACTGGTGATCCGATTTCCCAAGTAACGCATTAATTAGCGTTTAATGCCCTTCTGGTGTTCCCCAGACGACGCTTGGAGAAGAGGAGAAACACGATCGCAGCTGGCCACGGAGAAACCCCGTCGGGCGGCAAGCGACAGGCGCACAACCAGCGAGCGGAATTTCCCGAGGCTCGGCCCTCGGATGCCAGGCTAACCCGATGATCATCCCGGGAGCAGACTAGCCTGAAGCTCCGACCGGTCGCCTCGGCTTGCGCCAGCCTTGGCCGACCAACGAGCGGAATTTTCCGAGGCTGGGCCCTCGGATGCCAGGCTAACCCGATGATCATCCCGGGAGCAGACTAGCCTGAAGCCCCGACCGGTCGCCTCGGCTTGCGCCAGCCTTGGCCGACCAATGAGCGGAATTTCCCGAGGCTGGGCCCTCGGATGCCAGGCTAACCCGATGATCATCCCGGGAGCAGACTAGCCTGAAGCCCCGACCGGTCGCCTCGGCTTGCGCCAGCCTTGGCCGACCAACGAGCGGAAGTTCCTGAGGCCTGACAACCCTCAGATGCCAGGCTAATCCGATGATCATCCCGGGAGCAGACTAGCCTGAAGCCCCGACCGGTCGCCTCGGCTTGCGCCAGCGTTGGCCGACCAACGAGCGGAATTTCCCGAGGCTGGGCTCTCGGATGCCAGGCTAACCCGATGATCATCCCGGGAGCAGACTAGCCTGAAGCTCCGACCGATCGCCTCGGCTTGCGCCAGCCTTGGCCGACCAACGAGCGGAATTTCCCGAGGCTGGGCCCTCGGATGCCAGGCTAACCCGATGATCATCCCGGGAGCAGACTAGCCTGAAGCCCCGACCGGTCGCCTCGGCTTGCGCCAGCCTTGGCCGACCAACGAGCGGAATTTCTCGAGGCTGGGCCCTCGGATGCCAGGCTAACCCGATGATCATCCCGGGAGCAGACTAGCCTGAAGCCCCGACCGGTCGCCTCGGCTTGCGCCAGCCTTGGCCGACCAACGAGCGAAATTTTCCGAGGCTGGGCCCTCGGATGCCAGGCTAACTCGATGATCATCCCGGGAGCAGACTAGCCTGAAGCCCCGACCGGTCGCCTCGGCTTGCGCCAGCCTTGGCCGACCAACGAGCGGAATTTCCCGAGGCTGGGTCCTCGGATGCCAGGCTAACCCGATGATCATCCCGGGAGCAGACTAGCCTGAAGCCCCGATGTTGACCCCCTAATAGGTTTTGTTGAATGCAAAACACTAGAGTAAAATTCCATTATATCTTATCTATTTAATTGAGGAATTCATGTGTTTTATTAAGAATATTGCTAAGAAATGTCTAGGCAAGTTCCCATAATTTTTATGAATTTATTGAAGAATATTTTGAGCTAAAGAAAAAGTTCAGGGATAGCCGAGACGTCTCCTGATAGTTTCAGAGACGTCTGTGGCACAAACAGGAAGAACTAGCACAAGCCGAGACGTCCCCGGCACCTGCCGAGTCGTCCCCGCGTTAGCGGAGTCGACTCTCTCAGTAGCGGAGTCGACTCTCTCAGTGGCGGCAGAAAGGCGTTTTTCAAGGGATATGCGCGAGACGTCCCCGCTGTACGCGGAGTCGTCCCCGCAAGTAAAAAGGTGACTTCCCGAGTCGTCCCCAAGATGGCGGAGACGGCTCTCTCAGGGTTTTCCAGAGAATGGTTTTTTCGGTGATAAGGAAGCGGAGTCGATCCTAAGAAAGCGGAGTCGTCCCTACGCATAAAGTGCAGACAAGCGGAGACGTCTCCTGAAAGAGCGGAGTCGACTCTCTCAGGGAATTCTAGAGGACATGATTTTCGGAGATAAAGAAGCGGAGTCGTCCCCAAAGCAGCGGAGTCGTCCCCACTCAAAAAGCGCTAACACGCCGAGACGTCCCCGTAAAGTGCCGAGTCGACCCCAGATAAAGTAAAAAGTAAAATCCTGTAGGCGAGACGTCTCTCGTTGTAGCGGAGACGTCCCCGGAGCGCCTGGGACGCGACTGACAGCTTTTCAAGTTTGGTTTTGAATTTCAAATCCTTCCCTTTTTTTTTCTAACGGCTATATTTGCTTTTTGGGCTATAAAAGGGACCTCTTAAGTGGTTCTCAACAACTCTTCACCAACCAAAAGCAAAATCATTCAAGAGAGAAGTTAGAAAGAAAAGCTCAAGGGAGTGAGTGCATTCAAGAAAGGAAATCAAGTGCTTTCAAGTCTCCCAAGCGATTTCAAGCTCAACCACTCTCGTGTGCTCGGGATTCAAAGCTCACACCCAACCCTACGCGTCTCACATCGGAAGAATCAACATCTCCCACGCTTCCAACGGCAAAAAGATTCTTCCGGGTTTCATTGTTCATAAGTGCTATATTTGCTTTCTAGAGCTTTTATATTCTTTTGTACACTCTTTTATTGTGGTGCTTGTTCCAGTCAAGGGACTTGGAACAAGGGAAAGGGCGTCCCAAGCCTAAGAGAAATTGGGGGTTTTGGGTTTGTTGTGAGCCCGGTGTAAAACAACGAGTTGGGTAGTGAACTCGCAAAACTACCGTACTGTAATCTTGGATTATAGTGGAAATTCCCAAAGGCGCTTTGGGGAGTGGATGTAGGAGCGGTGAAGGCTCCGAACCACTATAAAACCGTGTGTTTGTGGTTGTCTCTTCTTATCCCTTTATCTTTGCTTTAGTTCATATATTTGTGTGTTTTATTTTTAAATTAGCCGAAAAGTTTTAAAACACCCAATTCACCCCCCTCTTGGGTGACCATCTCTGGGCAACAAGTGGTATCAGAGCTGGTGCTCTTATATTCCTTGAAAGACCTAACCGTCTTAGCCAAAGATCTAGATGGTAACACCCTTTAACAATGTTCCAGCCGAGGGGCAAGCAACCAATAGACCTCCACTCTTCAATGGGACAAATTATACCTATTGGAAGACTAGAATGAGAATCTTCATTCAAGCACAGGACTATGCCTTGTGGAGGGTCATAGTCAAGGGACCACAAGAACCATCACACATGGTCAATGGCATTCGAGTTCCCAAACCTGAGGAGGATTGGGATGAGAATGATGATAGGATGGCTCAACTCAATTCTAGAGCCATGAACTCTTTATTTTGTTCTTTAGATGTAAATGAGTTCAATAGAGTCTCCACATGTACTTCCGCTAAGGAAATATGGGATAGACTTGAAGTTACCCACGAGGGTACAAATCAAGTCAAAGAGTCCAAAGTGAACATTCTAGTTCACAAATATGAATTGTTTAAGATGGAACCTAATGAAACCATCACATGCATGTTTACACGTTTTACCGAAATTATTAATGGCCTAAAAAGCTTGGGCAAATCTTACACTAACCCCGAACTTGTGAGCAAAATTCTCAGGTCACTGCCAAAAGCATGGGAAGCAAAGGTCACGGCAATTGTAGAAGCAAAAGACCTCAACACCTTGGGGCTAGAACAACTCTTGGGCTCATTGATGACGCATGAGCTCACGATGAAGCAGCATGAAGAAGAGTTGCCAAAGAAAAAGACAATCGCACTCAAGGCTACCTCAAGTGTATGTGAAGAAGAGAGCAGTGAGAGTGAAGAAGAGAGTCAAGATGAGGACTTGGGTTTGATAGTGAGAAAGTTTAAAAAATTCATGAGAAGAAAGAAACCGTTCCCAAGAAAGAAATTTGGAGGAAGAAATGATTGGGAGAAAGAAAAGGAAAAAGAAAGAGACCCAATCGTATGCTATGACTGCAAGAGACCGGGACATATTCGTTCCGAATGCCCTCAACAAAAGAAGCACTTTGGAAAGAAGAAGAAGAAGGCATTGAAGGCAACATGGGATGATAGTGACACATCATCCTCCGAGGAAGAGAAGGAAGAGACCGCCAATCTATGCTTCATGGCGTTCGAAGATGACGAGGTATGTCAAAACCCAACTATAAATTTTACTTTAGAAGAATTATATGATGCTTTTCAAGAACTCATGGGTGATTGTAGTATGTTGGGAGCAAAGAATAAAGAATTAAAAGCCTCCAATCAAAAACTAAAGGAAAACATTGAAAACCTATTAATTGAGAAGGAGAGCGTCAAAAATATGAACACTACTAACCTAGAAATCGAAAATTCAAGGCTTAGCACTGAAAATGTAAAGGCAAAAACACTAATCAAGGAATTAAATCTAAAAGTAAATTCCCTACTCAATAATAATACCTCACTTGCGCAAACTGTTGAATCTCTTAAAAAGGATATGGAAGAACTAGTTAAAGAAAATGTGAATCTTAAGAATGAGATACATAAGTACAAGCCAATTGTTGAAAAATTCACACAAAGCTCTGAAAAATTAAATCTTATTCTTTCAAATCAAAGAGCTGTTTTCAATAAAGCCGGATTAGGATATAAAACTAATAAGCAACAAAAGTATCTAAAGAATTTCTTTGTAAAAGCAAAAGATGTAAAAACTAAAAAACCAACATGCTTTCTTTGTGGAAAGATTGGACATAAAACCTACTCTTGTATTCAAAGAAAAATCCAAACTAACAAGAGTACATTTGTAAAAGCTAAAACCATAACTAAAATATGGGTGCCTAAGGGAACCAACTACACTAACCACGAAGGATCCAAGAAAACTTGGGTACCTAAGAGCTTCACATGATCATTTTGCAGGTATGCCTTGCAGCCGGGAACAAAAGGAGAATGTGGTACCTTGATAGTGGCTGCTCAAGGCATATGACCGGTGACAAGAGTCTCTTCGTCACCTTGGAATCAAAAGAAGGAGGGTTAGTCACATTTGGAGACAATGCTAAAGGCCGAATTATTGGTGTTGGTAAAATCTCCATATCACCCTCCTCATTTATTGATAATGTATTGTTGGTTAATGGACTAAAACATAATTTGTTAAGTATAAGTCAATTTTGTGACAAGGAATTTAAAGTATCATTTGAATCATCACTATGCATAATTAGTAGTCCATTTGACAATGAGGTCATACTCACAGGACATAGGCATGGAAATGTTTACATGGTAGATCTTGATGATCTCACCATGAAGGATGGCCAATGTCTTGTAGCTATGAATCCCAAAGTCAATGAGACTAGTTGGTTATGGCATCGTAGGTTAGGGCATGCTAGCATGGATTTAATTTCTAAATTGATTACAAAGGATCTAGTCAAAGGACTACCGAAAATAGACTTTGAAAAGAATAAAATTTGTGCGGCATGTCAATTAGGGAAACAAACAAGAAGTTCCTTTAAGTCTAAGAACATAGTCTCAACATCAAAACCCTTAGAACTAATTCACATGGATTTGTTTGGACCCACTAGAACTGCTAGTCTAGGGGGTAAGAAATTTGGTCTTGTCATTGTTGATGATTTTTCACGTTTTACATGGGTTTCATTTCTTGCACACAAAGATGAGTCCTTTCCTGCTTTTATCAAGTTTCATAATAAGGTTTCAAATGAACTTAATCTTAAACTAAAAGCAATTAGGAGTGATCATGGTACCGAGTTTGAAAATCAACACTTTGAAAAGTTTTGTGACGAAAATGGTATCAATCATAACTTCTCGGCACCTAGGACACCCCAACAAAATGGGGTGGTAGAAAGGAAGAATCGCACACTAGCAGATATGGCTCGTACCATGTTGTGCGAATCGGATCTACCAAAGTATTTTTGGGCTGAAGCAATAAATACCTCATGTTATATTTTAAATCGTGCTTTAGTTAGATCCATCTTAAAGAAAACACCGTATGAATTGATGAAAGGTAAGAAACCAAATATAAGTTATTTTCATGTTTTCGGTTGTCGATGCTTTATTTTGAACAATGGAAAGGACAATCTCAGTAAATTTAGTGCTAAATCAGATGAGGGGATCTTCTTAGGTTATTCCTCATCTAGTAGAGCATACAGGGTCTTCAACAAGAGAACTCTCGTTGTTGAAGAATCCATTCATGTTGTTTTTGATGAAACTAATGGAGATTCTTCTAGAAAAGAAGAAGATGGTGATGCAGGTATACTTGAAGACGGGATCAAGGAATTCTCCATACAAGACAAACAACATGAGGATGAGATCAAAGAGGATACAAATCAGCAAGATGAAGAAGATCAACCTCCATCAAGAAATCAAGATCTTCCTAAAGAATGGAGGTATGCACATGGTTATCCAAAGGATCTAATCCTTGGTGATCCTTCACAAGGTATAAGAACTAGATCCTCTTTAAGAAACACTAGTAATTATCTTGCTTTCGTTTCACAAATAGAGCCTAAATCACTAGAAGAAGCTGAAAAAGATGATAATTGGATGAATGCTATGCAAGAGGAATTAAACCAATTCGAAAGAAATGAAGTTTGGACTCTAATGAAAAGACCCCCTAATGTTTCAATTATAGGCACCAAATGGGTATATAGAAATAAACTAGATGAAGATGGGATAGTAATAAGAAACAAAGCTAGGCTAGTGGCCAAAGGATATAATCAGGAGGAAGGAATAGATTTTGATGAAACTTTTGCTCCTGTTGCTAGGTTAGAGGCTATTAGACTGCTTTTAGCATATGCATGCTTCATGGAGTTTAAACTCTATCAAATGGATGTAAAAAGTGCATTCTTAAATGGTTATATAATGGAGGAAGTTTATGTAGGACAACCTCCAGGTTTCGAAAATTACTTACATCCAGATTATGTGTATAAATTGCATAAAGCATTGTATGGACTGAAGCAAGCTCCTAGGGCATGGTATGAAAGATTAAGTAATTTCCTAACTGAGAACAAATTTAAGAGAGAAAATGTAGACAAAACCCTCTTTATTAAAAGAAAAGGAAATGACTTATTGCTTGTACAAATTTATGTGGATGATATAATTTTTAGTGCTACTAATGATAGTCTCTGTCAAGAGTTTGCCAAGCTTATGCAGGGAGAATTTGAAATGAGCATGATGGGTGAGCTCAACTTCTTCCTTGGGCTACAAATAAAACAATCAGAGGAAGGCATCTTCATCAGTCAGTCCAAATACATCAAGGAAATGCTGGAAAAATTCAAGATGAAGGATGCAAAGGAAATCAGCACACCCATGGGCTCAAGTTGCAAGCTTGACAAAGATGAAAAAGGTAAAAGTATAGACTGCAAATTGTACAGAGGTATGATAGGCTCTCTACTTTACCTTACTGCTAGTAGACTAGATATATTATTCAGTGTTTGTATGTGTGCTAGATACCAAGCATGTCCTAAGGAATCACATTTGCAAGCTGTTAAAAGAATTTTTAGATATCTAGTAGGGACATCTAATGTAGGCTTATGGTATTCTAAACAATCTGATATAAATCTAACTGCTTATTCTGATGCTGATTTTGCTGGGTGCAAACTCGACAGAAAAAGCACAAGTGGCACTTGTCAATTCTTGGATGCCAATTTGGTTTCTTGGTTTAGCAAGAAACAAAATTCAGTTGCCTTGTCCACAGCTGAAGCTGAGTACATTGCAGCCGGAAGCTGTTGTGCCCAAGTTCTTTGGATTAAGCAACAACTTGAAGACTTCGGTATTAAAATGGACAATATACCAATTAAGTGTGACAATACAAGTGCAATCAACTTAACAAAAAATCATGTTCAACACTCTAAGTCAAAGCATATAGAGATTAGGCATCATTTCATTAGGGATCATGTGCTGAAAAATGATGTAATGATTGAATATGTATGTACTGAAAATCAATTAGCTGATATCTTTACAAAGCCCCTTTGTAAAGAAAGATTCAATTTCTTAAGGAATGCCTTGAGCTTGTATGATCCTAGCAAATGAGTTGAATTTGTATTGAATTACCTTGCTACTCAAACTAGTAATCAACCTCAAAGCAAACATAAGTGAAAAACATGAGCTCATCTAAGCTAAATGACGAACTGTTTGACTTTTCGGAGGATGGTTACCCTCCCTTGGACTCTTCATGGAGATATTTTCAGAGCCTATTTCATAGGTATTCGAAATTTGGTCAAACATTCCTCATTTCAATATTAATAATTCAAAAATCATTATCAAATTATTATAGGATGTATCATTGAGGGGGAGAATCACAAACAAATTCACTCTAAGTTTATCAAAAGAGATCATATTAATTAGGGTGATTAAACAAAAAATGGGAGAAGATAGAATACAGTCTGAAATTTTTCAGTGCCGGAGACGTCTCTGGCAAATCGCAGAGACGTCCCCCCAAGCGGAGACGTCTCGCCTTAGTCGCGGAGACGTCTCGGGGACCGAATGAGGACTTTTTAAATAGGTCGAAATCGCTCGAGCCGACTCGAGCTTTCTCCCTCATTCCCGACCAAAACGGAAAGCCCTAGCCTCCATTTGCTCTCCACCTCAAATCCTAGCCTCCGTTTGCCCTAAATCACAAACCCTAGCATCCATGGCACCAAAGAAAGCTAGGACGACCCGTGGGAGGCGACCTAGAGTAGCGGGCGACGGTGAGGAACGGCGGGAAGAACCCTCCGCACCTTCTCCTCCGGTTGCTCCGCCAACCACAACGATTTCCTGTGCAAATCGCACAGTCACAACCGGTAGGTACATAGATTTTGCATTTTTAGATCATGAGGGGTTCTCTATTGGAGAGAGACTCCGAGCCCAAGGGTGGGAGCATCTTTGCACCCTCAACACCTCGACCTACCCCGGCCTTGTTAGAGAAATGTTTAGTGATATGGCTTTAGGGGACTTAGGGTTCACTGCACATGTCCGAGGGACATTAGTAGAAACTAATGAGGACATCTTATCCACTGTTTTGCAAATCCCTAGGGACGGCGAGGCTCCAACCTCACATCCCCAAAGGGAAATAGCTCTAAACTTAATTTTAGGAAGAGAGGACTGCGGCCCTCTTGATGTTGTCAACTCCCAGGACCTAAATGCAGAGATGAGACTTCTTTTAAGCATTGTCAACCGGGTCCTATTTCCTAAAACCGGTCGCTTTGATTTTGTTTCGGAGCGAGACTTAGTTATAATGCACCACATCCTACTAGGGATCCCTCTAAACCTTCCTAGACTCATGCTAAATTACATTGCCCTATGTCATAGGTATTCTAGGTTTAGTATACCCTATGGCATGATCTTTACCTTAATCTTCAAACACTTCAAGGTTTCCATTCCATCAAATGAACCTGCAAAGCCCTTAAGAAACACCGACTATTACAATGAGGGCTCAATGAGAAGAATGAAATTTCACAAGATAGATGGGTCTTGGGTCAAGGTTCCAAAAAGAAAAGCACAAACCATAGAGGCTGAGATCCCACATCATGAGTCTGACCATCACTCTCCTCCACCTAGCCACATGGACATCCCTGATATTCCCTCCAGCTCAGCTGGACCTTCCACATCCATGCCACCACCTCCTCCAGTCAGTGGGCCCTCCTTCCTATCAGAGGAGCAGATGCACACCTTAGCATCTGCCATTTGCCAGCAGATGAGGGAGGAGATGAGATCCATGATCTCCACAGAGTTGGCCCCCATCAGAGCTTCACATGAAGGGCTTCTACAAGAGATGAAGGATATTAGAAGTCAAATTGAAGCTACAACACAAGAAATAATTGGTGTGGGTGCCACCCAAACCATCAGATCAATAGAGCTCAAGGACAACTTGAAGGCCATTTCCAAGAGTCTCAAAGCGCTAACAAAACCAGATGGCAATGTGGGCACCTTAGTTGCCCAACTTAGAGGAAGAATTGAAATGGCAACTATAGAGTTTGAGGCACTTGTGGCAGGATTCCACAAGTCACAGGGAGATCACTTTAAGACCCTCATGGATTCTATCAATGCATTCATAGATGCAGCTTGTAAGGCTTATGCACAAAGTACAACTAGTAGGCCCCATGAGCAAAGTCGCCGATGATGGATATCTTGTAGGATCTTCTTTTTGTAAAACCTAGGCTTTTTTGAAACACTTTTGTATTAGAAATCAATACTTGTAATGATTTCTTCTTTTTTGACTATGTACTGACTTCAAAGGTTCACAATGATACATGAATACAATCTCTTTTGAAAAATATGTGTACATTGTCAATTTTGTGGATGTGTTTCTGTGAATATGAATGTGCCTCTTGATATGTCATAAGAATCTCAAAACATACATTAAGTATTTAAATTTGGCACAACTTATCAAAGCATATGAAACAGGGGGAGCACAACCTGAATATCAAAAGGGGAGTAAAATGAATGAATTCTACTATGAATTGAGTTTTAAGCACCTAAGGATAATTTGTCCCCTTCATTGTTGATGACAAAAAGGGGGAGTGGAATATTGAGAGGAAGGGGAGTAGAATTTTGAATATGGATATTGAAAGAAGGGTGAATATGGATATTGAAAGGGGGAGTAGAATTTTGAATATGGTTATTGAATATGAAATGCAAAATTTAAAATTCATACTTATTGGCTTTAAGATAATTGCTAAATTTTGCTCTCAATTATATTTAGCATCAATATTTCATTTTAATTTGATTCAAATTCAGTTCATATGCTAAAATCATTTAAGAACTATAAAGATCAATCTTATGCACAAGGAAAGAACTGAAAATTGAATATTTTGAGTGATGCACATTGTATCTAGTTCAAATCAAAACATTATACTTGTATATCTGATCAATACTGTGTATATGTCTAAATTTCAAGTTTTGCATATACTCAGTGTTTTGTCATCATCAAAAAGGGGGAGATTGTTGACCCCCTAATGGGTTTTGTTGAATGCAAAACACTAGAGTAAAATTCCATTATATCTTATCTATTTAATTGAGGAATTCATGTGTTTTATTAAGAATATTGCTAAGAAATGTCTAGGCAAGTTCCCATAATTTTTATGAATTTATTGAAGAATATTTTGAGCTAAAGAAAAAGTTCAGGGATAGCCGAGACGTCTCCTGATAGTTTCAGAGACGTCTCTGGCACAAACAGGAAGAACTAGCACAAGCCGAGACGTCCCCGGCACCTGCCGAGTCGTCCCCGCGTTAGCGGAGTCGACTCTCTCAGTAGCGGAGTCGACTCTCTCAGTGGCGGCAGAAAGGCGTTTTTCAAGGGATATGCGCGAGACGTCCCCGCTGTACGCGGAGTCGTCCCCGCAAGTAAAAAGGTGACTTCCCGAGTCGTCCCCAAGATGGCGGAGACGGCTCTCTCAGGGTTTTTCAGAGAATGGTTTTTTCGGTGATAAGGAAGCGGAGTCGACCCTGAGAAAGCGGAGTCGTCCCCACGCATAAAGTGCAGACAAGCGGAGACGTCTCCTGAAAGAGCGGAGTCGACTCTCTCAGGGAATTCCAGAGGACATGATTTTCGGAGATAAAGAAGCGGAGTCGTCCCCAAAGCAGCGGAGTCGTCCCCACTCAAAAAGCGCTAACACGCCGAGACGTCCCCGTAAAGTGCCGAGTCGACCCCAGATAAAGTAAAAAGTAAAATCCTGTAGGCGAGACGTCTCTCGTTGTAGCGGAGACGTCCCCGGAGCGCCTGGGACGCGACTGACAGCTTTTCAGGTTTGGTTTTGAATTTCAAATCCTTCCCTTTTTGTTTCTAACGGCTATATTTGCTTTTTGGGCTATAAAAGGGACCTCTTAAGTGGTTCTCAACAACTCTTCACCAACCAAAAGCAAAATCATTCAAGAGAGAAGTTAGAAAGAAAAGCTCAAGGGAGTGAGTGCATTCAAGAAAGGAAATCAAGTGCTTTCAAGTCTCCCAAGCGATTTCAAGCTCAACCACTCTCGTGTGCTCGGGATTCAAAGCTCACACCCAACCCTACGCGTCCCACATCGGAAGAATCAACATCTCCCACGCTTCCAACGGCAAAAAGATTCTTCCGGGTTTCATTGTTCATAAGTGCTATATTTGCTTTCTAGAGCTTTTATATTCTTTTGTACACTCTTTTATTGTGGTGCTTGTTCCAGTCAAGGGACTTGGAACAAGGGAAAGGGCGTCCCAAGCCTAAGAGAAATTGGGGGTTTTGGGTTTGTTGTGAGCCCGGTGTAAAACAACGAGTTGGGTAGTGAACTCGCAAAACTACCGTACTGTAATCTTGGATTATAGTGGAAATTCCCAAAGGCGCTTTGGGGAGTGGATGTAGGAGCGGTGAAGGCTCCGAACCACTATAAAACCGTGTGTTTGTGGTTGTCTCTTCTTATCCCTTTATCTTTGCTTTAGTTCATATATTTGTGTGTTTTATTTTTAAATTAGTCGAAAAGTTTTAAAACACCCAATTCACCCCCCTCTTGGGTGACCATCTCTGGGCAACACCCGACCGGTCGCCTCGGCTTGCGCCAGCCTTGGCCGACCAACGAGCGGAAGTTCCTGAGGCCTGACAACTCTCAGATGCCAGGCTAACCCGATGATCATCCCGGGAGCAGACTAGCCTGAAGCTCCGACCGGTCGCCTCGGCTTGCGCCAGCCTTGGCCGACCAACGAGCGGAAGTTCCTGAGGCCTGACAACCCTCAGATGCCAGGCTAACCCGATGATCATCCCGGGAGCAGACTAGCCTGAAGCCCCGACCGGTCGCCTCGGCTTGCGCCAGCCTTGGCCGACCAACGAGCGGAATTTCCCGAGGCTCGGCCCTCGGATGCCAGGCTAACCCGATGATCATCCCGGGAGCAGACTAGCCTGAAGCCCCGACCGGTCACCTCGGCTTGCGCCAGCCTTGGCCGACCAACGAGCGGAAGTTCCTGAGGCCTAACCCTCGGATGCCTGGCTTAGCGCCGGAAGAATTTCCTGAGGCCTAACCCTCGGATGCCTGGCTTAGGGCCGGAAGAATTTCCTGAGGCCTAACCCTCGGATGCCTGGCTTAGCGCCGGAAGAATTTCCTGAGGCCTAACCCTCGGATGCCTGGCCTAGTGCCGGAAGAATTTCCTAAGGCCTAACCCTCGGATGCCTGGCTTAGCGCTGGAAGAATTTCCTGAGGCCTAACCCTCGGATGCCTGGCTTAGCGCCGGAAGAATTTCCTGAGGCCTAACCCTCGGATGCCTGGCTTAGCGCTGGAAGAATTTCCTGAGGCCTAACCCTCGGATGCCTGGCTTAGCGCCGGAAGAATTTCCTGAGGCCTAACCCTCGGATGCCTGGCTTAGCGTCGGAAGAATCTCTTGAGGCCAAACCCTCGGATGCCTGGCTTAGCGCCGGAAGAATCTCCTGAGGCCTAACCCTCGGATGCCTGGCTTAGCGCCGGAAGAATTTCCTGAGGCCTAACCCTCGGATGCCTGGCTTAGCGCCGGAAGAATTTCCTGAGGCCTAACCCTCGGATGCCTGGCTTAGCGCCGGAAGAATTTCCTGAGGCCTAACCCTCGGATGCCTGGCCTAGCGCTGGAAGAACTTCAAGAGTCAGGAGTCGGCGAGACGCTACCAAGAGTTAAAAAGAGGAAGGACGAAAGTGAAATGAAGAAGCATTCTACTTGCATTAACTTTCATTGTTTCAGGGCCGAGACCCATACAACTTGGCAAAACGCCAACACACAAAGAAAAGAACAAAGAAAAGTACAGAGGGTCAGCTTGGAGGAACCCCCGGGTCGGGAACGCCCGGCACATCTGCAAGGGGTAGGGAGACGGTTGGAGAATCAGCAGGCAATGGCGCCGGAGGGGAGTCGAGAAGGGAGATCCCACTCAGGTCAACTTCGGGGTACTTAGCCGACACCCTTGCCAGGCCTTCCTCGAAGCCTAAGACAAAGGAGTCGGACCCCGCGTCCGACATGTCACGGACGAACTCGTCAGACTGACGATAGGCCTGTACCGCCCCCGACATGTCACGGGTGAACTCGGCGGACTGACGATAAGCCTGTACCGCCTGACGCCCGATCTCCGCACTCTTCTTGGCCAGCGCCGCCTCTGCTCGCTCCATAATCTGAGTTTTTACCTCCAAGACCTTCGCCACAATCCGGTCATCCGCCTCGGAGGAGACCCTCAGCAGATCAGCCTGAGCCTCCTTATGCTTCGCCTCGGCAGCAATGCGAGCGGCCTCAGCCTCCTCCAGGCGCGAATGAAGCTCCTGGTCGCTCACGCGGGACTTCTCCAAGGCCGACTCCAATTCGCCCAGCTTGGCTTCAAGAGACCGGGTTCGGTTGCGGGCGTTGTCGGCTGACCGCTGGGCCTTCTCCCACCTCTCCCGGTAGTCGGCAGCCTTCCGGGACTGCTTCTCGGCCCGCTCCTCCGCCTTCTTGATCTCGTCCTCGAGACCCGAGGCAACCTTGAGTTGCTCCTGAGCCTCCAACAGCGAGTGCCCGCTCTTCGGCCACCTGGAGCCTCGTCTCGAGGTCCCTGGTCGTCCTCCCCGCCGCAGCCTGACCTCCCTCCTCTACTGCCTTCAGTTGGCTCTCGGCCCTCGCCAGAAGCCTCGCCTGTTCCTCGTAGCACTCCTCCAGGCGGATCATGTACTGGGCGAGCTAAGAGATAGGAAAAACGTGGGCGTCAGGCGGGGATCAACAGAGCCTATAAATGATGAAAGCGACCAAAAGAACACTCACCGACATGAGACAGACGCAGCTGGCAGCCCCAACGTCAGGGACCCTCATCTCCCGGACCTGCCTGCGGTCCTTCTCCAGCAGCACCGTCTCGATGAGGTTTCGGGCGCCGGCGAAAGTGAAGGCCGACCCCGACTTCTCCCCGGAATCGGACGGTGGTTCTGCAGCCTTACCCTTACCCATCGCTTGGGGAAGAGTCATGCTGACCATGCTCGGGGCGGGGACCGCCCCTGGAATTGACAGGGTCCCGCTCGGCCGGGGCCTCGGCGCGTCCCTCCTCGTATCATCCGGAGCCGACCGAGTTGAAGGCTGGGCTGGGGACCGATCACGTCCGACCCGTCCATCTCGGGCGCGCCCGGGTGATGCCTCCGGAGAAACGGTGGTCTCGGCATCGGAGGGCTGATACAGCGTCAACTGCCGGTCCGAGCCCGCGGCGTCCCCTTGATCGGTGGGTCCGGACTCGTCTGTTGGTGTCGGAGTCGCCTGCTTGCGGGACTTCTTCGCCGGTGGGGCCCCGCTCGGAGGAGGTCGTTTCTTCCTCCGGACCGCTTCCAGCAGGGACGACCTACCAACAGCCGTTGCCTTGTCCGACCGCATGACGTCGTCGATCTCTACAAAAAGGACGAGATGGTCGGAGGCTGAGAAACCGATGGAAAGAAGAAGCGAAAGAGGAGAAAAGAGCTAAAAAAGAAATGGTGGCGGGCTCACGGTCGGCGGGGACCGAGCTCAGACTGACGTTCACCAAGGTATCCTCAGAAATAAGGCGAGCCACCGGGGGGAGCCGGCCCTCGGCAACCAACCCCTTCAAGACGGCGACGCCATTGGATTCCTCCCTCGACAACCTCGATAGGCCGATCGGGGACTTCATCGGCGTCTCCCAGGTTGCCCTGATTCCCCAAGAGGGATCTACGTCAATGAAAAAGAAACGCTCCTTCCAACCGTGAATGGAAGAAGGAGCCTCCTTGACGAGGCCGCATCCTCGCCGCGCCGCAAAGCACCACCACCCTCTGTCCTGGGGGTGGCCGTTCAAGCCATAGCATCCCCAAAAGACGTTCAGGGTGGCGGAAACCTCGTGCATGCGGCAGAGAACCTGAAAGGCCGTCAGGGCGCGCCACGAGTTCGGCACCAGTTGCGTCGGCGCCACTCTTAAACCCCGGAGCACCTGCACGACTAAGTCCGAAGGGGGAAAGCGGAACCCGGCCTGGAGGATGCCCTCATTGATGGCGATCTTCCCTGGAGGAGGATGGGACATCCTCTCCTCAGGCCCCGGGAGCGTAACGTGGCAGGCTTCGGGAAGGTGGTACCGAGCCACGAATCTATCTAAGTCTTCGGAGGCCAGCTCCGACTTAATGCGGTCTGCTCTCACTTCGCCCATCCCTAATGGCCAATGAATCTACGGTCAGGACGGGGTCAAGAAGGGGGAAAAGACCGGAACGACTAGAGTACACTAATACAAAAGGAGAAAGTATGGAAAGCCCTAAATTGAAGAATGGGGCAACTCACCGGAAGAGAAGGAAGAACGGCTCCGAGAGCGTCAAAGGAGGAGCGAGCGAACAGTCCGACGGCAACGACGGCAGCGCAAAAGAGAAACTCGAAGATGTCTGTAAAGAGAAAGGCGGACGGAGGAGGGCCCCCGGTTAAATAGGCGGAAAGGCGGGTGACGCCTCGGTGACGCTAGAGGACGCCTGGCTGCCGAAGGGTCGCTCGCGCCCCAAAGGAATCGACGCCATTAAGGAAGGATGTCCGCCGAAATCCGCAGACTGCCAGGTCAGCGACAACCGCCATACGCCATAAAGAAGGCGGGAAGCTCAAAGAGCGCGCGCCTTTCCGAGGGATGGTGGCAATCTCGAAGCATCACTCCCTTCACCCGTTCCCCTTCTGCTCCCAGGCTCGGAAGTGGGGGGCTACTGTTACGGGGGAACTTAGCCACCATGCCCCACGTGACCGGCACGCGCGCCCAGAAAGACTACGGCTGCCCCTTGATCCAGCAATCCGACCCCGAGTCGGACATCTTCGGCTCGGCAGCCCGACCCCGAGTCGGCTGCCCCTTGATGCAGCAATCCGACCCCGAGTCGGACATCTTCGGCTCGGCAGCCCGACCCCGAGTCGGCTGCCCCTCGATCCAGCAATCCGACCCCGAGTCGGATATCTCTCGACAACGACAGGCTATTCCCCAGGGGCACGCCGCGGCCCCCTGCTCCACTACTCCCTGCAACGGCTGTATCCGATGCTGCTCCACGATCTCCTGTAACAGCCGTACAAAGCGGAACTCCACTATGCTCTGTCATGGCCGTACCCAGCGCTGCCCCACGACGCCGTGTAAGGGCCATGTCAGTGGCCACTCCCTCGTGCCCCACGATGACGAACCCCCTTGAAAGACCCCCCAGCCTGGTATATATGCGGCTGGGGGGGAGAAGGGGGGGTAAGCAAGAACTTCCAGAGCATTCTCTTACTTGCTACTATTATCTCTCCTTCTCCTCCAATCTCCTCTGACTTGATCGTCGGAGGGCCCCCACTACCCCAGTGGTGGTGCGAGGCTTGCTTGCAGGTTTCTCGGTGGAAGGTGGAGCGCAACCAACTCCAACCAAGGCAACTCAAACGGAACCCCGTTCACACCGCCGTGTCAATCGTTCTCGGTTTGGACCACCAGCAACATTATCAATAATCATAATTGATTAATATATGCTGATAAATATATATATATATCTACTAAACAAAGAATTTATTAGTATAATTAAATTATTATAGAAATTAATGATATTATTAATAATTATATTTGTTGAATATATGCTGATATTAATGAAAAATACTTTTCATTAGTATTATTCTAGCAAGATCATTAGATTACATTAATATTTTATTAATTTTTAATATATTTTTATGTTCATAATCTTACTTAAAAAAAGAAAAGACAACCACAAACAATCTCATTATATTATATTTAAATATCCATAGATTCAATATTTTCCTATTTCTTATTATATATAGGTTGGGCATCTCATTATTGCTTTCCCAACCAGAACATTCAAGAAAGCCAAAATAAAACCCAGCGCATACTGAGCACCAACTACCCCCTCCTATATAAATATACCCCAAGCCCTGGGATATGTACCAGTATTACAAGAGAAGGAGAGGAAGAGAAAAGTGTAAGAATGGCATCAGTGGGAGGAGAGCTTGTGAAGCTTTTGGGGGGGGGGGGGGGGGGGGGGTGGGCAAGCCCGTTTGTGATTCGGACAAGGATCGCTCTGAATCTGAAGGGAGTGGATTACGAGTTCTTGGAGGAGGTGTTTGGGATGAAGAGTGAGCTGCTGCTCGAGTCCAACCCTGTGTACAAGAAAATTCCTGTACTCATCCATGAAGGCAAGCCCGTCTGTGAGTCCATGATCATCGTTCAGTACATCGACGACGTCTAGGCTGCCAAGGGCTCCGCCATCCTGCCCGCCGATCCCTATGAAGGCGCCATTCACCGCTTTTGGGCATTCTACGTTGATGACAAGGTACTCATTCTAATCTAATTGTTGCTTGGGGCATTTTATTTGCAGTCCTATAAGCTTTGCTCTGTGTACGTTTTCCTCGATGTAAAAATATAGGTCTAACTTTGCGTAACAATGATTGGTTCCGAGTGCTAATGCGGTGGGGGGGACTCTGAGAAACAAAAGGAAGGAAAAAAAGGAAAGAAAAGATGTAGAAGAACGAAGAAGGAAAAGGGTTGAAAGAAAAGAAAGAAGAAGGACAAGGAAAGAAGGAAAAGAAAGGAGAAGAAAAAAATGAATGGGAGAAAAAAATGAACTAATGGAAGGAAGAAAAAGAGGAATAAGGGAAAGGAAAGAGAAAAAAGGGTAAGAAAATAGAATAAAGAAGGAAAAGAAAAAAAAGAAATGTATTAAAATTAAGAAAGGAAAGAGAGAGAAAGGAAAGAGAGACTACGAGTATCTCTACAAGGATGCTTGATTTGGATGGCCACATGAGACACAAGAAAAGAAAGGAAAGAAAGCAAAAGGAAAGGAAAAAAAAATGAAAGAAAAGGAAAGAATGGAGAAATAAAAGAAAGAAAGGAAGCAAAACAATAGGAAAGAAAAGAAAGGAGAAGAAAAAGAAAAGAAAGAAAGAAACCAAAGGAGAAAAAAGTGAAAGAATGAAGGAAGATAAAAAAAGGAAGAAGGGAAAGGAAGGAGAGAAAAAAAGTAAAAAGAAAGAAAGATAGAAATGTAAAAAGGGAAGAAAGGAAAAGAAAGAGAAAGGAAATAGATTGATTTGGATAGTCACCAAGACGAAGCAGGATAGCAGAGCATCCCATTTTATGGAGAAACTGGGATAGGGATTTAAAACTTTGGTTAATAGTAATAAAAGTAGAACTCTTTATATTTTCAAATGATTATTTTCCAAATAAAGTTGGCATCCCTTTAATTGGGCTTTTTTTAACTATGCACCCTTGCAAATACATCTTACTACATATTTATCCTTCGAAAATCACTATTTGCAAATATGTCCCTCAATTCATCTTGTTTGTGTATTAATGCCTGTCCCATTAGATTTTAGGTTGATTGCATTAAAACTTGGCTGTTTTGAGTTTCATTTAGCACTACTATCCTTTTGATTAAATACCCTTGAAAAATTTTAACATTCAATTTATATTGAAAAGCGGTTTATTTTATATAATTTTATCAATATATTAATATAAAAAGGTAATAAAGTCATTAAAGTTAAATAATAATTTATTAACACTGCTAGTAAGTAAAGGGAGGGGTGTTCAAGTCAAGACAAGACAAGTTAAAGAGTATATATGCAAATAGTGATTTTAAGGATAAATATGCAATAAGCCATTTTTGTAAGGGAATATTGGAGAAAACCCTAAAATTTGACTAGAGTGGATAGAGGCCTTATTTTATCTTTTATCTTAACTCTGTTTAATCCCGGGTCATAGTCAGCATTAAAGTAGAAGTTAGTTAAAGCCACAAAAAGGTAAAAGGTTTACATGTATCAAAAAGTTAAATATGTTGGAAACTAAGATTTTGGGAAAAATTTTCTCCAAAATGACCTAAAAAAATCCCCAAAGATGAGAATTTTAGAAACAGCTTTTGGAGTATGAAACTGAACCAAAACTGATAAGAAAAGACTGGGTAATTGGGACCATTATTTTTAATACTAGGTATAATTTTGGGAAGTCTCACCACTGCGAGTCTTTTTTTTTTTTTTTTGGGGGGGGGGGGGGGGGGGGGGGGTGATTTTTGTCTTTGTAAAGATGATGGTATGTTTTAGTTTTCTGCTGTTCAGATCTAAAGTTGTGAGACCAGAACATCATGGTCAGCTTAGAAAATTTAAAATTGCTGAACCATTATAAAGTCAATAAAGAAATGTCTCAGGTCATTAGTGGTTATATATTATGTAGAGTGCATGTGTGTGAGAGAGATTGGTAAGTTTTAATTATAGATCCGTACTCATCTTACCCTCATAAACAACCTTGAGAAACAGGATTAGTTTGCCTACAATTTATGAGAAGTCCACCATCCAGGATTAGTTCTCCACCCTTACAACGGTCAGTTAGATATCAATTCTATTTTCAAGATTCTTGTTGATGTTTGTTAGGTATTTTAGCATTATGCTCAGACTTACTGCAGGTTCCTATAAGTTTTCAATTTAAATTGCTGAATAAACATAAAAATCTGTCCCACTATTTGTCATTGTAAATTTGTCTCATTATTCTCAACATCCGAATAAACAATCGAAGAAAAATGTATTGACCTACATCCCTGTAACTGTAAGATCATGATTAATAAAATTGCTCCAAATGAGGTTCACAATCTTGGTTCTGGATCTTGTACTGGTACCATGTTTGATATGCGCTTTTGTACCAATCAATATCATATGCCTAGTATTGGGCGGTACATGCTGGTATTGAGAATATTGGTTTCTAGCTTTAATGACTTAAAATTATCTTTTCATGGTTGACACATCTGATATGAAGACTATTGTTGATGGTGATGACTAATTCATTTTCTTCTTTCTTTTCCTATTCCATTTTCATTTTTGTGCAGTGGTTCCCTTCAGTACTTGGAATCTTTAAGGCAGAAACGGAGGAGGCTAAGTTAGAAGCAGTGGAGCAGGCCTTTGCTGGGCTGAAACTTTTGGAGGCGGCTTTTGAGAAATGCAGCAAAGGAAAGGGTTTCTTTGGTGGTGACACCATTGGGTACCTGGACATTGCCCTTGGGGGTTTCTTGGGGTGGCTCAAGGCAACAGAGAAAATCATTGGCATCGAGCTTCTTGACAAGGGGAAGACACCTCTCTTGGTTGGATGGGCGGTGAGATTCTGTGCCAATGATGCTGTGAAGGGGGTGATGCCGGAGACCAACAAGCTGGTGGAATTTGGCAAGATGCTTCAGGCCAAGTTTAAGGCTGCTGCTCCTGCTCAATGAAGAAATGAAGCCTTCAGACAGGTTGGAATCAAGCATGGTCAAGAACTGCTTAAAAAAGTTTTACTTATAGATCATGGTTTTTGGTCCATATAAAAACCAAAAACCATGGGTTGTCTCTAGTTGGGTTTAGGTTTTTGAGGTTGAAACAAGCAGGACTGGTGATTTTGACTGAATAAGACATGATCAGATTGGTAAACAAGTTGAATCGATCGAGTCATGATCAATTCCTGTAGTAGTTTTGGTTAAATTTAATCAATTTTTAGGCCTATCTTTTTTGCCTATTGTGATCCGACTGGAACAACGAGCACCATAGACATTACTTACCCTTCCATCAAGGCCGTTAAAAAGGTTTTGCAATTAAGCTAGTTGTCACAAATTAAGTTTTGTTTTTCATTGTTGTTGCAAGACTTATTCCATGAATGGGAAACAGTCTCCTGCATATTGTGAATCCACAACGAAGCACAAAAGTATAACCAAATAAGAATAAATATCAAAAGTAAGTTATTAAATTTAAATAAGTATAGATAAAAAGATAAATTAATATGGAGATAGAAAATAGAAGCTAGAGAGTATAAGTATTTAAGCCATAATAACTAAAGAAAAAGATGATAAGATCACAAAATGTCTCCAAATGAATAATAGCCATGATTATTATAAAATCAATTCTATTTCTCTGTTAATGATATAATGATATTTAAAGATTAATACAAATTTGATTACATTCTAATATATGGGCTCGTTTGGTTCGCGGGAAGTATTTTCCCTCCTAGGAATATGATTCCTGGGAATCAGATTCCTAGAAAGAGGATACCTAGGAAAGTACTTTTGGCATGTTTGGTTAACCATGGGAAAGTGACAAATTTTCAGAGTGCTTATGTTTGGTTGACCATCCACTTTCCTAGGAAAGTTATGTATAATTCCTATTATGCCCTTAATAAAAATTAGGTTTTTAATGCCTCTTTAATGCTTCTTTAATGCTGAAGGGTCTTTTTGGGAAAAAATAAAAAAAGAGTGATTCCTATCTCATGGGAAAGTAACTTTCCCATGTTTCTCATGGGAAAGACTTTTCCATGAAATGGGGGAATCATATTCCCATGGGAATACAACTTTTGCATCTCTCTCCTTTGAAAACTCCAACCAAACAAGAGGCATTTCATTACTTTCCCGTTGACCACACTTTCCCCCCTCCTTTTCCTGCGAACCAAACGAGCCCTATGAGTGGTTAAATTAAATATCTGAATTGAATTGAATCACAATTCTAATTTATTGCCTTCTATACCTATTCCATTTTAAGTCATAGTAAATAAAGAAAAATACGCTAATAACAATAGAATGTCGCCAAAGGAATTACTATCCTTATTGTAAAATCAATTTTATTTAAGCTAAGGATATACATAAATTAATATAAATTTGACTACATTCTAATATATGACTCATTAAATTAAATATATGAATTGAATTGCTATTTTTTTTTCTTGCATTCCTTCATTTCACATTCAAACATTGGATTGAGGATTCTAATTTCTTACCTTCTATTCCATATCATTCCGATTTCCATTCCTATATCACCAAAAAAAATATACATAAAATCACCAAAAAAAAAAAAACCATCGTTATTATAAAATCAATTCTATTTCTGCTAGTGATATACATAAATATAAATTTAAATGCACTCTAATATATGACTGGTTAAATTAAATATTTGAATTGAATTGCTATTCCTTTTCTTCGTTCCTTCATTTCACATTGAGCAACAGAATGGGAATCAAGATTCTAAATTCTTGACTTCTAGGATCTTTGGTACCAACCTCCAAAGAAACCACCAACTAGTTGGTGTTTTCACAAGAACTTAATATATCAAAAAATAAAAAACAGTTTTTTTATTTACTGGTGCCAAAATTATGGGAGTAAAGGACTTGTTAATTGCAGGGTTTATTCGTAGGATACACGCGCGGAGCGGGATCGGCCTTACTTGGTCCGATCCGTCGCCCTCGGCTGTTGCGTGGGCTCGGTCCCGTCCCGTTCGGTGAAAGTTTTGCCCACTCTGGTGCGTCCCCGTGGGTTGCAAAAATGTCTCGTGAAAAAATGCATACACTACACGAAAACTCATCTTTCCCGACGCTTTTTATAATCTTTATCGACGCTTATAAGCGTCAGCTAAAGTTCCCGCAACGCAAACAGAAGCGTCGCAAAAGCGTCGGCGAGATCGAAGTGGCAAAAGTTTTTGCCGACGCTAAGAGAAAGCATCGGCAAAAACAGAGCTTTTCCGACGCTAACAAAAGCGTCTGCAAAAACGACATTCGCCGACGCTTTAAAGCGTCCGGAATGTCCAAAGAAGTTCTGGATTTTTCCCGTCGCTTTAAA
The DNA here is from genome assembly GCF_051530095.1 of Phoenix dactylifera. Lineage (NCBI taxonomy): Eukaryota > Viridiplantae > Streptophyta > Magnoliopsida > Arecales > Arecaceae > Phoenix > Phoenix dactylifera. The sequence continues at coordinate 14,239,973 of NC_143194.1, read as the reverse complement.
GCGTCGGCAAATGTATTTTTGCCGACGCTTATTTTAGCGTCGGCGTAGGCACTCAGTTTACCGACGCTTTAAAGCGTCGGCGTAGGCGTGCCACAACTTTTATTTACCAACGCTTTAAAGCGTCGGGATTGCTATTTTTTAAAAAAAATAAAAATACGAATATAAATTATAAAAACACATTATAACAATATGAACCTGTATTACATTTACATTGACACAAACATTCAAATCATTCGAAATATTTAAATTGTCATATCTTAGAATTACAATGTACTTTGCAAAATAAGAAACATATACATATCAAACTTCATAAAAACCAGTCTAGAGGGTATCAGGGACGGGATTCAGCTCCATCATCATCATCTCTATGAGCTTTTAAGTCTCAGGAATTTGCAAAAAAAAAGGGGAAACCATTTGAAAGTATCATTGAACATCTATGACATGCACATTCAAAATAAAAACCATGTGTGAAAGCTTGCCGACAATCTTTTTGCCTTCATAACACGAATAGCAAGCAACATGACAACAAACTCATAGGCCTCATGCTGATCGAATAAATCGACAACAAACGAGTCAGAAGAAAACGAGGAACAAAAGAAAATCGAAAAAGAATTTTCTTTCTAAGCAAAAAGACTTACTCCAGTATAGGTTGTACCAAGTAAACAGTAATGGCAGAAAGAGAGTCACAAAAAGCAAACACAAGCTCAAGACAAAATCAACAATCACTTACCTCGATAGCCTTGCTTGGAGCAACTCGGATGACGTTGACAAAATTGCCACGAAACAACGCCTTCCACCCCTCAGTCCCTATAATAGTGTGGAACACTTCGGTCGTCGAGTTCCCATTGCTACCCACCATGAGATGCGTTCTGATCGTCTCCAAGGGAGCGACCGCGGTTCGCGAGACCGCCCCGGCAATCCCCCCACTGAACAGCCTCTTGAAATGGGGGTTTCCAATCCGAATCTTTAATTTCAACCCGATAAAGAAATATTCACGATCGAAATGCAAGACAGCGAACTTTATACCCAGATTCAACAAATTCCAGTACTACCGAATTAATCTTCCCCTTTTCTGTAACATCAAAACTCCGGTCCTCAAAGTAGCACCGCAGTATCCATCAAACTTGATGACACGACTACCGAATCGAACCCATAACTTACAACCCCTAGGCCTCGAGGATCAACGCGAAAAAAAGGAATCAAGACTCCAGGAAACCCAATTCCCAGACAAAAACTATCGAAATAATTACTAGGTGACGATAAGAAAGAGGGAACCCTAACCCTAATTTGAGATCACAAAGGATAAGAAAAAAGAAAGTAAATCTTGAGCAAAGATGATGATGGAATCGAAATCACTGAAACGAGAACCGGATTTCTTACCTTTCTGGCTCTGTCATTTCTGCTACTCTCCTGCTTCTTGTGATCTTGTTTCTCCTTCTATGAGCCTCTCCTATGGTTTCTTCTTCTTGGATCTTCTTCTAGGGCTCTGCTCCGGTCTTTCTCGATTCCTTATCGGCTGAGATATTTCCTCCTCCTTTTCTCTTTGTCCGTTCTTCAGAAGGTGGTTTGAGTTCCCATCGACCATAGAATGCTTATGACCGAGAGGATGCCCCTCTTTGCTTGCAGGGGCGAATGACGGGCGCACCAAACACAGAGGGTCACGTGGGCTGCGTCGTGGCAGTTCGTCGCCGGAGAGGAGGAAGGAGGAGAGGAGCAGAATGAGGAGGGGAACGGCCCGCTTGTTTTTTGTTGTGAATTTGAGTTCTGATGACGCGTATACGCGTCGTCTTAGGCCACAATCTACCACGACGCTAATTAGCGTCGTCTATGGCCGACGCTTTTAAAAAGCGTCGTCATATGTTGGGGCTGGACCGAAAATTGCCGACGCTTGTAAAAAGCGTAGGCAAAAAAGGATCGGTAAAACCTCATTTTCTTGTAGTGATAAGATGATAAGAACTCCCTTAGCCACCAGAGTTTATTAAAAGGTGGAATGTATAAGCAATAGAAAAGAAACAAGAGTGGTGAAAACAAGAAGAAATACAGGGTGAAAACGAACTAGCGTAGGTTAACTTCAACTGAGAGGAAGATACCCAAACTTAAAAGAACACTGAGAACAGAAGACCTTTTCTCGTGTGGCTGCATCAAGCTCGGTGTTTAGAGAAGTGCAGTATTCATCTTATCAGGGGTGAAGAATCCATCATATTAAGAATGCAGCCAAAATAGAACCAAGGGATGCTCACCCAGAACAACACAGAAGAACAATAGGAAGCCTCTTCTGGTGTGACTGTATCAAGATCGGCCATCATATTAACTAATCGAAAGCTTAGGAGTCTCTAATTTTTTTCCAGACTTTGCCGAAGCCTGAAAGATCCTTTGAGCCGTACAGGATTGACCAGTCATTTAGAAGGTAGATAATTTTTTCAGCAATGGCATCAGGAGACACAGCCAAATGCAGCATTTGACCTTTGTAGGTATCTTCATATTCCAAAGAGTTCAAGCCAATTTCCATTTAATGCCTCCAGAGTTAATAAAATGATAAAGGGAAGAGGAAGAAAATTCACCAGAAGCATTGAGCTGCCAAACAATGCTGTCATTATTTGAAGAGAGCTAGGAATCAGCTAGAACAGCATTCAGAGGGATGAATGCTTCTGATGACCCAAAGATTGATTTAAAGATTGATTTTGATGATCACAAAACCTTGAAGTATAAATACTAATGTTTGTGTTGCAAGAAGAAAGATAACTTGTTTTGCAAGGAACATAGCAAGTTGGAAAAATACAAGAAGGCCTCAAAAGCTCTCAAGAAAAGTTGGAAGAAAGCGACACTTTATTGACCCAAGTTTCAAGTTCAAATGATTCAAGTTAGAGGAGCAAATTCAAAGAAAGATTCAAAAGAATAGTCCTCGAGTCGACTCCTGGAAGTTTAGAGTCGACTCTGGCACTCTGGAGTTTCAAGAAACAGTGCTCGAGTCGACTCCGATACTCTATGAGTCGACTCCGACTGAGAATAAACAAAAAGACAGAGAGTTGATTTTCAGCGCTACAGTGCTCGAGTCGACTCCTACTTCAGCGCTACAGTGCTCGAGTCGACTCCTACTTCAGTGCTACAGTGCTCGAGTCGACTCCTACTTCAGCGCTACAGTGCGGAGTCGACTCCCAGCTACAGTGCCGACAGACTACTATTCACAAGTGACTCCTGTTTTAGCCGAGTCGACTCCAGCACGCTGGAAGGCATAACGGCTAGTTTTTTCTTGATTCCAACGGCTCTATTTTTGTCTCTAACGGCTAGATTTTTGTTTCCACTCCCTCTAAAGCTATAAAATCAAGAGGAGAGCTAGGAAAGAAGGTATGGAAGTGGGAGAGAACACTTAGGAAAGAGATCTCAAAGAAAAATCTTCCAAAAGCACAAAAGGGCCATTCAAAGCAAAATAGAGAGAAGAAGAGCATCCGAGTGAATCCCAAAGCTTCCTCTCTAACTGTGTGCTGCCTCAGTGATCCTCTACCTCGTGCGAAATCAGAAGAGGGTCAAGTAAAGAAGAAGCCGAGTTTCCTCATCTACACAACTTGTTTGAGAGCTTCTCTTTACTCTATTTGTTTATATTGTTATATTTGCTTGTTTAAGAAGCTTTGATTTGTTTTAAATTCGTGTTCTAATATCTTGTAACTTGATTCAATCAAGGGATTGAATCAAGGGGTTAAGGTTTGTTGGTGAGCCAAAGGGAAAACCAACATTGTAAGATTGTGGTTGGTGAGCCTTTGGGAAAACCAACTGGGTTGATTGTGAACCCGGAAAACAATCGTTGTAAGGTTGTGGTTGGTGAGCCTTTGGAAAAACCAACTGGGTTTGATTGTGAATCCAGGAAAACAATCGGTTGGTTCTAGTCGGTGAGCCTGTGAAAACTGACCGAGTTCGTTGTAATCTCGCAAAACAACAAGTTGGGTTGTGAGCTTGTAAAACAACCGGCTGTAATCTAGAGGATTATAGTGAAATTTCCAAGAGGTCTTGGGGAGTGGATGTAGGTGCTGGGGTGCACCGAACCACTATACATCTTTGTGTTTGTGATGCCTTATCTCTTGTATTTCATGCCTTACATTCATACTTGATTATGCAATATCTCTAGCTTTGTTTTCTATAGAGTTCTAAGTGATTGTTTAGAATTTGCTTAGCTTCCTCTCCATTCTTACCATACACATAGATTAAAATTGATCATACAACTATAAGTTAATTTTAGATCAATTGCACCCTAAAGCCATAGTATAATTGCTCTAGCTTAATTTTCCACTACTTTACTTGTAATTGCCTAGAGCTTAAGTAAATAACATCTTATCATTCCGCGGCATTCAATTCAAAGTAAAAATTAGGGAACATAATTTTTAGAAAACCCAATTCACCCCCCCTCTTGGGTTGTCACCTTGGGCAACAAGTGGTATCAGAGCAGGTGCTCTTCTATTAATTATAGTCTTAACCGACTAGAGCTAAAGATTATGACAACCCCACATAACATATTATTTGCCGAGGGACTTTCCATAAATAGACCTCCACTGTTTGATGGAACTTACTATATTCAATGGAAAGCTAGAATGAAAATTTTTGTTCAATCACAAAACTATAAAATATGGAACATCATTATAAATGGCCCTCACACACTCTCTCAAGCTGTTAATGAAAAAGACCTAGCACAATTGAATGCTAATGCTATGAACATATTATATTGTGCTATTCATGAAACAAAATTTAATGAAATTTCTGCATGCTTATCTGCTAAGGAGATTTGGGATACTTTAAAAAATATTTATGATAAATCTCAGATTAGCTCACATATGCTTCAATTGCATACTAACAATGAGACTGCAGAATCTTCCACATTAGCCGAGTCGACTCCCAGTTTGTCCGAGTCGACTCCTAGAGACAAACAGTCTGAAAGGCAGAGACTCAGTCTTGGAGATCCTGTGAACGAGTCGACTCCAAGTATTTCAGAGTCGACTCCCAAGTTAGCCGAGTCGACTCCAACAAGGCCCGAGTCGACTCCGAGGCAGAACAGTTCAAAAGACAGAGAATCATCTTTTAGGCCTCTGAGAACGAGACGTCTTTCGAAGATCTCGAGTCGACTCTCAAGTCAGTCGAGTCGACTCCAAGTAAACCCGAGTCGACTCGAGGAAGAAAGAACAACAAAGAAGAAGAGGAAGCAAGATGAAAGAAAGAAAGAGATAAAGAGGAAGAAAGCCTTGACCAAGAAAGAGTCAAGCAAGAAAATGAAAGCTAGGAGCAACAATGATGATATTAGCTCCAAAGAACTACAAGAGGTAACTAACTTGTGCTTTATGGCACAAGAAGATAAGGTAAAATCTGAATCTACTTTTACATCAAATGATTTTCAAGAAGAATTCTCTTATGATGAATTATTAAATGCTTTTCATGATTTGTATGGTAAATGTAGAAAATTAGCTATGAAGAATAAAAATCTTAAGAAACTAAATCTGAAAATTTCAAAAGAAAGAAATTCTAGTGATGAAATACAAGATAAACTAAACTCTGAAAATGAAAGCTTAAGGTTAAATTTAGAACAATTGATTCAAAAAAATCAGAGTTTAATTAAAGAAAATCAAAACTTAAGTAAAGAAATTAACCAATTAAAATCTTTTATTAACAAATTCACTGTAAGTTCAAAAAGATTAAAAATGATGTTTGAAAGCCAATATGTTGCTTATGATAAATCAAAACTTGGCTTGACTCCTTTACTTAACAATAAATCTCTAGAGAAAAAGGTTATCAATTCACCAAGCAAACCATTAAATAAGATAACTTATTTCAAACATGAAAAGAATAGGCATAACAACTTTACCTATCGTTCTAACATAATTAAATCAAGTGGTAAAGTTATTACAATTAAACAAATTTGGGTTCCAAAAGGAACTATATGTCCTAACTCTCAAGGACCCAAGCAAGCTTGGGTACCCAAAATGAAAATATGAGGATGTAGATGTAGGTGTGCCAAGATACCCATGGAACAAATAGAACTTTCATACAAATGGGTGTTCTAGACACACGTCAAAAAATGAAACTTAAAATATACTTATAAAAAGTAATTAAAAAATAATAATAATAAAATCAGTAACCCTTGCATCTCATCATTATTTTTTGCTTTAGTATTTGATTAATATATGAATTGCAAGTATTGATCAATTTGGTGATATAGAAAATACTTTTGGAAATATAATCAAATCACTTCATTTTATAGTATGCTTTACTCACTATTGGATAAGTTGCTAAATGATTAATCAATTTATTAAGAATAACTCTATGAATTCTCTATATGCTTGATTGAGAGTTTTTATCCATGGCATTATTGTTTATTGATCATAAATATGAAAATGTGTACTTGGTATGCCTTTGAATATATGCACTATGAATACCAAGATTAAAGAAACCATCTTTGGTATATAAAATCAACTCATGCTAGTATGTACTTAATCTCAAAAGACCTTGCCATTGGCTTACTTAGATTATCTTCTGAAAGGTCAAAGTTTGCTATGCATGTTAACTAAGGAAACAAACAAAAATCAATTTCTAAATCTAAAGATATTGTTTCCATCACTAAGTTTTCAAAAGCTTACATTAGTTTTATTCTTGGCACTCAAATAGAAATATTTTCTACATTGGCACAAACTCACAAAAATGGTTCAAATGAAAAAGGTTTGCAAACTATGAAAATAAAAAAGTATCATGGCATAGTTTTGAAAACCAATTTTGTATTAAGTTGTGCACAGAAAATAATATTGAATACAATTGTTTCTGCACCAAGAACACCATAAGTAAAATAGGATTAATAGAATCCTTGAAGAAATGAAAAAGGCAATGTTGTATGATAGTCATCTACTTAAATGATTTTTTGTTAAAAGCTATCATCATTACTTGTCATATATATGGTTTCTATTAGATCTATTTTTGATGAAAACTCCATTTGATCTTCTGAAAAATAGAAAATGATATATTGCATATCTTTCATATTTTTCAGTAGTATATGCTATGATTGATATGGTCTTTTGGAAAATAATGCCAAATCTGATAAAGATATTTCTATCTTTGGATATCATTCATCAAGCAATGCATATAGAACATTCAATGAAAAGATTCTAGTTATAGAAATATCAATTCAGTTTATTCTTTATGAGACTAATGATTTATTATCAAGATACTAAAATCAAATTATATATGTATATGGTTAATCTTTTACATATAACATTCTGAAAACTTGTTAATAATTAGAACCAAATTGAGTTTTTCAGAAATGCACTTAATGAAGAAAAATTGATGACTACTAAAAGACTAAATCAAGAAAAGATGAAATAGATCTTGATGAAATTCTTGCATGATTAGAAGTAAAGATCACCATTATCATTTGCTTGCTTTATGAGCTTTATATTCTGTCAAATGAATGTGTAGAATGCACTCCTATGTGGTTATTTCATTAGAAAAGATCTATGTAAAATAACCACCTTATTTGAAAATACTCATTACAAATATGATAAAGCAATATGTGATTTGGAACAAGCATCAAAAGCATGATATATAAAAGCTTGAGTAACTGTTTGATAAAAAGTAATAATGATAAATCTATACATTAAAAAGAAGAATTTGAGATATCTTGCTTGCTCAAAGCATACATTGATGGCATCATTTTTGGTTCTACTAATGAAGATTTATATGGAGATTTTACTAAGCTCATGCAAAGTGAGTTTGAAATATGTATAATGAATGAATTAACATTTTTTTTTCTCGAACTCCAAATTAAGACAAACAAGAAAGGGGATCTTCATTGACCAAAGTTAGTCCACAAGAAAACTCTTATAGAAGATTGGCATGAAGAAGGTATGTCTATGACCCCATCTTGTAGAATTTGAAAAGGATGAGCAAAGTAGATCTATTGTTTTAAAGCTGTATTGAAGCATGATAGAATAATTATTTTATCATACAGCTAGTAGACCAGATTGTACGCTCATTATGTGCCCTTGTGCAAGACTTCAATCTAACTCTAATGAATCATATTTTATTGATAACAAATGAATCACAATCTGAATTTTGATAGAAACAACTGTTTAAGATAAATTGATTAAAACTTAGCTAGCATATCTTATTGATAATTATCTTAAGCAAATAGAATCTGAGCAAAATTAATTCTGAAAATAAGAAATTGATTTGACCTTGATGAATCTTCCTATTGCCTCACATGCTTGTCCTTGAACCATCTTGGTTAATGAAAGTATCTCTTTAGTTCAAGTGACATGTGCTTGCTTATTTTTAGGCAATCTCTTGAGTAAAGTGACTCAACATTCAATCATTGTCATATCTTATGTTGAGTCATCTAGTTAAAAAATATGTTGTATGAATGTTTTGCATCTTGAAGAAACTAATGACTTTCCTTCAAGAAAGAAAAAGATTTTGTTAATTATGCACGATCCTTAAGCAAGAAAATGAGAGATTTCAACTTGAAGGATATCTCCACATAAGATACAATAAACATTCACATGCAAACAAGAAAGGGGACCTTCTTCAGCCAAAAGTTTACACATAAGAAATCTAGTAGGTATTTGACTTGAAGAAGGCAGAATGAATCGGTAGCTTTAGATATAACTCTCATAAATTAGCTGAGCAAAGTCAATAAGTTAAATCTTATTATGGCATGATTATAGTCTTTAATTATTAATTTCTTGAAATCATGTCTATATATGTATGATTGACTTATGCTTTTAGAAATTGTTTCATGGTTTGTCCAAACTAAAATATATCTTTGCCTATGTCATAACCATGAAATACACAAGTTTATGCTTAAAATTTTGATTTAAAATAACTTGTGAGCAGCTATGAATTCTTGAGCATAATGAAAATATTGTTTGCATGATATACATCTATATGATATATAAGATTATTTCTTTATTCTGCTCTTTCATGTAAATTACTTAAGAATAACAAAAAGAGAGAGATAAAGAAAAGAAAATGGACATTATTCAAGAGAAGTAAAATCTAAGTAAAGGCAAATACTCCAATCTTAAGGAAAAACAAAACAAGCATAATATATTCGGCACATTTGTGAGACTTGTGTGAGCATTCTTTTGGAAGGATAAAATCCGTAATGAATTACACTTAAATAGAGAGAATTTGAAGTGAATATTTTAACCTTTCTATATTCCTCATCATAGGGATGGTGCCAATGGGGAGGCTAGTGGTAGTACCCGGCACTATTTGACCCAACTATTCGGTGTAGGGTATATTAGGAACGGCACAAGAGGGAGGCTAGTGGTAGTACCTCGTGCTCCTTCCAACTCCACTGGATAGGGAGCAAATAGAGTATAGAGCATAAGAAAGTAAAAACGAAAAATAATATCAAAATGTTCGTTAATTGGTTAAGAAAAGAAATTCAAAAAGGAGGAAATGAATGACAAAGTAAATGAAAGTATATAAGAAGAATCAAGTCAAGTTTTAATCACTTGGAAACACACCTTAAGGATGAAATCAGTGCAAGATTATATAGGGAAAGTTTATTTGAAAAGAAATAATTTTGATCCTTGACATGCTTATTCGTAATATTTTTACATGATTCAACACATAATATATTTTGCATGTGGCATAATATTTTTGAATTATGGATTCTCAATATTTTGTAATGCTCCATGCTTGGATAACTTGATTGAATATTTGAAATACTACATAAACTTCTTTTTGTATTATTAAAAAGAAATTTCAGATTTATCGTTCACTATCATCTTTGAAATCTGAAAGTTGAATAAATTTGTAAAAAGAAGAAGAGAAGGATATCTCTATTTAAGAAAAATGAATTGACTTTGTTTTATCCTTCGACTTGCCTAACTTTGATACATAATGTTCTAATATGCTCTTATATGTTTGAAATATGTGTTTTCAATCGTAATGATTTAAGATGAGCTACAATATGGAAGATACATATCTCAAATTATGATTTTGAAAGCTTCTATTAAAAATCTTTATGAAATTCAGAATCTGATTTTGTATAAAAGCTTAAACTCAATATGATCTCTAGATAAAAACTATAGTTTAAAAAAAAATAGAATAATTCTGATGCCTTGATTGTTTGCCCCGATACGCATCTGAAACATATCATTTCTTATCTTTAAAATGTACTAATATTGGTCTAAATGATGTGTCTTTCAATGATCTTGATTGCAAACAAATATTTTTAAATATATGATTTTATTTTGATATTGAAAAGATTTATTGTGCTTCATGTATACATTGCTGGTATCATCTATAAATATGATTAAGAAATTGAGTTCTATAAATATACATACTTCAATGATCATCTATATGTTTTTCTCTCCTACATTCTTAAAGACTTCCATCAAAATATATATATATTTTAAAAAGAGTGAATGATTTTAAGTCTAGAAATATTTCAACTCACTCAAATGATTCTTAAAAGAAAGAAAATGTAAATGCTTTTTGAGAGAAATTGAGCTTCAAATGAATCATTTTCTAATTAATATTTCTATACATTTTCTCAAAGATTAAGAGAAAGCATAACTTGTTCTTGAAGGATTAGAAAGAGTAATTGCTACAAATTTTGAATAATTCTAGATCACTCTACATTCTCGATATCATAGAATTTCAGTTCTATTCACGCTTATCATCAAAATCTGAAATTCAACAAAGAAAAGAATGATTAAAGAAGAATGCATCTTTTGAGGGGGAGCTTTAGATATTCAATCTAAATGCAATAGGCTACATCCATTTGATGAATATCTTGAATGTTTTATGGATTGATTTTGATGAACCTCCTTATATTGCGTGACTTGCTTTAAGTTACATAATAAGTTTATATCTTAAGATGAGTTCTATAAAGGTTGTCTTATCTCAAACCTTGAGTCTTATGAAAATATGCTGAAACTTATAGAAAATATATTTTCGAGATTGACAATTTTATTGAACATTATCTTCAAATTCTAAACTCTTAAATGGAACGATCAATTAAGGGGGAGAAAGAAAATTTTAGAAGGAAAGATCATATGAAACTTAATCGCATAAATCCATAACTAAAGGAGAGAGAAAGAATACTAAATGAAAAGTGATCCTAATACTCTCCAATATGTATCATCTGAAATTTAATCTGAACATCTTTACGATACACCTTGAGGCTTGTTATTTGGTTAGTATATCTTATGCATCAATCATGAACCAGATTGCAATTCAAATAGTTGATCTTAAGAGCCTCTAATTTAATGAAAAAGGGGGAGAATAATGTGTTGAATTTTCTTAAGTATCTCTTAGAAAACCTATTTTTGAAATTCACTAATGAGTTCTTATTGGCTTGCTCTTTAGAACTTCAATTTTTGTGCCAATTCATTATTATATGTACCAAAATGTGCTTCTTTTTAAAGGAATAAAGTCTTTAAAAGAGCTTTAAAAGAACTTTTAAAGCTTTGCATTTTATGTATGCTCTAAGATATATCATAAATTTCATGAATTCATATTTTGATATGTATGCCACAATATTTTTTTTTTATGAAAGAACTTTGAAGCCATTAAAAATTATGATCCAACATGATGTTATATATATATATTTTTTAAAAAAATTTTATTCTTATACTCTGAAAATTAGTTCAATTGCTCTCATGTTGCTAAAATACTTAATATATTGGGGAAAAGATCTTAAATGAATATCATATTGGTACTTCTTGAATTAACTTGAGAACTTATTATTAAAGAAGGGTTAGATTTCCATTCGTGCTTTCTTTGAATATCATTCTTGGTACTTCTTGAATTAACTTGAGAAAGATTCCACCTACACTTGATTTGAAAACTATCTTTGGAACCACATTCGATGTGTTCTCATTATAATTGGCTCTGATCTATGCTCATTAATCTTTTTCTGACATTATTGCCTTGAGTTATATGATTCATATTCTTGCAATAATTTGACATGCAAATCAGAGTACAAAAAGAAAAAGAAATATTTGAGTATTCTTATCTTTGTGCTTAATGTCTCACTATCTTTTTGATGTTGTCAAAAAGGGGGAGAAATATCTAAGTATATGCTCATAATGCTTTATGTGTTGATTATGTTAAGTTGATTAAATCTAAAGCATTATCATGAAGTATATTTTAAAGATATATATTTTCTACTTCAAGCAACTTAGCTATGTATTACTTCTAGAACACAATATATTTTATATTGCATATACTCCAAGTTTTGTCATCATCAAAAAGGGGGAGACTGATGACCCAAAGATTGATTTAAAGATTGATTTTGATGATCACAAAACCTTGAAGTATAAATACTAATGTTTGTGTTGCAAGAAGAAAGATAACTTGTTTTGCAAGGAACATAGCAAGTTGGAAAAATACAAGAAGGCCTCAAAAGCTCTCAAGAAAAGTTGGAAGAAAGCGACACTTTATTGACCCAAGTTTCAAGTTCAAATGATTCAAGTTAGAGGAGCAAATTCAAAGAAAGATTCAAAAGAATAGTCCTCGAGTCGACTCCTGGAAGTTTAGAGTCGACTCTGGCACTCTGGAGTTTCAAGAAACAGTGCTCGAGTTGACTCCGATACTTTACGAGTCGACTCCGACTGAGAACAAACAAAAAGACGGAGAGTTGATTTTCAGCGCTACAGTGCTCGAGTCGACTCCTACTTCAGCGCTACAGTGCTCGAGTCGACTCCTACTTCAGTGCTATAGTGCTCGAGTCGACTCCTACTTCAGCGCTACAGTGCGGAGTCGACTCCCAGCTACAGTGCCGACATACTACTATTCACAAGTGACTCCTGTTTCAGCCGAGTCGACTCCTACTTCAGCCGAGTCGACTCCTACTTCAGCCGAGTCGACTCCAGCACGCTGGGAGGCATAACGGCTAGTTTTTTCTTGATTCCAACGGCTCTATTTTTGTCTCTAACGGCTAGATTTTTATTTTCACTCCCTCTAAAGCTATAAAATCAAGAGGAGAGCTAGGGAAGAAGGTATGGAAGTGGGAGAGAACACTTAGGAAAGAGATCTCAAAGAAAAATCTTCCAAAAGCACAAAAGGGCCATTCAAAGCAAAATAGAGAGAAGAAGAGCATCCGAGTGAATCCCAAAGCTTCCTCTCCAACTGTGTGCTGCCTCAGTGATCCTCTACCTCGTGCGAAATCAGAAGAGGGTCAAGTAAAGAAGAAGCCGAGTTTCCTCATCTACACAACTTGTTTGAGAGCTTCTCTTTACTCTATTTATTTATATTGTTATATTTGCTTGTTTAAGAAGCTTTGATTTGTTTTAAATTCGTGTTCTAATATCTTGTAACTTGATTCAATCAAGGGATTGAATCAAGGGGTTAAGGTTTGTTGGTGAGCCAAAGGGAAAACCAACATTGTAAGGTTGTGGTTGGTGAGCCTTTGGAAAAACCAACTGGGTTGATTGTGAACCCGGAAAACAATCGTTGTAAGGTTGTGGTTGGTGAGCCTTTGGAAAAACCAACTGGGTTTGATTGTGAAGCCAAGAAAACAATCGGTTGGTTCTAGTCGGTGAGCCTGTGAAAACCGACCGAGTTCGTTGTAATCTCGCAAAACAACAAGTTGGGTTGTGAGCTTGTAAAACAACCGGCTGTAATCTGGAGGATTATAGTGAAATTCTCAAGAGGTCTTGGAGAGTGGATGTAGGTGCTGGGGTGCACCGAACCACTATACATCTTTGTGTTTGTGATGCCTTATCTCTTGTATTTCATGCCTTACATTCATACTTGATTATGTAATATCTCTTGCTTTGTTTTCTATAGAGTTCTAAGTGATTGTTTAGAATTTGCTTAGCTTCCTCTCCATTCTTACCATACACATAGATTAAAATTGATCATACAACTATAAGTTAATTTTAGATCAATTGCACCCTAAAGCCATAGTATAATTGCTCTAGCTTAATTTTCCACTACTTTACTTGTAATTGCCTAGAGCTTAAGTAAATAACATCTTATCATTCCGCGGCATTCAATTCAAAGTAAAAATTAGGAAACATAATTTTTAGAAAATCCAATTCACCCCCCCTCTTGGGTTGTCACCTTGGGCAACAGCTTCCTAGGTAGCCCGAGGAAGGGGAGTGTCTATGGTGGAAAAATTTATCTATAGTATCAGATTTATGGTGGCAAGCCATATAAAGATGGGGAAATAAGGATTGGAGCGGTGTCGGTTTACCCCCGCACGCGTTGCGACGATCGCAGCGGAAAGACACACGCGAGGTTGTTCATCTTATGAACGTTCTAGGGAACGTAGATTTCAAAAATTTTCTATAGTTCTCTAACTCAGATTTATGAAATCTAAAGAGAAGATTAAAATTAAAAAACTAGATTAATTTCAGATCTACTACAATTCCTAATTGTACAGAATTTATAAAGATCTAATCTTTACCTTTGAGTGGGTAGAACTTTACCGCTATCTGATGATCGTAGGATTTCTGGTTCTCTTGAAGCCGAACAAGCGGCCGGCCTCAATAGGTATCCACACAAGGTACAGATCGCTCCAAGATCTCACCGAGGTGCTAGCTCCCTTGCAGAGATCACCTTTGATGACTGAATTTCTCTTTTTTAATCAACTCCTTGATTACTTTGAGAGGATGACGAAGGAAGATGACGTACGTTAAAGGGGAGGAAGAAGAAGATGACGGCTCTTCTTCTTTCTGTCTTGCTCATGCCAAAGGGAAGAAGGAGGGAGAGGGTGGCGGCTGAATGAAGGCTCCAATGCTATCTATGTCCCATGCCAGCCCTCCTTTTATAGGTATCTCATGCCCATTCAAATCATGAATAATTTCAACAATCAATCACTCCTTGATTCTTCCCTCTAAAATCAGCCACACCCCTTACTTAATTCTATCACAACCCTTACTTAAAAGTGATTGAAGAGAATCCAAGAGATGTGCTCGTGCCATGTGGCAATCCGCGTGAAAGAGAAGGAGGAGCATTTAGCCCTCCATGTGGCATGGGACCAAACTAGGAAAGGAGGGGCCGACGCCCTTCCTTTCTTCATACGTGTGAGAAGGAGGAGGGGCGGACGCCCCTCCTTCTTTCCTTCTTTGCTCCACACGGCATGAAGGAAGATTCCTTCCTAGTTTTCATGCATTGATTTCCTAATCTAATTAGGAATTACATAGTCCCACTTGATCAATTGAATTCTAATCCAATTAGAACCCAATGTGTCCTCCAAATTGATTTATATGAATCCTAATCCAATTAGGACTTGAATTGGACTTCATGAATTAAGTTCCTTATCTAATAAGGAGTCTTAATTAATTAGGCCTTCCTATTCTTATCCAATAAGGTTAAGCCTAATTTAATTAGGTCTAATTAAATCAATTAAATTGCAATACAATTGCAATTCCTGCTTCTTTTAACTCACTCACTCTTAGCGGATTAATCCAATTGACAATCAATTTTAATTGCAATTCTAAATCGCTATCGAACCATCGGAACGATTAAAACCTCTAATGTGTGTGACCCCATAGGTTCTATTCTGACTGGTAATGAGATATATTATGATCTCTATCATAATATCATCGAAACTCTTTTCAATAGATTGAAACGATTTCAACTCTACTCTTAGGGTTCACTGATCACCAAGTGAATGCCTTCGAGTCTTACAATCCACTAGTGACCCCTAGCAGCATATAGTGACAACCCAGCAGAATAAAAGGGATGAACCTCTAGGTGCAGTTAGCGTATGATACAGTACCTCTATCATGGATCCCGATATGGCGGAGGTTATGGATAACTCGTCAAACCCTATCGTCTGTCTTATGTCGGATTTATTTGACTCAAGTTCGAGATTGGAAAACTCCTTTTCCAGAACTGCCCTGGCTAAGGTCTTTCGAACTTAGTCTCATAAATCACATAGGATCTTTCCTAATCTATCAAGGTCGATAGATGCCATCTAGATGCAGCTCTAATCCGACAGTGAACCTACCGCAGCCAATTTGCACTATAAGGATCCTTAGGGCCAATGTTTATATGCTTGTCAAACTACAACAACCTCACCGTGATTAGCTAAGGCATCGCAGGTTTAAGTACTAGTCATACAACTGCAGCATCAAGTAAGTCACTGACGAGTGGATAGACATCCAAGTGACTTCTTGCTTTGGTCATGCTCAGTATCCTTGTTGTCTAACAAGCACTTGCACAATCACCCCAGTGTCGCCACACTATGGACTTAAGACTAGCCCATCAAGAAAATTGATCTGTGCACTAATCTCATCGCATCGATCACCGTCCTTCGTGATGATCCATCGATCAGGAGCTATTCAGGAATTAACTATTAATTACACATGCCTTAAATTCTCAACTCTTAAGAATATGTGTTATCATTTTATTAATTCCTAGGATGATTCATGGACATATAATAACATGAATAAGCAAAATGCCTGATTTTATTAATTAATAAAAGATCAAATATAAATTTCATGCCTCCAGAACTATTACAATGCATCTGCCAAATTGGCTTCTAGGGCATACTCCTAACAATCTCCCACTTGCACTAAAGCCAATCAGACATATATCTAAGCCCCATCTTCTCAAGATGTGCTTCTGTCTTTTGCTGACTCAGCTGCTTCATGAATGGGTCCGCCACATTATCTATGGAGTCTACTCTCTGCACCTCTACATATTTCTTTGCGAGGTAGTCGCGTATCTAGTGATATCGTCACTCTATGTGTTTGAACTTCTGGTGAGACTTCGGCTCCTTAGCCAATGCTATGGCACCATTGTTGTCACAGTAGAGTGTGATGGCATCCGATGACATCACGCCTAACTCTTCAACAAACTTTTAATACCAAAATGCTTCCTTTGCTTCTTTAGAGGCGGCAATGTACTTAGCTTCCATGATAGAATCTGCAATGATTGGTTGTTTGGAACTCTTCCAATTCACCGAACCACCATTGCACAAGAACACATACCCTGATGTAGACTTTCTATCATCAATGTCAGTCATAAAGTCTGAATCTGCGTATCCTTCTACCTTTAATTCTGATCTTCCTCCAAAAACCAAGAATATATCCTTAGTCCTCCTCAAGTACTTAAGAATGTTCTTCACAGCTGTCTAGTGCTCTTCGCCTGGATTCAACTGATATCTACTCGTGACACTCACAGCATGTGCTATATCAGGTCGTGTATATAGCATGGCATACATGAGGCTTCCTATAGCCGAAGCATAAGGGATCTTGCTCATTTGTTCAATCTCTTCAAATGTTTTGGGGCACATCTTCTGGGAGAAATTAATCCCATGCCTAAGGGGTAACCATCCCCTTTTAGAATTTTCCATACTGAACCTCTTCAGTACTTCCTCTATGTACATTTTTTGTGACGGGCCAAGCATCCTTTTAGTTCTATCTCTATAGACCTTAATCCCCAAAATATAGGATGCTTCCCCTAGGTCTTTCATGGATAATTCCTTAGACAACCATATCTTGACCGAAGTTAGCATGGAAATATCATTCCCTATTAGGAGGATATCATCCACGTACAAGATGAGGAATACGATAGCCCTCCCACTAACCTTCTTATATACACATGGTTCCTCTTCATTTTTAATGAAATCAAACGATTTGATTACATCATTGAAACGAGTGTTCCAACTCCGAGATGCTTGCTTTAGTCCATAAATGGATCTTTGCAGTTTGCAGACCTTGTAATCTCCATCACTGGAAGTGAAACCCTGAGGCTGCTTCATATAGATATCTTCCTCAAGATATCCATTTGAAAAAGCAATTTTCACATCCATCTGCCAGATTTCATAATCATAAAATGCTGCAATGGCAAGCAATGTTCGAATGGACTTCAGCATGGCTACAGATGAAAAGGTTTCCTGATAGTCAATGCCTTCACGCTGACTATAACCTTTCGCCACAAGCCTAGCTTTATAGGTCTCTACCTTGCCATCCGAACTTAATTTTCTTTTGTAGATCCATTTACACCCAATCGGTACTATACCTTTTGGTGGATCTACTAAGGTCCAGACTTGGTTGGAGTGCATGAAGTCTATCTCTAACTTCATTGCTTCCAGCCATTTTTCGGAATCGATGTCTAACATCGCCTTGTCGTAGATATTGGGATCCTTACAATGATCCCTATTTCCCATGAGAAACACTTCCTCTACTTCCTCTGTAAGCATACATAAGTATCTTTCAGGAGGATGAAAAATTCTACTAGATCTACGAGGTGAAGGAGGTTTTACATGTACTGACTCTATATGAATAGGTTCTACTGGGACAGTGGCTTGTTGCTCTTCAGAGACTTTCTCTTCGAGCTCAATTTTCCTTCCACTGCCTTTATCAAGGATAAACTGTTTTTCCAAGAAGACAGCATGTCGGCTCACAAATACTTTGTGATCGTCTGGAACGTAAAAATTGTATCCTAATGTCTCCTTAGGATATCCTATAAAACGAGCACTAACTATCCTAGCCTCTAACTTGTCCGCCTGTTGTTGTTTGACATGGGTCGGACATCCCCAAATCTCGAGATGACCAAGATTTGGTTTCTTACCATGCCATATCTCATACGGTGTGGTAGGAACAGACTTAGAGGGAACTCTATTCAATACATAAATTGCTGAAAGTAGGGCATCTCCCTAAAGGAATAAGGGTAAACCAGTAAAGCTCATCATGGATCTGACCATATCCAATAGGATCCGATTCCTCCTATCTGACACTCCGTTAAGCTGAGGTGTTCCAGGAGGAGTCCACTATGAAACTATATCATTTTCTTTAAGATAATCATGAAATTCTCCATTAAGGTATTCGCCTCCTCGATCCGATCGAAGAACTTTAATAAGTTTTATTGTTTGTTTTTCTACTTCATATCTGAACTCTTTGAACCTTTCAAAAGCTTCAGACTTGTATCTCATAAGATACACATATCCATACCGAGAACAATCATCGGTAAATGTTATGAAGTAATAAAAACCTCCCCTAGTTTGCACATCGAATTGGCTGCACACATCAGTGTGTACTAGGGTAAGTATTTCAGTGGACCTCTTTTCTGTCCTACAAAGGGTAATTTGGCCGTTTTTTCTTAAAGGCAGGATTTACAAATCGGATATGACTCGGAAGTCAATGAGCCTAGAAGCCCATGTTTCTCCAATTTATTTATTCTGTCTTCTCCTATATGACCAAGCCTGAGCTGCCACAAATACTTTTGATTTATCTCATCTCTAGATCTTTTAGATCCTATGGTACTTACTGTTTGCTCAGATACATTCACAGATACATCCAAATGTAAGTGATAGAGACTGTCAATCATAAGACCATGTGCAACTATTTTATTTCTAAAATAAACGGAACAGTAGTCTTTATTGAAATTGAATTCAAAATCTTTCCGTGCTAGACAAGATACAGAAATCAAGTTTCTGCTAGCAGCAGGTACATAATAATAGTCCCTAAGTATCAAACTAAATCCAGACGGCAATCGCAGAGGGTAGGTGCCCACAGCAACAGCAGCAACTCTTGCTCCATTGCCAACCCGGAGGGTTATCGCACATTCCGTAAGCCTTCTACTTTCCCTTAAACCCTGCATAGTAGTGCACAAGTGAGCACTAGAACCAGAATCTATAACCCAACTGAAAGTAGAAGAAGCCGTTAGATTAGTTTCAATAATGAGCATATCTGACATACCTTCAGAAGGTGTGTCACCCTTCTTGCTCTTTATACTCCCTATGTAGATTGGACAGTTCCTCTTCCAATGGCCATCTTCGTTGCAATGGAAATACTTTCCCTTGTTTGTAGCCTTTTTCTTTGGAACATCCTTCTTTGGCTTCTTCTTGGTTTTCTGCTTCTTTGCAGACTTCTTCTTCTTCCAAGTAGACTTTCTCTTGGAAGTAGAAGTCAACTCGACAGCGAGAACTATGCCCCTTGAACTCTTCAAGGCTCCCTCAGTTATTACCAACATATTTAACAATTCAAGTTTGGTGCATTCAATCTTGTTCATGTGGTAGTTTACAATAAATTGCCCATATGAAGAAGGTAGGGATTGCAGGATCAAGTCAGTTTGCAATTCATTGTGCATGTTCATGCCGAGTTTCTCAAGATCTTTCAAGTCCTTTATCATGTCAGACCATGATCATGGACAGACTGCCCTTCGCGCTTCTTGGCCTTGAAGAGCATCTTGGACACTTTTCATCCATCCACCTAGCATGCGTCTCACACTGCTCGGCACTCGGACGATTTGTTAACATTGGGGCGCATGGTCCAGTACATGCCCTAATTTCTCACAACTTAAGACAATTTTCAAGTTGCGGAGCCAATCTTTATAATTGGGTCCGGTCAATCGGTTGTTCTCAAGGATGCGGGTCAAGAGATTAGAGGCTGACATTTTTATCTGCAGAGAGTAAAGATTCTAGTTAGAGTTTTGTACTTAAATTTGAATTTCTATTTATTTTAGGAACTTTTAAAACAAACATCTTCCACTATTTTCTCGAATCTCCTATACTCCTCTAGTAGAGAAACGGAAACCTGCGACTTTAGATTTCAAGTGGGATGCTACGGTCCCACCAATTTACATGTCATCTCATTTAACAGTTATTTGAGACACATAAACAATGACTGTACAACTCTTTGTGATCGGTTCTTTTAATTTCAAAAATAAACCACACAATAGTACGTATCCTGTAGGATAGTGATTACGGGTGTCGGTCTACAGGGATTGAAGAATAAGTTATTTTTCTTTTACAAATAAATCAAGAAGAAGGATTTGCTAACTTGATTTAACTAAATTAATCTATGAGTGCGAATTGAAATTTATCAAAGTAGATAGATCTAGAGTTTGGAATCCACCGCGTAGCATTGCATTAGGGACTGTGTTCTTAATTTTTATCTTTTGGAGAGGCATGCAAATTGGCTACAAGCCTTTTAAAATAAAAACATAAAGAGTGTTAGGAAGATCCATCTTCGGTATAGCATGAAGTGTCTACCTAAGTATGCTAATCTAGGGTGCAGCACACCTCATCTCTAGGCATGGATCATCTTAGACTACTTTAGCAAACATGATTAGTAACTAGCATGCTCAAAGTTTAAATATCATAAAGGAATATTTCATTGAAAATTAGAATTTAAACAAGCTCCAAAAATATTAAAAGAGTAAGAACTACAATGCCCTGATACATTGCTAGGGCTTCATCCAGTCCTAGATTGGATGTTTAGCTGAGCATGGCTTCTGGATGACCTTGTTGCCCAAGGTGACAACCCAAGAGGGGGGGGGGGTGAATTGGGTTTTCTAAAAATTATGTTCCCTAATTTTTACTTTGAATAGAATGCAGCGGAATAATAAGATGTTAATTACTTAAGCTCTAGGCAATTACAAGTAAAGCAGTGGAAGATTAAGCTAGAGCAATTATACTATGGCTTTAGGGTGCAATTGATCTAAAACTAACTTATAGTTGTATGATCAATTTTAATCTATGTGTATGGTAAGAATGGAGTGGAAGCTAAGCAAATCACTTATAACTCTATAGAAAACAAAGCTAGAGATATTACACAATCAAGCATGAATGGAAGGCATGAAATACAAGAGATAAGGCATCACAAACACAAAGATGTATAGTGGTTCGGTGCACCCCAGCACCTACATCCACTCCCCAAGACCTCTTGGGAATTTCACTATAATCCCTTAGATTACAGTCGGTTGTTTTACAAGCTCACAACCCAACTTGTTGTTTTGCGAGATCACAACGAACTCGGTCGGTTTTCCCAGGCTCACCGACTAGAACCAACCCCGATTGTTTTTCCGGGCTCACAATCAAACCCTTACACGTTGGTTTTACCCTAGGCTCACCAACAAACCTAAACACCGTTGGTTTTCCTTTGGCTCACCAACAAACCTTAACCTCTTGATTCAATCCCTTGATTGAATCAAGTTACAAGATATTTGACTAAGAATTTAAAGCAAGTACAAGCTTCTTAACTAAGCAAATATATCAAATATAAACAAATGGAGTAAAGAGAAGCTCTCAAACGAATTTTGAAGATGAAGGAACTCGGCTTCTTCTTTACTTGACCCTCTTTTGATTTGGCACGAGGTAGAGGATGATTGAGGCAGCACACGGATGGAGAGGAAGTTTTGGGATTCACTTGGATGCTCTTCTTCTCTCTATTTCACTTTGGATGGCCCTTTTGTGCTTATGGGAGATTTCCCTTGTAATCTCTTTGAAATCTCTTCCCTAAATGTTTTCTCCCACTTCCATACCTTCTCCCCTAGCTCTCCTCTTGATTTTATAGCTTTAGAGGGAGTCCCAACAAAAATCTAGCCGTTAGAGACAAAAATAGAGCCGTTGGAATCAAGAAAAAACTAGCCGTTATGCCTCCCAGCGTGCTCGAGTCGACTCGGCTGAAGTAGGAGTCGACTCGGCTGAAACAGGAGTTGATCTGTGAATAGTAGTCTGCCGGCACTGTAGCTGGGAGTCGACTCCTGAAGTTGGGAGTCGACTCCTGAAGTTGGGAGTCGACTCCTGAAATTGGGAGTCGACTCGAGATCACTGTAGCGCAGAAAATCAACTCTCTGTCTTTTTGTTTGTTCTCAGTCGGAGTCGACTCGTAGAGTCCCGGAGTCGACTCGAGCACTGTTCCTTGAAACTCTAGAGTGCCAGAGTCGACTCGAAACTTCCAGGAGTCGACTCGAGGACTATTCTTTTGAATTTTTCTTTGAATTTGCTCCTTCAACTTGAATTCTTTGAACTTGAAACTTGGGCCAATGAATTGTAGCTTTCTTCCAACTTTTCTTGAGAACTTTGGAGGCCTTCTTGTATTCTTCCAACTTGCTATGTTCCTTGCAAAATAAATATCTTTCTCCTTGCAACACAAACATTAGTATTTATACTTCAAGGTTTTGTGATCATCAAAATCAATCTTTGAATCAATCTTTGGGTCATCAGTCTCCCCCTTTTTGATGATGACAAAACTTGGAGTATATGCAATATAAAAGATATTGTTTTCTAGAAGTAATACATAGCAAAGTTGCATGAAGTAGAAAACATATATATTTAAAAAACATACTTCATGATAATGCTTTAGATTTAATCAACTTAAGATAATCAATATATGTCAATTCCAGCTGATTTGTATTCAATTCAAAACATAAAGCATTATGAGCATATACTTAGATATTTCTCCCCCTTTTTGACAACATCAAAAAGATAGGGAAACATTAAGCACAAAGATCAGAATACTCATATATTTCTTTTCCTTATTGTACTCTGATTTGAATGTTAAATTATTGCAAGGATATGAATCATATAACTCAAGGCAATAATATTGGAATCAGATTAATGAGCACAGATCAGAGCCAATTAAGATAATTTCAGAACAGAACACATTAAATGTGATTTCAAGAAGTTTTCTAATTTGATACCACAGATAGTTTTCTATTCAAGTGTAGGTGGAATCTTCCTTAGGTTAATTCAAGAAGTACTACAAATGATATTCAAAGAAAACACGAGTGGAAATCTAACCTCTCTTCAATAATAAGTATGAAAGCTTGTTCATTTAAGACCTTTTGCCCAATCTATTAAGTATTTTATCAAACATGAGAGCAATTTTAGTTAATTTTCAGAGTAAAAGATCAAAACTTATATATTTGAGAGACATATCATCATGTTGGATCATTAATTTTTAATGTCTTCAAAGTTCTTTTATTCCTTTAGAAAATAAGCACAATTTGATACATATATAAAGATATGAATTGGCACAGAATTGACGTTCTAAAGAGCAAGCTAATTAGGACTTATTAGTGAATTTCAAAATAAATTTTCTAAGAGATACTCAAGACCATTCAACACGTTATTCTCCCCCTTTGTCATTAAGTTAAAGGCTCTTAAGATCAACTTGCAATTTGGTTCATGATTTATGCATAAGATATACTAACCAAATAACACGCCTCAAGGTGTATCATAAAGATTTTCAGATTTAAATTTCAGATGATACATATTGGAGAGTATTAGGATCACTTTTCATTTAGTATTCTTTCTCTCTCCTTTATAAATTTATGCAATTAAGTTCCATCAGACCTCTCCTTCTGAAATTTTCTTTCTCCCCCTCAATTGATCATTCCATCTAAGAGTTTTAAAATTTGAAGATAATGTTCAATAAAATCGTCAATCTCAAAAATATATTTTCTATAAGTTTCAGCTTATTTTTACAAGACTCAAGGTTTGAGATAAGACAACCTTTATAGAACTCATCTCAAGGTAATTAAAGCATGTCTTGCAATATAAGGAGGTTCATCAAAATCAATCCATAAAGTGCAAGGTATGCATCAAATTGAAGTGACTTTAGGATAAGATACTGAATATCTAAAGCTCCCCCTTAAAAGATGCATTCTTCTTTAATCTTTCTTTTCTTTTGTCGAATTTCAGATTTTAATGATAAACGTGAATAGAGCTGAAACTTTATGATATCAAGAATGTAGAGTGATCTAGAAATATTCACAATTTATAGTAATCACTCTTGTTAATCTTTTAAGAACAAGTTATGCTTTCTCCTAATCTTAGAGAAAATGTATGAAAATATTAATCAAAAGTAATTCATTTGAAGCTTAGTTTCTTTCAAAAGCATTTACATTTTCTTTCTTTTAGATCATTCACTCTATTGATGAAAGTCTTTAATGATATAGGAGAGAAAAACATATAGATGATCATGGAAGTATATGTATTTATAGAACTCAATTTCTTAATCACAATTTTTCAGCAATGTATACATGAAACTCAATAAATTTTTTAAATATTAAAATAAAGTCATATATTTTAAAAATATTTACTTGCAATCAAGATCATTGAAAGACACATCATTTAGACCAATATTGGTACATTTTAATGATAAGAAAAGATATGTTTCGGATGCGTATCGGAGCAATCAAAATAAATTCTGTTTTTCTTATATTAACATTTTATTTAGTAATCATATGGAGTTTAAGCTTTTATACAAAATCAAATTCTGAATTTCATAAAGATTTTCAATAGAGGCCTTTTAAGTCATAATTTGAGATATGTATCTTTCACATTGTGGCTCATCTTAAATTATTATGATTGAAAAATACATATTTCAATACCATTAAAGCACTTTCAGAATCTTTGTGTTTAATTTTGAGTTTCGATACAAAATAAAGGATATTTTAACAAGTATTAGGACATTATGTATCAAAGTTAGGTGAGTAGAAAGATAGATCAAAATTAATTTATTTTCCCTAAATAGAGATATTCTTCTCTTCTCCTTTCTACAATTTTATTTAGCTTTCAGATTTTAACAATGATTGTGAATGACAAATCTGAAATTTCTTTTCAATAAAACTAAACAAAAGATGTTATGTAGCAATTCATGCATTCAATCAAATTGTCCAAGTATGAAACATTACAAAATATTGAGAACCCATAAATCAAGACATCATACTATATGCAAAATATATTAAGTGTTAAGTCATGCATTAAAATAATAATAACAAGCATGTCAAGGATCAAAGTCAATTCTTTTCAAATACACTCCCCCTATTTAAATATCATCTTGCATTGACTTCATCCTTATGGTGTGTTTCCAAGTGACTAATAATTAGACTTGATTCTTTTTATATATTTTCATTTACTTTGTCTTTCATTTTTAACTTTCTTATGCTTTATATTCTATTTGCTCCCTATCCGGTGGAGTTGGGAAGGGGCACGAGGTACTACCACTAGCCTCCCTCTTGTGCCGTCCCTAATATGCCCTACACCGAATAGTTGGGTCAAATAGTGCCGGGTACTACCACTAGCCTCCCCATTGGCACCATCCCTATGATGAGCAATATAGAAGGATTAAAATGTTTGCTTCGAATTCTCCCTGTTTAAGTGTAATTAATTATGGATTTTATCCCTTCCAAATGTGCCAAATATATTATGCTTGTTTTACTTTTCCTTAAGATTGGAGTATTTGCCTTTGCTTAGATTCTACACCTCTTGAATAATATTCATTTTCTTTTCTTTATCTCTCTCTCTTTTTGTTATTCTCAAGTAATTTACATGAAAGAGCAGAATAAAGAAATAATCTTATGTATCATATAGATGTATATCATGCAAACAACATTTTCATTGTGCTCAATGATTCATAATTTCTTACAAGTTATTTTAAATCAAAATTTTAAGCATAAACTTGTGTATTTCATGGTTATGATATAGGCAAAGAAATCATTTAGTTTAGGCAAACCATGAAACAATTTCTAAGAGCATAAGTCAATCAATATGTATAGAGCCATGATATCAAAAGTTAATAATTAAAGAACTTAATCATGCCATAATAAGACTTAAGTTGTTGACTTTGCTCAAGAAGTATCTAGAATTACCAATCCATTCTGCATTCTTCAGTCAAATACCTACTAGATTTCTTATGTATGAACCTTTGGCTGAAGAAGGTCCTCTCTCTTGTTTGCAAGTGAATGTTTATTGTATCTTACATGGAGATATCCTTCAAGTTGAGATCTCTCATTTTCTTGCTCAAGGATCCTGCATTATTAACAAACTCCTTTTCTTTCTTGAAAGAAAGTCATTGGTTTCTTCAAGATACAAAACATTCATCCAACATATTTTTTTAACTAGATGACTCAATATAAGATATGACAATAGTTGAATATTGAGTCACTTTACGCAAGAGATTGCCTAAATATAAGCAAGCACATATCACTTGAACTAAAGAGATAGTTTCATTAACCAAGATGGTTCAAGGACAAGTATGTGAGGCAATAGGAAGTTTTATCAAGGTCAAATCAATTTCTCAAAAACGATTTAGTTTAGATTTTATTTGCTTAAGATAATTATTAATAAGACATGCTAGCTAAGTTTTAATCAACTTATCTTAAACAGTTGTTTCTATCAAAATTCAGATTATGATTTATTTGTTATCAATAAACTATGATTCATTAAACTTAGATTGAAGGCTTGCACAAGTGCACATAATGAGCATATAATCTGGTCTACTAGCTGTATGATAAAATAATTATTCTATCATGCTTCAATACAACTTTAAAACAATAGACCTACTTTGCTCATTCTTTTCAAATTCTTCAAGATGGGATCATAGATATACCCTCTTCATGCCAATCTTCTATAAGTGTTTTCTTGTGGACTAACTTTAGTCAATGAAGATCCCCTTTCTTGTTTGTCTTAATTTGGAGTTTGAGAAAGAAAATGTTAACTCGTTCATTATACATATTTCAAACTCACTTTGCATGAGCTTAGTAAAATCTTCATATAACTCTTTATTAGTAGAACCAGAAATGATGTCATTAATGTATACTTTAAGCAAGTAAGATATCACACATTTTTTGATGCAAAGAATTATCACTATTACCTTATATCAAAGAGGTTGCTTAAGCTTTTATATCGTGCTTTTGATGCTTGTTTCAAATCATATATTGCTTTATCATATTTGTAATGAGTGTTTTCAAGTATGGTGGTAATTTAACATATATCTTCTTTAGTAAACACATAGGAGTCCTTATACACTCATTTGATATAATATAAAGCTCATAAAGCAAGCAAATGATAATGGTGATCTTTACTTTTAATCATGCAAGAATCTTATCAAGATCTATCTTATCTTTTCTTGATTTAGTCTTTTAATAGTCATCACTTTTTCCTTCATTAAGAGCATATCTGAAAAATCCAATTTGGTTCTAATTGTTAACAAGTTTTTCAGATTGTTATATGTAAGAGATTAACCATATACATACATAATTTAATTTTAGTATTTTGATAATAAATCAGTAGTCTCATAAAGAATAAGATACCTTGATATTTTTGCACCTAAAAACTTTTCATTGAATACTCTATATGCATTGCTTGATGAATGATATCCAAGGGTAGACATATCTCTATCAGATTTGGCATTATTTTCATAAGAGCATATTAAGCATAACATGTACGACTGAAAAATATGAAAGATATGCAATGGTTCATTTTCCATTTTTTTCAGAAGATCAAAATTTTCATCAAAAATAGATTTAATAGAAATCATATGTATGACAAGCAGTGATGATAGTCTTTTGAAGAATTATTTGGGTAGATGACTATCATACACAATTGTCTTTTTCATTTCTTCAAGAATTCTATTTTACTCATGGTGTCCTTGGTGCTGAAATCATTGGATTTAATATTATTTTCTGAATAACCTTTATCAGGATTTTGGTTTTCAACACTGTGCCATGATACTCTTTATCTTCACAGTTTGGAAACCTTTTTCATTTGAAACACTTTTACAAGGTTTAGCAAATACAGAAAAAATACTTTAGTTTTATTTGCCAAGAACAAATCCAATGTAAGCTTTTGAGAACTTAGAGATGGAAACAACATCTTTTAGATTTAGAAATGATTTTTGTTTGTTTCCTTAGTTAGCATGCATAGCAAAACTTTGACCTTTCAGAGGATAATCTAAGTAAGCCAATGGCAAGGTCTTTTGAGATTAAGTACATACTAGCATGAGTTGATTTTATATGCCAAGGATGGTTTCTTTAATCTTGGTATTCATAGTGCATATATTCAAAAGCATACCAAGTACACATTATCATATCTATGATCAATAAATAATAATGCCATGGATAAAAACTCTCACTCAAGCATATAGAGAATTCATAGAGTTATTCTTAATAAATTGATTAATCATTTAGCAACTTATCCAATAGTGAGTATCCTATAAAATGAAGTGATTTGATTATATTTCCAAAAGTATTTTCTATATCACAAAATTGATCAACACATGTACTTCATATTTTAATCGGATACTAAAACAAAAATAATGATGAGATGCAAAGATTACTGATTTCATTATTATTATTATTCTATTTAAAATTACTTTTCATAAGTATATTTTAAGTTTCATTTTTGACATGTGTCTAGAGTACCCATTTGTATGAAAGTTCTATTTGTTCCATGGGTATCTTGGCACATCTATGTCTACATCCTCATATTTTCATTTTGGGTACCCAAGCTTGCTTGGATCCTTGAGAATTAGGACATATGGTTCCTTTTGGAATCCAAATCTGTTTGATAGTAATAACTTTACCATTTGATTTAATTGTGTTAGAACCATAGGTAAAGTTGTTATGCCCATTCTTTTCATGTTTGAGATAAGTTATCTTATTTAATGGTTTGCATGGTGAATTGATAACCTTTTTCTCTAGAGATTTATTGTTAAGTAAAGGAGTCAAGCCAAGTTTTGATTTATCATAAGCAACATATTGGCTTTCAAACATCATTTTCAATTGTTCTGAGCTTACGGTGAATTTGTTAATAAAAGATTTTAATTGATTAATTTCTTTACTTAAGTTTTGATTTTCTCTAATTAAGCTATGATTTTTCTGAATCAATTCTTCTGAAAATGACCTTAAGCTTTCATTTTCAGAATTTAGTTTCTTTTGTATTTCATCATTAGAATTTCTTTCTTTTGAAATTTTCAGATTTAGTTTCTTAAGATTTTTATTCTTTACAGCTAATTTTCTACATTCACTATACAAATCATGAAAAGCATTTAATAATTCATCATGAGAATATTCTTCATGAAATTCATTAGATTCAGATTCTACTTTATCTTCTAGTGCCATAAAACATAAGTTAGTTACCTTTTGTAGTTCATTGGAGCTAATATCATCATTATTGCTCCTAGCTTTCATTTTCTTGCTTGACTCTTCCTTGGTCAAGACGTTCTTCCTTTTTATCTCTTTCTTTCTTTCTTCTTGCTTCCTCTTCTTCTTTGTCTTTAGGAAGCTTTTGAATTTTCTTGCTGTTCTTTCTTCCTCGAGTCGACTCGAGTTTACTTGGAGTCGACTCGACTGACTTGAGAGTCGACTCGAGATCTTCGGGAGACGTCTCGTTCTCAGAGGCCTAAAAGATGATTCTCTGTCTTTTGAATTGTTCTGCCTCGGAGTCGACTCGGCTAACTTGGGAGTCGACTCGGAACTACTTGGAGTCGACTCGTTCACAGGGTCTTCAAGACTGTGTCTCTGCCTTTCAGACTGTTCTTCTCTAGGAGTCGACTCGGACAAACTGGGAGTCGACTCGGCTACTGTGGAGGATTCTGCAATCTCATTGTTAGTACGCAATTGAAGCACAAGTGAGCTAATCTGAGATTTATCATAAATATTTTCTAAAGTATCCCAGATCTCCTTAGCAGATAAGCATGCAGAAATTTCATTAAACTTCGTTTCATGAATAGCACAATATAATATGTTCATAGCATTAGCATTCAATTGTGCTAAGTCCTTTTCATTAATAGTTTGAGAGAGTGTGTGAAGGTCATTTATTATGATTTTCCATAAATAATAGTTTTGTGATTGAATAAAAATGCGCATGCGTGCTTTCCAATATGTGTAGTCTATGCCATTAAACAGTGGAGGCCTATCAATTAACTGTCCCTCTCCTAGAAAACTATCTATTTGAGTTGTCATGATCTTTGGCTCTTGATCGTGAGATCAATAATTAATCTTGAGCACCTGCTGTGATACCACTTGTTGCCCAAGGTGACAACCCAAGAGGGGGGGTGAATTGGGTTTTCTAAAAATTATGTTCCCTAATTTTTACTTTGAATAGAATGCAGCGGAATAATAAGATGTTAATTACTTAAGCTCTAGGCAATTACAAGTAAAGCAGTGGAAGATTAAGCTAGAGCAATTATACTATGGCTTTAGGGTGCAATTGATCTAAAACTAACTTATAGTTGTATGATCAATTTTAATCTATGTGTATGGTAAGAATGGAGTGGAAGCTAAGCAAATCACTTATAACTCTATAGAAAACAAAGCTAGAGATATTACACAATCAAGCATGAATGGAAGGCATGAAATACAAGAGATAAGGCATCACAAACACAAAGATGTATAGTGGTTCGGTGCACCCCAGCACCTACATCCACTCCCCAAGACCTCTTGGGAATTTCACTATAATTCCTTAGATTACAGTCGGTTGTTTTACAAGCTCACAACCCAACTTGTTGTTTTGCGAGATCACAACGAACTCGGTCGGTTTTCCCAGGCTCACCGACTAGAACCAACCTCGATTGTTTTCCCGGGCTCACAATCAAACCCTTACACGTTGGTTTTACCCTAGGCTCACCAACAAACCTAAACACCGTTGGTTTTCCTTTGGCTCACCAACAAACCTTAACCTCTTGATTCAATCCCTTGATTGAATCAAGTTACAAGATATTTGACTAAAAATTTAAAGCAAGTACAAGCTTCTTAACTAAGCAAATATATCAAATATAAACAAATGGAGTAAAGAGAAGCTCTCAAACGAATTTTGAAGATGAAAGAACTCGGCTTCTTCTTTACTTGACCCTCTTTTGATTTGGCACGAGGTAGAGGATGATTGAGGCAGCACACGGATGGAGAGGAAGCTTTGGGATTCACTTGGATGCTCTTCTTCTCTCTATTTCACTTTGGATGGCCCTTTTGTGCTTATGGGAGATTTCCCTTGTAATCTCTTTGAAATCTCTTCCCTAAATGTTTTCTCCCACTTCCATACCTTCTCCCCTAGCTCTCCTCTTGATTTTATAGCTTTAGAGGGAGTCCCAACAAAAATCTAGCCGTTAGAGACAAAAATAGAGCCGTTGGAATCAAGAAAAAACTAGCCGTTATGCCTCCCAGCGTGCTCGAGTCGACTCGGCTGAAGTAGGAGTCGACTCGGCTGAAACAGGAGTTGATCTGTGAATAGTAGTCTGCCGGCACTGTAGCTGGGAGTCGACTCCTGAAGTTGGGAGTCGACTCCTGAAGTTGGGAGTCGACTCCTGAAATTGGGAGTCGACTCGAGATCACTGTAGCGCAGAAAATCAACTCTCTGTCTTTTTGTTTGTTCTCAGTCGGAGTCGACTCGTAGAGTCCCGGAGTCGACTCGAGCACTGTTCCTTGAAACTCTAGAGTGCCAGAGTCGACTCGAAACTTCCAGGAGTCGACTCGAGGACTATTCTTTTGAATTTTTCTTTGAATTTGCTCCTTCAACTTGAATTCTTTGAACTTGAAACTTGGGCCAATGAATTGTAGCTTTCTTCCAACTTTTCTTGAGAACTTTGGAGGCCTTCTTGTATTCTTCCAACTTGCTATGTTCCTTGCAAAATAAATATCTTTCTCCTTGCAACACAAACATTAGTATTTATACTTCAAGGTTTTGTGATCATCAAAATCAATCTTTGAATCAATCTTTGGGTCATCAGACCTCCCATCTGCAAATGAAAGCCTTCACCTCCCATCATTCCCAAAATATCACAAAACATTCTCTTTCCTCCCCCCCTCTTTCTCTTTTTTTTTTTTATTTCTCTTCTCTCTTCTTCCACGCACGGCTTTCTCCTTCCTTTTATTCACCGAAACAGGGGGTCCCCTGTTTCTGTCGAAGCCCGCTCCCCCTCCTTTCTCTTCTTTGTCTTCCTCTTATAGCTCGCCGAAGACCAGCGATGGATCCCGAGAGAGGAGGAGGGCGTGATGCTGGGAATGATCTCGGGCGAAGATGGAGCTCGAAGCAGGTGCCGATCCGGAAGGAGCTGGGTTACCGGCTCGTTGAATGCAGTCGGCTGGGATCGCGGTGAAGGCTGAATCATAGGGATTGGAGCTGGGAATCGATGGGAGGAACGCGGACGGCCGGATCTCGGAGAAGACGGAGGAGCTGCTCGCTGGTGTGCTCGTTGGATGCGGCTGGAACGGGCTGATGCGGAAGAGCTGGATCTCGGCTGCTGGGAAGAGGGCTGGCCGCGGGATCGACGGGGAGACGCCGGAGGCGTCACGGGCGGAAGAGGAGGCGGAGGATCTGGATCTGGCTGCACCGCGTGGGACTCGTGGCTGGAACGGGCAGCGGGGCGCTCTGTGAGGCGAGATCATGGGAAGAATAGATAGAGGGAGGAAGGAGAT
Source organism: Phoenix dactylifera (assembly GCF_051530095.1). Classification (NCBI taxonomy): domain Eukaryota; kingdom Viridiplantae; phylum Streptophyta; class Magnoliopsida; order Arecales; family Arecaceae; genus Phoenix; species Phoenix dactylifera. The sequence continues at coordinate 14,207,108 of NC_143194.1, read as the reverse complement.
AAACAGTGAAACAATTTTATTTATTTATTTATATATATATATATTTTTATTATATTATTTCCCACTGTTCATATGAACAGTGTTTTTACGGGACACTGTTCATATGAACAGTGAATCCAGTGATTCTCCCCGAAATTATTTTTATTTATTTTATTATATTAATTATCTTCTTTTTTTTTGTTTTCAATTTATAAATTTTATATGAAGGCTGGTAAGGAATTGGTTGGGAATTGACTTTGGGTTTGAGGTGGGTCATGATGGTTGACTTGTCCTTGAGCCCATTGTCATTTAAATTTAATTCTTGCTAAGCTGCTTCAGATCGAACTCGACCGGTCAAAACTAAGACCATGACTTAATAAAAAGGGTAATCAAATATTTTCCATACAATTATAACTTTCAATCTAATCAGGACCAAAACCCATTTAATTATAACCTTAGCTGAGTCAACACAATCTCCTTATATGTTTTTCTGTAGTTTTCATAAAAGATTGCAACCAAGAGAGAACAACTTCAGAATCTGGTTTAAGAAAAGAATTATTATTATTTCTTTTTACCATATTGTAAATTTATTTCAACGATTATTCAATTTTATGGTAAAGTACGTATTTATCAGTTTAAGAACATTGATAAGTGCTATGGAAAGATAACTAAATTATAAATTATTATGCACTTATCACACCCCCAAACCTATATTTTGCTAGTCCTCGAGCAAAATAAAAAAAAAAAGCTCTAACTCACTTTCGTAGGCATCGCGATCGCATTTACCATATGCAACAAGGCTTTAAACCCCTAGATTACCCTAGTGGACGAGTTATAGTCTCGTGAGGGTTTCCAGCGAAGATACCCACAAACTTCAATATTAAAATGAATCATTTATTGTTATGATTAATTTGTTGTTGTTTTTTTATATATATTTTTTAATTTATTTTTATTTTTATTTTTATTTGTTTTTTTTAATTCCCCTTTTTTTTTAAATTCGATTGATCTATCAAATTCCAAATGCATACTAGCTAAGAATTTCAAAAAAACTCTCTCTTTTTATTAAAATCTAATTTAAGATACATAAATGATGAAAATTTCAAAGCACACACGGTTTTATTTACTAAGTCAGCCCAAATTCTAGGTTAGTATGCTATCTAAGTTAAAGTTATTAAGTTTCCATTTAGGGAGTTGTAAGACTCATTTATACTGGAGTGCTCGGTAAAATCTGGACCGTACACAAGCTAAGGGTTCGGATCTCCAAAATATTGCTAATACTAGTAGTTTCCAAGGATTGGTCGAAAGGACCTGCTCACTGATTCAAAATCATCTTATCTGCAGGATTTCGAGAGTTGTGGATGTTTACTTTAGTACCTCACGGGCTTTATCTGTAATATTCCAGTTTACTCGAATTTTTACAACAACGGCTTTCACACTATTGTCTTTTTCAAGGTCAATACAGAGTTTTTTTTTTTAATAAAAGATATATAAATTGTGCACTTTTACTCTTATGGTGATTTCTCCGTGTAACGAGCAGTCAGTCGACAACTCTCACACCAGTTGGCATAAGGTGTCGGGCATCAAGACTCCCCTACGGACTTATGCTCGGAGTCCTCATTACAAGCCCACTTGACCTTTGACAATAGGTAGCCCTTTTCGATGTTCCTGACTAAATCCATTTTTATTGATGATTTTTTTTTTTTTGGATTAGATAAGTATGATTCATCAGGGTCCAAGGTTTCTACTATACTATCAACATATTGTCGAGCCTAGACCTTAGAAGGGTCGGCCAGTGTGTAGTGAAATTCCAAAGTATTAATTAGCTTACAACTTCCTAAGAGAGACTTAATAAAAAGAACTTAAATTTATATTACTTCCGACTAGTCATTGGGCTTTTTAGATTTTATATACCTTGTGTATTTATCATTCTCACATTCATGTATAGAAATTAGGTTTTTAAAAACAAAAACTTTTTTTTTATTTAAATTTTTTTTATTATTTTTTTTATTATTTTATGAAAATGAACACACTTTTTTTTTGGATGAAAATCAAGATAAATACCCCCAAACCTAAACCTAACATTGTCCTCAATGTTAAAAAAAAATCGAAGAGAATTGGGTTGCCTCCCAACAAGCGCTAAGTTTATTGTCTTCAGCCCGACACAGTGAGGTAGTTTTTGCATCTCCTTCTATGAGTTCATCTATTTTGTCTATCATAAAACACTCAACTTTCCTCGCGGGTTGGTCATCCACATTGAACACATTTAATTTTACCTTCATGTTCCCAAATGATATGTTCATTACCCCTGTTCTACAGTTGATGCATGCATTGGCTGTTGCTAAAAAAGGCCGCCCAAGGATCACGGGGATTTGTTTCTTAGGATTAGGTTCATGTTCCATATCAAGGATAATGAAATCTACTGAAAAATAGAATTTGTCTACCTTGACAAGAACATCTTCAATTATCCCACGTGGTGTTTTTACAGATCGATCAGCCAATTGAAGGGATACCGAGGTTGGTTTTAATTCTCCTAACCCAAGTTTCTCATAAACTGAGTAAGGTAAAAGGTTGACACTTGCCCCTAGATCAAAGAGTGCTCGATCAATAAAATTATTTCCTAAGACACAGGAGATGGTGGGAGCACCAGGATCTTTGAATTTCGGAGGGGTGTTGTGTTGGAGAATAGAACTCACTTGCTCAGTTAGGAAGACCTTTCTAGGCACATGTGTCCTAGATTTTTGCTTTTGGGTGCACAGGTCTTTAAGAAATTTGGCATAGGAGGGAACTTGTCCAATAGCATCAAGAAGTGGAAGGTTGATCTTCACTTGTTTGAAAACCTCCATCATCTCCTCTAGTGAAGTTCCCTTTTTGCCAAATGGAGAGGGTGAAGTAAGAGCTTTAGGAAATGGGGCCTTTGGGATGTGAGTTTTGGCAGAAGATGGACTAGCCGAAGAAGAAGAAGAAGGTTTTAGATTTTCATTTGACACATTTCTATCCTCTTCTTCACCTTCCTTATTGTTGTCCTCCCCAATCTTATTGTCTATTATACGTCCACTCCTTAGGGTAGTCAAAGCATTGGCTTGTTCATGATGAATTGCATTTAATTGATTTTCTTGAGCCATGTATTGTCCCCTAGGATTACTTAGTGGTTGGCTTGGAAGCTTTCCTTCCTCTCGCTTGTTCAATGCATTAGCTAGTTGCCCCATCTGGGATTCTAGCTTGGCGATTGAATGCGTGTGAGAGTGCACCAATTGTGTAATGGTTTCCAAACCTTGAAGGGCGTTCAACACTTTCTCCTCAAAGGCTGTGTTTCTTTGGGGTGGAGGAGAAATGTGTTGAAATTGAGTCGAGGGACGGTAGGGATGAATATTTTGTTGGGTTTGAAAATTCTGAGGATTTTGAAAATTTTGGGAATAGGGTTGGGCTGTGTTCGAAGCTTGCTGCTTCCAAGAAAAGTTTGGATGTTTCGCCATCCCGGGTTATATGTATTGGATAATGGGTCATTACCCGGTCTGGGCTGTGTTTGAGCAGCATTGATGTGTTCTTGCACGAGTTCGGGGAATTGGGGGCTGAGGGGCACTCATGAATAGGGTGGGATGGGCTAGAACAGATAGTACACACTTGTGCTTGGGAAGAGTTCATGTAATGCCCACCTATCATTAGTTGGTCAATCTTATGGGACAATGCATCTACCTTGCTAGACAGGTCCATAGAATGACTTATTTCACAAATGGTCCCTTTTCTTTGAGAACTCAGGGGTGCTTGACGAGAACAGGAAGCATGGTGGAGGGAGTTTTCATTTAGATTTTCAAATAATTGCCATGTTTCATGCTCATTTTGAAGCATGAATGTCCCCCCGCATGCAGCATCGATCATCTGACGGTTTCGTTCAGTCAATCCGTCATAGAAACATTGCACTAGCTGCCACTTAGGTATTTGATGATGAGGGCATTTACGGATTAGGTCCCGAAATCTCTCCCAAGTTTCATGAAATTCTTCTCCCTCAGTTTGGGAGAAGCTTGTAATGGCATGTCTAAACTGGTTCGTTCTTCCTATGGGAAAGTATTTTTTTAGGAATTCTTGTTGCATTTGATCCCAAGAACGAATCGAGTTGGCTTCTAAAGAATTCAGCCATTGTTTGGCTCTATCTTTAAGGGAGAAGGGAAATAATCTAAGTTTTAGAGCATCATCAGTAAAGTTCTGAATCTTGACAGTGGTGCAAATCTCAAGGAATTCATCTAGGTGTTTATATGGGTCTTCATTGGTGAGCCCATAAAAAGATGGGAGCATTTGGATCACACTAGATTTTATTTCATATTGTACGGCTGCTACTTCAGGTAATCGAATGCAAGATAGGGAAGTGTAAATGGTGGGAGTAAAGTACTCCCTCAGGAGTTTGAGTTGTTCTTCAGCCATCTCAGGAGGTGGGAATGATTCTAAGGTTTTGATTTCAGCTCGAATATTTCTAAGGGTCCGTTCTATTTCAGGGTCAAAAGGTAATAGGTCGCGTACTCTAGAACGACTCCCTTGCATACACTAGTACTTGATCAATCAACCATGCAATAAAAGAAAAAAAATACATAAATCCTGGTATTTGTCCTAAAATCACTAGACAGCTCCTAACTGGTTTGAAGAGGGCACCTAAGCCTCCAATCCGGTCTAATGAACCGAGTTGACCAGGTAAGCTCCCAGGTAAGTGGAGGGGTCACGATGCGTTCGCAAAGGTCCCACTTAAAACCCACTTGCCTCGAACAGATGAACTGTCTCCCTTATAGGGACAAAGCTTGCCTACACATCAACTAAGCCACAGAGCGAAATTGGTGCAACTTTCGGTGATCTTCGTCCTATTGAGCTCGAATGTCCCTAGGAGCCAACGTCTAATTGATTTTAATTAAAGTGACACTATGTGAGATTGAGTTCACCTAAGTTGGGCAAGAGTCCAGTGATGAAATCCGGCTCTTATCTTTTTGGGGTGATTGCCCTTGCTAAGTGTAGATTAATTGGTGTATGTGTATCAGGCATGCATTCACAATTTTGCTGAAATTAAAATCAAACAATCACCATAAAATTTCAAGCTAATAATCAATTTAAACAAGAAAGGTTTAGAGGTTACCAAAGGGAATTTCCCCAGCAATTTTAAATTTTTTTAGGCAAACCTCTAGAGCATTCCTTTTTCAGCTATTCTCCTTTTGATCATCCCAGATTTTTCCTTCGATTCCTGATCAAATAAGACCAAAAGAAAAATTGAAAAAAAAAAATAGTAGGAGAGAAAAAGGAGATAAAAAAAGTAACAATAATAGAAAATAATTTTTTTTATTTTATTATATATATATATATATATTTTTGAAAGTTTTTTTTAATTAATTAATTTTTTTTAATGATAGGAAAAATAACTATGCTAGCAATCCCCGGCAACGGTGCCAAAAATTGATCGGTTCTTTCAATTTCAAAAATAAACCACGCAATAGTACGTATCCTGTAGGATAGTGATTACGGGTGTCGGTCCACAGGAATTGAAGAATAAGTTATTTTTCTTTTACAAATAAATCAAGAAGAAGGATTTGCTAACTTGATTTAACTAAATTAATCTATGAGTGCGAATTGAAATTTATCAAAGTAGATAGATCTAGAGTTTGGAATCCACCGCGTAGCATTGCATTAGGGACTGTGTTCTTAATTTTTATCTTTTGGAGAGGCATGCAAATTGGCTACAAGCCTTTTAAAATAAAAACATAAAGAGTGTTAGGAAGATCCATCTTCGGTATAGCATGAAGTGTCTACCTAAGTATGCTAATCTAGGGTGCAGCACACCTCATCTTCCTAGGCATGGATCATCTTAGACTACTTTAGCAAACATGATTAGTAACTAGCATGCTCAAAGTTTAAATATCATAAAGGAATATTTCATTGAAAATTAGAATTTAAACAAGCTCCAAAAATATTAAAAGAGTAAGAACTACAATGCCCTGATACATTGCTAGGGCTTCATCCAGCCCTAGATTGGATGTTTAGCTGAGCATGGCTTCTGGATGACCTCCCATCTGCAAATGAAAGCCTTCACCTCCCATCATTCCCAAAATATCACAAAACATTCTCTTTCCTCCCCCCCTCTTTCTCTTTTTTTTTTTTTATTTCTCTTCTCTCTTCTTCCACGCACGGCTTTCTCCTTCCTTTTATTCACCGAAACAGGGGGTCCCCTGTTTCTGTCGAAGCCCGCTCCCCCTCCTTTCTCTTCTTTGTCTTCCTCTTATAGCTCGCCGAAGACCAGCGATGGATCCCGAGAGAGGAGGAGGGCGTGATGCTGGGAATGATCTCGGGCGAAGATGGAGCTCGAAGCGGGTGCCGATCCGGAAGGAGCTGGGTTACCGGCTCGTTGAATGCAGTCGGCTGGGATCGCGGTGAAGGCTGAATCACAGGGATTAGAGCTGGAAATCGATGGGAGGAACGCGGACGGCCGGATCTCGGAGAAGACGGAGGAGCTGCTCGTTGGTGTGCTCGTTGGATGCGGCTGGAACGGGCTGATGCGGAAGAGCTGGATCTCGGCTGCTGGGAAGAGGGCTGGCCGCGGGATCGACGGGGAGACGCCGGAGGCGTCACGGGCGGAAGAGGAGGCGGAGGATCTGGATCTGGCTGCACCGCGTGGGACTCGTGGCTGGAACGGGCAGCGGGGCGCTCTGTGAGGCGAGATCATGGGAAGAATAGATAGAGGGAGGAAGGAGATAAACAGTGAAACAATTTTATATATATATATATATATATATTTATTATATTATTTCCCACTGTTCATATGAACAGTGTCCCGTAAAAACACTGTTCATATGAACAGTGAATCCAGTGATTCTCCCCGAAATTATTTTTATTTATTTTATTATATTAATTATCTTCTTTTTTTTTCAATTTATAAATTTTATATGAAGGCTGGTAACGAATTGGTTGGGAATTGACTTTGGGTTTGAGGTGGGTCATGATGGTTGACTTGTCCTTGAGCCCATTGTCATTTAAATTTAATTCTTGCTAAGCTGCTTCAGATCGAACTCGACCGGTCAAAACTAAGACCATGACTTAATAAAAAGGGTAATCAAATATTTTTCATACAATTATAACTTTCAATCTAATCAGGACCAAAACCCATTTAATTATAACCTTAGCCGAGTCAACACAATCTCCTTATATGTTTTTCTGTAGTTTTCATGAAAGATTGCTACCAAGAGAGAACAAGTTCAGAATCTAGTTTAAGAAAAGAATTATTATTATTTCTTTTTACCATATTGTAAATTTATTTCAACGATTATTCAATTTTATGGTAAAATACGTATTTATCAGTTTAAGAACATTGATAAGTGCTATGTAAAGATAACTAAATTATAAATTATTATGCACTTATCACTTTGTACAATGCTTCTTAAGCAAGTTGTAGCCTACTTGGTCTCCAAGTCATAAGGGCCTCATGTTAGATGTATGCCCTAGAAGCCAATCTGGCTGACACTTTGTTAATTCTAGGGACATAATTTTATACTTGACTATTTATTATTGAATAAATAAAAGGCATCTTTTCATTCATATTATTTATGTGTCTATGAATCGTCCAAGAAATTAATAAGATGATGATGCATATTCTCAAGAGTTGAGAATTTGAGCCATGTATCATTGGTGATTAATTTCTAAATGCTCCTGATCAATGGATCATCACGAGGACGGTGATCGATCCGATCAGTGCACAGATCACTTTCCTTCTGAATGGACGAGACTTGAGTCCACAGTGTAGGGACACTGAAGTGATAGTGCAGGTGCTTGTTAGAGAACAAGGGTACTGAGCGTGACCAAGACAAGAAGTCACTTGGATGTCTATCCACTCGTTAGTGACTTGCTTGATGTTGCAGTAGTATGTCTGGACCTTTGACCTGCGGTGCTTCAGCTCTCACAGTGAGGTTATTGTAGTTTGACTACACGTATATATGGTCTCTGTCATATGGGTCCTTGTAGTGTAGATTGGCTGCAGTAAGTTCACTGTAGGAGTAGGGTATGCACTTACATGGAATCTATCGACCTTGATAGAAGAGGAGTGATCCTATGTGATTTGTTAGACTGAGTTCTAAGACCTTGGCCAGGGCAGTAATATAAAGTGGAGAAAGAGTTTTCCACCATCGAACTCGAGTCGAATAAATCTTGACATATGACAGACGAAGGGGTTTGACGAGTTATCCATGACCTCCGTCTTGTAGGGATCCACGATAGTAGGACTGTATCACACGATAACTGCACCTAGAGGTTCATCATTCTATTCTACTAGGTAGCCACTACATGCTGCTAGGTGTCACTGGTGGATGGTAGGACTCACAGGGATTATCTCGATGATCGATAAACCCTAAAGAGTAGAGTTGGAATCGTTCCAATCCATTGAAAGGAGTTTTCAATGATATTGTGATAGAGATCATAATATATCTCACTACCAGTCAGAGTAGAACCTATGGGGTCACACACACTAGAAGTAATGACCGATCCGATGGTTGAAACGTGATTAGGAATCACAAGTAATCAATTTGATTGATAATAAGTTGAAGAAGGAACAAAGGGAATTGATTAATTGGACTTAAAACAAGAGTCCTACTTGGAGTAGGATTCATAGAGTCCTAATTGGATTAGGACTAGAAATCCTACTTGGACTGGGATTCCTACTTGGACTGGGAATCCTATTTGGAGTAGGACTAGGAGTCCTACTTGGAGTAGGATTCATAGAGTCCTAATTGGATTAGGACAGGAATCCTACTTGGACTGGGATTCCTACTTGGACTGAAAATCCTATTAGGAGTAGAACTAGGATTCCTACTTGGAGTAGGATTCCTATAATCCTAATTAGATTAGGAGTTTTGAATTAAATTTGGATTCCTACTTGGAGTAAGATTCCTAGAATCCTAATCGGATTAGGACTTCGAATTCAAATTAGAGTCCTAATTGGATTAGGACTAGAATTAAACAAGTCCTAATTGGATTAGGATTTCTTAAGTCCCAATTAATTATTAATCCAATGAATCAAGATGGCTCCTAATTAGATTAGGATTGAAGAGTTCAATTGAGTCATGGTTCATTCAAGTTCTAATTGGATTAGGACTAGCATAGATTGAATCCAATTGATTCATGATTTGGACTAAACCAAATAGGAGCCCTAGATGCTATTTAAGAGGAGGCTTGGGGGCTGACCTAATTCATATGAGAAGCTCTCCCCTTGTGGCCGTACGCCCCCTTTCTCCTCTCCTCTTGGATCAGCCGCAAGCAAGAAAGAAAAAGATCCATGGTGGTCTCCTTCTTCCTCCTCCGTTTGGGATTCAACGCAAGGAAAGGAAAGGCTGCATCTAGCTTTTTGGATCTTCTTCCTTGATCCTTTCATCTTCTTCCTCCTCCCTCTAGCATTCAAGAGTTGAAAGAAAGGGAGGTGATCAGCCATCAAAACCAATCTCTGCAAGGGAGCTAGCACCCCGGGGAGATTAGAGCGATTGGATCGGTCCTCTGCTTCGTGTGGATACCCGTAGAGGCCGGGCACTTGAACGGCTTCAAGCGAACCTTCATCCTAAACCACGAACTTCAGTTTGCGGTGATCATCTACCTGCACAAGGTGAAAATCTGATCTTCCTAAAGTTATTAAAAGTTTTTAATCCTTATCTATCTACGAACGGTTTTGAACAACGTTCATGCGATGAACGGTTGATCCCGCGCATGCCTCTTCCGCTGCATCTAAATTTTTTTAAATTTCAGCGGCATGATCGGGGTTTTCTAACAGTGGTATCAGAGCCTAGGCTTCGTAGATTAAGGTAAGGATTAATTATTAATAGGCTTATTAGATCTGAAATTGAAAGATTATGCATGCTGAAAATTTTCTGCATGCAGATTTTTTCTAGGGTGCTGATTTTTGCATGCTGATTTTTATATGATAAGATGGTGATTCTAATTGCATTGTTAATGAGATTACAAAGTTTGGAATCATGATTAGCATGATCAGCAACCTATGTCATGTGATAATCAGTTAGTTTTCAGATCTGAAAATTATAATTGCTGCATGTGGTGATGATCATAGGATTCAAACCCTTTTGGTATCAAATGTAATGACCTGCGATGCGATCTGTGATGTCATGTAATTTTTCAGATGCTTGCATGCATCTTATTTGATGTTTTGAGAGGCCTGCGTGCCTCCTAAAAGGGAGATGTAATTTATTTTTGTTTTTATTTTATATCTGGTTGTATTTCTGTGATGTGATGTACGTCAACGATCAAGTCAAAGATGATGCATGAGATGAGCAGGGGTCTAAGCGGTTGATGGCGATTGGATCAAGAGTTGGTCAAGGATCAAATCAAGGAGGCTTGGAACCAATTCAAGAGTTGAAGACAAGTTGATCGATTGACGTGCATGTGCTTGTAATATGACCTAATTAGAATCCATGATCATCACCTATTTAAAGTTTAGCTTTAATTATTGCTGCGATTATAACTGCCTGTAATGTGCCGTTTGCATGTGATGTGAATGAGAGTCGGGTAGATAGGTTTACATGTGATGTAGCAAACCCAATTGAGACCTAGATTAAAACCTCCTCAATCAAGTCGAGAGTGAACCGACATGAGCAAGTCATATTAGATTAATTGATCTAATTGGTGTCTAGGAAAGCATGAAAGGTGGTTACTTAATTAGGACCTTACTCTCTGAGTAAGGGGAGCCTCCCACCTGCTTATCTGGCCAATTGTTCGATTACCTCTTATGAAGAGCTCAAGTTACAAACACTAAGACCTGATTAACCAATATTAAGTCAATAGGTCTTCCACTGTAGTAGAGCTGCTAAGGCCTTTCTGATGTTGATTTGTCTCGGCTGGACACAGTGGTCAAGTTGCATCGGGGGGCTGGACCTCTCTATAGACATGAGATGTTGTAGGGTAAAGGTGGGGTTGGGCACCAATAACTGTTAGGTGAGGACCCAATGACGACTTTATTTCTACGGTTATACGGTGGGTCTGACTTAACTAAGAAATGGGACCAATAACTGTTAGGTGAGGTCTTCATGGCTTAGAGACCAAGTTGCACTGCAACATGCTTGAGAAGCATTGTACAAGAGTTGTACACTCATCCATCTATGTGTCACCAATAACTGTTAGGTGAGGTGCCATGTAGATTGGTGAGACCGCGGTACCTACTAGAAACCCTAGTCGCGTAGGATTTCCGTTTACTTACCAGGGGAGTGTAAGGGATTCGAAAAAATAGTGGGAGGTACATTTGTTCTAAAAGACCTTAGAACAAATTAATGATCAAGTACAAAAGTCTAACTAGAATCTTTACTCTCTGCAGATACAATGTCAGCTTCAAACCCTTTGACCCGTATTCTTGAGACCAACCGACTGACCGGAACCAATTACAAGGACTGGCTTAGAAACCTCAAAATTGTTTTGGACTGTGAGAAAATAGGCTACATACTCGATTCAGGTATTCCCACACTACCAACACGTCCTACTGATGTTCAGCGACAGATGCATCAAAAGTGGATGGATGATGACATTAGAGTTAAATGCTATATGATGGCATCCATGTCAAATGAACTCCAATGCCAGCATGAAAATATGAAGACTGCTAGGGACATACTAGCACACCTGCAAGAGTTGTATGGTGAGCAGAGTCGCACAGCTCATTTTGAAGTGTCCAAGAGGCTCTTCAAGACAAAGATGCGCAAAGGGCAGTCTGTCCGTGATCACGGTCTGACTATGATCAAGGACTTAGAGGAGCTTGAGAAGCTCGGAATGAACATGCACAAAGAATTGCAAGTGGATTTGATCCTACAGTCACTTCCTGATTCATTTGGTCAGTTTATAGTAAACTACCACATGAATAAGATTGAATGCACTAAGACTGAACTGATAAACATGTTGGTAAATGCTGAGGGAGCCTTGAAAGGTTCAAGGGGCAATGTCCTTGCTGCTGAGTTGACTTCTGGTTCCAAGAGAAAGTCTACTTGGAAGAAAAAAAAGCCTGCTAAGAAGCAGAAGAAAGACAAGAAGCCAAAGAAGGAAGTTCAAAAGAAAAAGGCTAACGACAAAGGAAAATGTTTCCACTGCAATGTCGACGGCCACTGGAAGAAAAACTGTCCTTCATACCTCGAGAGCCTGAAGAACAAGAAAGGTGACACACCTTCAGAAGGTATAGACTTGCTCATAATTGAAACTAATCTAACGGTTTCTTCTACTTCTAGTTGGGTTATAGATTCTGGTTCTAGTGCTCATTTGTGCACTACCATGCAGGGTCTAAAGGAAAGTAGAAGGCTGGCGGAAGGTGCGGTAACCCTTCGGGTTGGCAACGGGGCAAAAGTTGCTGCTGTGGCTGTGGGCACCTACCATCTGCGACTACCGTCTGGTTTTAGTTTATTGCTTAGAGACTGCTATTATGTACCTGCTGCTAGCAGAAATTTGATTTCTGTTTCATGTCTAGCACAGGAAGGTCATGTTTTTACTTTTGACAAAGACTGCTGTTCTATTTATTTCAGAAATAAAATAGTTGCACGTGGTTTTATGATTGACAGTCTCTATCATTTACATATGGATGTATCTGTGAATGTTACCGAGCAAGAAGTGAGTGCCAAAGGATCCAAAAGATCCAGGGATGAGATAAACCAAAAGTATTTGTGGCACCTTAGGCTTGGCCATATTGGAGAGGACAGAATGAACAAAATGGATAAAGATGGGCTTCTTGGCTCATTGACTTCCGAGTCATATCTAGTTTGCGAGTCCTGTCTTCAAGAAAAAATGGCTAGATTGCCCTTTGTAGGACATGGGGAGAGGACCACTGAAATACTTACCCTAGTACATACAGATGTATGTGGCCCATTCGATGTGCTAGCCAGGAGACGTTATTCGTACTTCATTACCTTTACCGATGATTATTCACGGTATGGGTATGTGTATCTTATGAGACACAAGTTTGAATCTTTTGAAAAGTTCAAAGAGTTCAAGAATGAAGTAGAAAAACAAACTGGAAAACCTCTTAAGGCTCTTCGATCAGATCGAGGAGGAGAATACCTTAGTGGGGAATTTCGGGACTATCTCAAGGAAAATGGCATAGTCTCACAGTGGACACCTCCGGGTACACGTCAACTCAACGGGGTGTCAGAGAGGAGGAATCGGACCCTATTGGATATGGTCAAGTCCATGATGAGCTTCACTGATTTACCTATATTTCTTTGGGGAGATGCCTTACTCACAGCGATTTACCTACTGAATAGAGTTCCCTCTAAATCCGTTCCTACCACACCGTATGAGATATGGCATGGTAAGAAACCAAGTCTTGGTCATCTCAAGATTTGGGGATGTCCGGCCCACGTCAAAAGACTACAGGCGGACAAACTAGAGGCTAGGACCATAAGTGCTCGTTTTATAGGATATCCTAAAGAGTCATTAGGATACAATTTTTACATCTCAGAGGATCACAATGTGTTTGTGAGCCGTCATGCCATCTTCTTCGAAAATCAGTTTATCCTTGACAGAGGCAGTGGGAAGAAAATTGAGCTTGAAGAGAAAGTCTCTGAAAAGCAACGAGTCATGGATCCTATCGAACCCATTAATACAGAGCCAGTACACGATGTCCCTCAACCACCTCGCAGATCAAGTAGGGTCTCCCATCCTCCCGATAGATACTTAGGTATACTAGAAGAGGATACTGAGGAAATGTTTCTAGTGGGAGATAGGGATCACATACAAGATCCCTAAACCTACGACGAGGCGATATCTGATATCGATTCCGAGAAATGGCTGGAAGCCATGAAGTCAGAGTTAGACTCCATGCATTCCAACCAAGTCTGGACCTTAGTAGACCCACCAGAAGGTATTGTACCTATTGGATGCAAATGGATCTACAAAAGGAAAATAGGTTCAGATGGAGAGGTAGAGACCTATAAGGCAAGGCTTGTGGCGAAAGGGTATAGTCAGCGCGAAGGCATTGACTATCAGGAGACCTTTTCACCTGTAGCCATGCTAAAATCCATCTGAACATTGCTTACCATTGCAGCATTTCATGATTATGAAATCTGGCAGATGGATGTGAAAACTGCTTTCCTGAATGGATATCTTGATGAAGATATCTATATGGAACAGCCTTTGGGTTTCACTTCCAGTGATGGAGATCACAAGGTCTGCAAGCTGCAAAGGTCCATCTATGGACTAAAGCAAGCATCTCGGAGTTGGAACACTCGTTTTGATGATGCAATCAAAACGTTTGATTTCATCAAAAACGAAGAGGAACCGTGTGTTTACAAAAAGGTTAGTGGGAGTGCTGTCGTATTTCTCGTACTGTACGTGGACGACATCCTCCTAATAGGGAATGATATTCCCATGCTAACCTCGGTCAAGGTCTGGTTGTCAAAAAAGTTCTCCATGAAAGACCTTGGGGAAGCATCCTATATTTTGGGAATAAAGGTCTATAGAGATAGATCTAAAAGGATGCTTGGCCTATCACAGAAGATGTACATAGAGGAAGTGCTGAAGAGGTTCAGCATGGAAAACTCTAAAAGGGGTCTCTTACCCCTAAGGCATGGAATTAATCTCTCCAAGAAGATGTACCCCAACACATCTGAAGAGATTCAACGCATGAGCAAGATCCCCTATGCATCAGCAATAGGGAGCCTCATGTATGCCATGCTATGTACATGACTTGATATAGTACATGCTGTGAATGTCACGAGCATATGTCAAACAGATCCAGGCAAAAAAAGCACTGGATAGCTGTGAAGAACAGTCCTAAGTACTTGAGAAGAACTAAGGACATGTTCTTGGTCTTTGGGAGAAGATCAAAGTTGAAGGTAGAAGGATGCACACATATTGATGATAGAAAGTCTACATCAGAATATGTGCAATGGTGGTTCAGTAAATTGGAAGAGTTCCAAACAACCGATCATTATAGATTCTACCTTAGAAGCTGAATGTTAAGCCGTATCTAAGGGTGCAGTGGAAACCTTCTGGTTAAAAGTTCATTGCAGAGTTAGGTGTAATGTCATTAGATGCCATAACACTTTACTGCGATAACATTGGCACCATAGCACAAGCTATGGAGCCAAGGTCTCATCAGAAGTCCAAGCACATAGA
Organism: Phoenix dactylifera; assembly: GCF_051530095.1. NCBI lineage: Eukaryota > Viridiplantae > Streptophyta > Magnoliopsida > Arecales > Arecaceae > Phoenix > Phoenix dactylifera. The sequence goes on along the minus strand of NC_143194.1, from coordinate 14,192,027 downwards.
GCGGCGCTTCCATCTCATACGCGACTATGTTGAGAAGAAATATGTAGAGGTGCAGAGAGTAGACTCCACGGATAACGTGGCAGACCCGTTCACTAAGCAGCTGAGTCAGCAGAAGACTGAAGCCCACCTTGAGAAGATGGGCCTAAGATATATGACCAATTGGCTTTAGTGCAAGAGGGAGATTGTTAGATGTATGCCCTAGAAGCCAATCTGGCTGACACATTGTTAATTCTAGGGACATAATTTTGTACTTGACTATTTATTATTGAATAAATAAAAGGCATCTTTTCATTCATATTATTTATGTGTCTATGAATCGTCTAAGAAATTAATAAGATGATGATGCATATTCTCAAGAGTTGAGAATTTGAGCCATGTATCATTGGTGATTAATTTCTAAATGCTCCTGATCAATGGATCATCACGAGGATGGTGATCGATCCGATCAGTGCACAGATCACTTTCCTTCTGAATGGACGAGACTTGAGTCCACAGTGTAGGGACACTGAAGTGATAGTGCAGGTGCTTGTTAGAGAACAAGGGTACTGAGCGTGACCAAGACAAGAAGTCACTTGGATGTCTATCCACTCGTCAGTGACTTGCTTGATGTTGCAGTAGTATGACTGGTCCTTTGACCTGCGGTGCTTCAGCTACTCACAGTGAGGTTATTGTAGTTTGACTACACGTATATATGGTCTCTAGTCATATGGGTCCTTGCAGTGTAGATTGGCTGCAGTAAGTTCACTGTAGGAGTAGGGTATGCACTTACATGGAATCTATCGACCTTGATAGAAGAGGAGTGATCCTATGTGATTTGTTAGACTGAGTTCTAAGACCTTGGCCAGGGCAGTAATATAAAGTGGAGAAAGAGTTTTCCACTATCGAACTCGAGTCGAATAAATCTTGACATATGACAGACGAAGGGGTTTGACGAGTTATCCATGACCTCCGTCCTGTAGGGATCCACGATAGTAGGACTGTATCACACGATAACTGCACCTAGAGGTTCATCATTCTATTCTACTGGGTAGCCACTACATGCTGCTAGGTGTCACTGGTGGATGGTGGGACTCACAGGGATTATCTCGATGATCGATAAACCCTAAAGAGTAGAGTTGGAATCGTTCCAATCCATTGAAAGGAGTTTTCAATGATATTGTGATAGAGATCATAATATATCTCACTACCAGTCAGAGTAGAACCTATGGGGTCACACACACTAGAAGTAATGACCGATCCGATGGTTGAATCGTGATTAGGAATCACAAGTAATCAATTTGATTGATAATAAGTTGAAGAAGGAACAAAGAGAATTGATTAATTGGACTTAAAACAAGAGTCCTACTTGGAGTAGGATTCATAGAGTCCTAATTGGATTAGGACTAGAAATCCTACTTGGACTGGGATTCCTACTTGAACTGGGAATCCTATTTGGAGTAGGACTAGGAGTCCTACTTGGAGTAGGATTCATAGAGTCCTAATTGGATTAGGACAGGAATCCTACTTGGACTGGGATTCCTACTTGGACTGGAAATCCTATTAGGAGTAGGACTAGGATTCCTACTTGGAGTAGGATTCCTATAATCCTAATTAGATTAGGAGTTTTGAATTAAATTTGGATTCCTACTTGGAGTAGGATTCCTAGAGTCCTAATCGGATTAGGACTTCGAATTCAAAATAGAGTCCTAATTGGATTAGGACTGTTAGATGTATGCCCTAGAAGCCAATCTAGCTGACACATTGTTAATTCTAGGGACATAATTTTGTACTTGACTATTTATTATTGAATAAATGAAAGGCATCTTTTTCATTCATATTGTTATTGTGTCTATGAATCGTCCAAGGAATTAATAAGATGATGATGCATATTCTCAAGAGTTGAGAATTTGAGCCGTGTATCATTAGTGATTAATTTCTAATTGCTCCTGATCGATGGATCATCACGAGGACGGTGATCGATCCGATGAGATCAGTGCACACATTGCTTTCCTTATGGATGGACGAGACTCGAGTCCACAGTGTGGCGACACTGAAGTAATAGTGCAGGTGCTTGTTAGAGAACAAGGGTACTGAGCGTGACCAACACAAGAAGTCACTTGGATGTCTATCCACTCGTCAGTGACTTGCTTGATGTTGCGGTAGTGTGACTAGTCCTTTGACCTGCGATGCTTCGGCTACTCACAGTGAGGTTATTGTAGTTTGACTGCACAAATACATGGTCTCTAGCCATATGGGTCCATGCAGTGTAGATTGGCTGCAGTAGGTTCAATGTAGGAGTAGGGTATGCATCTACAAGGAATCTATCGACCTTGATAGAAAAGGAGAGATCCTATGTGATTTATAAGACTGAGTTCGTAAGACCTCGGCCGGGGCAGATTGCACAGTGGAGAAAGAGTTCTCCGCTCTCGAACTTAAGTCGAATAAATCTTGACATATGACAGACGAAGAGGTTTGACGAGTTATCCATGACCTCCGTCCTGTACGGATCCACGATAGAAGGACTGTATCACATGATAACTGCACCTAGAGGTTCATCATTCTATTCTGCTGGGTAGCCACAACATGCTGCTAGGTGTCACTAGTGGATGGTGGGACTCATAGGGATTATCTTGATGATCGATAAACCCTAATGAGTAGAGTTGGAATCGTTCCGACCCATTGAAAGGAATTTTCAATGATATTGTGATAGAGATCACAATATATCTCACTACCAGTCAGAGTAGAACCTATGGGGTCACACACACTAGAGGCATTGACCGATCCGATGGTTGAATCATGATTAGGAATCACAAGTAATCAATTCGATTGATAATAAGTTGAAGAAGGAACAAAGGGAATTGATTAATTGGACTTAAAACAAGAGTCCTACTTGGAGTAGGATTCGTAGAGTCCTAATTGGATTAGGACTAGAAATCTTACTTGGACTGGGATTCCTACTTGGACTGAGAATCCTATTTGGAGTAGGACTAGGATTCCTACTTAGAGTAGGATTCCTATAATCCTAATTAGATTAGGAGTTTTGAATTAAATTTGGATTCCTACTTGGAGTAGGATTCCTAGAGTCCTAATCGGATTAGGACTTCGAATTCAAATTAGAGTCCTAATTGGATTAGGACTAGAATTAAACGTCCTAATTGGATTAGGATTTCTTAAGTTCCAATTAATTATTAATCCAATGAATCAAGATGACTCCTAATTAGATTAGGATTGAAGAGTTCAATTGAGTCATGGTTCATTCAAGTTCTAATTGGATTAGAACTAGCATTGATTGAACCCAATTGATTCATGATTTGGACTAAACCAAATAGGAGCCCTAGATGCCTTTAAAAGGCTTTGAAAGGAGGTGCCCTAATGAGATGTGGAAGCCCTCCTCCTCTCCAACTCGTGGCCACCCTTCTCCCCTCTTGGTTTCAGCCGCCATCAGCAAAAAGGTGAGAAGAAGAAAGCTTGGCGGCAGCCTCCTCCCTCTCCAACGCAGGGGAAAGAAAAGGGCTGCAAGGTGCATTGATTCTTCTTCAAGATCCCTCCTTCTTCTTCCTCCTCCCAAGCACAATCAAGAGTTGATTGAAAGGGAGGTGATCAGCCATCAAAAACATATCTCTGCAAGGGAGCTAGCACCCCGGGGAGATTGGAACGTTTGGATCGGTTTCTGCTTCGTGTGGATACCCGTAGAGGCCGGGCACTTGAACGGTTTCAAGCGAACCTTCATCCAAATACCACGATCATCAGTTTGCGGTGATCATCTACCCGCACAAGGTGAAGATATGATCTTCTAATGTTATTTAAAAGTTTTTAATCCTTATCTATCTACGAACGGTTTTTAAACAACGTTCATGCAATGAACGGTTGATCCCGCGAATGCCTCTTCCGCTGCATCTGAATTTTTTTGAATTTTCTGCGGCATGGGCGGGTTCCCAACAGTGGTATCAGAGCCTAGGTTTCGTAGATTAAGGTAAGAATTAATTATCTAAAGGCATCTTAGATCTGAAAATTGAAGGATTATGCGTGCTGAAAATTTCTGCATGCAGATTTTTTCTAGGGTGCTGATTTTTGCATGCTGATTTTTATGTGATAAAAAGATGATTCTAATTACATTGTTAATGGGATTACAATGTTTAGAATCATGATTAGCATGATCAGCAACCTATGTCATAACATAATCAATTAATTCTCAGATCTGAAAATTATAATTGTTGCATATGGTGATGATTATAGGATTCAAACCCTTTTGGTATTAAATGTAAAGACCTGCGATGTGATCTGCAATGTCATGTAATTTTTCAGATGCTTGCATGCATCTTATTTAATGTTTTGAGAGGCCTGCGTGCCTCCTAAAAGGGAGATGCAATTTATTATTATTTTTATTTTATATCTGGTTGTATTTCTGTGATGTGATGTACGTCAACGATCAAGTCGAAGATGATGCATGAGATGAACAGGGGTCTAAGCGGTTGATGGCGATTGGATCAAGAGTTGGTCAAGGATCGAATCAAGGAGGCTTGGAACCAATTCAAGGGTTGAAGACCAGTTGATCGATTGACGTGCATGTGCTTGTAATATGACCTAATTAGAATCCATGATCATCACCCATTTAAAGTTTAGCTTTAATTATTGCTGCGATTATAACTGTCTGCAATGTGCCGTTTGCATGTGATGTGAATGAGAGTCGGGTAGATAGGTTTACATGTGATGTAGCAAACCCAATTGAGACCTAAATTAAAACCTCCTCAATCAAGTCGAGAGTGAACCAACATGAGCGAGTCATATTAGATTAATTGATCTAATTGGTGTCTAGGAAAGCATGAAAGGTGGTTACTTAATTAGGACCTTACTCTCTGAGTAAGGGGAGCCTCCCACCTGCTTACCTGGCCAATTGTTCGATTACCTCTTATGAAGAGCTCAAGTTGCAAACACTAAGACCTGATTAACCAATATTAAGTCTATAGGTCTTCCACCGTAGTAGAGCTGCTAAGATCTTTCTGATGTTGATTTGTCTCGGCTGGACACAGTGGGCAAGTTGCATCGGGGGGCTGGACCTCTCTATAGACATGAGATGTTGTAGGGTAAAGGTGGGGTTGGGCACCAATAACTGTTAGGTGAGGACCCAATGACAACTTTATTCCTACGGTTATACGGTGGGTCTGACTTAACTAAGAAATGGGACCAATAACTGTTAGGTGAGGTTTTCATGGCTTAGAGACCAAGTTGCACTGCAACATGCTTGAGAAGCATTGTACAAGAGTTGTACATTCATCAATCTATGTGTCACCAATAACTGTTAGGTGAGGTGGCATGTAAATCGGTGGGACCGCAGTACCCACTAGAAACCCTAGTCGTGTGGGATTTTCGTTTTTCTACCAGGGGAGTGTGAGGAATTCGAGAAAATAGTGGGAGTTACATTTGTTCTAAAAGACCTTAGAACAGATTAAGGATCAAGTACAAAAGTCTAACTAGAATCTTTACTCTCTGCAGATCATAATGTCAGCCTCAAACCCTTTGACCCGTATTCTTGAGACCAACCGATTGACTGGAACCAATTACAAGGACTGGCTAAGAAACCTCAAAATTGTTTTGAACTGTGAGAAACTAGGCTACATACTCGAAAATGATATCCCTAGACTACCAGCACGTCCTACTGATGATCAGCGTGTGACGCATCAAAAGTGGACGGAAGATGACATCAGAGTCAAGTGCTATATCATGGCATCCATGTCCAATGAACTACAATGCCAGCATGAAAATATGAAGACTGCTAGGGGCATACTGGCACACCTACAAGAGTTGTATGGTGAGCAGAGTCGCACAACTCGTTTTGAAGTGTCCAAGAGGCTCTTCAAAACAAAGATGTGCGAGGGGCAGTCCGTCCATGATCACGGTCTGACTATGATCAAGGACCTTGAGGAGCTTGAGAAGCTCGGTATGAACATGCACAAGGAATTGCAAGTAGATCTGATCCTTCAATCCCTTCCTGATTCATTTGGACAGTTTATAGTAAACTACCACATGAATAAGATCGAATGCACTAAGACTGAACTGATAAATATGTTGGTAACTGCTGAGGGAGCCTTGAAAGGTTCAAGGGGCAATGTCCTTGCTGCTGAGTTGACTTCTGGTTCCAAGTGAAAGTCTACTTGGAAGAAAAAGAAGTCTGCTAAGAAGCAGAAGAAAGACAAGAAGCCAAAGAAGGAAGTTCAAAAGAAAAGGGCCAATGACAAAAGAAAATATTTCCACTGCAATGTCGACGGCCACTGGAAGAGGAACTGTCCTTCATACGTCGAGAGCCTAAAGAACAAGAAAGGTGACACACCTTCAGAAGGTATAGACTTGCTCATAATTGAAACTAATCTAACGGTTTCTTCTACTTCTAGTTGGGTTATAGATTCTGGTTCTAGTGCTCATCTATGCACTACCACGCAGGGTCTAAAGAAAAGTAGAAGGCTGGCGGAAGGTGCGGTAACCCTTCAGGTTGGCAACGGGGCAAAAGTTGCTGCTGTGGCTTGGGCACCTACCATCTGCGACTACCGTCTGGTTTTAGTTTATTACTTAGAAACTGCTATTATGTACCTGTTGTTAGCAGAAATTTGATTTCTGTTTCATGTCTAGCACAGGAAGGTCATGTTTTTACATTTGACAAAAACTGCTGTTCTATTTATTTCAGAAATAAAATAGTCGCACTTGGTTTTATGATTGACAGTCTCTATCATTTGCATATGGATATATTTATAAATGTGTCTGAGCAAGAAGTGAGTGCCGAAGGATCCAAAAGATCCAGGGATGAGATAAACCAAAAATATTTGTGGCACCTCAGGCTTGGCCATATTGGAGAGGACAGAATGAACAAAATGGATAAAAATGGGCTTCTCGGCTCATTGACTTCCGAGTCATATCCAGTTTGCGAGTCCTGTCTTCAAGAAAAAATGGCCAGATTACCCTTTGTAGGACATGGGGAGAGGACCACTGAAATACTTACCCTGGTACATACAGATGTATGTGGCCCATTCGATGTGCTAGCCAGGGGGCGTTATTCATACTTCATTACCTTTACCAATAATTATTCACGGTATGGGTATGTGTATCTTATGAGACACAAATCTGAATCTTTCGAAAAGTTCAAAGAGTTCAAAAATGAAGTAGAAAAACAAACTGGAAAATCCCTTAAGGCTCTTCGATCAGATCGAGGAGGAGAATACCTTAGTGGAGAATTCCGGGACTATCTCAAGGACAATGGCATAGTCTCACAATGGACTCCTCCGGGTACACCTCAACTCAACGGGGTGTCAGAGAGGAGAAATCGGACTCTATTGGATATAGTCCGGTCCATGATGAGCTTCACTGATCTACCGATGTTTTTTTGGGGAGATGCCTTACTTACCGCAGTATATCTACTTAATAGAGTTCCCTCTAAATCCGTTCCTACCACACCGTATGAGATATGGCATGGTAAGAAACCAAGTCTTGGTCATCTCAAGATTTGGGGATGTCCAGCCCACGTCAAAAGATTACAGGCGGACAAACTAGAGGCTAGGACCATAAGTGCTCGTTTTATAGGATATCCTAAAGAGTCATTAGGATACAATTTTTACGTCTCAGAGGAGCACAATGTGTTTGTGAGCCGTCATGCCATCTTCTTGGAAAATCAGTTTATCCTTGATAGAGGCAGTGGGAGGAAAATTGAGCTTGAAGAGAAAGTCTCTGAAAAGCAACGAGTCATGGATCCTATCGAACCCATTAATACAGAGCCAGTACACGATGTCCCTCAACCACCTCGCAGATCAAGTAGGGTCTCCCATCCTCCCGATAGATACTTAGGTATACTAGAAGAGGATACTGAGGAAATGTTCCTAGTGGGAGATAGGGATCACATACAGGATCCCAAAACCTACAACGAGGCGATATCTGATATCGATTCCGAGAAATGGTTGGAAGCTATGAAGTCAGAATTAGACTCCATGCATTCCAACCAAGTCTGGACCTTAGTAGATCCACCAGAAGGTATTGTGCCTATTGGATGTAAATGGATCTACAAAAGGAAGATAGGTTCGGATGGAAAGGTAGAGACCTATAAAGCAAGGCTGGTGGCGAAAGGGTATAGTCAACGCGAAGGCATTGACTATCAGGAGACCTTTTCACCTGTAGCCATGCTGAAATCCATCCGAACATTGCTTGCCATTGCAGCATTTTATGATTATGAAATCTGGCAGATGGATGTGAAAACTGCTTTCCTAAATGGATATCTTGAAGAAGATATCTATAGGGAACAGCCTTTGGGTTTCACTTCCAGTGATGGAGATCACAAGGTCTGCAAGCTGCAAAGGTCCATCTATGGACTAAAGCAAGCATCTCGGAGTTGGAACACTCGTTTCGATGATGCAATCAAAACGTTTGATTTCATCAAAAACGAAGAGGAACCGTGTGTTTACAAAAAGGTTAGTGGGAGCGCTGTCGTATTTCTCGTACTGTACGTGGACGACATCCTCCTGATAGGGAATGATATTCCCATGCTAACCTCGGTCAAGGTCTGGTTGTCAAAAAAATTCTCCATGAAAGACCTTGGGGAAGCATCCTATATTTTGGGAATAAAGATCTATAGAGATAGATCTAAAAGGACGCTTGGCCTATCACAAAAAATGTACATAGAGGAAGTGCTGAAAAGGTTCAGCATGGAAAACTCCAAAAGGGGTCTCTTACCCCTTAGGCATGGAATTCATCTCTCCAAGAAGATGTGCCCCAACACATCTGAAGAGATTCAACGCATGAGCAAGATTCTCTATGCATCGGCAATAGGGAGCCTCATGTATGCCATGCTATGTACACGACCTGATATAGCTCTTGCTGTGAGTGTCACAAGCAGATATCAGTCAAATCCAGGTGAAGAACACTGGACAGCTGTGAAGAATATTCTTAAGTACTTGAGAAGAACTAAAGATTTATTCTTGGTCTTTGGAGGATCATCAGAGTTGAAGGTAGAAGGGTACACAGATTCAGACTTCATGACTGACGTCGATGATAGAAAGTCAACATCTGGATATGTGTTCTTGTGCAATGGTGGTACGGTGAATTGGAAGAGTTCTAAACAACCGATCATTGCTGACTCTACTATGGAAGCTGAATACATCACCGCATCTGAAGCTGCTAAGGAAGGCTTCTGGTTCAAGAAATTCATTGCAGAATTAGACGTGATGACATCAGATGCCATAACACTCTACTGCGATAATAATGGCGCCATAGCTCTAGCTAAGGAGCCAAGGTTTCATCAGAAGTCCAAGCACATAGAGCGGCGCTTCCACCTCATACGCGACTATGTTGAGAAGAAGTATGTCGAAGTGCAGAGAGTAGACTCCGCGGACAACGTGGCAGACCCATTCACTAAGCAGCTGAGTCAGCAAAAGACTGAAGCCCACCTTGAGAAGATGGGCCTAAGATATATGACCAATTGGCTTTAGTGCAAGTGGGAGATTGTTAGATGTATGCCCTAGAAGCCAATCTGGCTGACACATTGTTAATTCTAGGGACATAATTTTGTACTTGACTATTTATTATTGAATAAATGAAAGGCATCTTTTTCATTCATATTGTTATTGTGTCTATGAATCGTCCAAGAAATTAATAAGATGATGATGCATATTCTCAAGAGTTGAGAATTTGAGCCATGAATCATTAGTGATTAATTTCTAAATGCTCCTGATCGATGGATCATCACGAGGACGGTGATCGATCCGATGAGATCAGTGCACACATTGCTTTCCTTATGGATGGACGAGACTCGAGTCCACAGTGTGGCGACACTGAAGTAATAGTGCAGGTGCTTGTTAGAGAACAAGGGTACTGAGCGTGACCAACACAAGAAGTCACTTGGATGTCTATCCACTCGTCAGTGACTTGCTTGATGTTGCGGTAGTATGACTAGTCCTTTGACCTGCGATGCTTCGGCTACTCACAGTGAGGTTATTGTAGTTTGACTGCACAAATACATGGTCTCTAGCCATATGGGTCCATGCAGTGTAGATTGGCTGCAGTGTTGGAATTTGTATCCTAAATGTCAATCGTCAGCATATTGATGATTGAATTTTGTAAATGAATTGACAAATTAATAAAGTGTTATTTGGCATTATTCATCATTTCATCTTCAAATGAACTCTTATATGATGAAGTCCTTAGGACTTATGTTATGATAAAGGAGGATTTATCTTTGAGTCCTTAAACTTGTTTGCGACGAAATGATATGTTGTTACTAGGACGACAACATTATCGAGATTAGGTCGTTGTGTGACATATATGTTGGTTGTCCTCTTAACCAAGGAGTGTGGAGACACTAGTATGCCACACAAGTGAAGTGTAGAAGTACATTTCACTAAACGTGACCAATTCCGGAACGCTCTACTGTCGAGAGATGTTCCGAGTGGATATGGGTATAAGTTTGGCCCTCTGACCTGAGACCGCAACCTGTGACTAGCAAGCAACTCACTGTACTTTGGTACCGGACTACCTGAATTTCTAATTCAGTGACGGAAGGTCACTGGGTGCAGTCAAGTACTTGCGTAGTCAGTTGTGAGTCAAGATGGAATTGACCCCTCCTGAAAACAGGAGATAATGTCTTGTGATTAATTTAGCAAAACCTTGGCCAGGGTAATCCCAGTGAGGAGTCACGGGATATCTAAAGTTAATCACATAATGGATGTACTAATTATAGGGTTGACAGTGAGCTCTAAGTCATCCTGGCATTAGGAGTCAAAGGGATTGAATTATACAGTAACCATAGTTCAGGGTTCCAGAATATTTGCTTCGCATATATTCGACCTATCCGGACGTCGGGTACCATTGCTAGATGGTCACATCGATTAGTGTAGAAAATTGTTCCTATACTACCGGCTTAGGTTCGAACCTATGAGGTCACACGCATAGAAGATTCCTGATTGATCAAGAAAGCTGATGAATGATTAAGAATCATTCAGGGGTAATTTGGTCAATTTGATTGGCAAATTATCTTATAAAATAATTAAAGTAATTATTGAAGGATTAATTAGTAATTAAATTACTAATAAACTCAATTTGATTGAGTCATTGGGCTAAAGATGAGCCAAATTGAATTGGATTCAAGTTTGGGCTCAATCAGGGTTTTGACCTGATTGGATTAGGTCAGAACCAAAAAGGACTTAAGCTGATCAAATTAATTTTAAATTAATTTGTTCTTAATTGGGGATTGACCTAATTGAATTAGGTCCAACACAAAGTAATAATTCAATTTGATTGAGTTTGCATGAGCCAAAATTGAATTGGATTCAATTTGAGCTCAATCAGGGTCTGACCTGATTAGATTGGGTTCAACCAAATTGCTTTGTTTTAATCGGGTTTGACCAAATTTGATTAGGTGCAACCCAAGGGGATTAGGCTCAGATGATGTGGCAATTATTGGTGACATGGAATTGGATTTCATGAATTTTAAATAAACCAAAATTATTGCATGGCACATGGACCCATTGCTTGACACATGGCGACATTGTTTGTTATTTGAATTTAAATTCAAACATTAAGCAATGTGTTAAATGATTTTAATCACTCAAACCATCAGCCAAGGTGGCGTCTGAGTTTTTGAATGGATTAAATTCGAATTTCAAGAGGTGATTTCGAAATTATGAAGTGTTTTACCTTGCCGCATGGATTTCAAATTCCTTCCCTCTTGCACATGTGTTTAAAATTTGAATTTAAATCAGATTTGGTTGAGATCTGATTTGGGTTGTTCCTATTCCTTTGCATGTGCCAACTAAAAGAGGTTTTCTGAAAATAAATTTCGAATTTTGAATGAAAATTCGGAGGCCATTAAAAGGGGTCAAACATGGGCACCAAAAATACATCCATTGCAGCCTTCTTCCTCACCCGCCTCCTCTTCCTCTTCTTCTCCATTTTAGATAGGGTTTTCAGGGTGAATATCTAGAAGATTCAAGATCAGATCTGAGTCCTCTACTTCCCTTACAAACCTCATCTCCATCTGCTTCAAGACGATTGATCAAGAGTTGATTGAATCCCGACGGGCAGATTTCAGCTTTCAAGAAATTCTGCGCAAGCTAGCACTTCCGCAGGATTGGATCTCTTCAGGAACTTCGCGTGGACTTCTCGTAGAGGCCATTCGTGTGCGTGGCTGCGAAGTCGAGGATCAGATCCACAAGTTTCATCCATCATAAAAGGTATTAATCCTACATTAATCTTTTATTATGGTGTCAAGATCTAGGTCTGATTCCTCGAGGTTTTACCCTCTTTTGGGGCTCCTCACGGAGATATCTCCAGAATCCATTCAATGGATATTCGGAGATTAATCAGAATAGAGTTCTTAAGTTTCAGATCTGATAGTTAATCATGCATAAAAGTTTTAGCATAATTGTTTAAACGATTCCGGCATAATCCTATGTGTTCTTAAGGTGCTGATTTCTAGATTTGATCTTGTAAGCATGCATGAATTAAATTGTTTGATTCGATTTTTCCGCTGCGTTTTAAAACTTAAAAAGAACTACGTATGGCTTGATCCCCCTTATGAAGGGGTACGTAGGCAACCCGATCAGGTTCAGCCATGGTTTAAAAAAAAAAAAAAAAATCAGCATGCTTAACACCGAAGAACCTAGGATTCACTTGCAGTGGTATCAGAGCCAGGTTTATGTTTAAACTTTTATGTTTTAATTCTTGCAATTAAATCTGAAATCATTAACATGTTTAGATTAGATCTAAAGTGCTTTTTATGATTGATTTAATTGCTGATTATGCATGATTAAGTAGATCTGAAATTTTGGATGCATATGATGCATGTTTGTGTTAGGATTAGTAACATGAATAAATCTGAAATCATAATATTGTTTAGATTAGATCTAAATAAAGTTTATGATTCATATGATCTCTGATTTTAATGAACAAATCAGATCTGAAAATAAAAGTGAAAAAACAAATACATAAGATGTATGTTGTTTGTATTAATTCATGTTGTTATGTATATGTGATGCATGAACATAAAACATAATGACTTAAACATGAATTAAATCTGATTACATGTGATTAATTACAAAAACTCAGATCTGAAAATGTGTTTTAAGAACTGAAAGATTGTAATTAATATGTAATTAAAAAGAAATATGCAATGATCAAAACTTTCATAAGTCTAAACTTAATTGAGAATTAAGTGTTATGAAATAGAATTGTAACTCAATTAATTGACATTGCATAATTCTTTGGGCATATGGGTTAGCTTGAATCAAGTTCTTAGGATTGGGTTAGACCTAAGGTTAGAATCAAACATGGTCTAATTAGAGTTAATTGATCAAATCTAATTAAGTAGTAACTAGATTAGGTCAAGAAAACTCTAGGTTAAATACAATAGTTGTAGATTGATCAATTCCATGTCTTTGATTAGACCAAGATGGAACTTGATTTAGGCTCAGAGGTGTAGCCCGAGTCATTTGAGTAATCAAATCGAAATTGATTAACCAGTCGGTGTCTAAGGTAAGTTTGGCAGTTTTGACCGGTGGTTTTTAATTGGGAGCTACTCGCACTGATTCGTCTTTGTCGAGTTAATGGCATATCCCTTCCACCGATCTCACTTACCTGGCCGACATGGTCAATCACATTTTGATTGGATCACTTAATGATTCGAGTTAGCCCATGCCTTAAGAAAAATCAGTATGACTGATTTAGGTGTCTCCTTAACCGGTTTGAGTCTAATCTGATTTGGTGAAGTCAGTGGGAGAAATTAGACTAACCGGATCTTCTCATCTATCCTAATTATGAAATCCTCTAAAATTATTAGGTCCTTAAAATGAAATGGTTATGGAGATAACTAGGTCATAGCCTCCCATTAAGTTGGGTGATAATGGGTCCAATGTTTTGATAATTATTGGAGGCGCCACACGCCTGGTACTTATCAAGCATTGGAATTGTCATTCAATATATGATGAGTTAAGTGTACCTTTAATAGGCGGTCAGGTGAGCCGAGCCACACTCGGGCTTGGTCGTCTATTAGTTGATTAGACTTAACCCTATCATTTAATGGTTGGACCTAACTAGGGTATTCGGTGGAGGCGCCACACGCCTGCCGGAAAACCTAGGGCAAAATCATCACTAGAAGTTGCTTGGTGAAGCAATTGGTTAAGAACCTACCAATAGGTGCATATGGGTTAGCCGAGCCACACTCGGGCCTATATGGGATCTATTGGGTTCTAGTGCCCACTAAAGAATTAGGAGTAATTTTTCGAATTAGAGGTAGAGGCTACCAATTTGTATAAAATAGTGGGAATATCTTTAGACTAAAGTCCAAGTCTACTGTGTTTAGTCAATTCATATACTAATAGCCAAATTTTCTTTTTATGCAGAAATGGCCACTAATTTATCACTTCGCTCATTGTTGGACAATGACAAGTTGACTGGTCCAAATTTCAATAATTGGCATAGGAAACTGAAAATAGTGCTAGAGCATGAGAGGATCTTTTATGTGATAACGGATCAAGCACCTGAGCAGCCCGCTGCTAATGCATCAAGATCGGCCAGAGACACTTATCAGAAGTGGCTCAGTGACCGGATCACTGTTCGATGCATCATGTTGGCAGCAATGAGTGATGAGTTTAGTAGGCGTTTTGAGAATACGCAGCCGGAAGATATCATTCAAGTGTTGAATGAATCATTCGGCGTTCCTGACGACGTTGAGAGGCACAAAACTAGTTGTGCCATCTTCAGCGCCCGAATGAAAGATGGGACCTCGGTAACTGATCATGTACTGTACATGATTGAGTTGATCGAGCGTCTAAGCTCTCTTGGCTTTCCCCTTCATGATCAATTGGGGAAGGATGCCATACTAAACTCATTGCCTGGATCATATCGTCCTTTTCTCACTCATTTTCGTATGACGAAACCTGTAGTGAATTATCACCAATTGTTGGGGTTACTACAGACGTTTGAGAATGATCACCAACTTCTTAAGAAGACGGTGAATTTAGTGGGAGGTTCATCCAAGGGTCGCTCCTTTAAGAAAGGGAAAAAGAAAAATAAAATCCAAAAGAAACAGGTGCACCATGCTCAGCCTAGTCAGAAAAAGAATAAAAAGGCTGATCAGAGCAAGGCGGAGTGCTTCTTCTGCAAGAAGCAAGGACATTGGAAGAGGAACTGTCCTCTTTACATTGCATCCCTCGATCCGAACCGGCCTAAGAAAAGTGGGCAATCAGTTGCCAATCAAGGTACTTATATGATAACACCTTGCAATTTTTCTATTTGTGATAATTCGACCTGGGTATTAGATACCGGTAGTCCTTTTAATATTTGCAATTCGTTGCAGGGGCTACAAGTCAGTAAGAGGTTTGAAGAAGGAGAAAGGTTCCTGAATGTTGGAGATGGAAGACCAGTTCCAGTTCTAGCTTTAGGAATTCTTAAACTTGAATTCAGCTCTCATGTAAATGTCCTTAGTGATTGTCACTATTGTCCAAGTTTTCTATTGAATATCATTTCTGTAGGCCTTTTGGCCAAAAATGGTTATGAAATATCAATAAAAAAGGATTATTGCAATGTCATTTGGAATGGTGTTGTTGTAATGAATGGAATTCTGAGTAATGGCATTTACATTTTGTCACAGCCTGTTCATGTAATGTATAAATCCAATAAGCGCCCTAGAATATATAATGTCACGGATGTCTACCTTTGGCATCATAGGCTAGGTCATATTAACAAGAATAGGATGAACAGGTTAAGTAAAGAGGGAATCCTTGATGTTAATGATTGTGATTCATTGACAACCTGTGAATCATGTCTTCTTGGTAAAATGACCAAATCACCTTTTACCGGAAAAGGTGAACGAGCCAGTGATTTATTGACCCTTGTACATTCTGATGTATGTGGGCCAATGAGCACAGATGCTAGAGGTGGGTATTCATATTTCATTACGTTTACAGACGACCTTTCTAGGTATGGTTATGTCTATTTAATGAGACATAAATCTGAATCATTTGAAATGTTCAAATTATATCGTAATGAAGTAGAAAAACAAACTGGAAAGAGTATTAAAACTCTTCGATCAGATCGAGGAGGTGAATACCTCTCCAGTGAATTTTTGACATATCTAGGAGAAAATGGGATTCTCTCCCAATGGACTCCTCCTGGTACACCACAATATAATGGTGTGTCAGAAAGGAGAAATCGAACTCTGTTAGACATGGTTCGATCCATGATGGGGTTTGCTAATCTGCCCATATCCTTTTGGGGATATGCTCTTGAGTCAGCCTGCTATATTCTAAATAAGGTTCCAAGTAAGTCTGTAAATAAAACACCACATGAGATGTGGACTGGACGTAAGCCGATGCTCTCTCACCTTAGGATTTGGGGGTGTCCGGCGTACGTCAAACGTTTGAAGACAGACAAACTTGAACCCAAGTCTGACAAATGTTTCTTTGTTGGTTACCCTAAAGAAACTAAAGGATATTACTTCTACTTTGCTGAAGAACAAAAGTTGTTCGTAAGCAATAGAGCAATTTTCTTAGAAAAGGAGTTTCTTGGTGAAGGAACAAATAGCTCTAATATTGAGCTTAGAGAAGTTCAACATGTAGAAGATCCGACACCATCTACTGAACCAGTTGAGTCGGATTTGATTAGATCAGATCCAGAACCCATATTAGATGCACCATTAAGGCGATCGGGTAGAGTACCACGTCAGCCGGACAGATACTACGGTTTCTTGGTCCGGGATGGGGATCCTATCGAACTTGATGAAAACGATGAGGATCCGATCACATATATGGATGCAATGCAGAGGTATGACTCTGATAAATGGCTTGGAGCCATGCAATCCGAAATGGAATCCATGAAGGTCAATGATGTTTGGACATTAGTTGACCCACCCGAAGGAATTAAATCCATAGGGTGTAAGTGGATATTCAAAAGGAAACGGGGCGCAGACGGAAAGGTAGAGACCTATAAAGCCCGTCTGGTTGCCAAGGGTTATCGTCAACGTTATGGTATTGACTATGACGAGACGTTTTCTCCTGTGGCAATGCTCAAGTCCATTCGGATTGTGCTTGCGATAGCAGCACATTTAGACTATGAAATCTGGCAAATGGATGTAAAGACCGCATTTCTAAATGGAGATTTAGAAGAGGAAGTGTATATGATACAACCTGAAGGTTTTACATCTGCAGATGAGTCTAAAGTGTGCAAGCTTCAAAAATCCATTTATGGATTAAAGCAAGCTTCACGGAGTTGGAATATACGTTTTGATAAGGTAATCAAAACATATGGCTTCATTAAGAATGAAGAGGAACCTTGCATTTATAAATGGGCAAATGGTTCAGTTATTATATTCCTTATTTTGTATGTGGATGACATTCTTTTAATCGGGAATGACATTCCTGCATTACAAGGAATAAAGGTTTGGCTATCATCTCAATTTGCCATGAAGGATTTGGGAGAAGCATCTTACATCCTAGGGATAAAGATCCATAGAGATAGATCTAGAAGATTGCTTGGATTATCCCAATCCACATACATTGATACTATACTGAAGAGGTTCAGTATGATTAATTCCAAGAAAGGCTATCTTCCGATGGGCCATGGAATTAACCTCTCTAAAAGGGATTGTCCGACAACCCCTCAAGAAAGAGAGAGTATGGATAGAATTCCATATGCTTCGGCAGTGGGATCTATAATGTATGCCATGACATGTACTAGACCAAACGTGGCATACTCACTAGGAGTAGTGAGCAGATACCAGTCTGATCCAGGTAGCAACCACTGGAAGGTTGTAAAAACCATCCTTAAGTATTTGAGAAATACTAAAGATCAGTGGCTTGTCTATGGTGATTCTGACTTAAAACTTGAGGGATATACTGATTCAAGTTTTCAGTCAGATCAAGATGATAGCAAGAGCGTGTCAGGATATATCTTCACTCTTAAGGGTGGGGCCATCTGCTGGAAGAGTTCCAAGCAGCATACAGTGGCAGATTCTACATGTGAAGCAGAATATATCGCAGCATCTGATGCCGCCAAGGAAGCTGTATGGTTGCGGAAGTTCATCACCGAGCTTGGAGTGACACCCTCCATTGATGGTCCAGTGCCTGTATTTTGTGACAATACTGGGGCCATAGCTCAAGCAAGAGAACCCAAAGCACATCAGCGGACCAAACATATTCTACGTCGCTACCACCTGGTTCGAGAGATCATCGATCGAGGTGATATTGATCTTCAGAAGATTGACACAAAAGAAAATCTGGCTGACCCATTTACCAAAGTCCTCGGCATCAAAGAGTTCGACGAACACAAGTCGAAGATGGGTATTAGATACTGTGCCGATTGGCATTAGGCTAAGTGGGAGTTGTTGGAATTTGTATCCTAAATGTCAATCGTCAGCATATTGATGATTGAATTTTGTAAATGAATTGACAAATTAATAAAGTGTTATTTGGCATTATTCATCATTTCATCTTCAAATGAACTCTTATATGATGAAGTCCTTAGGACTTATGTTATGATAAAGGAGGATTTATCTTTGAGTCCTTAAACTTGTTTGCGACGAAATGATATGTTGTTACTAGGACGACAACATTATCGAGATTAGGTCGTTGTGTGACATATATGTTGGTTGTCCTCTTAACCAAGGAGTGTGGAGACACTAGTATGCCACACAAGTGAAGTGTAGAAGTACATTTCACTAAACGTGACCAATTCCGGAACGCTCTACTGTCGAGAGATGTTCCGAGTGGATATGGGTATAAGTTTGGCCCTCTGACCTGAGACCGCAACCTGTGACTAGCAAGCAACTCACTGTACTTTGGTACCGGACTACCTGAATTTCTAATTCAGTGACGGAAGGTCACTGGGTGCAGTCAAGTACTTGCGTAGTCAGTTGTGAGTCAAGATGGAATTGACCCCTCCTGAAAACAGGAGATAATGTCTTGTGATTAATTTAGCAAAACCTTGGCCAGGGTAATCCCAGTGAGGAGTCACGGGATATCTAAAGTTAATCACATAATGGATGTACTAATTATAGGGTTGACAGTGAGCTCTAAGTCATCCTGGCATTAGGAGTCAAAGGGATTGAATTATACAGTAACCATAGTTCAGGGTTCCAGAATATTTGCTTCGCATATATTCGACCTATCCGGACGTCGGGTACCATTGCTAGATGGTCACATCGATTAGTGTAGAAAATTGTTCCTATACTACCGGCTTAGGTTCGAACCTATGAGGTCACACGCATAGAAGATTCCTGATTGATCAAGAAAGCTGATGAATGATTAAGAATCATTCAGGGGTAATTTGGTCAATTTGATTGGCAAATTATCTTATAAAATAATTAAAGTAATTATTGAAGGATTAATTAGTAATTAAATTACTAATAAACTCAATTTGATTGAGTCATTGGGCTAAAGATGAGCCAAATTGAATTGGATTCAAGTTTGGGCTCAATCAGGGTTTTGACCTGATTGGATTAGGTCAGAACCAAAAAGGACTTAAGCTGATCAAATTAATTTTAAATTAATTTGTTCTTAATTGGGGATTGACCTAATTGAATTAGGTCCAACACAAAGTAATAATTCAATTTGATTGAGTTTGCATGAGCCAAAATTGAATTGGATTCAATTTGAGCTCAATCAGGGTCTGACCTGATTAGATTGGGTTCAACCAAATTGCTTTGTTTTAATCGGGTTTGACCAAATTTGATTAGGTGCAACCCAAGGGGATTAGGCTCAGATGATGTGGCAATTATTGGTGACATGGAATTGGATTTCATGAATTTTAAATAAACCAAAATTATTGCATGGCACATGGACCCATTGCTTGACACATGGCGACATTGTTTGTTATTTGAATTTAAATTCAAACATTAAGCAATGTGTTAAATGATTTTAATCACTCAAACCATCAGCCAAGGTGGCGTCTGAGTTTTTGAATGGATTAAATTCGAATTTCAAGAGGTGATTTCGAAATTATGAAGTGTTTTACCTTGCCGCATGGATTTCAAATTCCTTCCCTCTTGCACATGTGTTTAAAATTTGAATTTAAATCAGATTTGGTTGAGATCTGATTTGGGTTGTTCCTATTCCTTTGCATGTGCCAACTAAAAGAGGTTTTCTGAAAATAAATTTCGAATTTTGAATGAAAATTCGGAGGCCATTAAAAGGGGTCAAACATGGGCACCAAAAATACATCCATTGCAGCCTTCTTCCTCACCCGCCTCCTCTTCCTCTTCTTCTCCATTTTAGATAGGGTTTTCAGGGTGAATATCTAGAAGATTCAAGATCAGATCTGAGTCCTCTACTTCCCTTACAAACCTCATCTCCATCTGCTTCAAGACGATTGATCAAGAGTTGATTGAATCCCGACGGGCAGATTTCAGCTTTCAAGAAATTCTGCGCAAGCTAGCACTTCCGCAGGATTGGATCTCTTCAGGAACTTCGCGTGGACTTCTCGTAGAGGCCATTCGTGTGCGTGGCTGCGAAGTCGAGGATCAGATCCACAAGTTTCATCCATCATAAAAGGTATTAATCCTACATTAATCTTTTATTATGGTGTCAAGATCTAGGTCTGATTCCTCGAGGTTTTACCCTCTTTTGGGGCTCCTCACGGAGATATCTCCAGAATCCATTCAATGGATATTCGGAGATTAATCAGAATAGAGTTCTTAAGTTTCAGATCTGATAGTTAATCATGCATAAAAGTTTTAGCATAATTGTTTAAACGATTCCGGCATAATCCTATGTGTTCTTAAGGTGCTGATTTCTAGATTTGATCTTGTAAGCATGCATGAATTAAATTGTTTGATTCGATTTTTCCGCTGCGTTTTAAAACTTAAAAAGAACTACGTATGGCTTGATCCCCCTTATGAAGGGGTACGTAGGCAACCCGATCAGGTTCAGCCATGGTTTAAAAAAAAAAAAAAAAATCAGCATGCTTAACACCGAAGAACCTAGGATTCACTTTCATGCAGTAGGTTCACTGTAGGAGTAGGGTATGCATCTACAAGGAATCTATCGACCTTGATAGAAAAGGAGAGATCCTATGTGATTTATAAGACTGAGTTCGTAAGACCTCGGCCGGGGCAGATTGCACAGTGGAGAAAGAGTTCTCCGCTCTCGAATTTAAGTCGAATAAATCTTGACATATGACAGACGAAGAGGTTTGACGAGTTATCCATGACCTCCGTCCTGTAGGGATCCACGATAGAAGGACTGTATCACATGATAACTACACCTAGAGGTTCATCATTCTATTCTGCTGGGTAGCCACTACATGCTGCTAGGTGTCACTAGTGGATGGTGGGACTCATAGGGATTATCTTGATGATCGATAAACCCTAATGAGTAGAGTTGGAATCGTTCCGACCCATTGAAAGGAGTTTTCAATGATATTGTGATAGAGATCACAATATATCTCACTACCAGTCAGAGTAGAACCTATGGGGTCACACACACTAGAGGCATTGACCGATCCGATGGTTGAATCATGATTAGGAATCACAAGTAATCAATTCGATTGATAATAAGTTGAAGAAGGAACAAAGGGAATTGATTAATTGGACTTAAAACAAGAGTCCTACTTGGAGTAGGATTCGTAGAGTCCTAATTGGATTAGGACTAGGAATCCTACTTGGACTGGGATTCCTACTTGGACTGGAAATCCTATTTGGAGTAGGACTAGGATTCCTACTTGGAGTAGGATTCCTATAATCCTAATTAGATTAGGAGTTTTGAATTAAATTTGGATTCCTACTTGGAGTAGGATTCCTAGAGTCCTAATCGGATTAGGACTTCGAATTCAAATTAGAGTCCTAATTGGATTAGGACTAGAATTAAACGTCCTAATTGGATTAGGATTTCTTAAGTTCCAATTAATTATTAATCCAATGAATCAAGATGACTCCTAATTAGATTAGGATTGAAGAGTTCAATTGAGTCATGGTTCATTCAAGTTCTAATTGGATTAGGACTAGCATTGATTGAACCCAATTGATTCATGATTTGGACTAAACCAAATAGGAGCCCTAGATGCCTTTAAAAGGCTTTGAAAGGAGGTGCCCTAATGAGATGTGGAAGCCCTCCTCCTCTCCAACTCGTGGCCACCCTTCTCCCCTCTTGGTTTCAGCCGCCATCAGCAAAAAGGTGAGAAGAAGAAAGCTTGGCGGCAGCCTCCTCCCTCTCCAACGCAGGGGAAAGAAAAGGGCTGCAAGGTGCTTTGATTCTTCTTCAAGATCCCTCCTTCTTCTTCCTCCTCCCAAGCACAATCAAGAGTTGATTGAAAGGGAGGTGATCAGCCATCAAAAACATATCTCTGCAAGGGAGCTAGCACCCCGGGGAGATTGGAACGTTTGGATCGGTTTCTGCTTCGTGTGGATACCCGTAGAGGCCGGGCACTTGAACGGTTTCAAGCGAACCTTCATCCAAATACCACGATCATCAGTTTGCGGTGATCATCTATCCGCACAAGGTGAAGATATGATCTTCTAATGTTATTTAAAAGTTTTTAATCCTTATCTATCTACGAACGGTTTTTAAACAACGTTCATGCGATGAACGGTTGATCCCGCGCATGCCTCTTCCGCTGCATCTGAATTTTTTTGAATTTTCTGCGGCATGGGCGGGTTCCCAACAAGGACTAGAATTAAACAAGTCCTAATTGGATTAGGATTTCTTAAGTCCCAATTAATTATTAATCCAATGAATCAAGATGGCTCCTAATTAGATTAGGATTGAAGAGTCCAATTGAGTCATGGTTCATTCAAGTTCTAATTGGATTAGGACTAGCATAGATTGAACCCAATTGATTCATGATTTGGACTAAACCAAATAGGAGCCCTAGATGCTATTTAAGAGGAGGCTTGGGGGCTGACCTAATTCATATGAGAAGCTCTCCCCTTGTGGCCGTACGCCCCCTTTCTCCTCTCCTCTTGGATCAGCCGCAAGCAAGAAAGAAAAAGATCCATGGTGGTCTCCTTCTTCCTCCTCCGTTTGGGATTCAACGCAAGGAAAGGAAAGGCTGCATCTAGCTTTTTGGATCTTCTTCCTTGATCCTTTCATCTTCTTCCTCCTCCCTCTAGCATTCAAGAGTTGAAAGAAAGGGAGGTGATCAGCCATCAAAACCAATCTCTGCAAGGGAGCTAGCACCCCGGGGAGATTAGAGCGATTGGATCGGTCCTCTGCTTCGTGTGAATACCCGTAGAGGCCGGGCACTTGAACGGCTTCAAGCGAACCTTCATCCTAAACCACGAACTTCAGTTTGCGGTGATCATCTACCCGCACAAGGTGAAGATCTGATCTTCCTAAAGTTATTAAAAGTTTTTAATCCTTATCTATCTACGAACGGTTTTGAACAACGTTCATGCGATGAACGGTTGATCCCGCGCATGCCTCTTCCGCTGCATCTGAATTTTTTTAAATTTTAGTGGCATGATCGGGGTTTTCTAACACCTCACCTAACAGTTATTGGTCATGTTCCTTAGTTAAGTCAGACCCACCATAATTTCTGTAGAAGTAAAGTCGTCATTGGATCCTTACCTAACAGTTATTGGTCGCCAACCCCATCTTTACCCTAATAGAGAGGTCCAGCTCCCCGATGCAATTTGCCCACTATGTCCAGCCGAGACAAATTAACATCGAAAAGACCTTAGCAACTCTACTACGGTGGAAGACCTCTAGACTTAATATTGGGTAATCTAGTCATAGTGATTCCAACTTTAAGCTATTCATAGGAGGTAATCGATCAATTGGCCAGGTAAGCAGAAGGAAGACTCTCCTTACTCAGAGAGTAAGGTCCTAATTAAGTAACCACCTTTAATGCTTTCCTAAACACCAATTAGATCAATTAATCAAATATGGCTAGCTCAATGTATCGTTCACTCTCGACTGATTGAGGAGGTTTTAGGTCTCAAAGGTTCTATCCCAAACCAAATGTTATATAATTATATCTTATGCAAATGTCACATTGGTTCAAGTTTACATCCTATGTAAATATGAAACTCTTTCATATATTATGTGATTACATCTTATGTAAATGACATAATTGTTTCAGTTTATATCTTATGTAAATATCCTATTATTTAAGGATTTTATTTACATCTCATGCAAATAAATTTTGTTTAACTAACACATACATCTCATGCATATATTTTAAACACTTTCTCAAACAGGGGTCGACTCATGTAAGCTTGGAGTCGACTCGAATTAACTTTGAGTCGACTCGAGTTGACATGGAGTCGACTCGGATGGACTTCAGTTAACCCGAGAGCTCCTGAGTCTCTTGGAGTCGACTCGAGTATACTTGGGGTTGACTCGAATAGAATTGGAGTCGACTCGAGTATGCTTGGAGTCGACCCGACCAGTCTTGGAGTCGACTCGAATATGCTTGGGGTCGACTCGGCTTGTCTTGGAGTCGACTTGAGTATGCTTGGGGTCGACTCCAATAGGATTGGAGTCGACTCGAGCATGCTTGGGGTCGACTCTTCTCACGTGAATCCTGAATTTTGATTCTATTAAATGCATCTCATGCATCTAATTTTTGATCTAAAAAATTTAGATATGCTATCAACTGAAATTGTGATCATGCAAGACATGTTTTAATTATTTGCAATCTCATCGTTTTAATTAAACAACATGCAAGATCAAGATTTTATAACAAAAATCTGCATGCTAAAATTTTAGCAAGCATATAAAAATTTCAGATCTGACCTAATCATGCATATTAATCTTAATCTTAATCCCTTAACTCGGCTCTGATACCACTGTCGGTTTACCCCCGCACGCGTTGCGACGATTGCAGCGGAAAGACACACGCGGGGTTGCTCATCTCATGAACATTTTAGGAAACGTAGATTTCAAAAGTTTTCTAGAGTTCTCTAACTTAGATTTATGAAATCTAAAGGGAAGATTAAAATTTAAAAAACTAGATCAATTTCAGATCTACTACAATTTTTAATTGTATAGAATTTATAAAGATCCAATCTTTACCTTTGAGCGGGTAGAACTTCACTGCTATCTGATGATCGTAGGATTTCTGGTTCTCTTGAAACTACACAAGCGTCTGCCTCTACAGGTATCCACACGAGGTACAAATCGCTCCAAGATCTCACCGGGGTGCTAGCTCCCTTGCAGAGATCACCTTTGATGGCTGAATTCCTCTTTTTTAATCAACTCCTTGATTACTTTGAGAGGATGAAGAAGGAAGATGAAGAACGTCGAAGGGGAGGAAGAAGAAGACAACGGCTCTTTTTCTTTCTCTCTTGCTCACGCCAAAGGGAAGAAGGAGGGAGAGGGTGGTGGCTGAATGAAGGCTCTAATGCTATCTATGTCCCACGCCAGGCCTCCTTTTATAGGCATCTCATGCCCATTCAAATCAGGAATAATTTCAACAATCAATCACTCCTTAATTCTTCCCTCTAAAATCAGCCACACCCCTTACTTAATTCTATCACAACCCTTACTTAAAAGTGATTGGAGAGAATCCAAGGGATGTGCTCGTGCCATGTGGCAATCCGCGTGAAAGAGGAGGAGAAGCATCTGGCCCTCTATGTGGCATGGGACCAAACTAGGAAAGGAGGGGCGGATGCCCTTCCTTTCTTCATGCGTGTAAGAAGGAGGAGGGGCGGACGCCCCTCCTTCTTTCCTTCTTTGCTCCACACGGCATGAAGGAAGATTCCTTCCTAGTTTTCATGCATTGATTTCCTAATCTAATTAGGAATTACATGGTCTCACTTGATCAATTGAATTCTAATCCAATTAGAACCCAACGTGTCCTCCAAATTGATTTATATGAATCCTAATCCAATTAGGACTTGAATTGGACTTCTTGAATTAAGTTTCTTATCTAATAAGGAGTCTTAATTAATTAGGCCTTCCCATCCTTATCCAATAAGGTTAAGCCTAATTTAATTAGGTCCAATTAAATCAATTAAATTATAATCCAATTGCAATTCCTTCTTCTTTTAACTCACTAACTCTTAGCGGGTTAATCCTATTGACAATCAAATTTAATTGCGATTCTAAATTGCTATCCAACCGTCGGAACGATCAAAACTTCTAATGTGTGTGACCCCATAGGTTCTATTCTGACTGGTAGTGAGATATATTATAATCTCTATCATAATATCATCGAAACTCTTTTCAATGGATTGAAACGATTTCAACTCTACTCTTAGGATTCACTGATCACCAAGTGAATGAATGTCTTCGAGTCTCATAATCCACTAGTGACACCTAGCAGCATATAATGACAACTCAACAGAATGGAAGGGATGAACCTTTAGGTACAGTTAGCGTATGATACAGTACCTCTATCATGGATCCCGACATGGCTGAGGTTATGGATAACTCGTCAAACCTCATCGTCTGTCTTATGTCGGATTTATTTGACTCAAGTTTGAGATTGGAAAACTCTTTTTTCAGAACTGCCCTAGCTAAGATTTTTCGAACTTAGTCTCATAAATCACATAGGATCTTTCCTAATCTATCAAGATTGATAGATCCCATCTAAATGCAGCCCTAATCCGACAGTGAACCTACCGCAGCCAATCTGCACCATAAGGATCCTAGGGCCAATGTTTATGTGCTCGTCAAACTACAGCAACCTCACCGTGATTAGCTGAGGCATCGCAGGTCTAAGTACTAGTTATACAACTGCAGCATTAAGCAAGTCACTGACGAGTGGATAGACATTCAAGTGATTTCTTGCTTTGGTCACGCTCAGTACCATTGTTCTCTAACAAGCACTTGCACAATTATCCCAATGTCGCCACACTATGGACTTAAGACTCGCCCATCAAGAAAAGTGATCTGTGCACTAATCTCATCGGATCGATCATCGTTCTTCGTGATGATCCATCGATCATGGGCTATTATTCAGGAATTAACTATTAATTACACATGCTTTAAATTCTCAACTCTAAAGAATATGTGTTATCATTTTATTAATTCCTAGGACGATTCATGGACACATAATAACATGAATGAACAAAATGCCTGATTTTTTTTAATTAATAAAAGATCAAATACAAATTTCATACCTCCAGAACTATTACAATGCGTCTGCCAAATTAGCTTATAGAGCACACTCCTAACAAGAGGTGCATTCAAGGTCCAAAGGTCCTTCCAAAATAGAACATTAGCCCACATCGTAAGAGATCCAATAACCTATTAATCCATTAGCCACTTTTCGAGGAAGTCCCTAAATTTTGAAAGCTGCATGAGATATCTAAAGCTTTACTAAAGTCAAGCTTGCACAAGATTCCAATTTGAGAGGCATGAGGCAGATTTTCATTGGCTGTGGAATTAGGATCGATATCCACTACACCTTGGTGCTTGTTTTCAAATGAGACGGAAACATTGTTTAAATTTTTCTATTTGACCTATTAAGGTGTGCCATGCGTCCAAATTGCAGGAAGTTCTTGCAACTTCCTTTGCGTAGGTTGCTTAAGCCTTGTAACTTAACAATGTGGTATTATTGTGCGGGTGTCTTCATCAGTGGTACCTCAACGAGATTTAGTTACTATTGCTTCTTGTGATTATTTTTTAAAATAAATAAAAAAAAAACTTAAGTTTTTGACCTTGCAATATACGTGTAGTGACAGCCAGCCAACCATACTCTCCAACAACCCAATCTATCCATTCCGGTGGTGTGTTGGTGTGAGGTGCATCCCCTCCGCCCTCCTTCGCGACCGTCCACTCCATTGAATCCGCTTCCCCCCGACCGTTGAACGAGCAGATGATGCTATCACTGGCACCACCATCAAATCCCTCACGAAGCTTGGCTACCAACCCAAGAACCAAAGCACCATTCCAGATAGCCAAAACCCACCCCATATCAGGCCTACTCCTTCCCATCAGATCCATGCACAGAGAGTTAAAGCTATCTTCCAGCATTACAAGTGAGAAAAGATTGCCAACAGCACAAGCAGTGAGTGAGAGAGTTGAAGGGGGAACAAGAATGACACGGGGAGGAGAGGATGTGAAGCTTTTGGGGAGGTGGGCAAGCCCGTTGGTGATGCGGACACGGACCGCTCTGAATCTGAAGGGAGTGGATTACGAGTTCTTGGAGGAGGTGTTTGGGGTGAAGAGTGAGCTGCTGCTCGAGTCCAACCCTGTGTACAAGAAAATTCCTGTACTCATCCATGAAGGCAAGCCCGTCTGTGAGTCCATGATCATCGTTCAGTACATCGACGACGTCTGGGCTGCCACGCCCCCTGCCATCCTGCCCGCCGACCCGTACGACCGCGCCCTCCACCGCTTCTGGGCCCACTATGTTGATGACAAGGTATTTTGATGCAGTTTTGTTCTTTTAAAGCGAGAGCAGCAATTGTTCTGTCATTCAGATGATGAGCTTTTAGATTTTCTGGCTTTTTATGATCTTACTGCAACAAGTTTTATCACTTGTCTTGCCTTTTTAGACATGTTACATGCTAAAAATTTTAATATATATATATATATATCCCTCATTTGTTTTGACACTGAGGGGAGATACACAAGGTAATTGTCCAATCCCAAATACCTGGAGAAGCACAACCCAATACTTACATCCAAACCTCCTCCAAGAAGATTAGTGGTGCAACCACTAGGCACCGCGGGACACAATTATAACCTTCATAAACAGTCCAGAGAGTAGGGTTAATTTTGTTTCAAATATTTGGCTACAAGGAGTCTGTCCCCAAGGCTGTGCCCATGAATAGAGCCTGGCCCTCAACCCACCCATGTTTTATTAGGCAGTGACTCTGTTTTTTTTCTAGGTTATTGGAATGGTTGTATCCTAATTTTGGCATTTTTCTCAGATATATTGCAGGTTGTCATAATTTTTTATAGGCAAAGTTAAGCTCGAGGACTGCCTGAATTTTCATCATGATGATATATTCTCATAATTTTCATTTATACTTCCAAATAAATGCAGAAATTTGTCATTATTTTTCCACATCCAAATGAAGAAGCTTTTGCCATAATTTAGTCCCAAGTTCCATGTCAACTTTTTTTTTTTCTTCCTTGTTTTTTTTATAAATTTATTTCTACTTTCTTTTATTTCATTTTGTGTAGTGGTTCCCTTCAGTGTTCGCAAGCTCAAGGGCACAAACAGAGGAGGCCAGGGCGGAAGCAGTGGAGCAGGTCTTCGCGGGGCTAAAACTACTGGAGGAGGCCTTTCAGAAATGCAGCAAAGGGAAGGGCTTCTTTGGAGGTGACACCATCGGGTACCTGGACATTGCCCTTGGGTGCTCCTTGGGGTGGTTAAAGGCAACGGAGAAGATGACAGGCATCAAGTTTTTGGATGAGGCCAAGACGCCACTCTTGGCGCAATGGGCGGAGAGATTCTGTGCTAATGATGCGGTGAGGGGGTTGATGCCGGAGACCGACAAGCTGGTGGAATTTGCCAAGATGCTTCAGGCTAAGTTTAAGACTGCTGCTCCTGCGAAGTGAAGCCATTTTGTTTCAGTAGCTAGTTGCTTGTGGATGGTATCTAAGAGGAAGGGTGACAGAAATATCAAATGGCAGAATTATCTCTAGGGGAAATGAGAAGAACAGGACAAGATGAAATGATTGATGTTTAACTATCCTTGACTACAGTTTTTGCTTATTAATAATATCTTAGCTTTTCTGTTTCTTTCTAGAAATTCTTGTGCGAGATTTTCTTTGGGAACCAGGACACGAGGAGTGCATATAAGTTTGAAGGCAGGATTGAGTCCAAAAATCACTTGTATCCAATACAAAGGGGCTTCACAATTCAGCTAGGTGGCACCATTTGCTTGAGTGAATTTTTGAGTTGATCATTTTCCATAATTTTCTATCGGAAAAAATATGTTTTTGTGCCATGAACTTTTGGAGTACTAGTAATCAAGCTAGTAAAGGTCATGCAGTGGCAATTTAGTCAATAATATGAAGAAATCATGCGAAATCAGAAATTTGGATAAATTGTTGAGATGGCATCTTACTTATGTAATGCTAATGTGAGAACCAAAAAAAAAAAAAAAAAGAAAGGGTGGACGGGCCGGCCCGAAAAGACCGGGCCAAAAAAGCAAATTCTTTAAAGAATCACACTTTTCCGACTTATGAAAATAATTGTCGGCCTGAATTGGGTGCCCTAGGCACGATCGTGGAAGAAGAGGGGTGAAGGGGCGGGGGCGGCGTTCGGGGGAGGGGGGGTTGATCGTCGGAGAGAAGACCGACCGCCGAGATCCGGCCGGCCGTGGAGGAAGCCCTAAGCCCCCTTTCCCTCGGTGAAGATCCGCACAATCGGGTGAAGAGATCTTGGAGTCGTGCGCGTTGATCCGGGTTGCTCACGGATTTTCTCCACCGATCCCTCACCGGAAGGGTCGCCGGAGCAGCCCGTCGGACAGAGGTAAGCCCCTTGTGCTTCATTTCCTAGATTAGGGGAGACGTTGGAGGGATTTGGCTGGTGAATCGTCGGAGAAGAGCCCGAAATAGGGTACCCCTATTTCGGCCTCTCTCTTCCTAATTTTTGCCGCCGCCGGCCGCCGGTTGGCCGAGATCCATGACATATGGGGGTTGATCGGGACTGTGAGGGGATTGGTGAGGGATTTCTAGGGTTTTGTTGGGGATGGAGAGTGGTGGACCGAGGTCTTCTCCTCGTGGTTCCATATTCCTCTCCTCTTCCTCTCGTCGGTTGGCCGCCGGCCGGCGACGACGGTGAGAGCCACTGTGGCTGCCGTCGGGTGAAGGCCGAGCCACCATCACGGTGGCCTTCCGTTGATGATGAAGAAGGGGGGGGGGGGAGGAAGTCCATCCGGTTCTTGGGGGGGGGGGGGAAGAAGAAGAAATTTCTTCTTCTCTCCCTCTCTTGGCCGGCCACCATCGCCGGCGACTGCAACAGTGGCGGCCGGAGATGGTTCGGCCAGTGGTGGCCGAAGGTCGGGAGGGTGGTGGCCGAGGGTTGGGCAGGTGGCGGCCGCTGCCCTTGGACCAAGAAATGGGGAAGGGGAGATGTACTCCCATCCATGAAGAGAGAAGGGTCTTCTTCCTTTCTCTCTCGTTCATCTTCCTTTTGGTCTTTTCACCGAGATCGGTCATCGTCGCCAGCATGGCGGCGGCCATGGCTGGCGAAGACATAGGCCAGTGGTACAAGGTGGGTAGTCGGGCCTCCCCGACTGTTACTAAATCTGGAGGGGTTGAGATGATTGGGGACCTGGTAATGGGCCCCAAAGTAGATGTAAGCTATGGTTCAGAATATTTTAATGCTAAATAATTTAGTTTGTGATTTATAATTAATGTTGTAGGGGAAGAGTCAGCGGTGCCAGGAGGTTTGGATCAGGGGACTCAGCATCCCAGCTCGTAGGTTGTGATTCGGATCCATGTTTGTGTCAGTCTACAATCTCTGTAAGAATTCCTGCATCTGAGCACCTCTATACATATATTTGATTTATCATTGGATTTATTTTATAATTATGTTGTTATTGTTTTATGAGCTGATACGATACCTATGAGGCGTGCATTTTGTTTATTATAAAAATATTGAAATAAATTCATTTGGGAAGAAATAACATATTTCTTGAGAATTTATGAAAATATGTGATGTGATGGAAATGTGATTAAACATGTAAAACTAGACATGTAAAATGGGTTGGACTAACCTTGTCACGAGATAGCCTCTACGAGATTATGCGTAGGATAGCTGCCACGAGCTGATGCGTGGGATAGCCTCTATGAGCTTATGCGTAGGATAGCTGCCACGAGCTGATGCGTGGGATAGCCTCTACGAGCTTATGCGTAGGATAGCCTCCACGGGCTTACGCGTGGGATAGCTGCCACGAACTTATGCGTGGGATTTGTGCAGTCTTGGACTGGGACATGATCTTGGTTAGTCCAAAGACAGAAGTGAAAAGTCTGAAAACTTGGGAAACAGAGTAATACGGAAATGGATCACATAATGTGAAAAAGGATTTATGTATATGAAATGGTTATATATAATTGTTGTTTGTTGAGCCTTTGAAATGATGAAATGACATTTATTTGATGCTTTGATTATTTTATTATTATTACTGTGTGTGGCTGTTGGAATTCTTACTGGGCTGGAAAAGCTCATACTACACTTACATTTTTTTCAGAGGCACTGGATTCGTAGAATCTGTCGGGTGGGACAAGAAGTGAGCTCGATCTGGAGTCAGACTGCTAGATAGATAGAAGTTAATTTATCTTTTGTTTATGGACATTTGAAATTATGTAATAAATCAGTTCATTTTAGTTGGATTTGATTGAATTACATTAATCTTTGATTTTGGCATTTTTGGGAATATTGTACCTTGTTAGGCCTTACATGATCTTTAGGGTTTTACTTTAGGGATTATGTGGCCGTGTCACGTGGTCGACCCGAGTGATGGGTTTGGGGCGTGACAGATTTGGTATCGGAGCTTAAGGTTTAGGAATCCTAGAGTTTAGGCTCGAGTAAGCCTGAGTGGGGAAAATCACTAAACACGTAAGATATTAAAATGGTGTGATTAGCATATGAAGGATGCAAAATTTTCTCAATCTGATAATCTTGATGTTGAAAAAATTGTGTAGGTTGATATGGCACGAGGGCATGGTCGGGGGCGTGCCAGAAGGCCGACCCGATTTGCGGACGGCTCCATGGCTTGGGCACCCTCTGGACAGCAGGAAGGTACCTCAACCATGCCGACTCGGGGTGTGCCACAGTAGGAGCACACTATTGACCCTACTGGCAGTACTCCAGAGATGGGTGCTCCGGAGATTGGGACATCCGAAGAACCAAGTATTCAGCTTGAGGAGACGATAAGTGCTTCATAGTTGATGCAAATGATGGTGCAACAGCAGGCTGCTGCCAGAGCAGACATGATGAGGATGGTAGAGGTATAGCAACAGTTCTTGCAGCAACAGTTGCAGCAGCAGCAAGCAATGTATCAACAACAGCAGCAGCAACAGCAGCAGTTTCAAGGCACTACAGCTCAGCCAGAGCACCGAGTCAGTCTGTTGGATTTTTAGAGATATGCACCCATAGCATTTAAAGGTACGGCTGACCCGATGGAGGCTGAGAGCTGGCTGAAACAGATAGAGAAAGTCTTTCAAGCTCTGAGGTGCCCTGATGAGGAGAAAGTCCTTTTTGCCACCTTTATGTTACAGGGTGAGGCAGCTAACTGGTGGGAGATGGAGAAAGGGAAGCTTGGTCCGGATGATGCCCCCTTCATTTGGGAAGAACTTAAAAAGGTTTTTCATGAGAAGTATTTTCTCCAGGATATCCGATTCCAGAAATATAGGGAGTTTGACCGACTGGAGTAGGATGATATGACAGTTGCCCAGTATGCAGCAAAGTTTGAAGAGATGTCCCGATATGCTCCGATCTTGATATCAGAGGATAGTGACCGAGCAAGAAAATTTGAAAATGGACTCAGGGGACGGATTCAACAACAAGTTGCTGCTTTTGAACTGTCTAGTTATAAAGATGTGGTTAACAAAGCCCTGGTGATAGAAAAAGGGCTTGACAATGCCCAAGCTGCCAGAGAAAAGAATATGAAGAAAAGGTTTCGATCCACTGATTCTCCGAGCCAAAATAGTAGACCCTTCAAGTCGAAGGATCAGAGACCGAATCAAGTTGTCAGCAGAGACAGAGGTCAAGCCCGAGGTGCCATTAGATGCTACAGATGTGGAGGACCTCATCTCAAGCGAGATTGCACTTGGGTTGGAGGGACATATTTTTCTTGTGGACAAGAAGGGCATAAGGCTATTGTTTGTCCTAATGGGAAAGAACCGCAGAGGCGACAGGCACCACAGTCCTCTCAAAGAGTTCCTGTAAACCGAGCACCTCAGGAAGGATAGCAGCAAGAGGGAGGGCAGCAGAGGCCTAGGACCCAGGGGCAGGTCTATGCACTCACAGAGCAGGATGCCAAGGCTTCTAATTCAGTGGTGACAGGTAATAAATTCATCCCTAATACTCTCTCTTGTTTGGCATGTCATAAATTTTGTTAGGTTATATATGTTTGTGCATGTATGGTTAAAGATTATGATTAGGTGCCTTGTTACTATGTTTACAGGAATGATTAGGTTATTGTCTAATGATGTAAATGTTTTATTTGACTCTGGTGCTACCCATTTATTCATATCGGCCAATTTTGTTAGAAAGAATACTGAAATATCACCTGTGCCATTAGAATTTGATCTCTGTGTCTCAACGCCAAGTGGAGATGTTATATTAGTTAATTCAATTTGCAAGAACTGTATTTTGGGCATTGAGGACAGGGAAATGAATGCAGACTTGCTGGTCTTATAGATGAATGATTTTGATTTGATCCTTGGTATGGACTGGTTGGCAGCATACCATGCTACTGTTGATTGTTTTGAGAAAATGATCAAGTTTCAGATCCCTGGTCAGCCAGTGTTTGGTTTGGTGGGTAGCAAGTCACCTCATCAAATGAAGTTAATCTCGGCTCTACAGGCTAAGAAACTTCTCGCAAAAGGTTGTGAAGGATTCTTAGCTGCTGTGTTAGACACCCAGAAAGAGGAGCCCAAGTTAGAGGATATCCCTGTGGTGACAGAATTTCCAGATGTGTTTCCAGATGAATTGCCAGAATTACCCCCTGATAGGAAGATTGAATTCTCCATCGACTTGATTTCTGGCACTGGTCCAATTTCAAAAGCTCCATATCGAATGGCTTCAGCTAAATTGAAAGAGCTGAAGGAACAACTACAGGAGTTACTAGATAAGGGTTTTATCAGGCCTAGTGTTTCTCCTTGGGGTGCTCCTGTATTATTTGTGAAAAAGAAAGACGGTAGCCTCCGACTCTGTATAGACTACCGGAAATTAAATAGGGTGACAGTACGGAATAAATACCCACTACCAAGAATTGATGACTTGTTTGATCAGCTGCAAGGGGCTCAGGTTTTCTCGAAGATTGATCTTCGTTCTGGCTATCATCAATTAAAAATAAAGGTAGAGGATGTGCCCAAGACAGCTTTCAGGACCAGATACGGGCATTATGAATTTTTGGTCATGCCTTTTGGTTTAACAAATGCACCGGCTGCCTTCATGGATCTTATAAATCGGATATTCAAACCTTATCTGGATCAGTTTGTGGTAGTGTTCATTGATGACATTTTGGTGTATTCAAAGAGCTCACAGGAACATGAAGAACATCTAAGGGTAGTATTGCAAACTCTTAGATAAAAGAAGCTTTATGCTAAGCTATCAAAGTGTGAGTTCTGGTTGGATAGTATTTCTTTTCTTGGGCATGTAATCTCTAAGAAAGGTGTCTCTGTTGATCTAATGAAAGTGGAGGCAGTAGTTGGGTGGTGTAGACCTACTAATGTAACTGAAGTGCGCAGCTTCTTAGGATTGGCTGGATATTACAGAAGATTCGTTGAGGGATTCTCCCGTATTGCCATGCCTTTAAGTCGCTTGACTCAGAAGCAAGTAAAGTTTGAATGGACAGATGACTGTGAACAGAGTTTTCAAGAGCTGAAAAAGCGTCTGGTGACAACCCCAGTGCTAGCTATTCCATCTGGAACAGAAGGCTTCACCATCTACAGTGATGCATCTCGTAAAGGACTAGGGTGTGTTCTGATGCAGAATGGGAAGGTGATAGCTTATGCCTCTAGACAGTTAAAGTCATATGAACAGAATTACCCTACACATGATTTGGAGTTGGCAGCAGTAGTTTTTGCTCTGAAAATATGGAGGCATTACTTGTATGGAGAACACTGTGAGGTTTTCACAGACCATAAGAGTTTGAAGTATATCTTCACACAGAAGGAGCTGAATTTGAGGCAAAGAAGATGGCTAGAACTACTGAAGGATTATGACCTGACTATCAGTTACCATCCGGAGAAAGCAAATGTAGTGGCTGATGCTTTGAGTAGAAAATCCTCAAGTGGACTGGCAGCATTGATCACTACACAGAAGCATATTTTATTAGATTTGGAGAGATTAGGGATCGAGATACGACTACATAATCCTAAGGTACAATTGGCTACCCTCACAGTGCAACCTACTCTAATTGAAAAGATCAAGATGTCTCATAGAGAGGATCCAAAGTTACAGAAGATCAGAGAAACAGTAGAGTCAGGTGTGCAGTCAGAATTCCGAGGGCATGAAGATGGCTCTTTAAGATTCGGGAAAAGGGTATGTGTGCCGAAAGTACCAGAAATGAAGAAAGAGATTCTTGATGAGGCCCATAACTCAGCTTATACAGTGCATCCAGGAGGTACTAAAATGTACCGGAACTTGAAAGAAAATTTTTGGTGGAGTGGCATGAAGCGAGATATAGCTTAGTATGTTGCACAGTGCTTAGTGTGTCAGCAAGTGAAAGTTGAGCATCAGAGGCCTGCTGGACCATTACAGTCTCTTCTCATTCCTCAGTGGAAGTGGGAGCATATCACCATGGATTTTGTGACTGCCTTGCCTAAGACCCCTCGGGGTAATGATGCGGTTTGGGTGATTGTTGACCGACTGAGCAAGTCAGCACATTTCTTGCCTTTTAGAGTTGGCTTTCCTCTGGAGAAATTGGCAAGTTTGTACATAGAGCAAATTGTGAGGCTGCACGGGATTCCAGTTTCAATTGTGTCTGATAGAGATACTAGATTTGTGTCACAGTTTTGGAAGAGCCTTCATAAAGCTCTTGGTACATGACTGGACTTCAGTACAGCTTTTCATCCACAAACTGATAGACAGTCGGAGCGCATTATTCAGATCTTGGAGGATATGTTAAGGGCTTGTGTCATGGATTTGGGTGGTGCTTGGGATAGTCATTTGTCGCTGGTTGAGTTTGCCTACAATAATAGTTATCAGGCCAGTATTCAGATGGCTCCTTTTGAGGCATTGCATGGCAGAAAATGCCGATCTCCAATTTGTTGGGATGATGTGGGAGAAAGAAAAGTATTGGGTCCAGCGATAGTACAACAAACTGTGGATAAGATACAGGTGATCAGAGAACGGCTCCTTATAGCTCAGAGTAGACAAAAGAGTTATGCTGAGAAGAGAACTGGAGTTTCAGGTTGGTGATCATGTTTTCTTGAAAGTATTTCCTACTAAAGGTGTGATGAGGTTCAAGGTTCGTGGCAAATTAAGCCCTAGGTTTGTTGGTCCGTTCGAGATCCTGGATAGAGTTGGAGAAGTGGCATACCGTTTGGCTCTACCACCAGCTTTATCAGGTGTGCATAATGTATTCCATATTTCAATGCTGAGAAAATATATTCCGGATCCGAACCATGTGGTAGATTTTGAGCCTATAAGTCTGCATGAGAACCTAACTTATGAAGAGTACCTGGTACGGATTGTGGATAGAAAGGATCAAGTGTTGCGACGTCGGACCATTCTTTATGTAAAGGTACAATGGAGCAATCACTCAGAAAGAGAGGCCACTTGGAAGCTCGAGGAAGAAATAAAAGCCAAACACCCTCAACTCCTTGGTATTCCAGGTACGTTAATTTCGCGGACGAAATTTTTTTTTAGGAGGGGAGAATGTGAGAACCAAAAAAAAAAAAAGAAAGGGTGGACGGGCCGGCCCGAAAAGACCGGGCCCATCCCCCTTATTACGATAGTGCCCTAGGCACGATCGTGGAAGAAGAGGGGTGAAGGGGTGGCGGCGGCGTTTGGGGGGGGGGTTAATCGCCGGAGAGAAGACCAACCGCCGAGATCCGGCTGGCCGCAGAGGAAGCCCTAAGCCCCCTTTCCCTCGGTGAAGATCCCCACAATCGGGTGAAGAGATCTTGGAGTCGTGCGCGTTGATCTGGGTTGCTCATGGATTTTCTCCACCGATCCCTCGCCGGAAGGGTCGCCGGAGCAGCCCGTCGGATAGAGGTAAGCCCCTTGTGCTTCATTTTCTAGATTAGGGGAGACGTTGGAGGGATTTGGCCGGTGAATCGTCTGAGAAGAGCCCGAAACAGGGTACCCCTGTTTCGGCCTCTCTCTTCCGGATTTTTGCCGCCGCCGGCCGCCGGTTGGCCGAGATCCATGGCATATGGAGGTTGATCGGGACTGTGAGGGGATTGGAGAGGGATTTCTAGGGTTTTGTTGGGGATGGGGAGTGGTGGACCGAGGTCTTCTCCTCGTGGTTCCATATTCCTCTCCTCTTCCTCTCGTCGGTTGGCCGCCGGCCGGTGATGACGATGAGAGCCACTGTGGCTGCCGTCGGGTGAAGGCCGAGCCACCATCACGGTGGCCTTCCGTTGATGATGAAGAAGTGGGGGGGAAGGAAGTCCATCCGGTTCTTGGGGGGGGGGGGAAGAAGAAGAAATTTCTTCTTCTCTCCCTCTCTTGGCCGGCCACCATCGCCGGCGACTGCAACATGGCGGCCAGCGATGGTTCGGCCAGTGGTGGCTGAGGGTCGGGAGGGTGGTGGCCGAGGGTTGGGCAGGTGGCGGCTGCTGCCCTTGGACCAAGAAATGGGGAAGGAGAGATGTACTCACATCCATGAAGAGAGAAGGTTCTTCTTCCCTTCTCTCTCGTTCATCCTCCTTTTGGTCTTTTCACCGAGATCGGTCATCGTCGCCGGCATGGCGGCGGCCATGGCTGGCGAAGACATAGGCCAGTGGTACAAGGTGGAGAGTCGGGCCTCTCCGATTGCTCCTAAATCTGGAGGGGTTGAGATGATTGGGGACCTAGTAATGGGCCCCAAAGTAGATGTAAGTTATGGTTCAGAATATTTTAATGTTAAATAGTTTAGTTCGTGATTTATAATTGATGTTGTAGGGAAAGAGTTAGCGGTGCCAGAAGGTTTGGATCAGGGGACTCAGCACCCCAGCTCGTAGGTTGTAATTCGGATCCGTGTTTGTGTCAGTCTACAATCTCTGTAAGAATATCTGCATCTGAGCATCTCTATGCATATATTTGATTTATCATTCGATTTATTTTATAATTATGTTGTTATTGTTTTATGAGCTGATACGATACCTATGAGGCGTGCATTTTGTTTATTATGAAAATATTGAAATAAATTTATTTGGGAAGAAATAACATATTTCTTGAGAATTTATGAAAATATGTGATGTGATGGAAATGTGATTAAACATGTAAAACTAGACATGTAAAATGGGTTGGACTAACCTTGTCATGAGATAGCCTCTACGAGCTTATGCGTAGGATAGCTGCCACGAGCTGATGCATGGGATAGCCTCTACGAGCTTATGCGTAGGATAGCTGCCATGAGCTGATGCGTGGGATAGCCTCTACGAGCTTATGCGTAGGATAGCCTCCACGGGCTTATGCGTGGGATAGCTGCCACGAGCTTATGCGTGGGATTTGTGCAGTCTTGGATTGGGACATGATCTTGGTTAGTCCAAAGCCAGAAGTGAAAATTCTGAAAACTTGGGAATCAGAGTAATACGAGAATGGATCACATAATGTGAAAAAGGATTTATGTATATGAAATGGTTATATATAATTGTTGTTTGTTGAGCCTTTAAAATGATGAAATGACATTTATTTGATGCTTTGATTATTTTATTATTATTACTGTGTGTGGCTGTTGGGATTCTTACTGGGCTGGAAAAGCTCATATTACACTTACATTTTTTTTTAGAGGCACTGGATTCGTAGAATCTGTCGGGTGGGACAAGAAGTGAGCTCGATCTGGAGTCAGACTGCTAGATAGATAGAAGTTAATTTATCTTTTGTTTATGGACATTTGAAATTATGTAATAAATCAGTATATTTTAGTTGGATTTGATTGAATTACATTAATCTTTGATTTTGGCATTTTTGGAAATATTGTACCTTGTTAGGCCTTACATGATCTCTAGGGTTTTACTTTAGGAATTATGTGGCCGAGTTACATGGTCGACCCGAGTGATGGGTTTGGGGCGTGACAGTTAATAAAGTTGTAACATAGGCGAGAGCAATATAGGTATGAAAAGAAGAAGCAAGAGCAATAATGATAGAGAGAGGATGGTAGAGAAGAAGCATATCATTCCGGGTATGAAGTGAAAATTTCACTCTTCGTTACGATTTAGTTTATTTTAAGCCATGAATATAGGCATCGAGCTATAGTTTGGGTTCTTCATCAAGATGCAATATTCCACCTCTAGTGCAGCGCTATACTCCATCCAAGATGAGTAATATTCTTCATCTAAAATATAAATATAATATTTATGTTAAACAGTGGATCTTGTGGACTGATGATAATTATGGTAGGAGATTTGTAGGTTAACCCAACTACCATGTAAGTATGATTTAATAGTACTTAAGAATCTGTTTGTCAAATGTTCATCCTTATTCATTTATTAAGTGAATTGATTGTCTAGGATGAAAAGTTATATTGTAGGTATTGCGATTGAATAGACCCTCTATGTGTGCTCAGTGAATGGTGGTGATCTCTGAATTACATAATGAAGTGCAAAGGTTAAGAAGATAAAATGCAAGTTTGCAAGCTTTTGCTTGTGAGACAAAGTTTACTATATTCGAGAATGAAACAAATAGACTTCATGACATTGAGAAAGGCTTGATTCAAGAGTTGCAGAAATTAGAGGCTTAATATAGGAGGTTCAAGAAAGTGGATGTACTTTTAGTATTTTTGTTATGGGTTGTATCTTTTTTAGTGATGATCCTATTTTGCAATGGTGATGTAGTATGATCGTGTAATTCATGAACTTATGGATGTGTAGTGGTTGACTTGTCTGTTAGGCATATTTTCATGTGGCCTACATGATTTAGTTATTGGATGACTTTGGGTGGTAGGTAACTAACGACTATATGTAGTTATGTCAACATAGTTTTCTTGATGGAAGAAAACTAACAAAATTTTGGTTATTGATAAGGGTCGCTAGCCTAGCCTATTTATAAGCCTGTGATATCCATCGATTTAGAGCTTGTGGAGTGATTGGTTATACCCCTATTTAATTTTGATGAGCTCAAAGCATTTGAGTATATTTCAAGTTGTACTAATGAATTCAATCTAGTGTTTCAGGCAAATATATGTGAATTTATCTTTAATAGCATCGAGCCTTTGTTCAAAGTCATTTGGCTAAGTATTGAACTAATTTAAGCCAAAGTCTGAAGCTCGAGTCGACTCCGAAAGAGTACGAGTCGACTCTAAGTGTTTCAAAGGTTCTGGCACGAGCTCGAGTCGACTCCGGTACACTACGAGTCGACTCCGATTGAGAACAGACAGAAGGACAGAAAGATGAATTTCAGACCCTGTCACCGAGTCGACTCCAACGGTTTCGAGTCGACTCCGATGCTTACCGAGTCGACTCCCGACGGTTCCGAGTCGACTCCAAGGAGTAACAAACAGAAGGACAGAGAAGTGTATTCTGGACCCTGTTACCGAGTCGACTCCAGAAAAATTCGAGTCGACTCCAACGTTTGGCGAGTCGACTCCTAAACAAGCAAGAGTCGACTCTCAGAGGAAAGCAGACTGAAAGGCAGAAAATCAAACAAAGTGACTCTGTGAACGAGCCGACTTCGAGAATACGAGAGTCGACCCCAAGTCAGCCGAGTCGACTCCAAGATGATCCGAGTCGACTCCAAGGCAGTTCAACTCCAAAGACAGAGGATCAGTTTTCGGGCTCTGAGAGCCGAGTCGACTCCAAGATGATCCGAGTCGACTCGAGAAAGAAATGTAGAAAATTAGATCTCTGGAACCCTGAGAACGAGTCATCTCCAGAGGGCCGAGTCATCTCCGGATACTGGCGAGTCGACTCCAGGTTTGGCCGAGTCGACTCCAGAAGGGACAACATTTTAATTCAAATCCTGAACAGTGGACGAGTCGTCTTCAGTAAAGCAAGAGTCGACTGCAGCAACAGCCGAGTCGACTCCAGCAACAGCCGAGTCGACTCCGACCCCAACGGATACATTCTCAGGAGTTGCAGACTGTGCAGAACGGCCACAAATTAGTGTCTAACGGCTAGTTTTCAAAGGAGACTGCTTAAATAGCCAGAGTGAACAGTAGTAGACACCAAGAGAGTTACTCCATTTGTGCATTAAGTGTTTTCCATCTACCAAGAGTCTATTGAGAGAAAAGACAAGCAAAAGAAGGAAGAAACGCATTCAATACACTCCTAGAAGTCTTCCCTTCGCATTCAAGGCTCTTCCTCTGACATCAGATATTCAGTGCACTCAAAGAGGAGACTCAGAGTTCGAGAAGCCCCTTCTTCCTCTTCCAAAATCTGTTTGAGGGCTTCTAACTCTACTCTATTCATATTGGTTAATATTTGCTTATTAAGAAGCTTTCCTTGTAACTTTTCCCAAACTATTTTCTTACTTGATTCCTGAGGATGATAGTGTTATTTTGATGATTAACAAGCAATAATCAAGAGTATGTTACAAGTTAATTCGATACTTCATTTATAAGTCTGTTACTCTCAGTATATTTGTATAAATGCATTTCATTGTTTATTTGGATGAATCTAACCTTGAGTTGCTGTTAGATGTATGCCCTAGAAGCCAATCTGGCTGACACATTGTTATTTCTAGGGACATAATTTTGTACTTGACCATTTATTATTGAATAAATAAAAGGCATCTTTTCATTCATATTATTTATGTGTCTATGAATCGTCCAAGAAATTAATAAGATGATGATACATATTCTCAAGAGTTGAGAATTTGAGCCATGTATCATTGGTGATTAATTTCTAAATGCTCCTGATCAATGGATCATCACGAGGACGGTAATCGATCCGATCAGTGCACAGATCACTTTCCTTCTGGATGGACGAGACTTGAGTCCACAGTGTAGGGACACTGAAGTGATAGTGCAGGTGCTTGTTAGAGAACAAGGGTACTGAGCGTGACCAAGACAAGAAGTCACTTGGATGTCTATCCACTCGTCAGTGACTTGCTTGATGTTGCAGTAGTGTGACTGGTCCTTTGACCTGCGGTGCTTCGGCTACTCACAGTGAGGTTATTGTAGTTTGACTGCACACATACATGGTCTCTAGCCATATGGGTCCATGCAGTGTAGATTGGCTGCAGTAAGTTCACTGTAGGAGTAGGGTATGCACCTATAAGGAATCTATCGACCTTGATAGAAGAGGAGTGATCCTATATGATTTGTTAGACTGAGTTCTAAGACCTTGGCCAGGGCAGTTATATAAAGTGGAGAAAGAGTTTTTCACTATCGAACTCGAGTCGAATAAATCTTGACATATGACAGACGATGGGGTTTGACGAGTTGTCCATGACCTCCGTCCTGTAGGGATCCACGATAGTAGGACTGTATCATATGATAACTGCACCTAGAGGTTCATCTTTCTATTCTACTGGGTAGCCACTACATGCTGCTAGGTGTCACTGGTGGATGGTGGGACTCACAGGGATTATCTCGATGATCGATAAACCCTAATGAGTAGAGTTGGAATCGTTCCAACCTATTGAAAGGAGTTTTTCAATGATATTGTGATAGAGATCGCAATATATCTCACTACCAGTCAGAATAGAACCTATGGGGTCACACACACTAGAAGTATTGACCGATCCGATGGTTGAAAAGTGATTATGAATCACGAGTAATCAATTCGATTGATAAGAAGTTGAAGAAGGAAAGGGAATTAATTAATTGGACTTGAAACATGAATCCTACTTCGAGTAGGATTCCTAGAGTCCTAATTGGATTAGGACTGGGAATCCTAGTTGGAGTAGGACTGGGATTCCTACTTGGAATAGGATTCCTGCAATCCTAATGAGATTAGGAGTTTTGAATCAAAATTGGATTCCTACTTGGAGTAGGATTCCTAGAGTCCTAATCGGATTAGGACTTCGGATTCAAATAGAGTCCTAATTGGATTAGGACTAAAATTAAATATGTCCTAATTTGGATTAGGATTTCTTAAGTCACAATTAATTATTAATCTAATGAATCAATAAGACTCCTAATTGGATTAGGATTGAAGAGTTCAATTGAGTCAAAATTGATTTAAGTTCTAATTGGATTAGGACTTACCTAAATTGGATCCAAATTGGTTCACCCTTGGGCTAAGCCTAATTGGATTAGGGCTTGACCACATTATGGCATTCTAATCCCTACCTAATATGGATTAGGGTTTACCATGAGGAAGGGGATAAGCTCCTCCCCTTTCCACGTGGAGAAGGGAGAAGAGACGGCGCCCCCTCTTAGGAAAGACATCAAGAGCTCCTAAATGTTAGGAGCTCCACATGTCTATAAAAAGGGACTTGTGGGCGGCACCTAGGGCATAGAAGAAGTCCTCTTCCTCCTTGCCGTACGCCTCCCTCTCCTCTCCTCTTGGTTCAGCCGCAAGCAAGGAAGATAAAAGCCAAAGGTGTTGGCGGCATCCTCTTCCTCCCTTCTTCCTTCCAACGCAAGGAAAAGAAAGAAGGCTGCATGGGGATTCTTCTTCTTCCTCTTCTTCATCCTTCTTCTTCCTCCTCTCAAGTGCATTCAAGAGTTGAAAGAAAGAGAGGAGATCAGCCATCAAAAGTCATCTCTGCAAGGGAGCTAGCACCCCGGTGAGATAGAGAGCTTGGATCGGTTCGTGCTTCGTGTGGATACCCGTAGAGGCCGGGCACTTGAACGGCTTCAAGCGAACCTTCATCCTAGACCACGAACTTCAGTTTGCGGTGATCATCTACCCACACAAGGTGAAGATCTGATCTTCTAATGTATTTAAAAGTTTTTAATTCTTATCTAACTACGAACGTGTTGCCCAGATAGACAACCCAAGAGGGGGGGTGAATTGGGTTTTAAAATAATTTTGCAATTAAAACGTTGTGGATGACTAATTAATGCTTTACCAAGATGATTAATTAATTGCTATGTGCTGTGAATGAAATGAGAGTAAAAGAAAGAGACAAACAATCACAAACACAAGGCTTTTATAGTGGTTCGGAGCTAACCCTTG
Organism: Phoenix dactylifera; assembly: GCF_051530095.1. Lineage (NCBI taxonomy): Eukaryota > Viridiplantae > Streptophyta > Magnoliopsida > Arecales > Arecaceae > Phoenix > Phoenix dactylifera. Next base: position 14,147,295 of record NC_143194.1, on the reverse strand, counting down.
CTCCTACGTCCACTCCCCAAGTCTCACTTGGGAATTCACTATAACCCCTTGGATTACAGCCGGTTGTTTTACAAGCTCACAACCAAACTTGTTGTTTTACGAGCTCACAACGAACTCGGTCGGTTTTCCCTGGCTCACCGACTAGAACCACCCCGATTGTTTTTCTGGGATCACAATCGAACCCTAACACGTTGGTTTTACACTCGGCTCACCAACCAACCTCTACACCCTTGATTCAATCCTCCGATTGAACCAAGCAAAGACAATATGGAAAGAATAAGAAACAAACAGAAAAACTGAGCTTCTTAAAAAGCAGATTTGCTACAATATAAACTAGAGAGAAGTTAAGAGCCCTCAAACACTTTTGAGTTGGAGTAGAGTAGGGCTTCTTGAACTTTGAGTCTCCTCTGGAATGTCTGGTCGACTTGAATGCAGGAGGAGGCTTCTTTAAATGCTGGGAAGAGGAAGTTGGACGGAGTTAATGGCGCTCTTCCTTCTTTTCGTTGAAGACAAGTATGCAGAGAATGAATGCTTGATTTCTTTGAATGGAATGGTGCTTCTCTGCCTTGCTACAGTCCTCTGTGGCTATTTAAGCCATCCCCCACGGAAACTAGCCGTTAGACACCTTTTTCTGCCCGTTCTGCACACTCTGCACAACCTGACAATATGTCCGTTGGGGGTCGGAGTCGACTCGCGCGATCAGGAGTCGACTCGGCTGTAGCGGGAGTCGACTCATGTTTTTCTGGAGTCGACTCGGCAACTATTCCGGATTTGAATTAAAGTGGCCTCTTCGACTGGGAGTCGACTCGACTTGACTCGGAGTCGACTCGCCAACTTCTGGAGCTGACTTGGCATTTTCGGAGTCGGCTCATCCCATGAAGTCCACGGAGCCAATTTTCAACTTGGCCCACTCGAGTCGACTCGACAATCCTGGGAGTCGACTCGGCGCTCAGAGCCCGAACTTCCGATCTTCTGTCTTTTGGCTCGTCCAGTCTTGGAGTCGACTCGGACTGTTCTGGAGTCGACTCGGCTCTCAGTTTCCGAAACATGGCCTTCTGCCTTTTTGGTGTAGCGCTGCCTTGGGGTCGACTCGAGCTGTCTGGGAGTCGACTCGGCTCTCAGAGACAATAATTCGGTCTTCTGTCTTTTTGGGGTCGCGCTGTCTCGGAGTCGACTCGCGCATTGCGGGAGTCGACTCGAATCTCAGAGTCCGAAAACTGCTCTCTGACTTTTGCCTTGTGAACCACTGAGAGTCGACTCTCGCTTTCTTTGGAGTCGACCTACCAACCATCGGAGTCGACTCGCGTTCCACAGGAGTCGACTCGAATCTCAGGGTCGAAATTCGCTCTCTGACTTTTCTGTCTGTAACTCCTTGGAGTCGCCTCATACTACTCCGGAGTCGACTCGGTAAACATCGGAGTCGACTCGCGCACTTCAGGAGTCGACTCGCTGACAGGTTTTAAGTTGTGCCCTTCTGTTCGTCTGTCTGTTCTCAGTCGAAGTCGACTCGTAATGGTCCGGAGTCGACTCGAGCCCGTGCCAGTGATTCTGATACGCTTGGAGTCGACTCGTAATACTCTGGAGTCGACTCGAGTCTCAGACTTTGGTTCAAACTGACTTCTTAACTTATCCAAAATATTATGAACCAAGTCTAGAAACACTTTAGACAAGATTTTCACTGAAACACTCAATTGAATTCATTAGTAAACAAGAGATATACTCAGATGCTTTGAGCTCATCAAAATCAAATAAGGTTATGATCAATCACTCCACAATCTCCCCCTTTTTGATGATGACAAAACATTGAGTATATGTAAAGTGAATTGCTCAATAAACAAGGAAATAAAATTCATAAATGAATTCAAGTGTCTGATTATTTAATTTATCCAAGCTTGAAAGGTGTGAAACAATAAATTTTGGAATTAAAGCTCCCCCTTTCATTTGGAATTATATAAGCCTTCATATCATGCAATCAATTGTTTGGCTTATATATATTTAATGATTTAGCTTTCTTAAAAATTCAGATTCTCCCCCTCAACATATGCATTCTACTTTGTTTTGATTCTCTGAATTTTCTTTTAATGCATTGAAGTTTTTGAACTGAAATTTTTGGTTTTTAGAGGAAAAATCTGTCAATTTGTTCTTGAGTAGGATTCAGCTAATCTCCGAATATCCCTTGAATAGATTCTGGAGATTACTCCATTAGGAGCCCCAACAGAGAGATAATGAGCCTCGAGGTACCAAATCCACTAAGAACAAATTATGTTTTAATTTTTGATTCTCATTTTGAGTTCTTTTATGTTGATTCCATTTACATATCTACTAAATATTTCTCCCCCTTTTTGTCATCATATCAAAAAGGAGGTAAGCAGAACAAACAATCACTTAGATATCAAATTGCACACAATTGAAGAGAATATGTCTACTCATTGTATTGATGTGTATGTAAATACATTTTAGAATACAATAAGTAAAACAACAACAAAAAAAAAATACATCTCAAAATACAAGATAAATGTCTATGGCTTCCTCGAGGAGGATGCGGCTCCCCGGGGCATGCGCTCTGCAAGAAGTGTGACTGCATTGGTGACGTGCTCGAGCTGTCGTATAATGGCCGAGGTGGCCCTGCTATGTGTCGTATCGAGCTCGGTCACCGACTTCTGAAGTGTGTCCAGCTTGTCGATGAGCACATTCGCCAAGCGCTCGGCCTCCTGAGTAGTGGTGCTCATGTCCTGTCGCATGTCATCGCGCATCTTCCGAGTGCTGCACGTGACCTCACTCATGCTATGGAACTGGGCCTGGATCAAGCTCCTCACGTTGTAGATCTCTTCCCGTACATGGGCCGTCATGTCAGTCATGGCTGTCAAGGAAGGGACCAACGCTGAAGATGGTGCAGGAGAGGGAGCAGGCACTGAACCCCGGAGCTCCCGAAGTAGATCATCCCGCAGGTCTCTAACTATCTCCTGGCACAACTCCCGGAGCTGCTCAGGAGCGATCCGGACCTCCATGGGCTGAGGAGCTGAGGAGGAGGGTCCGGCTGAGGTGGTAGGAGCAGAAGTGAAGGAAAAGTCAGGATAATCTGAGTCTGGCTCAAGACTAGGGGAATGTCTGGTGGTATGTGTGGAGGTGGAAGACTTCCTAACCCAGGTCCCCTCTACCTTCCGAAACCCCATCCTGTGTAGGGTCCCCGGACGCATGCGATCTGTCCATCGCAATGCGCGAGAGGGTTCCCCCTCAGGAATAGGGATCTCGACCTCCCGAAAGATAAGGGTGAACATCATGCCATAGGGGAGGGTGAGCCTAGGTCTATCTAGTGGCTCACATAGATATCGATACATAAGTTTCGGAAAGTTGATTGGGGTGTCCTGGAGGATGTAGAACATAAGGGCTAGGTCTCTCTCAGATACAAAATCGAAGTGGCCAGTCTTTGGGAAGAGGGACCTAGAAAGGATGCTCAAGAGGAGCCGCATCTCAACGGTAAGTGAGCTAGCGGACACCGCATCTAAGGGGGACTGAGGTGGATGTCCTAGAATGGCCGTAAGGGCCTCAGTCCTATCCTCGGGGTGTGTGGGAGCCACCCCTAACTGTGGAAGGTGGAGGATTTGGGCTATGAAATCCTCGGAAATAAACAATGGGACACCGGCTACGGTTCCCTCTATTCCCCCATTCCCCCTATGGACAGTACCATAGAACTCTCTAATTAGGCCAGGGTATGTGGGGAGGTCTAGGGAACAAAAGTACTCTAAACCCTGGGCCCTAAGTCTATCTCCTATCGTAAAGCCCTCCCGGGAGAGATAGTCGAAATCGACGTATCTCCCGGTGGAGACCGCCTTCCCGGCGCACGGCCTCGAGGGAACCGCCCTTGGCGGGGAACGAGCCGGAGGTTGTGCCCTCGCGGGATCGTTCCGAGCTTTGGAGCGTCGCTCGGTGCCGGTTGCGGAATGGGGCCTCTTCCGGCTTGGGACAGTGGTTTTGCGAGGCATGGTTGACCTAGAATGGGATGAGAAACCTAATGGACTATGAAAGATCGACGAAAAAAGACCTAGGGGCGGCCGGAGACGATCTAGGAGTCGGCTCTAGGGTTTTGAACAGTGGCGGCGGTGAAAATAAGTGTTTTCTAAACGATGGAGTTAGGGTTAAAAAGTCGGATCCCGACTGCGAGTCGACTCCACTGAGTCGCGAGTCGACTCGACCTCGAGTCGACTCCAAAATATGCGCGAGTCGACTCTCCTTAGGCGCCTGTTGACCTCGAGTCGACTCCTTACTGTATGCGAGTCGACTCCCCCTCTGCTGCCATTGTTTTCGAGTCGACTCCCGTAAATGTGCGAGTCGACTCCCCCTTACGAGCCGACTCTGAAACTTACTCGAGTCGTCTCGAACTCTGGCACGCACCTAAAAATCATGCTATGTTCGTGCCGAATGAGGGAAAATCACTAAGTTATGATCTGATTTGATGATCATTGTAAAGAAACTCTAAATTAACCACAATCTAATCATCAAAATCAATGAACTAGTGAAAAACACCACTAGCATGGATCAATCACTCCTAATCCCCTCCTAAGCACACTAAATCTCTCTTCACTTAGGGATTTTGTAAAAATGTCAGCTAATTGATCATCAGTACAAACAAATTGTAGTGTCACATCACCATTCAGTACATGATCTCTTATGAAGTGATGTCTTATCTCAATATGTTTAGTTTTTGAATGCTGAATTGGATTCTTAGTTAGATTAATGGCACTTGTATTATCACAATTAATGGGTATTTTATCTTGTTTAATGCCATAATCTTCTAATTGTTGTTTGATCCATAAGATTTGAGCACAACAACTCCCGGCTGCAACATATTCAACTTCAGCAGTAGATAATGCAACCGAGTTTTGTTTCTTGCTAAACCATGAGATTAAGTTTTCTCCTAGAAATTGACAAGACCCGCTGGTGCTTTTTCTATCAAGTTTACATCCAACAAAGTCTGAATCTGTGTATCCTATTAAGTTTAGGCTAGATTCTTTAGAATACCATAACCCTATATTCTTAGTTCCTATTAGGTATTTAAAGATTCTCTTAACTGCAATTAGATGTGATTCCTTAGGATTAGACTGATATCTAGCACACATGCAAACACTAAACATGATATCAGGTCTACTTGCAGTAAGATACAATAAAGATCCTATCATACCTCTATATAGTTTCTGATCTACAGATTTACCTGATTCATCTTGGTCCAATTTGCATGATGAGCTCATGGGGGTGCTGATTGACTTGTTTCCCTCCATATCAAACTTCTTAAGCATCTCCTTGATATATTTGGCTTGATTGATGAAGATGCCTCCTTCACACTGTTTGATTTGAAGCCCGAGGAAGTTGTTCAGCTCTCCCATCATGCTCATCTCAAATTCACTCTGCATCAAATCAGCAAATTCTTCGCAGAGGCGATTGTTAGTAGCACCGAAAATAATATCATCAACGTAAATCTGCACTAATAACATATCTTTGTTTTGCTTTTTCAGAAATAGTGTTGTATCTACATTACCCCTAGAGAACTCATGTTCTAATAGGAATTTGCTAAGCCTCTCATACCATGCTCTAGGTGCTTGTTTCAAACCATAAAGTGCTTTGTTCAATTTATATACATGATTAGGGTATTGATGATTTTCAAAATCAGGAGGTTGTTCTACATATACCTCCTCATTAATATACCCATTTAAAAATGCACTTTTTACATCCATTTGAAATAGTTTGAAGTCCTTAGAGCATGCATATGCTAATAATAATCTAATAGCCTCAAGTCTAGCTACAGGAGCAAAGGTTTCATCAAAATCTATACCTTCTTCTTGATTATAGCCCTTTGCTACTAGTCTAGCCTTATTCCTTATTACAATTCCATTTTCATCAAGTTTATTTTTATAAATCCATTTGGTACCTATAATTGGATATTCTGAAGGTCTTTCGACTAGATTCCATACCTTGTTTCTAGTAAATTGGTTTAATTCTTCTTGCATTGCATTTATCCAATTTACATCTTTTTCAGCTTCTTCTATGTGTTTGGGCTCAAAATGTGAAACGAAAGCTAGATGAGTGTTTAAGTTCCTAAGGGATGCTCTTGTCCTAACGGGTTGAGATGGATCATCTAGAATTAATTCCTTAGGATGCCCGTGAGCAAACCTCCAAGCCTTAGTTAGCCCATGATCTACAATAGCCTCTTGGCTTGATGATGCATCTCCAATTAATTTTTGATTATTATCTTGTAATGTCATCTCATCAATCTTTTCTTCAAGAATTTCCGTATCATCATCAAAATTAACTCTCTTACTAGAAGAGATATCACTAGAATCATCAAATACAACATGGATAGATTCTTCTATAACTAGGGTTCTTTTATTAAAGACTCTATAGGCTTTGCTAGTTGTAGAGTACCCCAAGAATATAGCCTCATCAGATTTTGAGTCAAATTTTCCTAGATTATCTTTTCCATTATTATGAACAAAACACCTACATCCGAAGACATGAAAATAGTTTACCTTTGGTTTTATGTTTTTCCAAAGTTCATAAGGTGTTTTCTTTATAATGGGTCTCAATAAAACTCTATTTAATATATGACATGAAGTATTGATGGCTTCTCCCCAAAAGTACTTAGGGAGGTTGCTTTCACACAACATAGTTCTAGCCATTTCCTCTAGAGTTCTATTTTTCCTCTCTACAACTCCATTCTGTTGTGGTGTCCTAGGAGCAGAAAAATTATGAGTTATTCCCTTTTTACTACAAAACTCATCGAATAACTAATTTTCAAATTCGGTTCCATGGTCATTTCTAATGGCTATGACTGAAGAATCTCTAGCATTAGTTACTTCCTTATGAAACTTTTTAAAGACTGAAAAAGCTTGATCTTTATGTGCTAAGAACATAACCCAAGTGTATCTAGAATAATCATCTACAATGACTAGACCATATTTATTTCCACCTAGACTAGTGGTTCTAGTTGGTCCAAATAGGTCCATGTGTAGTAGTTCTAGAGGTCTAGAGGTAGAGACACAATTTATAGATTTAAATGAGTTCCTAGATTGTTTGCCAAATTGACATGCTTCACATATTTTATTCTTTTCAAATTTTAATTTTGGCAAACCTATCACAGAATTTCTTTTAACTAGTTTAGATATTGTGTCCATGCTTGCATGACCTAACTTACGGTGCCATAACCAACTAGCATCATTATCCTTAGTTTCATTAACAACTAAACATGGATTGTGTTTGGCAAGATCCTCAAGGTCTACAACATACACATTTCCACGTCTTATTCCTTTAAAAACTAAACTATTGTCATTTGGGTTTGTTATGATGCATAGTGATGGTTTAAACATAACATTATAACCTCTATCACATAATTGACTAATGCTTAATAAATTATGCTTAAGACCATCAACATATCGAACATTATCAATAAAAGTAGAAGGGGTAATTTGAACTTTACCTATACCAATGATGTGACCCTGGTTATTGTCTCCAAAAGTCACAGCACCTCCCTTCTTAGCTTCAAGGGTGAAGAATTGATCCTTGTCACCCGTCATGTGTCTTGAGCAGCCACTATCCAAGTACCAGCAATTTTTGTTGACCTTGGCTGCAAGACACTCCTACACAAGCAAATCATGTAATCTTAGGTACCCAAGTTTTCTTGGGTCCTTCATGGTTAGTCATGTTGGTTCCTTTTGGAACCCATACCCTTTTAATTTTTTTTTTGTTTTTTCTTTTCTATAATTGCACACATTTGCTTTATGTCCTAATGTTCCACAACAAAAACATGTTATTTTCTTAGTTTTACTCTCTCCTGCTTTAACAAAGAAGTTACTAAGAAGTTTTTGTTTATTTTTAGGTTTATACCCTAAACCCGCTCTATTGAATACCGCTCGTTGACTATTAAGTATCATATTCAATTTTTCAGAACTATATGTAAATTTTTCAACCAGAGGTTTGTATTTTTCAAGTTCTTTAGTTAGAGTTTGTTTTTCGGTTTTTAGAATGTTTAAGTCTTTTATGAGATTCTCGTTTAAGATTTGTTTATTGTTTTTAAGTTCTGAAATTTCCTTAGTTAGTTTTTCATTATCTTTAGTCAAGGTATTAGTCTTTTGAATTAAGAGTTGGTTGCTTGTCTTAAGTTCTAAATTTTCTTTGGTGATAAAGTCCTTATCCTTAACTAATTTATCGTATTTATGTAGGTATGATTGATTAGCTATCTTTAGCTCTTTATTCTTAAGATTTATGGCCTTATATTCAATCATTAGTTCATTAAATGCATCATATAGTTCATCAAATGTAAAATCTAGATGCGTTTCGGATGTTACCTCATTTTCATTGGCCATGAAGCAGAAATTGGCCTTTTCTTCTTGTTCCTCATCCGATGATGACGATGATGAGTCGGAGTCCGATAAGGTGGTGACAAGGGCTTTCTTCTTCTTGTGCTTGCTCTCCTTCTTTAGTAAGGGACACTCAGCTCTGATGTGCCCCGGCTTCTTGCACTCATAACATCCAATCCCCTCATTTTCCCTTTCCTTACCTTTATCCTTGCGATAGGAATTTGAGGGGCCTCTCCTTTGATGATAGGACTTCTTGTGGTTGATGAATTTTCTGAACTTGCGCACAAGAAGAGCCTCATCATCATCTCCCTCATGATCTTCTTCTTCACTGCTGCTACTGCAAGACAAATCTTTGTTAGATGATGTAGATTTGAGAGCTATTACCTTTTTCTTATGGGAGGACTCTTCTTCGCTGTGCTGCTTCATTGTTAGCTCGTGAGTCATTAGGGATCCAAGGAGCTCTTCAAGTGGAAGCTTGTTCAAGTCCTTAGCTTCTTGGATTGCCGTCACCTTGGCTTCCCATGACCTTGGTAGACAGCGAAGAATTTTCCTGACAAGATCACTGTTAGTATAGTTTTTGCCAAGGCTTTTTAGGCCATTGACAATGTCAGTAAACCTAGTGAACATGCTAGTGATTGTCTCATTAGAATCCATCTTAAATAGTTTATACTTATGAACTAATATATTTATTTTGGATTCTTTGACTTGATTCGTGCCCTCATGGGTCACTTCAAGTCTGTCCCAAATCTCTTTTGCAGAATTGCAAGTAGAGACTCTATTGAATTCATTCCTATCTAATGCACAGTAAAGCACATTCATTGCTTTAGAATTGAGTTGTGCCTTTCTCATGTCATGTTCATCCCAATCCTTTTCTAGTTTAGGTACAGTGACACCCTCTACATAGATGGATGGGATGTATGGTCCATTTACTACAATGGTCCACATCTCATAGTCTTGGGCTTGGATGAATATTCTCATCCTAGCCTTCCAATATGAGTAGTCGGATCCATTAAAGAATGGGGGTCTTTGGGTGGACTGACCCTCAATGTGGAAAGATCCAAATGGGGTTGTCATTTTGATCTTTTACTCTTAGGGTAGAAGAGTTTAGGCTCTGATACCACTTGTTGCCCAGATAGACAACCCAAGAGGGGGGGTGAATTGGGTTTTAAAATAATTTTGCAATTAAAACGTTGTGGATGACTAATTAATGCTTTACCAAGATGATTAATTAATTGCTATGTGCTGTGAATGAAATGAGAGTAAAAGAAAGAGACAAACAATCACAAACACAAGGCTTTTATAGTGGTTCGGAGCTAACCCTTGCTCCTACGTCCACTCCCCAAGTCTCACTTGGGAATTCACTATAACCCCATGGATTACAGCCGGTTGTTTTACAAGCTCACAACCAAACTTGTTGTTTTACGAGCTCACAACGAACTCGGTCGGTTTTTCCTGGCTCACCGACTAGAACCACCCCGATTGTTTTTCCGGGATCACAATCGAACCCTTACACGTTGGTTTTACACTCGGCTCACCAACCAACCTCTACACCCTTGATTCAATCCCCCGATTGAACCAAGCAAAGACAATATGGAAAGAATAAGAAACAAACAGAAAAACTGAGCTTCTTAAAAAACAGATTTGCTACAATATAAACTAGAGAGAAGTTAAGAGCCCTCAAACACTTTTGAGTTGGAGTAGAGTAGGGCTTCTTGAACTTTGAGTCTCCTCTGGAATGTCTGGTCGACTTGAATGCAGGAGGAGGCTTCTTTAAATGCTGGGAAGAGGAAGTTGGACGGAGTTAATGGCGCTCTTCCTTCTTTTCGTTGAAGACAAGTATGCAGAGAATGAATGCTTGATTTCTTTGAATGGAATGGTGCTTCTCTGCCTTGCTACAGTCCTCTGTGGCTATTTAAGCCATCCCCCACGAAAACTAGCCGTTAGACACCTTTTTCTGCCCGTTCTGCACACTCTGCACAACCTGACAATATGTCCGTTGGGGGTCGGAGTCGACTCGCGCGATCAGGAGTCGACTCGGCTGTAGCGGGAGTCGACTCATGCTTTTCTGGAGTCGACTCGGCAACTGTTCCGGATTTGAATTAAAGTGGCCTCTTCGACTGGGAGTCGACTCGACTTGACCCGGAGTCGACTCGCCAACTTCTGGAGCTGACTTGGCATTTTCGGAGTCGGCTCATCCCATGAAGTCCACGGAGCCAATTTTCAACTTGGCCCACTCGAGTCGACTCGACAATCCTGGGAGTCGACTCGGCGCTCAGAGCCCGAACTCCCGATCTTCTGTCTTTTGGCTCGTCCAGTCTTGGAGTCGACTCGGACTGTTCTGGAGTCGACTCGGCTCTCAGTTTCCGAAACATGGCCTTCTGCCTTTTTGGTGTAGCGCTGCCTTGGGGTCGACTCGAGCTGTCTGGGAGTCGACTCGGCTCTCAGAGACAATAATTCGGTCTTCTGTCTTTTTGGGGTCGCGCTGTCTCGGAGTCGACTCGCGCATTGCGGGAGTCGACTCGAATCTCAGAGTCCGAAAACTGCTCTCTGACTTTTGCCTTGTGAACCACTGAGAGTCGACTCTCGCTTTCTTTGGAGTCGACCTACCAACCATCGGAGTCGACTCGCGTTCCACAGGAGTCGACTCGAATCTCAGGGTCGAAATTCGCTCTCTGACTTTTCTGTCTGTAACTCCTTGGAGTCGCCTCATACTACTCCGGAGTCGACTCGGTAAACATCGGAGTCGACTCGCGCACTTCAGGAGTCGACTCGCTAACAGGTTTTAAGTTGTGCCCTTCTGTTCGTCTGTCTGTTCTCAGTCGGAGTCGACTCGTAATGGTCCGGAGTCGACTCGAGCCCGTGCCAGTGATTCTGATACGCTTGGAGTCGACTCGTAATACTCTGGAGTCGACTCGAATCTCAGACTTTGGTTCAAACTGACTTCTTAACTTATCCAAAATATTATGAACCAAGTCTAGAAACACTTTAGACAAGATTTTCACTGAAACACTCAATTGAATTCATTAGTAAACAAGAGATATACTCAGATGCTTTGAGCTCATCAAAATCAAATAAGGTTATGATCAATCACTCCACAGAACGGTTCATGAAACAACGTTCATGCGATGAACGTCGATCCCGCTTATGCCGATTCCGCTGCCATCTAAATTTTTTTAAAATATCAGCGGCATGGGCGGGTTCCCAACAGTGGTATCAGAGCCTAGGCTTCGTAGATTAAGGTAAGAATTAATTATCTAAAGGCTTATTAGATCTGAAAATTGAATGATCATGCATGCTGAAAATTTCTGCATGCAGATTTTTCAGGGGTGCTGATTTTTGCATGCTGATTTTTATGTGATAAGATGATGATTCTAATTGCATTGTTAATGAGATTACAAAGTTTAGAATCATGATTAGCATAATCAGCAACCTATGTCATGATATAATCAGTTAGTTTTCAGATCTGAAAATTATAATTGTTGCATATGGTGATGATCATAGGATTCAAACCCTTTTGGTATCAAATGTAATGACCTGCGATGTGATCTGCGATGTCATGTAATTTTTCAGATGCTTGCATGCATCTTATTTGATGTTTTGAGAGGCCTGCGTGCCTCCTAAAAGGGAGATGTAATTTATTTTTATTTTATTTTATATCTGGTTGTATTTCTGTGATGTGATGTACGTCAACGATCAAGTTGAAGACAAGGCATGAGATGAACAGGGGTCTAAGCGGTTGATGGCGATTGGATCAAGAGTTGGTCAAGGATCGGATCAAGGAGGCTTGGAACCAATTCAAGAGTTGAAGACCAGTTGATCGATTGACGTGCATGTGCTTGTAATACGACCTAGCTAGAATCCATGATCATCACCTATTTAAAGTTTAGCTTTAATTATTGCTGCGATTATAACTGCCTGCAATGTGCCGTTTGCATGTGATGTGAATGAGAGTCGGGTAGATAGGTTTACATGTGATGTAGCAAACCCAATTGAGACCTAAATCAAAACCTCCTCAATCAAGTCGAGAGTGAACCGACATGAGCAAGTCATATTAGATTAATTGATCTAATTGGTGTCTAGGAAAGCATGAAAGGTGGTTACTTAATTAGGACCTTACTCTCTGAGTAAGGGGAGCCTCCCACCTGCTTACCTGGCCAATTGTTCGATTACCTCTTATGAAGAGCTCAAGTTGCAAACACTAAGACCTGATTAACCAATATTAAGTCAATAGGTCTTCCACTGTAGTAGAGCTGCTAAGGCCTTTCTAATGTTGATTTGTCTCGGCTGGACACAGTGGTCAAGTTGAATCGGGGGGCTGGACCTCTCTATAGACATGAGATGTTGTAGGGTAAAGGTGGGGTTGGGCACCAATAACTGTTAGGTGAGGACCCAATGACGACTTTATTCCTACGGTTATACGGTGGGTCTGACTTAACTAAGAAATGGGACCAATAACTGTTAGGTGAGGTCTTCATGGCTTAGAGACCAAGTTGCACTGCAACATGCTTGAGAAGCATTGTACAAGAGTTGTACATTCATCAATCTATGTGTCACCAATAACTGTTAGGTGAGGTGGCATGTAAATTGGTGGGACCGCAGTACCTACTAGAAACCCTAGTCGTGTGGGATTTTCGTTTCCCTACCAGGGGAGTGTGAGGGATTCGAGAAAATAGTGGGAGTTACATTTGTTCTAAAAGACCTTAGAACAGATTAGGATCAAGTACAAAAGTCTAACTAGAATCTTTACTCTCTGCAGATACAATGTCAGCTTCAAACCCTTTGACCCGTATTCTTGAGACCAACCGACTGACCGGAACCAATTACAAAGACTGGCTTAGAAATCTCAAAATTGTTTTGGACTGTGAGAAAATAGGCTACATACTCGATTCAGATATCCCCACACTACCAACACGTCCTACTGATGCTCAGCGTGAGATGCATAAAAAGTGGTTGGATGATGACATTAGAGTAAAATGCTATATGATGGCATCCATGTCAAATGAACTCCAATGCCAGCATGAAAATATGAAGACTGCTAGGGACATACTGGAACTCCTGCAAGAGTTGTATGGTGAGCAGAGTCGCACAGCTCGCTTTGAAGTGTCCAAGAGGCTCTTCAAGACAAAGATGCGCGAAGGGCAGTCTGTCCATGATCACGGTCTGACTATGATCAAGGACCTAGAGGAGCTTGAGAAGCTCGGTATGGACATGCACAAGGAATTGCAAGTAGATTTGATCCTACAGTCACTTCCTGATTCATTTGGTCAGTTTATAGTAAACTACCACATGAATAAGATTGAATGCACTAAGACTGAACTGATAAACATGTTGGTAACTGCTGAGGGAGCCTTGAAAGGTTCAAGGGGCAATGTCCTTGCTGCTGAGCTGACTTCTGGTTCCAAGAGAAAGTCTACTTGGAAGAAAAAGAAGCCTGCTAAGAGGCAGAAGAAAGACAAGAAGCCAAAGAAGGAAGTTCAAAAGAAAAAGGCTAACGACAAAGGAAAATGTTTCCACTGCAATGTCGACGGCCACTGGAAGAGAAACTGTCCTTCATACCTCGAGAGCCTGAAGAACAAGAAAGGTGACATACCTTCAGAAGGTATAGACTTGCTCATTATTGAAACTAATCTAACGGTTTCTTCTACTTCTAGTTGGGTTATAGATTCTGGTTCTAGTGCTCATTTGTGCACTACCATGCAGGGTCTAAATGAAAGTAGAAGGCTGGCGGAAGGTGCGGTAACCCTTCGGGTTGGCAACGGGCCAAAAGTTGCTGCTGTGGCTGTGGGCACCTACCATCTGCGACTACCGTTTGGATTTAGTTTATTACTTAGAGACTGCTATTATGTACCTGCTGCTAGCAGAAATTTGATTTCTGTTTCATGTCTAGCACAGGAAGGTCATGTTTTTACTTTTCACAAAGACTGCTGTTCTATTTATTTCAGAAATAAAATAGTTGCACGTGGTTTCATGATCGACAGTCTCTATCATTTACATATGGATGTATCTGTGAATGTTACCGAGCAAGAAGTGAGTGCCAAAGGATCCAAAAGATCTAGAGATGAGATAAACCAAAGATATTTGTGGCACCTCAGGCTTGGCCATATTAGAGAGGACAGAATGAACAAAATGGATAAAGATGGGCTTTTAGGCTCATTGACTTCCGAGTCATATCCAGTTTGCGAGTCCTGTCTTCAAGGAAAAATGGCTAGACTGCCCTTTGTAGGACATGGGGAGAGGACCACTGAAATACTTACCCTAGTACATACAGATGTATGTGGCCCATTTGATGTGCTAGCCAGGGGACGTTATTCGTACTTCATTACCTTTACCGATGATTATTCACGGTATGGGTATGTGTATCTTATGAGACACAAGTCTGAATCTTTTGAAAAGTTCAAAGAGTTCAGAAATGAAGTAGAAAAACAAACTGGAAAACCCCTTAAGGCTCTTCGATCAGATCGAGGAGGAGAATACCTTAGTGGAGAATTCCGGGACTATCTCAAGAAAAACGGCATAGTCTCACAATGGACACCTCCGGGTACACCTCAACTCAACGGGGTGTCAGAGAGGAGGAATCGGACCCTATTGGATATGGTCAGGTCCATGATGAGCTTCACTGATTTACCTATGTTCCTTTGGGGAGATGCCTTACTCACAGTGATTTATTTATTGAATAGAGTTCCCTCTAAATCCGTTCCTACCACACCGTATGAGATATGGCATGGTAAGAAACCAAGTCTTGGTCATCTCAAGATTTGGGGATGTCCGGCCCACGTCAAGAGACTACAGGCAGACAAACTAGAGGCTAGGACCATAAGTGCTCGTTTTGTAGGATATCCTAAAGAGTCATTAGGATACAATTTTTACGTCTCAGAGGATCACAATGTGTTTGTGAGCCGTCATGCCATCTTCTTGGAAAATCAGTTTATCCTTGATAGATGCAGTGGGAGGAAAATTGAGCTTGAAGAGAAAGTCTCTGAAAAGCAACGAGTCATAGATCCTATTGAACCCATTCATACAGAGCCAGTACGCGATGTCCCTCGACCACCTCGTAGATCTAGTAGGGTCTCTCATCCTCCCGATAGATACTTAGGTATACTAGAAGAGGATACCGAGAAAATGTTCCTAGTGGGAGATAGGGATCACATACAGGATCCCAAAACCTACAACGAGGCGATATCTGATGTCGATTCTGAGAAATGGTTGGAAGCTATGAAGTCAGAGATAGACTCCATGCATTCCAACCAAGTCTGGACCTTAGTAGACCCACCCGAAGGTATTGTACCTATTGGATGCAAATGGATCTACAAAAGGAAGATAGGTTCGGATGGAGAGGTAGAGACCTATAAGGCAAGGCTTGTGGCGAAAGGGTATAGTCAGCGCGGAGGCATTGACTATCAGGAGACCTTTTCACCTGTAGCCATGCTAAATTCCATCCGAACATTGCTTGCCATTGCAGCATTTCATGATTATAAAATCTGGCAGATGGATGTGAAAACTGCCTTCCTGAATGGATATCTTGATGAAGATATCTATATGGAGCAGCCTTTGGGTTTCACTTCCAGTGATGGAGATCACAAGGTCTGCAAGCTGCAAAGGTCCATCTATGGACTAAAGCAAGCATCTCGGAGTTGGAACACTCGTTTCGATGACGCAATCAAAACGTTTGATTTCATCAAAAACGAAGAGGAACCGTGTGTTTACAAAAAGGTTAGTGGGAGCGCTGTCGTTTTTCTCGTACTGTACGTAGATGACATTCTCCTAATAGGGAATGATATTCCCATGCTAACCTCGGTCAAGGTCTGGTTGTCAAAAGAATTCTCCATGAAAGACCTTGGGGAAGCATCCTATATTTTGGAAATAAAGGTCTATAGAGATAGATCTAAAAGGATGCTTGGCCTTTCATAGAAGATGTACATAGAGGAGGTGCTGAAGAGGTTCAGCATGGAAAACTCCAAGAGGGGTCTCTTACCCCTAAGACATGGAATTCATCTCTCCAAGAAGATGTGCCCCAACACATCTGAAGAGATTCAACGCATGAGCAAGATTCCCTATGCATCGGCAATAGGAAGCCTCATGTATGCCATGCTATGTACACGACCTGATTAGCTCTTGCTGTGAGTGTCACAAGCAGATATCAGTCGAATCCAGGTGAAGAACACTGGACAGCTGTGAAGAATATTCTTAAGTACTTGAGAAGAACTAAAGATTTATTCCTTATTTTTGGAGGATCATCAGAGTTAAAGGTAGAAGGGTACACAGATTCAGACTTCATGACTGATGTCGATGATAGGAAGTCAACATCTGGATATGTGTTCTTGTGCAATGGTGGTACGGTGAATTGGAAGAGTTCTAAACAATCGATCATTGCTGATTCTACTATGGAAGCTGAATACATCGCCGCCTCTGAAGCTGCTAAGGAAGGCTTCTGGTTCAAGAAATTTATTGCAGAGTTGGACGTGATGACATCAGATGCCATAACACTCTACTGCGATAATAATGGCGCCATAGCCCTTGCTAATGAGCCAAGGTCTCATCAGAAGTCTAAGCATATAGAGCGGCGCTTCCATCTCATACGCGACTATGTTGAGAAGAAATATGTAGAGGTGCAGAGAGTAGACTCCGCGGATAACGTGGCAGACCCGTTCACTAAGCAGCTAAGTCAGCAAAAGACTGAAGCCCACCTTGAGAAGATGGGGCTTAGATATATGACTGATTGGCTTTAGTGCAAGTGGGAGATTGTTAGATGTATGCCCTAGAAGCCAATCTGGCTGACACATTGTTATTTCTAGGGACATAATTTTGTACTTGACCATTTATTATTGAATAAATAAAAGGCATCTTTTCATTCATATTATTTATGTGTCTATGAATCGTCCAAGAAATTAATAAGATGATGATACATATTCTCAAGAGTTGAGAATTTGAGCCATGTATCATTGGTGATTAATTTCTAAATGCTCCTGATCAATGGATCATCACGAGGACGGTAATCGATCCGATCAGTGCACAGATCACTTTCCTTCTAGATGGACGAGACTTGAGTCCACAGTGTAGGGACACTGAAGTGATAGTGCAGGTGCTTGTTAGAGAACAAGGGTACTGAGCGTGACCAAGATAAGAAGTCACTTGGATGTCTATCCACTCGTCAGTGACTTGCTTGATGTTGCAGTAGTGTGACTGGTCCTTTGACCTGCGGTGCTTCGGCTACTCACAGTGAGGTTATTGTAGTTTGACTGCACACATACATGGTCTCTAGCCATATGGGTCCATGCAGTGTAGATTGGCTGCAGTAAGTTCACTGTAGGAGTAGGGTATGCACCTATAAGGAATCTATCGACCTTGATAGAAGAGGAGTGATCCTATGTGATTTGTTAGACTGAGTTCTAAGACCTTGGCCAGGGCAGTTATATAAAGTGGAGAAAGAGTTTTCCACTATCGAACTCGAGTCGAATAAATCTTGACATATGACAGACGATGGGGTTTGACGAGTTGTCCATGACCTCCGTCCTGTAGGGATCCACGATAGTAGGACTGTATCACATGATAACTGCACCTAGAGGTTCATCTTTCTATTCTACTGGGTAGCCACTACATGCTGCTAGGTGTCACTGGTGGATGGTGGGACTCACAGGGATTATCTCGATGATCGATAAACCCTAATGAGTAGAGTTGGAATCGTTCCAACCCATTGAAAGGAGTTTTTCAATGATATTGTGATAGAGATCGCAATATATCTCACTACCAGTCAGAATAGAACCTATGGGGTCACACACACTAGAAGTATTGACCGATCCGATGGTTGAAAAGTGATTATGAATCACAAGTAATCAATTCGAGTGATAAGAAGTTGAAGAAGGAAAGGGAATTAATTAATTGGACTTGAAACAAGAGTCCTACTTCGAGTAGGATTCCTAGAGTCCTAATTGGATTAGGACTGGGAATCCTAGTCGGAGTAGGACTGGGATTCCTACTTGGAATAGGATTCCTGCAATCCTAATGAGATTAGGAGTTTTGAATCAAAATTGGATTCCTACTTGGAGTAGGATTCCTAGAGTCCTAATCGGATTAGGACTTCGGATTCAAATAGAGTCCTAATTGGATTAGGACTAAAATTAAATATGTCCTAATTTGGATTAGGGTTTCTTAAGTCACAATTAATTATTAATCTAATGAATCAATAAGACTCCTAATTGGATTAGGATTGAAGAGTTCAATTGAGTCAAAATTGATTTAAGTTCTAATTGGATTAGGACTTACCTAAATTGGATCCAAATTGGTTCACCCTTGGGCTAAGCCTAATTGGATTAGGGCTTGACCACATTAGGGCATTCCAATCCCTACCTAACATGGATTAGGGTTTACCATGAGGAAGGGGATAAGCCCCTCCCATTTCCACGTGGAGAAGGGAGAAGAGACGGCGCCCCCTCTTAGGAAAGACATCAAGAGCTCCTAAATGTTAGGAGCTCCACATGTCTATAAAAAGGGACTTGTGGGCAGCACCTAGGGCATAGAAGAAGTCCTCTTCCTCCTTGCCGTACGCCTCCCTCTCCTCTCCTCTTGGTTCAGCCGCAAGCAAGGAAGATAAAAGCCAAAGGTGTTGGCGGCATCCTCTTCCTCCCTTCTTCCTTCCAACGCAAGGAAAAGAAAGAAGGCTGCGTGGGGATTCTTCTTCTTCCTCTTCTTCATCCTTCTTCTTCCTCCTCTCAAGTGCATTCAAGAGTTGAAAGAAAGAGAGGAGATCAGCCATCAAAAGTCATCTCTGCAAGGGAGCTAGCACCCCGGTGAGATGGAGAGTTTGGATCGGTTCGTGCTTCGTGTGGATACCCGTAGAGGCCGGGCACTTGAACGGCTTCAAGCGAACCTTCATCCTAGACCACGAACTTCAGTTTGCGGTGATCATCTACCCGCACAAGGTGAAGATCTGATCTTCTAATGTATTTAAAAGTTTTTAATTCTTATCTAACTATGAACGGTTCATGAAACAACGTTCATGCGATGAACGTCGATCCCGCTTATGCCGATTCCGCTGCCATCTGAATTTTTTTGAAATATCAGCGGCATGGGCGGGTTCCCAACAGTTGCAGCAAAGTGTGGATTGAGTCGACCCCAAGGATGATTGGGTCGACCCCGGCACATCAAGAAAGCATCTGGTACACTTCTGCAAAAATGGCACGGATGAACAGTAGTTGGGTCGACCCAAGGAAAGCATGAGTCGACCCAAACCTCAAGCCTCTCAAAGACTCAAGAAAACAGTTCTCTGGAAACACTGAGAGGGTCGACCCAAGAGGAAGTTGAGTCGACCCAAGCTTGAGTCGACCCAAACACTGAGAGGGTCGACCCAAAGGCAATGACAGAATACATGACAGAAAAGGTTCTCTAGAAACCCTGAGAGGGTCGACCCAAGTGGAAGTTGAGTCGACCCAACTGAACCTTGAGTCGACCCAAAAAAATGTTGAGTCGACGCAAGTGAAGGAAGGCTGAATTGCAAGTTTCTGTGGTTCTGAGAGGGTCGACCCATGGAAAGGTTGAGTCGACCCAAGTGAAAGTTGGGTCGACCCAAGGACAGGTTGAGCCGACCCAAACACGGGCAGAAGCATAACGGCTAGTTCTGCAGAAGTACTTTTTGTCCTTCCAACAGTGAGTAACGGCTAATTTTTGAATTCTAACCATTGGGGCTTGTCCAATGGATGAAGAAAACTATTTAAAGTGGCACTATTCATCAGAGAGAACATCCTTTTGCAAAATATCAAAGAGTACACAAGAAAGACAAAGTGCCCTAATCTTCTTCATCCAAGTGCTTCATTCAAGAGTCAAAAGAAAGTGGTTGAGCATATTCCAAGAGTTATTAAGAGCTCCATCCACCCTTGAAGAGTGAAGCATCCTTGACAAAGAAGAGAGAAGTCACATCAAGCGATAACTATTCTCTAAACTCTTCTTTGTAGATTATATTGTTATATTTGCTCATCTAGGAGCTTAAATCTTCTTACTTTGGTTATTAAACTCCTTGTAAAGGTTAGTTGGTTAGCCCGCAAAACCAACGGTATAGGTTGATTGGTGAACCCGTAAAACCAATTGTAAAGGTTCGTTGGTGAGCCCGGAAAACCAACATAGGTTCGTTGGTGAGCCCGTAAAACCAACATAGATTTTTGGTGAACCCGGAAAACCAAAGTGTAAAGGTTTTTGGATTGTGAGCCCGGAAAACAATCCAACTGTAATCTGCAGGATTATAGTGAATTCCCAAGGGGTCGCTTGGGGAGTGGACGTAGGTGCTTAGGAGAGCACCGAACCACTATACTTCTTATTGTTTGTATTGTGATTTGTTTTAATTCCACTAACTCATCAATTAACATAAGTAAGATAGTTAAAAGTAAGAGAAACCAATTCACCCCCCCCCTCTTGGCTTGTCACCTTGGGCAACAAGTGGTATCAGAGCAAGGTGCTCCAATAGTACTTATTGATCTCACAATCAAGAGTTAAAGATCATGACAACCCAAGTGGGATGTTCTATGAGTGAGGGGCAATCCACAAATAGACCTCCTCTATTTAATGGCACTAATTACACATACTGGAAAGCTAGGATGAGGATATTCATTCAAGCTCTAGACTATGAATTGTGGTATATTATTACTAGAGGACCTCACACACCCACAATTAGTATAGAGGGCACTATCATACCCAAACCAGAAATGGATTGGAATGAAAGTGATAGAAGATTAGCACAATTAAATGCAAAAGCAATTAATGTACTTTACTGTTCATTAGATGTAAGTGAATTCAATAGAATATCTACATGCATCTCTGCAAAAGAAATTTGGGACAAACTTGAGGTCACACATGAAGGGACTAATCAAGTTAAGGAGTCAAGTTCGGAAGAAGAAGATCATCAAGAGACGGCCCAAATATGCCATATGGCCAATGACGATGAGGTAGATTCTGAACTTGAATGTGATTTTACTGTTGATGAATTACATGATGCATTTTTAGAACTCATGGAAGAACATAAAAAACTAATCAATAAAAATAAAGTTCTAAAAGAAGAAAATCAATCTCTTATCGAAGATAAGTTAAAACTATCTCATAACTATGAAACATTAAGTAGGAAACTCACAAATGAAACCAAGAATCTAATTGCTGAAAATGTCAAGTTAAAAGAAGATGCTGAAAAATATAAATCCTTAGTAGATAAGTTTACACTTAGTTCAACCAAATTAAATATGATTCTTGATAGTCAAAAAGCTGTATATGATAAGGCTGGATTAGGATATAAAACAAATAGGAAACAAAAATACTTAAAGAACATTTTTGTAAAAGCTAAAAATGAAAATATTACTTGTCATTGCTGCAATAAATTAGGACATAAAGCATATGAATGTAACTATAGAAAATCCAGTCAAAACAAATTGAGTAATTATCATAAGCTTAAATTCAAGAAAGTTTGGATTCCAAAAGGAACATCAAGTACTAACCCTAAAGGACCCAACATAGTTTGGGTACCTAAAGCTCATTCTTGATCTTGATTGTAGGGGTGTCTTGCAGCTAATAAAGTGGAAAAACGATGGTATCTAGATAGCGGCTGTTCAAGACACATGACCGGTGACGTAGACCAATTTGTCACCTTGGAATCTAAGAAGGGTGGAATAGTAACCTATGGAGACAATGGAAAAGGGTATATCATTGGAAAGGGTAAAATTTTCATTACTCCATCTACTTTCATAGAAAATGTCTTATTAGTTAATGGTTTAAAACATAACCTACTTAGCATAAGTCAATTTTGTGATAAAGGGTTTAAAGTCACATTTGAAGCATCAGTATGCATAATCACAAATCCTAAAGATAATAGCATTGTACTTGTAGGACAAAGACAAAGAAATATTTACATGGTAGATCTTCATGATTTAGGCAAGAAAAATGGATTATGTTTAATTACTAATGAAGAAAAGAAAAATGAAACAAGTTGGCTTTGGCATCGTAGACTAGGACATGCTAGTATGGAATTAATATCAAAACTAGTCAAGAAGGAATTAATAAAAGATGTGCCAAAATTGATTTTTGAAAAGGACAAAATCTGTGGACCATGCTCATTAGGAAAACAAACTAAATCATCCTTCAAATCAAAAAATATAGTATCAACAACTAGGCATTTTGAACTCATACACATGGATCTATTTGGACCCACTAGAACTGCGAGTCTAGGAGGGAAGAAGTATGGACTAGTTATTGTAGATGATTTTTGAAGATATACATGGGTTTCATTTTTGTCACATAAGAATGAAGCATTTTTAGAATTCTTGAAACATTATAATTATATCATAAATGAAAAGAAGCTCACCTTAGTAGCAATTCGAAGTGATCATGGAACTGAATTTGAAAATCAACACTTTGAAGAATTTTATAATAAAAACGGTATCTCACATCAATTTTCAGCACCTAGAACGCCTCAACAAAATGGGGTTGTTGAAAGAAAAAACAGGACATTGGCAAAAATGGCACGCACGATGTTGTGCGAGTCAAATCTTCCAAAGTACTTTTGGGCTGAAGCTATAAGCACTGCTTGCCATATTCTAAATCGAGTTTTAATACAACCAATAACCAAGAAAACTCCTTATGAACTTTGGAAGAATAAGAAACCAACCGCTAAATATCTTAGAGTATTTGGATGTAGATGTTTCATTTTAAACAATGGCAAGGAGGATCTAAGTAAATTTGATGCCAAGTCAGATGAAGGTATCTTCTTAGGATACTCCACATCTAGCAGGGCATACAGAGTATTCAATAAAAGAACTCTTGTAGTCGAAGAATCAGTTAATATCATATTTGATGAGTCTGATAGTGAGTCTGCTAGGAAAGAAAATATTCTTGATGATGATACAGGAATTATTAACTTTGAAAAGTTGAATATTGATGACGTGCCAATTCAAGATAAGGGAGATGATTGCGTGCCGCCACAATCTCAAAACTTGCCAAAGGAATGGAGGTATGCATATGGACACCCTAAAGACTTAATCATTGGTGATCCATCTCAAGGGGTAAGAACTCGATCCTCTCTTAGAAATTTAAATGATTATCTTGCTTTTGTTTCACAGTTAGAACCTAAGACTTATGAAGAAGCTGAAAAAGATACCAATTGGATAAATGCTATGCAAGAAGAATTAAATCAATTCAAAAGAAGTAATGTATGGACATTAACTGAAAGACCAAAGCATAACTCTGTAATTGGAACAAAATGGATCTTTAGAAATAAATTAGATGAAAATGGGTTAGTTATAAGAAATAAAGCTAGACTTGTAGCTAAGGGATACAATCAAGAAGAAGGGATAGATTTTGATGAAACATTTGCTCCTGTAGCTAGATTAGAGGCTATTAGATTACTTCTAGCTTTTGCATGTTTCATGAATTTCAAATTGTATCAAATGGATGTAAAAAGTGCATTCTTAAACGGTTTTATAGAGGAAGAAGTATATATAGAGCAACCTCCTGATTTTGAGAATCATGAATTGCCAAATCATGTGTTTAGACTACATAAGGCATTATATGGATTGAAGCAAGCACCTAGGGCTTGGTATGATCGATTAAGCAAATTTCTACTAAATAATGACTTTAGTAGAGGAAATGTAGATAAAACACTGTTTCTCAAAAGAAATGACGAAAATCTACTAGTGGTACAAATATATGTAGATGACATAATCTTTGGTGCCACAAATGATACTCTTTGCAAAGAGTTTGCTGATTTAATGCACGGGGAATTCGAAATGAGTTTGATGGGAGAACTAAGTTTCTTTCTAGGATTACAAATCAAACAAACTAAAGAAGGTATCTTCATTCATCAAACTAAGTATACAAAGGAAATACTAAAGAAGTTTGGGAATGAAAATCATAAGGGAGTAGGCACTCCAATGAATCCTACTAGTAAGCTAGACAAAGATGAGAAAGGAAAGAGTATTGATATTAAGCTTTATAGAGGATTAATTGGATCCTTGCTCTACCTTACTGCTAGTAGACCAGACATCGTGTTTAGTGTAGGAATATGTGCTAGATACCAATCAGATCCTAAGGAGTCACATTTAAGTGCTGTTAAAAGAATCCTTAGATATTTAAGAGGAACTACAAACATAGGATTATGGTACTCAAGAGACTCCTGTCTAGATTTGCTTGCATACTCAGATGCTGATTTTGCTGGATGCAAATTAGATAGGAAGAGCACTAGTGGAACATGTCAATTTTTAGGAAACAACTTAGTATCATGGTTTAGCAAAAAATAGAATTCAGTGGCACTGTCGACAGCTGAAGCTGAATATATAGCTGCTGGCAGTTGTTGTGCTCAAGTACTATGGCTTAAGCAACAACTAGAGGACTACGGAGTTAAGCTAGATAACATTCCTATAAAATGTGATAATACTAGTGCCATCAACTTTACTAAAAATCCGGTTCAGCATTCTAAAGCCAAACACATAGAAATAAGATATCATTTTATTAGAGATCATGTGCAAAATGGAAACATATGTATTGAGCATGTATGTACTGAGAAACAATTAGCTGACATATTCACAAAACCCTTGAGTGAAGATAGATTCTGCACGCTTAGGAGGGAATTAGGCATATGTGATCCTTTTTATTGAAGAGATATAAAAGGGAGCAAGCAGTCTCATGATACATTCCTCCCATTTCTAAAAACCCATGAAACATGAGTCAAACTTGTCATCTATAGATTTCTTACTCATGTATCATTGTCCCAGAAAGAATTTGTAAGGATTGGAAGCAAGAAAAATTTTTAGAAGCGAAAAGGAAGAGAAAGGAAAAATTTCTGAACTTGGGTCGACCCAACCCAGAACAGGGTCGACCCAACGTTGAGTCGACCCAAGAAAATTCTTGAGTCGACCCAACGTCGGGACCCCACTGTTAAAAGGGGGACCCGTGAGCTATCTAGGGCACTATTTACCCTTTGTCCTCTTCCGAAAACCCTATTCCCCACTCTCCAATCTCCTCCAATCATCTCCAAACAGTAGATTACTTCAAAATCTTGGAGAAATGGGACCCAAAAGAGCCGTAGCCAAGCGATCCGGGAGAGTCTCACGGATCCAACGTGCGGAAAGAGAAGCTACGGAGCCATCTACAGTGTCTCCACAAGGTGAGACACGTGTAGAGCCACCTCCTCCTCCCTCCCCTTCAGTACAACTTGCAAAGTTTGCGGGGAGACCGGTTACAATGGGGAGAAGGATCCATTCCGAGTTCTTGGATCAAGAAGGGTTCCGTTTGGGGGAATGGATCCGAAGGCAAGGATGGGAGTATCTCTGCTCCCTAGATGTGGTGATATACCCGGGACTAGTCCGGAAGTTCTATGCCTTCCTCAAAACTGGGATGGGAGGGCTCATATCGGAAGTTCGAGGAGTTAGGGTTCGAGTTTCCGAAGAGAGTTTGAGTGAGTTGCTTCATCTCCCCTGCGAAGGAGCAACTCCAGAAAAGCCAGAAAACAAGTTGAGAGCCCTGCAGTTAATTCTTGAGAATGAAGACTTCGACTTCTCGGAGCAGGTTATAGCGAGCTCTCTTTCTGCAGAGATGAGGTTGTTGCACAACATCATTGATAGGATTCTATTTCCGAAGAGCGGGAGATTTGATCTCATTACAGAGCGAGATCTAGTAGTGATGGAGCATATTATTCAGGGTATTCCCCTGAATCTCCCGGCCATGATACTGAGGCAGATGAGGAAGGTGATCTGCAACTCCAGAGTATCTCTGCCTTATGGTATGATACTCACCTTGATCTTCCGACAGCACGACATATCTGTCGAGGGGGAGATCTCCAGGCATCTGCTTCATACTGATACATACACTGCACGATCACTTATTCGCATGGGCTATGAGAAAGTGAACGGACAGTGGGTTCGTACTGGAGCAGGGATTCAGGGTGATGCACCAGAGGGTGATGCACCAGATATTGGAGATCCTATCCCTGAGGATGAGGAGCATATGGATCATCCTACTGCACATTCAGAGGCTGGACCATCGTCATCTGTTCCTGCGGGAGACACAGATGCGTTCTGGAGTAGGATGACTGAGCTTATGTCAGCTCAGGCGAGGACCATCACTGATGGGCTGACGAGCCGACTAGATATCATGTCTGCTGAGATCAGTGATCTGAGAGAGCAGATAGGAGCTCTACGGAGAGAGAGAGAGACTCATGGACCATCTGTGCCACAGGCTGCTGAGTCAGAGATTTCGGCACAGAGTCATCCAGCTCATCGTGCTCCACGCCAGACTCAGTCTCATCAGGCTCGACCTCCCCTCGCCACTTATACTAGGAGGATGAGGACTAGATCACAGCCATTAGATACTCCCTAGGCTGATATTAGTATTTCTGTTTAGAGCCTAGGATAGGTATCTAGTTCTCATATGTATTTTATGTTGATCATGTATTTTGAACCTTGATTGAGGAACATTGTATTTGCTTTTGTTTTTGGCAATATTGTACTAAAATGTTCCTATTTTGATCAATGAAGTTTAAATGTTTGTTATTTATTGTATCTATTCCCATGCACCTATTTGATAATAACAAAAAGGGGGAGAAGTAAAGAAAGAGAAATAAGTTGTGTAAGAAAAGAGAAATAAGTTGTAAAACAAATTGAAAATTATAATGGGAAAGCATATACATTTAAGGGGGAGCAATTTGTAACAATGAAAATGATCAAATCTAAAATTGTTGCCCAGAGATGGTCACCCAAGAGGGGGGTGAATTGGGTGTTTTAAAACTTTTTGTCTAATTAAACAAAAACACACAAGTGTATGTGCTAAAGTAAAAATAAAGTTGTAAGCACAGTCAATCGCAAACGCAAAGGTTTATAGTGGTTCGGAGCTTCCACTGCTCCTACATCCACTCCCCAAACACCTTTGGGAATTTCCACTATAATCAGCGATTATAGTCCGGTAGTTTTTCGAGTGAACTACCCAACTCGTTGTTTTACCCCGGGCTAACAACGAACCCTACAATCCCCCAATTTAACCTAGGCTTGGGACGCCTATCCCTTGTTCCAAGTCCCTTGACTGGAACAAGCACAATATTCAAATGTTTTACAAGGATTTAAAAGCTCTTATGAAAGCAAATAGAACAATGAAGAACAACAAAACCGGAAGAACCCTTTTTGCCGTTGAAAGCATGGATGATGGTGGTTCTTCCGATGTGGATCACGTTGGCTTGAATGCGAGCTTTGATTGCCGAGTGGGAGCGAGTAGATGAGCACGAAATCAGATGAGGAAGACTTGAATGCACTTGATTTCTCCTCTTGAAAGCACTAACTCCCTTGAACCTCTTTCTCTTTCTTCTCTCTTGAATGATCTTGTGTTTGGTTGGTGAGAAGATGTTTAAAGGCACTTAAAAGCTCCTTTTTATAGTCCTACAAGCAATAGATCCGTTAGACACAAAAATATAACCGTTTGAAATTCAAACAAACCTGCAAAAGTGTGTCAGTCGCGTCCCAGGCGCTCCGGAAGCGTCTCCGCTTGAACGAGAGACGTCTCGGCTGTATAAAAAATCTTTTGACGATGTTGGAGTCGACTCGGCGCTTTCTGGGGACGACTCCGGAGAAGAACAGCTCGATTTCTTGTTTTTCTATTTTTCTGAGAGAGTCGGCTCGGCGCTTTACGGGGACGTCTCGGGATGTTTGTGCTTTATGCATGGGGACGACTCCGCGACGTCGGGGACGACTCCGAAGTTTTATCAACGAAAAACAAGTCCTCTGGAATCCCTGAGAGAGTCGACTCCGCGCTTTCTGGGGACGTCTCGGGATGTTTGTGCTTTATGCGTGGGGACGACTCTGCGTCCTTCGGAGACGACTCGCGCGCATCCCTTGAAATCGGCCTTTCTGCCGTCTCTGAGAGAGTCGACTCCGGAAAGCCGGGAGTCGACTCCGACCCTGCGAGACGCCTCGGCAGGTGCCGGGGACGTCTCCAGACGTGCCAATTTCTCCTCTACGTGCCAGAGACGTCTCTGGAACAAACCGGAGACGTCTCGGCTGCCCCTGATCCGTTTTCTTCATCTCAAAAAATCTTCAATAAATCCTTGAAAAATATGGGAACATGCCTTGACAATTCTTAACAATATTCTTAGTTAAACACCTGAAATGCTCAAATGAATTGTTAATATAAAGAGAATTATACTCTAGTGTTTTGTATTCATCAAAACCCATTAGGGGGTCAACAATCTCCTCCTTTTTGATGATGACAAAACACTGAGTATATGCAAAATTTAAAATTTAAACATATACACAGTATTTGATCAGATGTACAAGTATTGTGTTTTGGTTAGAGCTAGATACAGTATGCATAATTCAATATAGTCAACTGTCAGTTCTATCCTTATGCATAAGTGTTGATCTTAGTAGCTCTTGAGCAATTTTGGCATATCAACTATCACTTTTAGATTTGAATCAAGTTAAAATGTAAATTAATGAAATATTGATGCTAAAGACAATTAAAAGCTAAATACTTTTGACTCCCCCTTTTTTTTCCAGAAGGACAATTGTCTTAAAGCCAATATTCTTCAATTTTATCTTTTCTAATTCAACTTTCAAGTATGAGTGTAAATTTTGCATTTTGCATTCCATCCATATTGGTTCTACTCCCCCTTTTGTCATCAACAATGAAGGGGACAAATTTTTCTTAGGTGCCTAAAACACGATGCCTATTAGAATTCAGCATTCATAATATAATGAAACAATCAATGATTTCCAAGTTATTTCCATCAATGAATTCAGCATTCATTTTACTCCCCCTTTGTTTTGGAATTCATTTCAGACCTTTCCAATGCAGTTATTACAAGTTGTGCTCCCCCTTTTTCATATGCATTGTCAAGTTGGCAAAATTGTAAAATGGTAGCACATTATCAAGTTTGAACATTCAAAGTATGTTATGACATTTCCATGGCACATCACAAAATTAGAAACATACACCAAGATTCAAAAAGAAGGGTTATGACATTCATATAGCTTTGCAATCATTTGAAGCCATTACAAGGATAAAAGGCCATTACAAGGATTGATTGCTAATACAAAAGAAAAAGTTTCATATAAGCCTAGGGTTTTACAAAAAGATGAACCCTAGATGTCCACTAACTGTGCCTCACCGGCGACCACGTTCAATAGCCCCAGCAGCAGCCTCTATAAACCTATTTACTGCATCCATTAGACTTCTAAAATGATCTCCTTGAGATTGATTGAGAGCTGTCACTAGTGCTTCAAACTCATGAGTTGCCCTGTCAATCCTTCCTCTAAGTTGGGCAGCCACACTGCCCACATTGCCTTCAGGGCTCGTCAACTCTTGAAGACCATCCGATATGATCTTCAATTCAGCCTGTATCTCACATGATCTTCTAGTTTGGTTTGTTGCCACACAAACCAATTCTGACCCTATAGCTTCCATCTGAATTTTGATTTCCTTCAATTCTTCTAGGAGTGCTTCATGTGAGGTGCGGATGGGAGCTAACTCAGCAGAAATTATTGATCTCATCTCTTCCCTCATCTGCTGGCACATCATAGATGCTAGGGTGTGCATCTGCTCATCTGATAAGGACATCGATCCACAAGCTGGAGGAGGAGGCATGGAAGTGGATGGTCCAGCCGAGCTGGAAGGTACATCAGGAAAGCTCTCCATATGATCTGGAAAAGGCATAGGGCTATGTGGAGGAGAGAGGTGGACAGGCTCCTGATGATGGATCTCAGGCTCTATAGTTTGGGATTTTCTTTTGCAGACCTTAACCCAAGACCCGTCTTTCTTGTGAAACTCCATCCTATGTAATGTGCTCTCGTTGTAGTAATCAGTGTTTCTCAAGGGTTTCTCTGGCTCATTTTCAGGGATAGGAACCTTAAAGTGTTTGAAAAGTAGGGTGAAGACCATCCCATATGGTATGCTAAATCTGGAATACCTATGACATATGGAGATGTAGTTCAACATGAGCCTAGGGAGGTTTAGGGGAATCCCTAGCAAGATGTGGTGCATAATGGCTAAGTCTCGCTTCGAAACGAAATCGAAGCGACCGGTTTTTGGGAACAAGACCCTGTTAATTATGCTCAAAAGCAATCTCATTTCAGCATTGAGGTCTTGGGACTTGATTATGTCAAGAGGACCGCAGTCTTCTCTACCTAGGATTAGGTTTAAGGCAACTTCCCTTTGGGGATGTGAGGTCGGAGCCTCACCGTACTTGGGTATTTGTAACAAACTAGATAAGATGTCCTCATTGATTTCTACCAATGTGCCTCGAACATATCCGGTGTACCCCGAGCTCCCTAAGGCCAAATTGCTAAAGATTTCTCTCATTAGGCTGGGATAGGTTGACATATTTAGGGAACATAGGTGTTCCCAACCTTGGGCACGGAGTCTCTCTCCAATAGAGAACCCTTCACTAGCTAGGAAATAAAAATCGATGTATCTACCTGTGGTTATTGTGCGATTCGCACAGGAGGGGGTCACGGTTGGCGGAGCAACCGGAGGAGACGGCGCGGAGGACTCTTCCCTCCGTTCCTCGTCGTTTGCCACCCTAGGACGCCTCCCACCCGTACGCCTAGCTTTCTTAGGTGCCATTGATTGGAAATCTAGGGAAATGGGGAGTGATTTTGGTTCGATTTGTGGTGGAGAGAAGATGGATGCTAGGGTTTAGGGTTTCGTTGGGGACGAAGGAAAGCAGCTCGGGACGGCTCGAGCTGTTTCGACCTATTTAAAAAAACATTCGTTCTGTCCCCGAGACGTCTCCGCGACTAATGCGAGACGTCTCGCCGGGGGGACGTCTTTGTGATTTGCCAGAGACGTCTCCGGCACTGAAAAATTTCAGAATGATTCCTATCTTTTTCCAATTTGTTTTATTCAACCACAATAATCAGCTTAATTTCTTTTGGCGAATATAGAGTGAGCTTGCTTGTGATGCTTCCCCTTAATGATACATCCTATAAAAGTTTGACAATGATTTTTGAATTATCAATATTGAAATGAGGAATGTTTGACCAAATTTTGAATGCCTATGGAATAGGCTCTGAAAATATCTCCATGAAGAGTCCAAGGGAGGGTAACCATCCTCCAAAAAGTCAAACAATTCGTCATCTAACTTTGATAGATTCATGTTTTCACTTATTAGGCACTAGGTTTGCTATATGTGACCTTGAAGTGTATTATTAGTTTGAGTAGCATTCACATGTATCTCTAGAGCTTACAAAGCATTGCATATGCTTGACAAATTAAATCATTTAAGCTATAGTGTTGAAATCAATTCATGCTTGCATTACAAATTCAATCTATTTGCTAGGATCATACAAGCACAAGGCATTCCTTAAAAAGTTGAACCTATCTTTACAAAGGGGCTTTATAAAGATATCGGCCAATTGATTTTCAGTGCATACATACTCAATCAATACATCATTTTTCAGCACATGATCCCTTATAAAGTGATGCCTAATTTCTATGTGCTTTGATTTAGAGTGTTGGACAGGATTTTTTGTTAAATTAATTGCACTTGTATTATCACATCTAATTGGAATGTTGTCCATTTTGATACCAAAGTCTTCAAGTTGTTGCTTAATCCAAAGAACTTGGGCGCAACAGCTTCCGGCTGCAATGTACTCAGCCTCAGCTGTGGACAAGGCAACCGAATTCTGTTTCTTGCTAAACCAAGAAACCAAGTTTGCACCCAAGAATTGACAGGTGCCACTTGTGCTTTTTCTGTCGAGTTTGCACCCGACAAAATCAGCATCGAAATAAGTAATTAAATTTAAATCAGATTGTTTAGAATACCATAAGCCTGCATTAGATGTCCCTACTAGATATTTGAATATTCTTTTAACAGCTTGCAAGTGTGATTTCTTAGGACATGCTTGGTATCTAGCACACATGCAAACACTGAATAATATGTCTGGTCTACTAGCAGTAAGGTAAAGTAAAGACCCTATCATACCTCTGTACAATTTGCAGTCTACACTTTTACCTTTTTCATCTTTGTCAAGCTTGCAACTTGAGCCCATGGGTGTGCTGATTTCCTTTGCATCCTTCATCTTGAACTTCTCCAACATTTCCTTGATGTATTTGGACTGACTGATGAAGATGCCTTCCTCTGATTGTTTTATTTGTAGCCCAAGGAAGAAGTTTAGCTCACCCATCATGCTCATTTCAAATTCTCCCTGCATAAGCTTAGCAAACTCTTGACAAAGACTATCATTAGTAGCACCAAAAATTATATCATCCACATAAATTTACACAAGCAATAAGTCATTTCCTTTTCTTTTAATGAAGAGTGTTTTGTCTACATTTCCTCTTTTAAACTTATTTTCAATTAGGAAATTACTTAATCTTTCATACCATGCCCTAGGGGCTTGCTTAAGTCCATACAATGCTTTATGCAGTTTAAAGACATAATCTGGATGTAAGTGCTTTTCAAAACCTGGAGGTTGTTCTATATAAACTTCCTCCATTATATAACCATTTAAAAATGCACTTTTTACATCCATTTGATAGAGTTTGAAATCCATGAAGCATGCATATGCCAAAAGTAGTCTAATAGCCTCTAACCTAGCAACAGGAGCGAAGGTTTCATCAAAATCTATGCCTTCTTCCTGATTGTAGCCTTTGGCTACCAACCTAGCTTTGTTTCTTATTACAACTCCATCTTCATCTAGTTTATTTCTATATACCCACTTGGTGCCTATAATTGAAACATTAGGGGGTCTTTTCATTAGAGTCCAAACTTGATTTCTTTCAAATTGGTTTAATTCATCTTGCATAGCATTTATCCAATTTTCATCTTTTTCGGCTTCCTCTAGTAATTTAGGCTCTATTTGTGAAACAAATGCAAGATAATTACTAGTATTTCTTAAAGAGGATCTTGTTCTTACCCCTTGTGAAGGGTCACCAAGGATTAGATCCCTTGGATGACCATGTGCATACCTCCATTCCTTAGGAAGATCTTGATTTTTCGCTGGGGGGTTGATCTTCTTCATCTTGCTGAATTATACCTTCTTTGATTTCATCCTCATGTTGTTTGTCTTGTATGGAGAATTCCTTCATTCTGTCTTCAAGTATACCTGCATCACCATCTTCTTCTTTTCTAGAAGAATCTCCATTAGCTTCATCAAAAACAACATGAATGGATTCTTCAACAACGAGAGTTCTCTTGTTGAAGACCCTGTATGCTCTACTAGATGAGGAATAACCTAAGAAGATCCCCTCATCTGATTTAGCACTAAATTTACTTAGATTGTCCTTTCCATTGTTTAAAATAAAGCAACGACAACCGAAAACATGAAAATAACTTATATTGGGCTTCTTATTTTTCAACAACTCATAAGGTGTTTTCTTTAAGATAGATCTAACTAAGGCACGGTTTAAAATATGACAGGCAGTATTTATTGCTTCAGCCCAAAAATACTTTGGTAGATCCGATTCGCACAACATGGTACGAGCCATATCTGCTAGTGTGCGATTCTTCCTTTCTACTACCCCATTTTGTTGGGGTGTCCTAGGGGCCGAAAAATTGTGATTGATACCGTTTTCTTCACAAAATTTTTCAAAATGCTAATTTTCAAACTCGGTACCATGTGTTGGGAACCCGCCCATGCCGCTGATATTTCAAAAAAATTCAGATGGCAGCGGAATCGGCATAAGCGGGATCGACGTTCATCGCATGAACGTTGTTTCATGAACCGTTCGTAGTTAGATAAGAATTAAAAACTTTTAAATACATTAGAAGATCAGATCTTCACCTTGTGCGGGTAGATGATCACCGCAAACTGAAGTTCGTGGTCTAGGATGAAGGTTCGCTTGAAGCCGTTCAAGTGCCCGGCCTCTACGGGTATCCACACGAAGCACGAACCGATCCAAGCTCTCTATCTCACCGGGGTGCTAGCTCCCTTGCAGAGATGACTTTTGATGGCTGATCTCCTCTCTTTCTTTCAACTCTTGAATGCACTTGAGAGGAGGAAGAAGAAGGATGAAGAAGAGGAAGAAGAAGAATCCCCACGCAGCCTTCTTTCTTTTCCTTGCGTTGGAAGGAAGAAGGGAGGAAGAGGATGCCGCCAACACCTTTGGCTTTTATCTTCCTTGCTTGCGGCTGAACCAAGAGGAGAGGAGAGGGAGGCGTACGGCAAGGAGGAAGAGGACTTCTTCTATGCCCTAGGTGCCGCCCACAAGTCCCTTTTTATAGACATGTGGAGCTCCTAACATTTAGGAGCTCTTGATGTCTTTCCTAAGAGGGGGCGCCGTCTCTTCTCCCTTCTCCACGTGGAAAGGGGAGGGGCTTATCCCCTTCCTCATGGTAAACCCTAATCCATATTAGGTAGGGATTGGAATGCCCTAATGTGGTCAAGCCCTAATCCAATTAGGCTTAGCCCAAGGGTGAACCAATTTGAATCCAATTTAGGTAAGTCCTAATCCAATTAGAACTTAAATCAATTTTGACTCAATTGAACTCTTCAATCCTAATCCAATTAGGAGTCTTATTGATTCATTAGATTAATAATTAATTGTGACTTAAGAAACCCTAATCCAAATTAGGACATATTTAATTTTAGTCCTAATCCAATTAGGACTCTATTTGAATCCGAAGTCCTAATCCGATTAGGACTCTAAGAATCCTACTCCAAGTAGGAATCAATTTTGATTCAAAACTCCTAATCTCATTAGGATTGCAGGAATCCTATTTCAAGTAGGAATCCCAGTCCTACTCCAACTAGGATTCCCAGTCCTAATCCAATTAGGACTCTAGGAATCCTACTCGAAGTAGGACTCTTGTTTCAAGTCCAATTAATTAATTCCCTTTCCTTCTTCAACTTCTTATCAATCGAATTGATTACTCGTGATTCATAATCACTTTTCAACCATCGGATCGGTCAATACTTCTAGTGTGTGTGACCCCATAGGTTCTATTCTGACTGGTAGTGAGATATATTGTGATCTCTATCACTATATCATTGAAAACTCCTTTCAATGGGTTGGAACGATTCCAACTCAACTCATTAGGGTTTATCGATCATCGAGATAATCCCTGTGAGTCCCACCATCCACCAGTGACACCTAGCAGCATGTAGTGGCTACCCAGCAGAATGGAATAATGAACCTCTAGGTGCAGTTATCATGTGATACAGTCCTACTATCGTGGATCCCTACAGGACGGAGGTCATGGACAACTCGTCAAACCCCATCGTCTGTCATATGTCAAGATTTATTCGACTCGAGTTCGATAGTGGAAAACTCTTTCTCCACTTTATATTACTGCCCTGGCCAAGGTCTTAGAACTCAGTCTAACAAATCACATAGGATCACTCCTCTTCTATCAAGGTCGATAGATTCCTTATAGGTGCATACCCTACTCCTACAGTGAACTTACTGCAGCCAATCTACACTGCATGGACCCATATGGCTAGAGACCATGTATGTGTGCAGTCAAACTAAAATAACCTCACTGTGAGTAGCCGAAGCACCGCAGGTCAAAGGACCAGTCACACTACTGCAACATCAAGCAAGTCACTGACGAGTGGATAGACATCCAAGTGACTTCTTGTCTTGGTCACGCTCAGTACCCTTGTTCTCTAACAAGCACCTGCACTATCACTTCAGTGTCCCTACACTGTGGACTCAAGTCTCGTCCATCCAGAAGGAAAGTGATCTGTGCACTGATCGGATCGATCACCGTCCTCGTGATGATCCATTGATCAGGAGCATTTAGAAATTAATCACCAATGATACATGGCTCAAATTCTCAACTCTTGAGAATATGCATCATCATCTTATTAATTTCTTGGACGATTCATAAACACATAAATAATATGAATGAAAAGATGCCTTTTATTTATTCAATAATAAATAGTCAAGTACAAAATTATGTCCCTAGAATTAACAATGTGTCAGCCAGATTGGCTTCTAGGGCATACATCTAACAATCTCCCACTTGCACTAATGCCAATCAGTCATATATCTAAGCCCCATCTTCTCAAGGTGGGCTTCAGTCTTCTGCTGACTTAGCTGCTTAGTGAACGGGTCTGCCACGTTATCCGCGGAGTCTACTCTCTGCACCTCTACATATTTCTTCTCAACATAGTCGCGTATGAGATGGAAGCGCCGCTCTATATGCTTAGACTTCTGATGAGACCTTGGCTCCTTAGCAAGGGCTATGGCGCCATTATTATCGCAGTAGAGTGTTATGGCATCTGATGTCATCACGTCCAACTCTGCAATGAATTTCTTGAACCAGAAGCCTTCCTTAGCAGCTTCAGAGGCGGCGATGTATTCAGCTTCCATAGTAGAATCAGCAATGATCGGTTGTTTAGAACTCTTCCAATTCACCGTACCACCATTGCACAAGAACACATATCCAGATGTTGACTTCCTGTCATCGACATCAGTCATGAAGTCTGAATCTGTGTACCCTTCTACCTTTAACTCTGATGATCCTCCAAAGACCAAGAATAAATCTTTAGTTCTTCTCAAGTACTTAAGAATATTCTTCACAGCTGTCCAGTGTTCTTCACCTGGATTCGACTGATATCTGCTTGTGACACTCACAGCAAGGGCTATATCAGGTCGTGTACATAGCATGGCATACATGAGGCTCCCTATTGCTGATGCATAGGGGATCTTGCTCATGCGTTGAATCTCTTCAGATGTGTTGGGGCACATCTTCTTGGAGAGATGAATTCCATGTCTTAGGGGTAAGAGACCCCTCTTGGAGTTTTCCATGCTGAACCTCTTCAGCACCTCCTCTATGTACATCTTCTGTGAAAGGCCAAGCATCCTTTTAGATCTATCTCTATAAACCTTGATTCCCAAAATATAGGATGCTTCCCCAAGGTCTTTCATGGAGAATTCTTTTGACAACCAGACCTTGACCGAGGTTAGCATGGGAATATCATTCCCTATCAGTAGGATGTCATCCACGTACAGTACGAGAAATACGACAGCGCTCCCACTAACCCTTTTGTAAACACACGGTTCCTCTTCGTTTTTGATGAAATCAAACGTTTTGATTGCGTCATCGAAACGAGTGTTCCAACTCCGAGATGCTTGCTTTAGTCCATAGATGGACCTTTGCAGCTTGCAGACCTTGTGATCTCCATTACTAGAAGTGAAACCCAAAGGCTGTTCCATATAGATATCTTCATCAAGATATCCATTCAGGAAAGCAGTTTTCACATCGATCTGCCAGATTTCATAATCATGAAATGCTGCAATGGCAAGCAATGTTCGGATGGATTTTAGCATGGCTACAGGTGAAAAGGTCTCCTGATAGTCAATGCCTTCACGCTGACTATACCCTTTCGCCACAAGCCTTGCCTTATAGGTCTCTACCTCTCCATCCGAACCTATCTTCCTTTTGTAGATCCATTTGCATCCAATAGGTACAATACCTTCTGGTGGGTCTACTAAGGTCCAGACTTGGTTGGAATGCATGGAGTCTATCTCTGACTTCATAGCTTTCAACCATTTCTCAGAATCGACATCAGATATCGCCTCGTTGTAGGTTTTGGGATCCTGTATGTGATCCCTATCTCCCACTAGGAACATTTTCTCGGTATCCTCTTCTAGTATACCTAAGTATCTATCGGGAGGATGGGAGACCCTACTAGATCTACGAGGTGGTCGAGGGACATCGCGTACTGGCTCTGTATGAATGGGTTCAATAGGATCCATGACTCGTTGCTTTCAGAGACTTTCTCTTCAAGCTCAATTTTTCTCCCACTGCCTCTATCAAGGATAAACTGATTTTCCAAGAAGATGGCATGACGGCTCACAAACACATTGTGATCCTCTGAGACGTAAAAATTGTATCCTAATGACTCTTTAGGATATCCTATAAAACGAGCACTTATGGTCCTAGCCTCTAGTTTGTCCGCCTGTAGTCTCTTGACGTGGGCCGGACATCCCCAAATCTTGAGATGACCCAGACTTGGTTTCTTACCATGCCATATCTCATACGGTGTGGTAGGAACGGATTTAGAGGGAACTCTATTCAATAAATAAATCGCTGTGAGTAAGGCATCTCCCCAAAGGAACATAGGTAAATTAGTGAAGCTCATCATGGACCTGACCATATCCAATAGGGTCCGATTCCTCCTCTCTGACACCCCGTTGAGTTGAGGTGTACCCGGAGGTGTCCACTGTGAGACTATGCCATTTTCTTTGAGATAGTCTCGGAATTCCCCACTAAGGTATTCTCCTCCTCGATCTGATCGAAGAGCCTTAAGAGGTTTTCCAGTTTGTTTTTCTACTTCATTCTTGAACTCTTTGAACTTTTCAAAAGATTCAGACTTGTGTCTCATAAGATACACATACCCATACCGTGAATAATCATCGGTAAAGGTAATGAAGTAAGAATAGCGTCCCCTGGCTAGCACATCGAATGGGCCACATACATCTGTTTGTACTAGGGTAAGTATTTCAGTGGTCCTCTCCCCATGTCCTACAAAGGGCAGTCTAGCCATTTTTCCTTGAAGACAGGACTCGCAAACTGGATATGACTCGGAAGTCAATGAGCCTAAAAGCCCATCTTTATTCATTTTGTTCATTCTGTCCTCTCCAATATGGCCAAGCCTGAGGTGCCACAAATATCTTTGGTTTATCTCATCCCTGGATCTTTTGGATCCTTTGGCACTCACTTCTTGCTCGGTAACATTCACAGATACATCCATATGTAAATGATAGAGATTGTCGATCATGAAACCACGTGCAACTATTTTATTTCTGAAATAAATAGAACAGCAGTCTTTGTCAAATATAAAAACATGACCTTCCTGTGCTAGACATGAAACAGAAATCAAATTTCTGCTAGCAACAGGTACATAATAGCAGTCTCTAAGTAATAAACTAAAACCAGACGGTAGTCGCAGATGGTAGGTGCCCACAGCCACAGCAGCAACTTTTGCCCCGTTGCCAACCCGAAGGGTTACTGCACCTTCCACCAGCCTTCTACTTTCCTTTAGACCTTGCATGGTAGTGCACAAATGAGCACTAGAACCAGAATCTATAACCCAACTAGAAGTAGAAGAAACCGTTAGATTAGTTTCAATTATGAGCAAGTCTATACCTTCTGAAGGTATGTCACCTTTCTTGTTCTTCAGGCTCTCGAGGTATGAAGGACAGTTTCTCTTCCAGTGGCCGTCGACATTGCAGTGGAAACATTTTCCTTTGTCGTTAGCCTTTTTCTTTTGAACTTCCTTCTTTGGCTTCTTGTCTTTCTTCTGCTTCTTAGTAGGCTTCTTTTTCTTCCAAGTAGACTTTCTCTTGGAACCAGAAGTCAACTCAGCAGCAAGGACATTGCCCCTTGAACCTTTCAAGGCTCCCTCAGCAGTTACCAACATGTTTATCAGTTCAGTCTTAGTGCATTCAATCTTATTCATGTGGTAGTTTACTATAAACTGACCAAATGAATCAGGAAGTGACTGTAGGATCAAATCCACTTGTAATTCCTTGTGCATGTCCATACCGAGCTTCTCAAGCTCCTCTAGATCCTTGATCATAGTCAGACCGTGATCATGGACAGACTGCCCCTCGCGCATCTTCGCTTTGAAAAGCCTCTTGGACACTTCAAAACGAGCTGTGCGACTCTGCTCACCATACAACTCTTGCAGGTGTGCTAGTATGTCCCTAGCAGTCTTCATATTTTCATGCTGGCATTGGAGTTCATTTGACATGGATGCCATCATATAGCATTTAACTCTAATGTCATCATCCATCCACTTTTGATGCATCTGTCGCTGAACATCAGTAGGACGTGTTGGTAGTGTGGGAATATCTGAATCGAGTATGTAGCCTATTTTCTCACAGTCCAAAACAATTTTGAGGTTTCTAAGCCAGTCCTTGTAATTGGTTCCGGTCAGTCGGTTGGTCTCAAGAATACGGGTCAAAGGGTTTGAAGCTGACATTGTATCTGCAAAGAGTAAAGATTCTAGTTAGACTTTTGTACTTGATCATTAATTTGTTCTAAGGTCTTTTAGAACAAATGTACCTCCCACTATTTTCTCGAATCCCTTACACTCCCCTGGTAAGTAAACGGAAATCCTACGCGACTAGGGTTTCTAGTAGGTACCGCGGTCTCACCAATCTACATGGCACCTCACCTAACAGTTATTGGTGACACATAGATGGATGAGTGTACAACTCTTGTACAATGCTTCTCAAGCATGTTGCAGTGCAACTTGGTCTCTAAGCCATGAAGACCTCACAGTCCAAAACAATTTTGAGATTTCTAAGCCAGTCTTTGTAATTGGTTCTGGTCAGTCGGTTGGTCTCAAGAATACGGGTCAAAGGGTTTGAAGCTGACATTGTATCTGCAGAGAGTAAAGATTCTAGTTAGACTTTTGTACTTGATCCTAATCTGTTCTAAGGTCTTTTAGAACAAATGTAACTCCCACTATTTTCTCGAATTCCTCACACTCTCCTGGTAGGAAAACGGAAATCCTACGCGACTAGGGTTTCTAGTAGGTACTGCGGTCTCACCAATCTACATGCCACCTCACCTAACAGTTATTGGTGACACATAGATGGATGAGTGTACAACTCTTGTACAATGCTTCTCAAGCATGTTGCAGTGCAACTTGGTCTCTAAGCCATGAAGACCTCACCTAACAGTTATTGGTCCCATTTCTTAGTTAAGTTAGACCCACCGTATAACCGTAGAAATAAAGTCGTCATTGGGTCCTCACCTAACAGTTATTGGTGCCCAACCCCACCTTTACCCTACAACATCTCATGTCTATAGAGAGGTCCAGCCCCCCGATGCAACTTGACCACTGTGTCCAGCCGAGACAAATCAACATCAGAAAGGCCTTAGCAGCTCTACTACAGTGGAAGACCTATTGACTTAATATTGGTTAATCAGGTCTTAGTTTTTTGCAACTTGAGCTCTTCATAAGAGGTAATCGAACAATTGGCCAGGTAAGCAGGTGGGAGGCTCCCCTTACTCAGAGAGTAAGGTCCTAATTAAGTAACCACCTTTCATGCTTTCCTAGACACCAATTAGATCAATTAATCTAATATGACTTGCTCATGTCGGTTCACTCTCGACCTGATTGAGGAGGTTTTGATTTAGGTCTCAATTGGGTTTGCTACATCACATGTAAACCTATCTACCCGACACATTCACATCACATGCAAACGGCACATTGCAGGCAGTTATAATCGCAGCAATAATTAAAGCTAAACTTTAAATAGGTGATGATCATGGATTCTAGTTAGGTCGTATTACAAGCACATGCACGTCAATCGATCAACTGGTCTTCAACTCTTGAATTGGTTCCAAGCCTCCTTGATTCGATCCTTGACCAACTCTTGATCCAATCGCCATCAACTGCTTAGACCCCTGCTCATCTCATGCATCATCTTCGACTTGATCGTTGACGTACATCACATCACAGAAATACAACCAGATATAAAATAAAAATAAAAATAAATTACATCTCCCTTTTAGGAGGCACGCAGGCCTCTCAAAACATCAAATAAGATGCATGCAAGCATCTGAAAAATTACATGACATCGCAGATCACATCACAGGTCATTACATTTGATACCAAAAGGGTTTGAATCCTATGATCATCACCATATGCAATAATTATAATTATCAGATCTGAAAACTAACTGATTATATCATGACATAGGTCGCTGATCATGCTAATCATGATTCTAAACTTTGTAATCTCATTAACAATGCAATTAGAATCATCATCTTATCACATAAAAATCAGCATGCAAAAATCAGCACCCCTGAAAAATCTGCATGCAGAAATTTTCAGCATGCATGATCATTCAATTTTCAGATCTAATAAGCCTTTAGTTAATTAATTCTTACCTTAATCTACGAAGCCTAGGCTCTGATACCACTGTTGGGAACCCGCCCATGCCGCTGATATTTCAAAAAAATTCAGATGGCAGCGGAATCGACATAAGCGGGATCGACGTTCATCGCATGAACGTTGTTTCATGAACCGTTCGTAGTTAGATAAGAATTAAAAACTTATAAATACATTAGAAGATCAGATCTTCACCTTGTGCGGGTAGATGATCACCGCAAACTGAAGTTCGTGGTCTAGGATGAAGGTTCGCTTGAAGCCGTTCAAGTGCCCGGCCTCTACGGGTATCCACACGAAGCACGAACCGATCCAAGCTCTCTATCTCACCGGGGTGCTAGCTCCCTTGCAGAGATGACTTTTGATGGCTGATCTCCTCTCTTTCTTTCAACTCTTGAATGCACTTGAGAGGAGGAAGAAGAAGGATGCAGAAGAGGAAGAAGAAGAATCCCCACGCAGCCTTCTTTCTTTTCCTTGCGTTGGAAGGAAGAAGGGAGGAAGAGGATGCCGCCAACACCTTTGGCTTTTATCTTCCTTGCTTGCGGCTGAACCAAGAGGAGAGGAGAGGGAGGCGTACGGCAAGGAGGAAGAGGACTTCTTCTATGCCCTAGGTGCCGCCCACAAGTCCCTTTTTATAGACATGTGGAGCTCCTAACATTTAGGAGCTCTTGATGTCTTTCCTAAGAGGGGGCGCCGTCTCTTCTCCCTTCTCCACGTGGAAAGGGGAGGGGCTTATCCCCTTCCTCATGGTAAACCCTAATCCATATTAGGTAGGGATTGGAATGCCCTAATGTGGTCAAGCCCTAATCCAATTAGGCTTAGCCCAAGGGTGAACCAATTTGAATCCAATTTAGGTAAGTCCTAATCCAATTAGAACTTAAATCAATTTTGACTCAATTGAACTCTTCAATCCTAATCCAATTAGGAGTCTTATTGATTCATTAGATTAATAATTAATTGTGACTTAAGAAACCCTAATCCAAATTAGGACATATTTAATTTTAGTCCTAATCCAATTAGGACTCTATTTGAATCCGAAGTCCTAATCCGATTAGGACTCTAGGAATCCTACTCCAAGTAGGAATCAATTTTGATTCAAAACTCCTAATCTCATTAGGATTGCAGGAATCCTATTCCAAGTAGGAATCCCAGTCCTACTCCAACTAGGATTCCCAGTCCTAATCCAATTAGGACTCTAGGAATCCTACTCGAAGTAGGACTCTTGTTTCAAGTCCAATTAATTAATTCCCTTTCCTTCTTCAACTTCTTATCAATCGAATTGATTACTCGTGATTCATAATCACTTTTCAACCATCGGATCGGTCAATACTTCTAGTGTGTGTGACCCCATAGGTTCTATTCTGACTGGTAGTGAGATATATTGTGATCTCTATCACTATATCATTGAAAACTCCTTTCAATGGGTTGGAACGATTCCAACTCAACTCATTAGGGTTTATCGATCATCGAGATAATCCCTATGAGTCCCACCATCCACCAGTGATACCTAGCAGCATGTAGTGGCTACCCAGCAGAATGGAATGATGAACCTCTAGGTGCAGTTATCATGTGATACAGTCCTACTATCGTGGATCCCTACAGGACGGAGGTCATGGACAACTCGTCAAACCCCATCGTCTGTCATATGTCAAGATTTATTCGACTCGAGTTCGATAGTGGAAAACTCTTTCT
Source organism: Phoenix dactylifera (assembly GCF_051530095.1). Lineage (NCBI taxonomy): Eukaryota > Viridiplantae > Streptophyta > Magnoliopsida > Arecales > Arecaceae > Phoenix > Phoenix dactylifera. Next base: position 14,103,452 of record NC_143194.1, on the reverse strand, counting down.
CCACTTTATATTACTGCCCTGGCCAAGGTCTTAGAACTCAGTCTAACAAATCACATAGGATCACTCCTCTTCTATCAAGGTCGATAGATTTCTTATAGGTGCATACCCTACTCCTACAGTGAACTTACTGCAGCCAATCTACACTGCATGGACCCATATGGCCAGAGACCATGTATGTGTGCAGTCAAACTACAATAACCTCACTGTGAGTAGCCGAAGCACCGCAGGTCAAAGGACCAGTCACACTACTGCAACATCAAGCAAGTCACTGACGAGTGGATAGACATCCAAGTGACTTCTTGTCTTGGTCACGCTCAGTACCCTTGTTCTCTAACAAGCACCTGCACTATCACTTCAGTGTCCCTACACTGTGGACTCAAGTCTCGTCCATCCAGAAGGAAAGTGATCTGTGCACTGATCGGATCGATCACCGTCCTCGTGATGATCCATTGATCAGGAGCATTTTGAAATTAATCACCAATGATACATGGCTCAAATTCTCAACTCTTGAGAATATGCATCATCATCTTATTAATTTCTTGGACGATTCATAGACACATAAATAATATGAATGAAAAGATGCCTTTTATTTATTCAATAATAAATAGTCAAGTACAAAATTATGTCCCTAGAATTAACAATGTGTCAGCCAGATTGGCTTCTAGGGCATACATCTAACACCATGATCACTCCTAATTGCTTTTAGTTTAAGATTAAGTTCATTCGAAATCCTATTATGAAACTTGATAAAAGCGGGAAAGGACTCATCTTTGTGGGCAAGAAATGAAACCCATGTAAAACGTGAAAAGTCATCAACAATTACAAGACCAAACTTCTTACCCCCTAGACTAGCAGTTCTAGTGGGTCCAAATAAATCCATGTGAATTAGTTCTAGGGGTTTTGATGTTGAGACTATGTTCTTAGACTTGAAAGAACTTCTTGTTTGTTTCCCTAGTTGACATGCAGCACAAATTTTGTTCTTTTCAAAGTCTATTTTTGGTAGTCCTTTGACTAGATCTTTTGTAATCAATTTAGAAATTAAATCCATGCTAGCATGCCCTAACCTACGATGCCATAACCAGCTAATCTCATTGACCTTGGCATCCATGGCTACAAGACATTGGCCATCCTTCATGGTGAGATCATCAAGATCTACCATGTAAACATTTCCACGCCTATGTCCCGTAAGTATGATCTCATTGTCAACTGGACTACTAATTATGCATAGGGAAGATTCAAATGACACTTTAAAGCCCTTGTCACAAAATTGACTTATACTTAATAAATTATGTTTTAATCCATTAACTAACAATACATTATCAATAAATGAGGAGGGTGATATGGAGATTTTACCAACGCCAATGATTTGACCTTTAGCATTGTCTCCAAATGTGACTACTCCTCCTTCTTTTGATTTCAAGGTGACGAAAAAGCTCTTGTCACCGGTCATATGCCTTAAGCAACCACTATCAAGATACCACATTCTCTTTTTACTCCCGGCTGCAAGGCATACCTGCAAAATAATCATGTGAAGCTCTTAGGTACCCAAGTTTTCTTGGGTCCTTCTTGGTTAGTGTAGTTGGTTCCCTTAGGCACCCACATTTTGGTTGTGTTTTTACCCTTTACAAGTGTGTTCTTATTGGTTTGAATCTTTCTTTGAATGCAAGAATAAGCTTTATGTCCACTTTTTCCACAATAAAAGCATGTAGGTTTTTCAGTTTTGACATCTTTTGCTTTTACAAAAAAGTTCTTTAGATATTTTTGTTGTTTGCTAGTTTTATATCCTAATCCGGCTTTATTAAAAACAGCTCTTTGATTAGATAGAATAAGATTTAATTTTTCCGAGCTATGTGTAAATCTCTGCACAATTGGTTTATACTTGTGTAGCTCATGTTTAAGGTTCAAATTTTCTTTAGCTAATTCTTCCTTATCATTTTTAAGGGATTCAACATTTTGTGCAAGTGAAGTATTACTATTGAGTAGGAGTTTGACTCTTAGATTTAATTCCTTAATGAGTGTTTTTGCCGTTTCATTTTCAATGCTAAGTTTTGAATTTTTATCTTTTAGGTCAACGATGCTATCATTTTCATAGCTCTCCTTTTCAATCAATAGATTTTTAATGTCATCCTTTAGTTTTTGATTGGAGGCTTTTAGTTCTTTATTTTTTACTCCTAACATACCACAATCATTCATGAGTTCTTGGAAAGCTTCATATAATTCTTCTAAAGTAAAATCTGTAGTTGAGCTTTGACATACCTCATCGTCGTCGAATGCCATGAAACACAAGTTGGCGGTCTCATCCTTCTCTTCCTCGGAGGAGGATGTGTCACTATCATCCCAAGTTGCTTTCAACGCCTTCTTCTTCTTCTTTCCATAGTGCTTCTTCTGTTGAGGACATTCGGAGCGGATGTGTCCCGGTCTCTTGCAATCATAATATATGATTGGGTCTCTTTCTTTTTCTTTTTCCTTTTCCCAATCATTTCTCCCTCCAAACTTCTTTCTTGGGAAGGTCTTTTTCTTCTCATGAATTTTTTGAACTTCCTTACTATTAAGCCCAAGTCTTCATCTTCACTTTCTTCTTCACTTTCACTGCTTTCTTCTTCACAAGCACTTGGAGTAGCCTTGAGGGCGATTGTCTTCTTCTTTGGCACATCTTCTTCATGTTGCTTCATTGTGAGCTCATGCGTCATCAATGAGCCCAATAGTTCTTCAAGTGCCAACGTGTTGAGGTCTTTAGCTTCTACGATCGCCGTGACCTTCGCTTCCCAAACTTTTGGCAAGGACCTGAGAATTTTCCTCACAAGTTCTGAGTTAGTGTAAGATTTACCCAAATTCTTTAGACCATTTATTATATCAGTGAAGCGTGTGAACATGCATGAAATAGTTTCATTGGGTTCCATCTTAAATAACTCATATTTGTGCACTAGAATGTTCATTTTAGACTCTTTGACTTGATTAGTACCCTTGTGGGTAACTTCAAGCCTATCCCATATTTCCTTGGCGGAACTACAGGTGGAGACTCTATTAAACTCATTTACATCTAGAGCACAAAACAATGAATTCATGGCTCTAGCATTGAGTTGAACTAACTTACTATCATTCTCATCCCAATCCTCCTCAGGTTTGGGAACCTGAACGCCATTTACTATATGAGATGGTTCGTGTGGTCCTTTGATTATAACCCTCCACAAGGCATAATCTTGTGCTTGAATAAAGATTCTCATTCTAGTCTTCCAATAGGAATAATTTGTCCCATTGAAGAGTGGAGGTCTATTGGTAGCCTGCCCCTCAGCAGGAACATTGTTGAAGGGTGTTGCCATCTTGATCTTTGGCAAAGACGGTTAGGTCTTCAAGAATACATAGAGCACCTGCTCTAATACCACTTGTTGCCCAGAGATGGTCACCCAAGAGGGGGGTGAATTGGGTGTTTTAAAACTTTTTGTCTAATTAAACAAAAACACACAAGTGTATGTGCTAAAGTAAAAATAAAGTTGTAAGCACAGTCTGTTGCCCAGATAGACAACCCAAGAGGGGGGGGGGGGTGAATTGGGTTTTTAAAATAATTTGGCTAATTAAAACGTTAAGGATGATTAATTAAATCTAGAGCAAGTTATTTAATTAAACCTAAGTGCTGTGAGTAATGAGTGAGGAAGAGGAAAAGAGCCAATCAAACACAAACACAAGGTTTATAGTGGTTCGGAGCTAACCCTTGCTCCTACGTCCACTCCCCAAGTCTCACTTGGGTATTTCACTATAACCCCCTTGGATTACAGCCGGTTGTTTTGCAAGCTCACAACCAAACTTGTTGTTTTACGAGCTCACAACGAACTCGGTCGGTTTTCCCAGGCTCACCGACTAGAACCAACCCCGATTGTTTTCCCGGGCTCACAATCAAACCCTTACACACGTTGGTTTTAACTTGGCTCACCAACCAACCTTGATCCCCTTGATTCAATCCCCCGATTGAATCAAGTACATACAAGAAATAGAAGAAAACAGAAAATAGCTTCTCAATAAGCAGATTTAAACAATATAAACGTAAAGGAGTTTAGAAGCCCTTAAACGCTTTTAAATTGGTGAAGAGGTATGGCTTCTGGAACTCCGGTCTCCTCTTGAGGGAGTGGCCGACTTGAATGCAGGAGGAGGAAGCTTTGAATGCTGGGAAGAAGTTGTTGAAGCAGTAAATGCAGTTCTTCCCTTTTTCTCGTTGAAGAGCACTTGGAGAGCTTGGAAACTTGAATGCTTGGAGTGGAATATCTATTCTCTGCCTTGCTACAGTCTTCTGTGGCTATTTAAGCCAACCCCCACGGAAACTAGCCGTTACTCTGCTTTTTCTGGCCGTTCTGCACACTCTGCGCAGCCTGACAATGTGACCGTTGGTGGGTTGGAGTCGACTCGCGCGATCAGGAGTCGACTCGGCTGTAGCAGGAGTCGACTCGAGCTTTTCCGGAGTCGACTCGGCAACTGTTCCAAGTTTGAATTAAAGTTGCCGTCTTGACTGGGAGTCGACTCGTCTTGACCTGGAGTCGACTCGCCAACTTCTGAAGCTGACCTGGCAATTTTGGAGTCGGCTCATCCACTGAAGTCCGTGGATCCAAATTTGAATTTTGTCCTCTCGAGTCGACTCGACTGTCCTGGGAGTCGACTCGAATCTCAGAGCCCGAACTCCCGATTCTCTGTCTTTTGGCTCATCCAGTCTTGGGGTCGACTCGAACTTCCTTGGAGTCGACTCGACTCTCAGTTTCCGAAAGTTGGTCTTCTGCCTTTTGACGTGAAGCTTGTCTTGGAGTCGACTCGAGCTGTCTGGGAGTCGACTCGAATCTCAGAAGCAGTAACATGGTCTTCTGTCTGTCGATGGTCGCACAGTCTCGGAGTCGACTCGCGTACTGCGGGAGTCGACTCGAATCTCAGAGTCCATAAAACGCTCTCTGACTTTTTTCTTTGTGCACCGCTGGGAGTCGACTCGCGTTCCACTGGAGTCGACTCGAATCTCAGACCCGAAAACTGCTCTTCTGTCCTTCTGTCTGTTTTCAGTCGGAGTCGGCTCGTACTGATCTGGAGTCGACTCGAGCTCGTGCCAGTGACCTTGATACGCTTGGAGTCGACTCGTGAAACTCGGGAGTCGACTCGAGTCTCAGACATTGGTTCATGCAGACTTCTTAACTTATCCAAAATAATATGAACCAAGTCTAGAGACACTTAGACAGGATTTTCACTGAAACACTTAATTGAATTCATTAGTAATCACAAGATATACTCAAATGCTTTGAGCTCATCAAAATCAAACGGGGTTTTAATCAATCACTTCACAATCTCCCCCTTTTTGATGATGACAAAACTTTGAGTATATGTAAAATGAATTGCTCAATAACTAATGAGATGAAATCCATAAATGAATTCAAATGTCTGAGAATTTAATTTATCCAAGTTTGAAAGGAGTGAAACAATAAATTTCGGAGTTAAAGCTCCCCCTTTCATTTGGAATTATATAAGCCTTCATATTATGCAATCAATTGTTTGGCTTATATGTCATTAATGATTTAGTTTGATTAAAATTCAGATTCTCCCCCTCAACATATGCATTCAACTATGTTTTGATTTTCTGAATTTTCTTTTCATGTTTTGAAGTTTTTGAACTGAATTTTTTGTTTTTAGAGGGAAAATCTGTCAATTTGTTCTTGAGTAAGATTCAGCTAATCTCCGAATATCCCTTGAATAGATTCTGGAGATTACTCCATTAGGAGCCCCAAAAGAGAGATAATGAGCCTCGAGGTACCGAGTCCACTTAGAACAAATTTGTGTGTGTTTTTAAGAGTTCTTTTACATATTTTATCCATATTTCTCCCCTTTTTTTTTTACATATTTATACATATTTCTCCCCCTTTTTGTCATCATATCAAAAAGGAGGTGATCACACACAATCAATGGCACAAACAATCATCAAATGGCACAGAAGTGAAGATAAGATATCTACTCATTGTATTGATATGAATGTAAGTACATCTGAGCATACAATAAGTAAAGTAAGAACAATACAAAAGAAGACAAAACACAACTCAAAATCGTCTATGTCCTCCTCGAGGATGTAGCTCCTCCTCTCGAGGATGTGGCTCCTCCTCTCGAGGATGCGGCTCCTCCTCTCGAGGATGCGGCTCCTCCTCTCGAGGATGTGGCTCCTCCTCCCAATCGGCTCCGCTCCATGAGGAGGGCGACTGCCTCTGTGACATGGCCAAGCTGTGTGATGATAGACGTGGTGGCTCTGCTGTGCATAGTGGAGAGCTCAGTCACCGACGTCTGAAGCCCAGTCACCGAGGTCTGAAGCCCAGTCACCGAGGTCTGAAGTGCGTCCAGCTTGTCGATGAGCACATTCGACAAACGCTCGGCCCCCTCGGTGGTGGTGTGCATGTCACGACCTATGTCCTCTCGAAACTGTCGAGTGGTGCTCGTGATTTCACTCATGTTGCGGAACAGGGCCTGCATCAAGTCCCTCATGTTATATATCTCTTGCCGCACCTCAGCCGTCATGTCTGTCACGGCTGTCAAGGATGGGACCAATGCTGAGGATGGAGTGGGTGCAGGAGTGGGAGCTGGCACGGAACCTCGGAGCTCTCGGAGCAGCTCGTCCCTCAAATCTCGGACGATCTCCTGCCGCAGCTCCCGGAGCTGCTCTGGATCAATACGGACCTCCATAGATGGTGGAGCTGAGGAGGAAGGTCCGGCAGAGGTGGTAGGAGCAGGAGGAGTGGATGGAAGGTCTGGATGGTCTGGGAAGTCTGGGTAATCAGAATCTGGCTCAGGACTGGGTGATGGTCTGGTGGTCTGAGCGGTGAGAGTGGACTTCCTAACCCAGATCCCTTCTCTCTTCCGAAATCCCATCCTGTGCATGGTCCCCGTACCCAAGCGATCAGTCCATCGCAAGGCACGAGAGGGTTCCCTCTCAGGAATGGGAATTTCGTACTGCCTAAAGAGAAGAGTGAATATCATCCCGTATGGGAGGGAGAGCCTAGGTCTATCCAGGGGCTCACACATATACCTATAAATGAGCTTGGGGAAGTTGACCGGGGTGTCCTGAAGAATGTAAGACATAATAGCTAGGTCCCTCTCATTCACAAAATCTAATCTCCCCGTCTTAGGGAAGATGGACCTGGACAGAATGCTCAAAAGGATTCTCACTTCAATAGGAAGTGAGCTAGCATATACCTCATCTAGGGGAGACTGAGGTGGATGCCCTAAGACGATCGTAAGGGCCTCGAATCTATCCTCAGGATGTGCAGGAGCCATCCCTACTAATGGAAGGTGGAGGATATGGGCAATGAGGTCCTCTGTGACTCGCAACGGGACACCTAGTACCGTGCCCTCAATACCTCCATCTCCCCGATGGACGGTACTGTAAAACTCTTGAACTAGGCCAGGATAGGTGGGAAGGTCCAAGGTGAGGAAGTACTCTAGGCCCTGGGCTCTAAGCCTATCGCCTATGGTGAACCCTTCCCGGGAGAGATAGTCGAAAGTGACATATCTCCCGGTCGTGACAGCCTTCCCAGCCAACGGCCTAACGCGAACCACCCTAGGCGGGGAACGATCCGGAGGAGGTTGCCTCGCGGGATCGTGCCGCGCCTTGGAGCGCCGCTCGGGATCGGCCTCGGGACGGGACCTCTTTCTAACAACTCCCTTGCGAGGCATCTTGACCTAAACGAGATGAAAAACCTAGAGAAGGAAGAAGGATCGACAGAGGAAGCTCGGGACTGACCTGAAAAGACCTAGGAACGGACGGAAACTCAATGTCCGGCGAAGAATCGACGGGAAAAGGGTTTGGAGACGATCGAGGATGACCTAGGAGTCGGCTCTAGGGCTTTGTGAACAGTGGCGGCTTGAGGAATAGTGTTTGCGAAACGACAAACCTAGGGTTAAAAAGTCGGATCCCGACTGCGAGTCGACTCCCCTGAGTCACGAGTCGACTCGATCTCGAGTCGACTCCAGAAAATGCGCGAGTCGACTCACCTTATGCGCCTGTATATTTCCTCCTCAGCTGCCATCTTTGCGAGTCGACTCCCGCAAATGTGCGAGTCGACTCCCCCTTAGGAGCCGGCTCTGAAACTTACTCGAGTCGTCTCTAACCTTGGCACACACCTAAAAACCATGCCATAATCGTGCCAAATGAGGAAAAATCACCTAATTGGGACCTGATTTGATGATCATTGAATACAAACTCTATTTTAACCTCATTCTAATCATCAAAATCAATTAATCTAGTGGAAACTCCCACTAGGATGGATCAATCACTCCTAGTCCCCTTCTAAGTACACTAAACCTCTCTTCACTTAGGGGTTTTGTAAAAATGTCTGCTAATTGATTATCAGTACACACAAATTGGAGTGACACATCACCATTCAATACATGATCTCTTATAAAGTGATGTCTTATCTCAATGTGTTTAGTTCTTGAGTGTTGAATTGGATTTTTAGTGAGATTTATGGCACTTGTGTTATCACAATTAATGGGGATTTTATCTTGTTTAATGCCATAATCTTCTAATTGTTGTTTAATCCATAAGATTTGAGCACAACAACTCCCGGCTGCAACATATTCAGCTTCTGCAGTGGATAATGCAACCGAGTTTTGTTTCTTGCTAAACCATGAGATTAGGTTTTCTCCTAGAAATTGACAAGACCCGCTGGTACTTTTTCTATCAAGTTTACATCCAGCGAAGTCTGAATCTGTGTACCCTATTAAGTTTAGGCTAGATTCTTTAGAGTACCACAGCCCTATGTTCTTAGTTCCTATTAAGTATTTAAAGATTCTTTTAACTGCAGCTAGGTGTGATTCTTTAGGATTAGCCTGATATCTAGCACACATGCACACACTGAACATAATGTCAGGTCTACTTGCAGTAAGATACAGTAAAGAACCTATCATACCTCTATAAAGTTTTTGATCTACAGATTTACCTGATTCATCTTGGTCTAACTTGCACGATGAGCTCATGGGGGTGCTGATTGATTTGTTTCCCTCCATATCAAACTTCTTGAGCATCTCCTTGATATATTTGGCTTGATTAATGAAGATGCCTCCTTCAGATTGTTTGATTTGAAGCCCGAGGAAGTAGTTCAGCTCTCCCATCATGCTCATCCCAAACTCACTCTGCATCAAATCAGCAAACTCTTTGCAGAGGCGATTGTTAGTAGCACCGAAAATGATATCATCAACATAAATCTGTACTAATAACATATCCTTATTTTTCTTTTTCAGAAATAATGTAGTATCTACATTTTCCCTAGAGAATTCATGTTCTAATAGGAATTTACTAAGTCTCTCATACCATGCTCTAGGTGCTTGTTTTAGTCCATAAAGTGCTTTGTTCAGTTTATACACATGATTAGGGTATTGATGATTTTCAAAACCAGGAGGTTGTTCTACATACACCTCCTCATAATAAACCTATTTAGAAAAGCACTTTTTACATCCATTTGATATAGCTTGAAGTCCTTAGAGCATGCATATGCTAATAATAGTCTAATTGCCTCAAGTCTAGCTACGGGAGCAAAGGTTTCATCAAAATCTATGCCTTCTTCTTGATTATAACCCTTTGCTACTAGTCTAGCCTTATTCCTTATAACAATTCCATTTTCATCTAGCTTATTTTTATATATCCATTTAGTACCTATAATTGGATATTCAGAAGGTCTCTCCACTAGATCCCAAACCTTGTTTCTAGTAAATTGATTTAGTTCTTCTTGCATTGCATTTATCCAATTTACATCATTTTCGGCTTCTTCTATATGTTTGGGCTCAAAGTGTGAAACAAAAGTTAGATGGTTGTTTAAATTTCTAAGGGATGCTCTAGTCCTAACCGGTTGAGATGGATCATCTAGAATGAGTTCCTTAGGATGCCCGTGAGCATACCTCCAAGCTTTTGTTAACCCATGATCTACAATAGGCTCTTGGCTTGATGATTCTCCTTCAATCAACTTTTGATTATTATCTTGTAATCCCATCTCATCTATCTTTTCTTCAAGTATTTCAATATCATCATCAAGATTATCCTTCTTACTAGATGAGATGTCACTAGAGTCATCAAAAACTACATGTATAGATTCTTCTATAACTAGGGTTCTTTTATTAAAGACTCTGTAGGCTTTACTAGTTGTAGAATATCCTAAAAATATTCCTTCATCTGATTTAGGATCAAATTTCCCTAGATTATCTTTCCCATTATTATGTATAAAACATCTACATCCAAAAACATGAAAGTAATTAACTTTTGGTCTTCTGTTTTTCCAAAGTTCATAAGGTGTTTTCTTTATAATGGGTCTTAATAGAACTCTATTTAATATATGGCAAGAAGTATTAATGGCTTCTCCCCAAAAGTACTTAGGAAGGTTACTTTCACATAACATCGTTCTAGCCATTTCTTCTAGTGTTCTATTCTTCCTCTCCACAACTCCATTTTGTTGTGGTGTCCTAGGTGCAGAAAAATTATGGGTTATTTCCTTTTTACTACAAAATTCGTCAAATAATTGATTTTCGAATTCGGTACCATGGTCACTTCTAATGGCTATGACTGAAGACTCTCTAGCATTTGTTACTTCCTTATGGAACTTTTTAAACATAGAAAATGCTTGGTCCTTATGTGCTAGAAACATAACCCATGTGTACCTAGAGTAATCATCTACTATGACTAGACCATACTTATTTCCACCTATGCTTGTTGTTCTAGTTGGACCAAATAAGTCCATATGTAACAGTTCTAATGGCCTAGAGGTAGAGACACATTTTATAGATTTAAACGAGTTCCTAGATTGTTTGCCAAATTGACATGCTTCACAAATTTTGTTATTTTCAAATTTTAATTTTGGCAAACCTATCACAGAATCTCTTTTAACAAGTTTAGTTATTGTGTCCATGCTTGCATGACCTAACTTACGGTGCCATAACCAACTAGCCTCATTATCTTTGGTTTCATTTACAACTAAGCATTGGTTATGTTTTGCAAGATCTTCTAGGTCTACAACATAAACATTTCCACGTCTAATTCCTTTAAAGACTAAGCTATTATCATTAGGATTTGTTATGATGCATAGTGATGGCTTAAACATAATATCATATCCTTTATCACATAATTGACTAATGCTTAACAAGTTATGTTTAAGACCATCAACATATCTAACATTATCTATAAAAGTAGAAGGGGTGATTTGAACTTTACCAATACCAATGATGTGACCTTGGTTGTTGTCTCCAAACGTCACAGCACCTCCCTTCTTAGCTTCAAGGGTGAAAAACTGATCTTTATCACCCGTCATGTGCCTTGAGCAGCCACTATCCAAATACCAGCAGTTCTTGTTGACCTTGGCTGCAAGACACTCCTACACAAGCAAATTATGTCATCTTAGGTACCCAAGTTTTCTTGGGTCCTTCATGGTTAGTCAAGTTGGTTCCTTTTGGAACCCATACCCTTTTAATTTTTCTTTTGGTTTTACTTTTCCTAAAATTACATACATTTGCTTTATGTCCTACTATTCCACAACAAAAGCAAGTTATTTTCTTAACTTTAGCTTCCCCAGCTTTAACAAAGAAATTACTAAGTAGTTTTTGTTTATTTCTTGGTTTATATCCTAAACCCGCTTTATTAAACACGGCTCGTTGATTATTAAGTATCATGTTTAACTTTTCAGAACTATATGTGAATCTTTCAACTAAGGGTTTGTATTTGTTTAGTTCTTCAGTTAATGTTTGATTTTCGGCTTTTAGATCACTTAGTTCTCTAGTTAGATCCTTGTTTAAGACTTGTTTATGTTTTTTGAGTTCTGAAAGTTCCTTAGTTAGTTTTTCATTATCTTTGGTTAAGGTGTGAGTTTTCTTAATTAAGAGTTGGTTGCTTGTCTTAACTTCTAGATTTTCTTTGGTAAGATTATCTTTATCCTTAATTAATGAATCATGCTTATGAGTATAAGTTTGGTTAGTTACTTTTAGTTCTCTGTTTTTAACATTTATGTTCTTATACTCAATCATTAATTCATTGAACGCATCATAAAGTTCATCAAATGTAAAATCAAGATGCGTATCGGAGATTACCTCGTTTTCGTTGGCCATGAAACAAACATTGGCCTTCTCTTCTTGTTCTTCATCCGATGATGAAGATGATGCGTCGGAGTCCGATAGGGTGGTGACAAGGGCTTTCTTCTTCTTCTTGTACTTGCTGCCCTTCTTTAGTAGGGGACACTCAGCTCGGATGTGCCCCGGCTTTTTGCACTCATAGCACCCGATCCCCTCACCTTCCCTCTCCTTACCTTTGTCCTTGCGGTAGGAAATTGAGGGGCCTCTCCTTTGATGGTAGGACTTCTTGTGGTTGATGAATTTTTTGAACTTGCGCACAAGAAGAGCCTCACCACCATCTTCCTCATCTTCTTCTTCTTCACTGCTGCTGCTGCAAGACAAATCCTTGTTAGAAGAAGTAGATTTTAAAGCGATTACCTTTTTCTTATGCGAGGACTCTTCCTCGTTGTGTTGTTTCATGGTAAGCTCATGCGTCATCAGGGATCCAAGGAGCTCTTCAAGTGGAAGCTTGTTCAAGTCTTTAGCTTCTTGGATTGCCGTCACTTTGGCTTCCCATGACCTTGGTAGACACCGAAGGATTTTCCTGACAAGTTCACTGTTAGTATAGTTCTTGCCAAGGCTTTTTAGGCCATTGACAATATCTGTAAACCTAGTGAACATGCTTGTGATTGTTTCATTTGAATCCATTTTAAATAGTTCATATTTATGAACCAAGATGTTTATTTTGGATTCCTTGACTTGATTCGTGCCCTCATGGGTCACTTCAAGTCTATCCCAGATCTCTTTTGCAGAGTTGCAAGTAGAGATCCTATTGAATTCATTTCGGTCCAAGGCACAATAAAACATATTCATGGCTTTAGAGTTTAATTGCGCCTTCCTCATATCATGCTCATCCCAATCCATTTCTAGTTTGGGTACCTTAACACCCTCTACAAATGTGGATGGGATGTATGGACCATTTACTACAATGGTCCACATCTCATAGTCTTGGGCTTGGATGAATATTCTCATCCTAGCCGTCCAGTATGAGTAATCGGATCCATTAAAGAAAGGGGGTCTTTGGGTGGACTGACCCTTAATGTGAGAAGATCCAAATGGGGTTGTCATTTTGATCTTTTAACTCTTGAGTGGAAGAGTTTTTGGCTATGATACCACTTGTTGCCCAGATAGACAACCCAAGAGGGTGGGGGTGAATTGGGTTTTTAAAATAATTTGGCTAATTAAAACGTTAAGGATGATTAATTAAATCTAGAGCAAGTTATTTAATTAAACCTAAGTGCTGTGAGTAATGAGTGAGGAAGAGGAAAAGAGCCAATCAAACACAAACACAAGGTTTATAGTGGTTCGGAGCTAACCCTTGCTCCTACGTCCACTCCCCAAGTCTCACTTGGGTATTTCACTATAACCCCCTTGGATTACAGCCGGTTGTTTTGCAAGCTCACAACCAAACTTGTTGTTTTACGAGCTCACAACGAACTCGGTCGGTTTTCCCAGGCTCACCGACTAGAACCAACCCCGATTGTTTTCCCGGGCTCACAATCAAACCCTTACACACGTTGGTTTTAACTTGGCTCACCAACCAACCTTGATCCCCTTGATTCAATCCTCCGATTGAATCAAGTACATACAAGAAATAGAAGAAAACAGAAAATAGCTTCTCAATAAGCAGATTTAAACAATATAAACGTAAAGGAGTTTAGAAGCCCTCAAACGCTTTTAAATTGGTGAAGAGGTATGGCTTCTGGAACTCCGGTCTCCTCTTGAGGGAGTGGCCGACTTGAATGCAGGAGGAGGAAGCTTTGAATGCTGGGAAGAAGTTGTTGAAGCAGTAAATGCAGTTCTTCCCTTTTTCTCGTTGAAGAGCACTTGGAGAGCTTGGAAACTTGAATGCTTGGAGTGGAATATCTATTCTCTGCCTTGCTACAGTCTTCTGTGGCTATTTAAGCCAACCCCCACGGAAACTAGCCGTTACTCTGCTTTTTCTGGCCGTTCTGCACACTCTGCGCAGCCTGACAATGTGACCGTTGGTGGGTTGGAGTCGACTCGCGCGATCAGGAGTCGACTCGGCTGTAGCAGGAGTCGACTCGAGCTTTTCCGGAGTCGACTCGGCAACTGTTCCAAGTTTGAATTAAAGTTGCCGTCTTGACTGGGAGTCGACTCGTCTTGACCTGGAGTCGACTCGCCAACTTCTGAAGCTGACCTGGCAATTTTGGAGTCGGCTCATCCACTGAAGTCCGTGGATCCAAATTTGAATTTTGTCCTCTCGAGTCGACTCGACTGTCCTGGGAGTCGACTCGAATCTCAGAGCCCGAACTCCCGATTCTCTGTCTTTTGGCTCATCCAGTCTTGGGGTCGACTCGAACTTCCTTGGAGTCGACTCGACTCTCAGTTTCCGAAAGTTGGTCTTCTGCCTTTTGACGTGAAGCTTGTCTTGGAGTCGACTCGAGCTGTCTGGGAGTCGACTCGAATCTCAGAAGCAGTAACATGGTCTTCTGTCTGTCGATGGTCGCACAGTCTCGGAGTCGACTCGCGTACTGCGGGAGTCGACTCGAATCTCAGAGTCCATAAAACGCTCTCTGACTTTTTTCTTTGTGCACCGCTGGGAGTCGACTCGCGTTCCACTGGAGTCGACTCGAATCTCAGACCCGAAAACTGCTCTTCTGTCCTTCTGTCTGTTTTCAGTCGGAGTCGGCTCGTACTGATCTGGAGTCGACTCGAGCTCGTGCCAGTGACCTTGATACGCTTGGAGTCGACTCGTGAAACTCGGAAGTCGACTCGAGTCTCAGACATTGGTTCATGCAGACTTCTTAACTTATCCAAAATACTATGAACCAAGTCTAGAGACACTTAGACAGGATTTTCACTGAAACACTTAATTGAATTCATTAGTAATCACAAGATATACTCAAATGCTTTGAGCTCATCAAAATCAAACGGGGTTTTAATCAATCACTTCACACAGTCAATCGCAAACGCAAAGGTTTATAGTGGTTCGGAGCTTCCACTGCTCCTACATCCACTCCCCAAACACCTTTGGAAATTTTCACTATAATCAGCGATTACAGTCCGGTAGTTTTTCGAGTGAACTACCCAACTCGTTGTTTTACCCCGGGCTAACAACGAACCCTACAATCTCTCAATTTAACCTAGGCTTGGGACGCCTATCCCTTGTTCCAAGTCCCTTGACTGGAACAAGCACAATATTCAAATGTTTTACAAGGATTTAAAAGCTCTTATGAAAGCAAATAGAACAATGAAGAACAACAAAACCGGAAGAACCCTTTTTGCCGTTGAAAGCGTGGATGATGGTGGTTCTTCTGATGTGGATCACGTTGGCTTGAATGCGAGCTTGTGGGAGTGAGTAGATGAGCACGAAATCAGATGAGGAAGACTTGAATGCACTTGATTTCTCCTCTTGAAAGCACTAACTCCCTTGAACCTCTTTCTCTTTCTTCTCTCTTGAATGATCTTGTGTTTGGTTGGTGAGAAGATGTTTAAAGGCACTTAAAAGCTCCTTTTTATAGTCCTACAAGCAATAGATCCGTTAGACACAAAAATATAACCGTTTGAAATTCAAACAAACCTGCAAAAGTGTGTCAGTCGCGTCCCAGGCGCTCCGGAGACGTCTCCGCTTGAACGAGAGACGTCTCGGCTGTATAAAAAATCTTTTGATGATGTTGGAGTCGACTCGGCGCTTTCTGGGGACGACTCCGGAGAAGAACAGCTCGATTTCTTATTTTTCTGTTTTTCTGAGAGAGTCGGCTCGGCGCTTTACGGGGACGTCTCGGGATGTTTGTGCTTTATGCATGGGGACGACTCCGCGACGTCGGGGACGACTCCGAAGTTTTATCAACGAAAAACAAGTCCTCTGGAATCCCTGAGAGAGTCGACTCCGCGCTTTCTGGGAACGTCTCGGGATGTTTGTGCTTTATGCGTGGGGACGACTCCGCGTCCTTCGGAGACGACTCGCGCGCATCCCTTGAAATCGGCCTTTCTGCCGTCTCTGAGAGAGTCGACTCCGGAAAGCCGGGAGTCGACTCCGACCCTGCGAGACGCCTCGGCAGGTGCCGGAGATGTCTCCAGACATGCCAGTTTCTCCTCTACGTGCCAGAGACGTCTCTGGAACAAACCGGAGACATCTCGGCTGCCCCTGATCCGTTTTCTTCATCTCAAAAAATCTTCAATAAATCCTTGAAAAATATGGGAACATGCCTTGACAATTCTTAACAATATTCTTAGTTAAACACCTGAAATGCTCAAATGAATTGTTAATATAAAGAGAATTATACTCTAGTGTTTTGTATTCATCAAAACCCATTAGGGGGTCAACAAAAATTTCTATTGAATTTCAGAATTTGGCACATAGAATTTCAAAATTTGGCACATACCTTTCACACCTCGATACATAATCTGAAACTCATGCATTATCTCAAATTTTTGAAGTTTCATCTTTAATGAAATATAAAAGAAAGGGGGAGCAATTCAAAAAGTCAAATTGAAAAACATTTGGATAAAATAGGGGGAGACTTCACTCTCATATTTGAAAAGCTGAAATTCAGCAACTTGAGCCCTTTTAAAACTGATTTTAAGATAAGTATCAATAGGCTCATACTCTATATTTTGTAATCATCAAAAAGGGGGAGATTGAGGATGATAGTGTTATTTTGATGATTAACAAGCAATAATCAAGAGTATGTTACAAGTTAATTCGATACTTCATTTATAAGTCTGTTACTCTCAGTATATTTGTATAAATGCATTTCATTGTTTATTTGGATGAATCTAACCTTGAGTTGCAGCAAAGTGTGGATTGAGTCGACCCCAAGGATGATTAGGTCGACCCCGGCACATCAAGAAAGCATCTAGCACACTTCTGCAAAAATGGCACGGATGAACAGTAGTTGGGTCGACCCAAGGAAAGCATGAGTCGACCCAAACCTCAAGCCTCTCAAAGACTCAAGAAAACAGTTCTCTGAAAACACTAAGAGGGTCGACCCAAGAGGAAGTTGAGTCGACCCAAGCTTGAGTCGACCCAAACACTGAGAGGGTCGACCCAAAGGCAATGACAGAATACATGACAGAAAAGGTTCTCTGGAAACCCTGAGAGGGTCGACCCAAGTGGAAGTTGAGTCGACCCAACTGAACCTTGAGTCGACCCAAAGAAATGTTGAGTCGACCTAAGCGAAAGAAGGCTGAATTGCAAGTTTCTGTGGTTCTGAGAGGGTCGACCCAAGAAAAGGTTGAGTCGACCCAAGTGAAAGTTGGGTCGACCCAAGGACAGGTTGAGCCGACCCAAACACGGGCAGAAGCATAACGGCTAGTTCTGCAGAAGTACTTTTTGTCCTTCCAACAGTGAGTAACGGCTAGTTTTTGAATTCTAACCATTGGGGCTTGTCCAATGGATGAAGGAAACTATTTAAAGTGGCACTATTCATCAGAGAGAACATTCTTTTACAAAATATCAAAGAGTACACAAGAAAGACAAAGTGCCCTAATCTTCTTCATCCAAGTGCTTCATTCAAGAGTCAAAAGAAAGTGGTTGAGCAGATTCCAAGAGTTATTAAGAGCTCCATCCACCCTTGAAGAGTGAAGCATCCTTGACAAAGAAGAGAGAAGTCACATCAAGCGATAACTATTCTCTAAACTCTTCTTTGTAGATTATATTGTTATATTTGCTCATCTAGGAGCTTAAATCTTCTTACTTTGGTTATTAAACTCCTTGTAAAGGTTAGTTGGTTAGCCCGCAAAACCAACGGTATAGGTTGATTGGTGAACCCGTAAAACCAATTGTAAAGGTTCGTTGGTGAGCCCGGAAAACCACATAGGTTCGTTGGTGAGCCCGTAAAACCAACATAGGTTTTTGATGAACCCGGAAAACCAAAGTGTAAAGGTTTTTGGATTGTGAGCCCGGAAAACAATCCAACTGTAATCCGCAGGATTATAGTGAATTTCCAAGGGGTCGCTTGGGGAGTGGACGTAGGTGCTTAGGAGAGCACCAAACCACTATACTTCTTGTTGTTTGTATTGTGATTTGTTTTAATTCCACTAACTCATCAATTAACATAAGTAAGATAGTTAAAAGTAAGAGAAACCAATTCACCCCCCCTCTTGGCTTGTCACCTTGGGCAACAATTCCATCAGGGGATTGAATCAAGGGTTGTAAGGTTTGTTGGTGAGCTAAGGTTAAAACCAACGGTGTAAGGGTTCGATTGTGATCCCGGGAAAACAATCGGGTGGTTCTAGTCGGTGAGCCTGTGCAAACCGACCGAGTTCATTGTGATCTCGCAAAAACAACAAGTTGGGTTGTGAACTTATAAAACAACCGGCTATAATCCAAGGGATTATAGTGAACTCCCAAGTGAAGCTTGGGGAGTGGACGTAGGAGCAAGGGTTAGCTCCGAACCACTATAAATTGGTTTGTGTTTGTATTAGCTGCTGTCCTCTCTCTCTCTATCTCTCTTCATTCACTTCATCTAGTAACTTAACTAGTTTGCTTGCAATAGATTTAGTTAATTACTAATCATAGTTTTTAATTGGTCGAGATTTAATCCAAACCCAATTCACCCCCTCCTCTTGGGTTGTCTTCTTGGGCAACAAGTGGTATCAGAGCCGGAGCTCTTATATTAAAAGAGTAAAAGATCAAAATGACAACCCCTTTTGGATCTTCTCTTAATGAGGGGCAATCCACCAATAGGCCTCCATTCTTCAATGGAACTAACTACACATATTGGAAGGCTAGAATGAGGATATTTATCCAAGCCCAAGACTATGATGTTTGAAGTATCATAGTTAATGGACCATATATTCCTTCTATCTGTGTAGATAACATTTCTATACCCAAGCTTGAAAAAGATTAGGATGATAGTGATAGAAGGAAGGCACAACTAAATGCCAAAGCAATGAATGTGCTATTTTGTGTCTTAGACCCTAATGAATTCAATAGAATCTCTACTTATAATTCTACAAAAGAGATATGGGATAGACTTGAAGTGACCCACGAGGGCACGAATCAAGTCAAGGAATCCAAAATAAACATGCTAGTTCATAAGTATGAACTATTCAAAATGGAATCTAATGAAACTATCACTTGCATGTTTACTAAATTTACTGATATTGTCAATGGCCTAAAAAGCCTTGGCAAAAGTTATACTAACAGTGACCTTGTCAGGAAAGTTCTTCGATCTTTACCAAGGTCATGGGAAGCCAAGGTAACGGCGATCCAAGAAGCCAAAGACTTGAACAAGCTGGCACTCGAAGAGCTCCTTGGATCTTTGATGACACATGAGCTCAAAATGAAACAACACAGTAAAGAAGAGTTGGTGCTTTCAAAAAATTGTTCTTCCAAGCGCAGGAGAATCGCACAAGTAGTATAACTCGGAAGTCCGAGGTCGATTCCTCAGGGAACGATCTATGGGTTATTAGCTTAATTTCAGATTAATTGATTCAATAAACTTGTGGATTAAGATGATGGTTTGCAAATAGAAAATAAACCAGTAAATAGAGAATCGAAGTTTGGATAGATTAAGATGGTGTAGGGATCCAGAATCTTCTTTGATAATATCAAATTTATGCGATAAATTCTATGATTCTTTTGTTTTCTTTAAGAATTATAAGCAGATAAAATTTAATTATGGAGTATGTTCTTGATAACATGAATTCTTTTTTTTTTAAGCATTCAACGTGCCTTATAACGTCAACGATGAATCAAATAATCGAGGAAGACATGTATCAATAAGCATAAATCATAAAAGATTTTTCAACATATAAGAATCATGACATAATCAAAAGATAAATCGTATAAATCAAAGGATTAGAATTTACATCATGAACTCGGTATAACAAAGGATTTTCCTTCATCCATCACCTAGGACTTTAGCCGATCATCTCCCTCTCTCTTTCTCACTCTTTTTTTTAATAACAGAAACAGGGCATCCCCTGTTTCTTTCTACTTCTTTTTTTTTCTTTCTACTGCAGCAACCCGGCTCCACTCTTCTTCCCCAAATCGGAGCTCCCCCTCTCCTCTTCCTCTCAACCGACTACTACCTTTTATACAACTCTCCCCCTCTATGAATCTTGGAATGCGCTGGAGATCAATGCATTAGAGGCAAACGGCTGGATCTTGGGCGCATGAGGCTGGAAGGATGAGATCGCGGATGCTGTGAAGGAGGTGGATGGCTGGGCGATGATCGCGGACGGCTGGAGGAGGCTGAGACGCGGATCCGGAAGCAAGGGATGCGGTTCATCAAATCTGGGAGGTGGATGGGACACGGAAGGAAGCTGAGGTGTGGAGGCTTGGCATGAATCCCGATCTTCTTCAAATGGATGCACAGAGACGCTCGGGAGCTGATCGCAGATGCTGCGGAGATCGTTGCAAGAGGATCGTGGATGCTGATCTCGGGTACTGCGGGAGGAGCAGACGGCCGGGAAGAGCTGGGATGCTCGGACGCGAGTTCCGGCTATGATGCTGGAAAAAATGTTGAAACGGAAGTTGGACGGGCGGAAGAGGCGGCTGGAGCTGGGAGGTGATTGGGATGCTGGGAAGCACGCTGGGAATGGATCACGGAAGCTTTGAAACGTGGATGGCTGAAATTCTGGATGGCTGGGAGACGCGTGAGGCGGATGAAATCTGGATGACGGGATGCGGAAGATCAAATCACTGATCCACTGCGGGCTTTTGGATCCTCTCGGATGATGAAACTAGGCCTTTAGCGGATCCATCTTGCGTTGCCTCCGAACGGCTGCCAAGTGTCGCTCGAGTGAAGTGTTGACCAGATTCAATTATGCTTCAGCATGATCAGGTTCGAAGTTGACCAAATGCACATTTAAACTCTGATTTACGATAATCTGTGCCAAATAAAATATAAAATTAATGCAGCCCTTTTATCATTATTTGTTAGCAATAATATTAATTTAAGCAACGTGTAGAACGCACTTTTGTGCTCTCATCAAGAGTCCTCCCACAAGAAAAAGGTAATTGCCCTTAAGTCTACTTCTTCTAACAAGAATCCCTCTTGCAGTAGCAGCAGTGAAGAAGAAGACAATGAGGAAGATGCAGATGAGGCACTTCTTGTACGAAAGTTCAGAAGATTCATCAACCGAAAGAAGTCCTCTTATCAGAAGAGAGGTTCCTCAAGTTCCTACAACAAGGACAAAGGTAAGGAAAGGAAAAGTGAGGGAATCGGTTGCTATGAATGCAAGAAGCCGGAACATTTCAGAATCGACTGTCCCTTGCTGAAGAAGGGCAGCAAATACAAGAAGAAGAAAGCTCTTGTCTCCACCTTGACAGACTCCGATCAATCTTGATCATCATCGGATGAGGAACAAAAGGAAAAAAGTAAATTTTTGCTTCATGGCAAATGATAATGAGGTAATATCTGAAACACATTTAGATTTTACCTTTAATGAATTGTATGATGCCTTTAATGAACTAATGGATGAATATAAGATAATAAACCTTAAAAATAAAGAATTAAAACTAACTAATCTATCTCACACTCATAAGTACGATAAATTAATTAAGGACAAGGATTCTATCATCAAAGAAAACTTAGAACTTAAAACAAGCAACCAAATGCTAACTCAAAAAACTAATACCTTAAATAAAGATAACGAAAGACTAACTAAGGAAGTTTCAGAACTTAAAAACAGTAACCGAACTCTAAAAAATAACTTTACAAAAGATCTAAATTTACTAAAAATAGAAAAACTAAATTAACAAAAGAACTTGAAAAGTATAAACCTATAGTTGAGAAGTTTACCTTTAGTTCTGAAAAACTAGACATGATACTTAATAGTCAAAGAGCTGTATTTATTAAAGCCGGCTTAGGGTATAAGCCTAACAACAAACAAAAATTTCTTAAAAACTTCTTTGTAAAAGCCGGAGAAAGTAAAACCAGAAATGCAACTTGTTTTCGTTGTGGTAAAGTAGGACATATAGCCAATGTATGTAACCACAAAAACTCTGAAATAAAAAGAAAGATTAAAAAGATTTGGGTTCCAAAAGAAACCAACATTACTAACCTTGAAGGATCCAAGAAAACTTGGGTACCTAAAATTGTATGATTTCCTTGTGTAGGAGTGTCTTGCAGCCAAGGTCGACAAAAACTGTTGGTACTTGGATAGTGGCTGCTCAAGACACATGACGGGTGACAAGGAGTAATTCTTCACCTAGAGCCTAAAAAGGGAGGTGCTGTGACTTTTGGAGACAATAACCAAGGTCACATCGTTGGTATAGGTAAAGTACAAATCACCTCTTCAACCTTCGTTGATAATGTACGATTTGTAGATGGTCTTAAGCATAACTTACTTAGCGTTAGTCAATTATGTGATAGAGGTTTTGATGTTTTGTTTAAGCCATCTTTATGCATCATAACCAACTCAATTGATAATGGCTTAGTATTTAAAGGAATTAGACGTGGTAACGTCTATGTAGTAGATCTTGAAGATCTTGCTAAAAATAGTCCTTGCTTAGTAGCTAATGATACTAAGGTTAGTGATGCAAGTTGGTTATGGCACCGTAAATTAGGTCATGTAAGTATGGATACAATATCTAAATTAGTTAAAAGAGATTCCGTGATTGGTTTGCCAAAGCTAAAATTTAAGAAAAATAAAATTTGTGAAGCATGTCAATATGGCAAACAATCTAGAAGTTCCTTTAAATCCATAAATTGTGTCTCTACTGCAAGACCCCTTGAACTACTTCACATGGATCTTTTTGGAGCAACTAGAACCACAAGCCTTGGTGGAAACAAGTATGGTCTTGTTATTGTAGATGATTTTTTTAGATACACATGGGTCATATTTTTAGCCCATAAAGATAAAGCATTTTCTGTATTTAAGAAATTTCATAAGGAAGTAACCAACTCAAGAAATACTTTAGTTATAGCTATTAGGAGTGATCATGGAACAGAATTTGAAAATCATCTATTTGATGAATTTTGTAGTAAAAAGGGAATAACTCATAATTTCTCTGCACCTAGGACACCACAACAAAATGGAGTTGTGGAAAGAAAAAATTTCCCTAGAGAAAATGGCTAGAACCATGTTGTATGAAAGTAACCTCCCTAAGAATTTTTGGGGAGAAGCCATTAACACATCATGTCATATATTAAATAGAGTTTTATTGAGACCAATTATAAAGAAAATACCTTATGAACTTTGGAGAGATAGAAAGCCCAAAGTAAACTATTTTCATGTTTTTGGGTGTAGGTGTTTCATTCATAATAATGGCAAAAATAACTTAGGCAAATTTGATTCCAAATCTGATGAAGGTATCTTTTTGGGATATTCTACATCAAGTAAAGCTTATAGAGTCTTCAACAAAAGAACCCTTGTTATTGAAGAGTCTATACATGTTGTTTTTGATGATACTAATGATGTCTCTTCTAGCAAGAGAGTAGCTTTTGATGATGATGCAGGGATACTTGAGGAAAAGATGAATGACATGACATTACAAGAAAATGAACCGAAACAGATTGGAGATACATCAACAAACCAAGAGGCAATTGTTGAATATGGGCTTACTAAGGCTTGGAAGTATGCTCATGGTCATCCTAAAGAATTAATCTTAGATGATCCATCTCAACCTGTTAGAACTAGAGCCTCTCTTAGGAACTTAAATAATCATCTTGCATTTGTTTCACATTTAGAACCTAAAAACATAGAAGAAGCTGAGAGTGATGTAAATTGGATAAATGCTATGCAAGAGGAACTTAACCAATTTACAAAAAATAAAGTATGGAACTTAGTTGAAAGACCCACTGAATACTCAATAATAGGAACTAAATGGATATACAAAAATAAACTTGATGAAAATGGAATTGTGATTAGGAACAAGGCTAGACTAGTAGCAAAGGGATATAATCAAGAAGAAGGTATAGATTTTGATGAGACTTTTGCTCCTGTAGCTAGACTTGAGGTAATTAGATTGTTACTAGCATTTGCATGCAATAAAGATTTCAAATTATTCCAAATGGATGTAAAAAGTACCTTCTTGAATGGGTATATTAATGAGAAAGTTTATGTAGAACAACCTCCTGGTTTTGAGAATCATCAATACCCCAATCATGTTTATAGACTAAACAAAGCACTTTATGGTCTAAAACAAGCCCCTAGAGCATGGTATGAAAGACTTAGCAAATTTCTATTAGACCATGAATTTTCTAGAGGAAATGTTGATACAACTCTATTTTTGAAAAAGAAAAACAAAAATATGTTGGTAGTGCAGATTTATGTAGATGATATTATTTTCGGTGCTACTAACAATCGCCTTTGCGAAGAGTTTGCTGAGTTAATGCAGAGTGAATTTGAGATGAGCATGATGGGAGAATTGAACTACTTTCTCGGACTTCAAATCAAACAATCCAAGGAAGGGATTTTCATCAATCAAGCTAAATACATCAAGGAAATGCTAATGAAGTTTGATATGGATGGAAATAAGTCAATTGGCACCCCTATGAGCTCATCATGCAAACTAGACAAAGATGAATCAGGTAAATCAGTTGATCAAAAGCTGTATAGAGGTATGTGATCTTTACTATATCTTACAGCAAGTAGACCTGATATTATATTTAGTGTATGCATGTGTGCTAGATATCAATCTAATCCTAAAGAATCACACCTAATTGCAGTTAAGAGAATTTTTAAATATCTCATAGGAACAAAAAATATAGGTCTATGGTACTCTAAAGAATCAAGCATAAATTTAATAGGGTACACTGATTCAGACTTCGCTGGTTGTAAACTTGATAGAAAAAGCAACAGCGGGTCTTGTCAATTTTTAAGAGAAAACTTAATTTCATGGTTTAGCAAGAAATAAAACTCGGTTGCACTATCTACGACTGAAGCCGAATATGTTGCTACCGGAAGTTGTTGTGCTCAAATTTTATGGATCAAGCAACAACTTGAAGATTATGGCATTAAACAAGATAAGATTTCCATAAATTGTGATAATACAAGTGCCATAAATCTAACTAAAAATCCAATTCAACACTCAAGAACTAAACATATTGAGATAAGACATCACTTCATAAGAGATCATATGTTAAATGGTGATGTAGTGCTTGAATTTGTTTGCACTGATGATCGACTTGCTAATATCTTCACTAAACCCTTATGTGAAGATCGATTTTGTATTCTTAGAAGAGGGTTAGGAGTGATTGATCCATTCTTATGATACTCCCCTCTAATTGTTGATTTTGATGATTAGCTTATGTTAGACATAGGATTTCTTATCTATGGTCATCAAATTAGTTCTTAAATCTTAGATATGTCCATAGCTCTCTCCTTTGGCACGGTAATAACAAGTTTGTTGGTTATGTGCCAGAGTTCGAGTCGACTCGAATAGATTTTAGAGTCGGCTCGTGGGCGAGTCGACTCACGCATATTTAGGAGTCGACTCGAGGTCGAGTCGACTCGCGACTTATCGGAGTCGACTCGAGGTCGGAAATCCGATTTTTAACCCTAATCGAAATGCTTATTCCTCACTTCTATTCTCGGCCGCCACTGTTCCAAAACCCTAGAGTCGTCTCCGACCCGTTCTAGGTCCTCTCCCTCAGGTTTTCTTCCATTTCTCTTGTCCATCCCTCGGTTTTTAGGTCAAAATGCCTAGAAAAGCCGTTGTCCCGAGCCGGAAGAGAACTCTCTCCGCGAGCGGCGCCGAGCGATGGTCCAAGGCGAGAAACGAACCCGTGAGGCCACCACCTCCGGTTCCTTCTCCGCCGAGGACAGTTCCCTCGCAACTGTGCGCCGGAAGGGCAGACTCTACCGGAAGGAAAGTCAACTTTGACTTCCTCTCCCGGGAAGGGTTCAACCTAGGGCATCACCTTAGAGCCCAAAGTCTAGAATATTTTTGTTCTCTTGACCTCCCCACCTCCCCGGGATTAGTTTGGGAATTTTATGGGACCGTCACAAGGGGTGGCAGTGGTATCCAAGGAGTAGTAGCCAATGTACCCATTCTCATTTCCGAAGATCTCATTGCTAGGATCCTTCACTTGTCTTGCGATGGGATCGCTCCCACACATCCTACAGATAGGACAGAGGCCCTTATGGCCATTTTAGGGAGACCACCCCAATCTCCCCTCGAGGAGGTGTCTGCAAATCAGCTTACGGCTGAAATGCGACTCCTCCTGAGCATCATATCTATGACCCTTTTTCCTAAGACTGGTCGGTTTGACTTTGTCTCAGAAAAGGACCTAGCATTGATGTTCTACATCCTACATGACATTTCCATAAGCTTTCCAAAGCTAATCTATAGGTATCTCTATGAACCCTTAGATAAGCCTAGGCTAAGCCTTCCCTATGGTATGCTCTTTACTCTTATTTTTAGGGAATTAGAGGTCCCTATCCTTGAGAGAGAACCCACATGCTCCCTTAGGCACACTGATCGTATGGGTGAGGGGACTCTTCAAAGGATGGGCTTCCATAAAGTAGAAGGAGTCTGGGTTAGGAGAACCTCTTCATCCACACCATCCGACCCTACCACCCATCATTCACCTAGTCCTGATCATGACCAGGATCACTACATAGCTCCTCCCACTTTTCCTTCCACTTCTGGTCCTTCATTCCCATCCACTTCAGCTGGATCCTCTACTGCACCACCACCTCAGCAGCCCCTGGAAGTCCGGATCAGCTCTGAGCAACTCCGGGAGATGAGACAGGAGATTGTGAGGGAGCTGAGAGATGACTTGTTGAGAGAGAT
This sequence comes from Phoenix dactylifera, assembly GCF_051530095.1. NCBI lineage: Eukaryota > Viridiplantae > Streptophyta > Magnoliopsida > Arecales > Arecaceae > Phoenix > Phoenix dactylifera. The sequence continues at coordinate 14,076,700 of NC_143194.1, read as the reverse complement.
CCGAGGTCCCCTGACTGCTCCCTCCACTAACGTCGTTCCCTCCTTAGCAGCCGTGTCCAAGATGGTTGCAGACCTGAAGGAGAAAATCTACAACATCAGAAGCCTAGTCCAAGCTCAATATTGGAATATGAGTGACGTAAAGGATGACACGAGGAAGATGCGAGATAGCATCAGAAATGAGCTTGGTAGCCAAAGTCTGGGTGCAGAAAGGCTAGCACATGCCTTGATCTCCAAACTTGACACCCTCCAAGAAAGTCTGACCCAGTTCACCTTGACACAGTCCAGGGCCACCTCGGAGATCCTTGAACAACTAGGGAACGTCAATGAGGGGTTAAGCATGGTCATCAAACACACTAGACTGAGTATGGGAGCCACATCCTCCACTACAAAGAAAAATTAGTGTATTTTTATCTGTTTTTTATGATGTACAGTCCCTTGAGGACTTTTTTGATATGTAATCACACTTGTACTCAAATTTGAATTTAATACAATGAGTAGAAAATTTCTTTCAAAATTGTGCATTCATTGAGTTCTAATACTTTTCTATGTATTGTGCCCTTTTTGCTATGATGACAAAAAGGGGGAGAAAATATGAATTGAAATGTAAAGGGTATCACTAAAAAGAACAACCTTAAAGCAAAAAGTAATTTGTTCTTAGTGGATTTGATACCTCGAGGCTCATTATCTCTCTGTTGGGGCTCCTCAAGGAGTAATCTCCAGAATCTATTCAAGGGATATTCGGAGATTAGTTGAATCATACTCAAGAACAAATTGTCAGATCTTCCCTCTGAAAGTAAGAATTTAAGATCAAAAGCTTCAAGACATTAAAAGAAAATTCAGAGAACCCAAACAAAATTGAATGCATATGTTGAGGGGGAGAATCTGAAATCTTAAGAAAGCAAATTCATTAAACACATATAAGCCAAACAATTGATTGCATGATATGAAGGCTTATATAATTCCAAATGAAAGGGGGAGCTTTAACTTCAGGATTTACTGTTTCATACCTTTCAATTTTGGATAAATTAAATGACTAGACATTTGAATTCATTTCAAAACTTTATTATAAATCTTTTTTTGGTTGAGCAATTCACTTTACAAATACTCAATATTTTGCCATCATCAAAAAGGGGGAGATTGTGGAGTGATTGGTTATACCTCTATTTAATTTTGATGAGCTCAAAGCATTTGAGTATATTTCAAGTTGTACTAATGAATTCAATCTAGTATTTCAGGCAAATATATGTGAATTTATCTTTAATAGCATCGAGCCTTTGTTCAAAGTCATTTGGCTAAGTATTGAACTAATTTAAGCCAAAGTCTGAAGCTCGAGTCGACTCCGGAAGAGTACGAGTCGACTCTAAGTGTTTCAGAGGTTCTGGCACGAGCTCGAGTCGACTCCGGTACACTACGAGTCGACTCCGACTGAGAACAGACAGAAGGACAGAAAGATGAATTTCAGACCCTGTCACCTAGTCGACTCCGATGCTTACCGAGTCGACTCCCGACGGTTTCGAGTCGACTCCAAGGAGTAACAGACAGAAGGATAGAGAAGTGTATTCTGGACCCTGTTACCGAGTCGACTCCAGAAGAATTCGAGTCGACTCCAACGTTTGGCGAGTCGACTCCTAAACAAGCAAGAGTCGACTCTCAGAGGAAAGCAGACTGAAAGGCAGAAAATCAAACAAAGTGACTCTGTGAACGAGCCGACTCCGAGAATACGAGAGTCGACCCCAAGTCAGCCGAGTCGACTCCAAGATGATCCGAGTTGACTCCAAGGCAGTTCAACTCCAAAGATAGAGGATCAGTTTTCGGGCTCTGAGAGCCGAGTCGACTCCAAGATGATCCGAGTCGACTCGAGAAAGAAATGCAGAAAATTAGATCTCTGGAACCCTGAAAACGAGTCATCTCCAGAGGGTCGAGTCATCTCCGGATACTGGCGAGTCGACTCCAGGTTTGGCCGAGTCGACTCCAGAACGGGACAACACTTTAATTCAAATCCTGAACAGTGGGCGAGTCGTCTCTAGTAAAGCAAGAGTCGACTCCAGCAATAGCCGAGTCGACTCCAGATCGAGCGAGTCGACTCCGACCCCAACGGATACATTGTCAGGAGTTGCAGACTGTGCAGAACGGCCACAAATTAGTGCCTAATGGCTAGTTTTCAAAAGGGACTGCTTAAATAGCCAGAGTGAACAGTAGTAGACACCAAGAGAGTTACTCCATTTGTGCATTAAGTGTTTTCCATCTACCAAGAGTCTATTGAGAGAAAAGACAAGCAAAAGAAGGAAGAAACGCATTCAATACATTCCTAGAAGTCTTCCCTTCGCATTCAAGGCTCTTCCTCTGACATCAGATCTTCAGTGCACTCAAAGAGGAGACTCAGAGTTCGAGAAGCCCCTTCTTCCTCTTCCAAAATCTGTTTGAGGGCTTCTAACTCTACTCTATTCATATTGGTTAATATTTACTTATTAAGAAGCTTTTCTTGTAACTTTTCCCAAACTATTTTCTTACTTGATTCAATCAGGAGATTGAATCAAGGGTTGTAAGGTTTGTTGGTGAGCCAAGGTTAAAACCAACGGTGTAAGGGTTCGATTGTGATCCCAGAAAAATAATCGGGTGGTTCTAGTCGGTGAGCCTGTGAAAACCGACCAAGTTCGTTGTGATCTCGCGAAAACAACAAGTTGGGTTGTGAATTTGTAAAACAACCTGCTGTAATCCAAGGGATTATAGTGAACTTCCAAGTGAAGCTTGGGGAGTGGACGTAGGAGCAAGGGTTAGCTCCGAACCACTATAAATTGGTTTGTGTTTATATTGGCTGTTGTCCTCTCTCTCTCTCTATCTCTCTTCATTCACTTCATCTAGTAACTTAACTAGTTTGCTTGCAATAGATTTAGTTAATTACTAATCATAGTTTTTAATTGGTCGAGATTTAATCCAAACCCAATTCATCCCCCCCTCTTGGGTTGTCTTCTTGGGCAACAGAGCTACATCAAATGGACATAAAAAACAACATTTTTAAATGGAGATCTTAAAGAAGATGTATGCATGTGTCAACCTAATGGTTTTCATAGTGAGAAAGGCAGTCACTTAGTTTACAAGTTAAAGAAAAATATATGGATTAAAATAGGCTTCCCGTCAAGGGTACATAAAGTTTCACAACGTTGTGTTTTCATATGGTTTTTTAGAGAATATCATTGATCAATGTATATACTTTAAGATTAGTGGGAGCAAATATATTTTCTTAGTTCTATATGTAGATGATATTTTACTTGCAAGTATTGACTTGGGTTTACTGTGTGAGACTAAACAATTTCTTACCCAGAACTTGGAAATGAAGGATATGGGTGAAGCCTCTTATATCATTGGTATAGAGATTCACAACGATAAAGTCAAAAGAAATTTAGGACTATTTCAAAATACTTACATTAAAAAGGTTTTGGAAAGATTTAGGATGAAGGATTGGTCACCTATTTCTGTACCTATCATCAAAGGAGACAAATTTAGTTTGAATCAATGTCCCTGGAACATATTGGAACGAGAATAGATGAAAGACATCCCTTATGCTTCTGTAGTAGGGAGCCTTATGTATGCACAGGTATGCACTAGGCCTGATATTGGATATCCAGTAGAAATGTTTGGCAGATACCAAAGTAACCCAGATATAGAGCACTGGAAAGCTGTCAAAACGGTTATGAGGTACTTGCAAGGAAATAAAGACTTCAAGCTTATATACAGACATTATGACCGTTTGGAAGTGGTTGCATATTCAGATTCGAATTTTGTTGGAAACACAGATACAAGAAAGTCTACTTCAGGATACATCTTCCTTCTTATTGGAAGTGTCGTATCTTGGAAAAGTATAAAACAAACTATTGTTGCATCATCCACTATGGAGGCAGAATTTATCGCATGCTATGAAGCTACAGCATAGGCATAATGGTTGAAGAATTTTATATCTAGCCTAAAGGTTGTCGATTCTGTTACTAGGCCATTGAAGATTTTCTGTGATAATTCGGCTACAGTTTTCTTCTCTAAAAATAACAAAAATGGAAGCCAAAATAAGCACATTAATATAAAGTGTTTGGTTGTTAAAGAAAATATTAACAAGCTGTTAGATGTATGCCCTAGAAGCCAATCTGGCTGACACATTATTAATTCTGGGACATAAATTTGTACTTGACTTTATTATTATTGAATAATAAATGGGCATCTTTTCATTCATATTGTTTATGTGTCTATGAATCGTCCAAGGAATTAATAAGATGATGATACATATTCTCAAGAGTTGAGAATTTGAGCCATGTATCATTGGTGATTAATTTTTAAATGCTCCTGATCAATGGATCATCACGAGAACGGTGATCGATCCGATCAGTGCACAGATCGCTTTTCTTATGGATGGACGAGACTCGAGTCCACAGTGTAGGGACACTGAAGTGATAGTGCAGGTGCTTGTTAGAGAACAAGGGTACTGAGCGTGACCAAGACAAGAAGTCACTTGGATGTCTATCCACTCGTCAGTGACTTGCTTGATGTTGCAGTAGTGTGACTGGTCCTTTGACCTGCGGTGCTTCGGCTACTCACAGTGAGGTTATTGTAGTTTGATTGCACATACACATGGTCTCTAGCCATATGGGTCCTTGTAGTGTAGATTGGGTGCAGTAAGTTTACTGTAGGAGTAGGGTACGCACCTACAAGGAATCTATCGACCTTGATAGATGAGGAGTGATCCTATGTGATTTATTAGACTGAGTTCTAAGACCTTGGCCAGGGCAGAATATACAGTGAAAAAGAGTTTTCTACTCTCGAACTCAAGTCGAATAAATCAAGACATATGACAGACGACGGGGTTTGACGAGTTATCCATGACCTCCGGTCTGTAGGAATCCACGATAGAAGGACTGTATCACACGATAACTGCACCTAGAGGTTCATCATTCTATTCTGCTGGGTAGCTACTACATACTGCTAGGTGTCACTGGTGGATGGTGAGACTCACAGGGATCATCTTGATGGTCGATAAACCCTGATGAGTTGAGTTGAAATTGTTTCAACCCATTGAAAGGAGTTTTCAATGATATTGTGATAGAGATCACAATATATCTCACTACCAGTCAGAATAGAACCTATGGGGTCACACACATTAGAGGTATTGACCAATCCGATGGTTGAATGTGATTAGGAATCACAAATAATCAATTAGATTGATAAATGGATAACCCGCTAAGAGTTAGTGGTTAGAAGAAGGAATAAATTGCAATTGGATTGCAATTTAATTTAATTAATTAGATTTAATTAATTGGACTTGATCATGAGTCCTACTTGGAGTGGGATTCATGAAGTCCTAATTGGATTAGGATTTCAAATTAAATTAGAATCCTATTTGGAATAGGATTTCTTAAGTCCTAATTGTCTTAGGGCTGAAATTTGAACAAGTTCTGATTAGATTAAGATTTTCTTAAGTCCTAATTAATTTTAAATTTAATCTAATTAATTTTATGACTCCTAATTGGATTAGGATTGAAGAGTTCAATAGAGTCATGGTTCAATTAAATCCTAATTAGATTAGGATAAGGAGGAAATTGAAATGGGTTCATAAAAATTCTATTTTGAATAGGATTGGATTCATGAAATGAACCCAAATTAAATCACCCTTTAATTTGATTAAATGGTGGATTTAATTGGACTTGAGAAGAAAAGGAAGGGGGCTACGCCCCTCCTTGCTTGCCACATAAGGGATAAGAATGAGTTCCTAAAAAATAGGAACTCATCTTTATCCCTTAGCACATTAAAAAGGGCATGGGATTTCGGCCAGCATTCATGGTTTTTCTTTGTCATTCATGGCAGCAAGACTCCCCTCCTATTCCTCCTTTCATCCGCAAGAGAGAAGGGAAGAAAAAGATTATGGCGTGGCCCTCATTCATCTCTTTCCTTGGTTCCTACGCGGAGAAAAAGAAAAGGCTACGAAGAGCCTTGTTTTCTTCTTCCTAGATCCCTCTTTCTTCTACCTCCTCTCAAGGCAATCAAAAGTTGATTCAAGGGAGAGGACTTCAGCCATCAAAAGCCATCTCTGCAAGGGAGCTAGCACCCCGGAGAGATCCAAAGGCTTCAATCGACTCAATACCTTGTGTGGATACCCGTAGAGGCCGGACGCGTATGCGGCTTCCATCTAACCTTCACCAAATACCTCGTGAATCAGATTTTCGGAGACCATCTACCCGCACAAGGTGAAGATATGATCTTCTTAATGATTTTAAAATGGTTTAAAATAATTTAATTCTAATTTATCTACAAACGAAAGGTTTTAAAATACGTTCACGCGATGAACGGATCCCGCATATGTTTTTCCGCTGCAATCTGAAAATTATTTCGAATTTTCATGGCATATGTGGGATACTAACAGTGGTATCAGAGCCATGGTTATGTAGATTAAGATTAGAATTAAATTTTTCAAGGCATTTTAGATCTGAAATTTAAGGAATTATGCTTGCTGAAATTTATATATGCAGAATTTTCAGCTTGCTGATTTTTCTGCATACTAATTATTGGATGCTTGGATTAATGATTCTAATGCTTTGATAATGTGATTACAAATGTTTAGAATCATATCTTGCATAATCAGCAAGTCATGAGATGAAATAATCAGTTAAATATCAGATCTGAAAATAATTTTTATGCATGTGATGCGTATGGTGATGATCATGGATGGACCCTTTGAATGTGCTGAAATGTTCTGCAATATTCTGTGATGCATGTAATTTTAATTTTTAGATGCCTGCGTGCATCTTAAATTCATGTATTAGAGACCTGCGTGTCTCATGAAAAGGGTTGTAATTTATTCTTTTATTTTAATTTTAATTTTTAAGACAATCTGGGATGTAATCTGTGATGTGTGTTGCACGTCGATGGTTGATCGATATGTACATCAACAAGCTCAACATGCGCGGATCGAGATCAAGGGTTGATTGAAGATGGATCAAGGAGTTGATCACAATTGGACCTAAGGGATCAAGATCGAGTCAAGAGTTGAAGACGATCAAACCAATTGACGTGCATGTGCTTGTAAAATGACCCCATCCTGGATCCATGATCATCACCATTTAATTTTATTTTGATAAATGCCTGGATGTTTAATGCTTATGTCTATGCAGGTAGACTTATATTTGCATGAGATGTGAATACGCGATCGAGTGAGACCTAAATCGAAACCTCCCTAATCAGTCGAGGGTGAACCAACATGAGTTAGTCATATTAGATTAATTGATCTAATTGGTGTCTAGGCAAGCCTATAAGGTGGTTACTTAATTAGGACCTTACTCTCTGAGTAAGGGGAGCCTCTCACCTGCTTACCTGGCCAATTGTTCGATTACCTCTTATGAAGAACTCAAGTTGCAAACACTAAGACTTGATTATGCAATATTAAGTCCATAGGTCTTCCACCGTAGTAGAGCTGCTAAGGTCTTTTCGGTGTTGATTTGTCTCGGCTGGACACAGTGGGCAAGTTGCATCGGAGGACTGGACCTCTCTATTAGACATGAGATGTTGCAGGGTAAAGGTGGAGTTGGGCACCAATAACTGTTAGGTGAGGACCCAATGACGACTTTATTTCTGCGGTTATACGGTGGGTCTGACTTAACTAAGTAATGGGACCAATAACTGTTAGGTGAGGTCTTCATCACTTAGAGACCAAGTACCACTGCAATTTGCTTGAGAAGCATTGCACAAGAGTTGTACACTCATCCATTTATATGTCACCAATAACTGTTAGGTGAGGTGGCATGTAAATCGGTGAGACCGCAGTACCCACTAGAAATCCTAGTCGCGTAGGGTTTTCGTTTCTCCATCAGGGGAGTGTTAGATGTATGCCCTAGAAGCCAATCTGGCTGACACATTGTTAATTCTAGGACATAATTTTGTACTTGACTATTTATTATTGAATAAATAAAAGGTATCTTTTTCATTCATATTGTTTATGTGTCTATGAATCGTCCAAGAATTAATAAGATGATGCATATTCTTAAGAGTTAAAAATTTGAGCCATGCATCATTGGTGATTAAATTCTGAATGCTCCTGATCAATGGATCATCATGAGGACGGTGATCGATCCGATCAGTGCACACATTGCTTTCCTTATGGATGGACGAGACTCGAGTCCACGGTGTGGTGACACTGAAGTAATAGTGCAGGTGCTTGTTAAGAACAAGGGTACTGAGCGTGACCAAGATAAGAAGTCACTTGGATGTCTATCCACTCGTCAGTGACTTGCTTGATGTTGCGGTAGTGTGACTGGTCCTTTGACCTACGATGCTTCGGCTACTCACAGTGAGGTTATTGTAGTTTGATTGCACATATACATGGTCTCTAGCCATATGGGTCCATGCAGTGTAGATTGGCTGCAGTAGGTTCACTGTAGGAGTAGGGTATGCACTTATATGGAATCTATCAACCTTGGTAGATAAGGAGAGATCCTATGTGATTTATAAGACTGAGTTTGTAAGACCTCGGCCGGGGCAGCTTGAACAGTGGAGAAAGAGTTTTCCACTCTCGAGCTTAAGTCGAATAAATCTTGACATATGACAGACGATGGGGTTTGACGAGTTGTCCATGACCTCCGTCCTATAGGGATCCACGATAGTAGGACTGTATCACACGACAACTGCACCTAGAGGTTCATCATTCTATTCTGCTGGGTAGCCACTACATGCTGCTAGGTATCACTGGTGGATGGTGGGACTCATAGGAGATATCCCGATGATCGATAAACCCTGATGAGTTGAGTTCGAACTGTTCCAACCCATTGAAAGGAGTTTTCAATGACATTGTGATAGAGATCATAATATATCTCACTACCAGTCAGAATAGAACCTATGGGGTCACACACACTAGAAGTATTGACCGATCCGATGGTTAAAAAATGATTATGAATCACAAGTAATCAATTCGATTGATAATAAGTTGAAGAAGAAATGGGAATTGATTAATTGGACTTAAAACACGAATCCTACTTGGAGTGAGATTCCTAGAGTCCTAATTGGATTAGGACTGGGAGTCCTACTTGGAGTAGGACTGGGATTCCTACTTGAAGTAGGATTCCCACAATCCTAATTAGATTAGGATTTTGAATTTATTTTGGATTCCTACTTAGAATAGGATTCCTAGAAATCCTAATTGGATTAGGACTTCGGATTCAAATTAGAGTCCTAATTGAATTAGGACTAAAAATGAATAAATCCTAATTGGATTAGGATTTCTTAAGTCCTAATTAATTATTAATCTAATGAATTAACAAGACTCCTAATTGGATTAGGATTGAAGAGTTCAATTGAGTCAAAATTGATTTGAGTTCTAATTGGATTAGGACTTACCTAGATTAGACCCAAATGGTTCATGATTTGGTTAAAGCCTAATGAGATTATGACTAAACCAAATAGGGCCCTCCTAATCCTCCTTAGAGGAGGACTAGGGCAACACAAGAGGAGGGGCTCATGCCCCTCCTCCTTTTGCTTCTTGGTGCGGCATGAAGAGAGGGGCCAGCGCCCCTCTTGGAAAGGGATCAAGGGCTCCTAATTTGTAGGAGCCCTTCATGCTTTAAAAGGAGACTTGGCGGCACCCTAGGGCATTCAATTGAAGCCCTCTCCCCTCCAAGCCGTGGCCTCCCTCTCCTCTCCCTTGGATCAGCCACAAGCAAGGAGCAAAGAAAAGGTGGTGTTGGCAGCCTCATCTTCTTCCCTTCCTTCATCCAACGCAAAGGGGAGAAATAGGCTGCAAGGTGCTTTGGTTCTTCTCCAAAGATCCATCTTTCTTCTTCCTCCTCCCAAGCACAATCAAGGTTTGATCAAAAGGGAGGAGATCAGCCATCTAAAGTTGTCTCTGCAAGGGAGCTAGCACCCCGGGGAGACAAGAAAGCTTTGATCGGTTCTTTGCTTCGTGTGGATACCCGTAGAGGCCGGACGCTTGTGCGGCTTCAAGCGAACCTTCATCCTAAATCACGATCATCAGTTTGCGGTGATCATCTACCCGCACAAAGGTGAAGATCTGATCTACCTAATGTTTTAAAAGTTTTTAATCCTTATCTAACTACGAACGGTTTTTGAACAACGTTCATGCGATGAACGGTTGATCCCGCACATGCCTCTTCCGCTGCGTCTGAATTTTTTTAAATTTTTCTGCGGCATGGGCGGGTTCTAACAGTGGTATCAGAGCCTAGGCTTCGTAGATTAAGGTAAGGATTAATTATTTAAAGGCATCTTAGATCTGAAATTTAAAAGGTTATGCATGCTGAAAATTTTCTGCATGCAGATTTTTCAGGGGTGCTGATTTTTGCATGCTGATTTTTATGTGATAAAATGATGATTCTAATTGCATTGTTAATGAGATTACAAAGTTTAGAATCATGATTAGCATGATCAGCAACCTATGTCATAACATAATCAATTAAGTTTCAGATCCAAAAAGTATAATTGCTGCATGTGGTGATGATCATAGGATTCAAACCCTTTTGGTATCAATTGTAAAGACCTGCGATGTGATCTGCAATGTCATGTAATTTTTCAGATGCTTGCATGCATCTTATTTGATGTTTTGAGAGGCATGCGTGCCTCCTAAAAGAGGATGTAATTTATTATTATTTTTATTTTATATCTGGTTGTATTTCTGTGATGTGATGTGCGTCAACGATCAAGTCGAAGATAGTGCATGAGATGAACGGCGATCTGAGCGGTTGATGGCGATTGGATCAAGAGTTGATCAAGGATCGAATCAAGGAGGCTTGGAACCAATTCAAGGGTTGAAGACCAGTTGATCGATTGACGTGCATGTGCTTGTAATATGACCTAATTAGAATCCATGATCATCACCTATTTAAAGTTTAGCTTTATTTATTGCTGCGATTATAACTGCCTGCGATGTGCCGTTTGCATGTGATGTGAATGAGAACGGGATAGATAGGTTTACATGTGATGTAGCAAACCCAATTGAGACCTAAATTAAAACCTCCTCAATCAAGTCGAGAGTGAACCAACATGAGCGAGTCATATTAGATTAATTGATCTAATTGGTGTCTAGAAAAGCATGAAAGGTGGTTACTTAATTAGGACCTTACTCTCTGAGTAAGGAGAGCCTCCCACCTGCTTACCTGGCCAATTGATCGATTACCTCTTATGAAGAGCTCAAGGTTGCAAACACTAAGACCTGATTAACCAATATTAAGTCCATAGGTCTTCCACTGTTGTAGAGTCGCTAAGGTCTTTCTGATGTTGATTTGTCTCGGCTGGACACAGTGGGCAAGTTGCATCGGAGGGCTGGACCTCTCTATAGACATGAGACGTTGTAGGGTAAAGGTGGGGTTGGGCACCAATAACTGTTAGGTGAGGATCCAATGACGACTTTATTTCTACGGTTATACGGTGGGTCTGACTTAACTAAGGAATGGGACCAATAACTGTTAGGTGAGGTCTTCATGACTTAGAGACCAAGTAGCACTGCAACATGCTTAAGAAGCATTGTACAAGAGTTGTACACTCATTTGTTTATGTGTCACCAATAACTGTTAGGTGAGGTGGCATGTAAATCGGTGGGACCGCAGTACCCACTAGAAATCCTAGTCGTGTAGGATTTCCGTTTTCCTACCAGGGGAGTGTGAGGAATTCGTGAAAATAGTGGGAGGCACATTTGTTCTAAAAGACCCTAGAACAAATTAAGATCAAGTACAAAATTCTAACTAGAATCTTTACTCTCTGAGGATTATAATGTCAGCTTCTAGACTTTTAACTCATATCCTATAGAACAAACGTTTGACCAAACCCAATTATAAAGACTGGCTCATCAAATTTCAAAATAGTTTTGAATTGTGAGAAATTAGGGTATGTGCTAGACCATGGAATCCCCGTATTACCAATCTGTCCGATCACTGATCAGCGTAAGACGCATGCTAAGTGGACGAAAGATGAAAATAAAGTTAGGTGCTACATAATGGCATCCATGTCCAATGAATTATAATGCCAGCATGAGAACATGAAGATTGCCAAGGACACATTAAATCACCTGCAAGAGTTGTATGGTGATCAGAGTCACGCAGCTTGGTTTGAATGTCCAAGAGGCTCTTCAAGGCCAAGATGCGCGATGGGCAGTCTGTCCATGATCATGGTTTGACCATGATAAAGGGCTTAGAGAAGCTTGAGAAGCTCGGCATGACCATGCACAAGGAATTGCAAACGGATTTGATCCCACAATCCCTTCTAGCTTCATATGAACAGTTTATAGTAAATTACCATATGAACAAGATTGTATGCACCAAAATAGAATTGTTAAATAAATTGGTAACTACCTTAGGGACCTTGAAGAGTTCAAGGGGCATCGTTCTCGCTGTCGAGTTGGTTTCTACTTCCAAGAGAGAGTCTATTTGGAAGAAGAAGAAGCCTGCGAAGAACCAGAAGACTGGGAAAACGCCAAGTAAGGAAGTTCCAAAAAAAAGGACAATTGCAAGGAAAAGTGTTTCCATTGCATCATGGACGGCCATTGGAAGAGGAACTGTCCTACATACATGGGAAGCATAAAGAACATGAAGGGTGACAGACCTTAAGAAGGTATGTCAGATATGCTCAGGATACTTAGGGATTGTTACCTGTTGCTAGCAGAAATTTGATTTCTGTATCTTGTTTTGCACAGAAAGATTTTTATAAGACTACTGTTCCATTTATTTAAGAAATAAATTGGTTCAACGTGGTTTTATGATTGACAGTCTCTATCACATACATATGGATGTATCTGTGAATGCATCTGAGCAAACAGTGAATACCATAGGATCTAATAGATCCAGAAATGAGATAAATCTAAAGTATTTATGGCACCTCAGGCTTGGCCATATAGGAGAAGACAGAATAAACAAATTGGAGAAACATGAGCTTTTTGGCTCATTGACTTTTGAGTCATATTCGATTTGTAAATTCTGCCTTCAAGGAAAGATGGCCAAATTATCTTTTGTAGGACACAGAGAGATCCACTGAAATACTTACCCTAGTACACACTGATGTGTGTGGCCCATTCGATGTGCAGGCTAGGGATTGTAATTTTTTACTTCATTTACCGATGATTACTCACGGTATGGATATGTGTATGATACACAAATTTGAAACTTTTGAAAGGTTCAAAGAGTTCAGAAATGAAGTAGAAAAATAAATTGGAAAACCCCTTAAGGCTCTTCGATCAGATCGAGGAGGAGAATACCTTAGTGAAAAATTCCGGAACTATCTCAAGAAAAATGGCATAGTCTCACAATGGACTCCTCCGGGTATACCTCAACTCAACGGAGAGTCAGAGAGGAGGAATCGGACTCTATTGGATATGGTCCGGTCCATGATGAGCTTCACTGATTTACCCTTGTTTCTTTAGATAGATGCCCTATTTTCAACTATTTACTTATTGAATAGAGTTTCCTCTAAAGTCCGTTCATACCACACCATATGAGATATGACATAGTAAGAAACCAAGTCTTGGTCATCTCAAGATTTGGAGATGTCCGGCCCACGTCAAGCGACTACAGGCAGACAAGCTAGAGGATAGGACAATTAATGCTCGTTTTATAGGATATCCTAAAGAGTCATTAGGATACAACTTTTCGTCCCAAAGGATCACAAAGTGTTTGTGAGCCTAGATGCTATCTTCATGAAAATAGTTTATCCTTGACAGAGACAGTGGGAGGAAAATTGAGCTTGAAGAGAAAGTCTCTAAACAGCAACGAGCCATTGTGCCTATAGAACCTATTTATATTAAGCCAGTACACGTAGTACCTCCTCCACCTTGTAAATCTAGTAGAATCTTCCGTCCGCCTGAAAGGTACTTAGGTATGCTTACAGAGGATGTAGAGGAAGTGTTCCTCATGGGAGATAGGGATCAAGGTAAGGATCCCAATACCTACAACGAGGCGATGTTAGACATCGATTTTGAAAGATGGCTGGAAGCGATGAAGTCAAAGATGAACTCCATGGATTCCAACCAAGTCTAGACCTTAGTAGATCCACCAAAAGGTATAGTACCTATTGGGTATAAATGGATCTATAAGAGGAAATTAAATTCGGATGGCTAGGTAGAGACCTATAAGGCAAGGTTAGTGGCGAAAGGTTATAGTCAGTGCGAAAGTACTGATTATAAGGATACTTTTCACCCTGTAGCATTGCTAAAGTACATTCGAATATTGCTTGTTGTTGCAGCATATCATGATATTGTGATGGTGATCACAAAGTATGTAAGCTGCAAAGGTCCATCTATGGACAATAGCAAGTATCTCGGAGTTGGAACACTCGTTTCAGCGATGTAATCAAATCGTTTGATTTTATCAAGAACGAGGAGGAACCATGTGTTTATAAGAAGGTTAGTGGGAGGGCTATTGCATTCTTCATATTGTACATGGATGATATCTTTCAAATTGGGAATGATATTCTCATACTAACTTAGATCAAGGTTTGGTTGTGTAAGAAATTCTCCATGAAAGACTTTGGAAAAACATCCTATATTTTGAATTAAGGTTTATAGAGATAGATCTAAGAGGATGCTTGTCCTGTCACAGAATATGAATATAGAGGGAGTGCTGAAGAGGTTCGGCATGGAAACCTCTAAAAAGGGGATCATTACCCCTTAGGCATGGGATAAATCTCTCCAACAAGATGTGCCCCAACACATCTGAAGAGATTCAGCAGATGAGCAAGATCCCCTTATGCTTCGGCTATAGGGAGCCTCATGTATACCATGCAATGTACGTGACTTGATATAGTACATGCTGTGAGTGTCACAAGCATATATCAGTCAAACCAGGCAAGAAGCGCAGGATAGCTGTGAAGAACAGTCTTAAGTACGTGAGAAGAACTAAGGACATGTTCTTAATCTTTGGAAGAAGATAACAGTTGAAGGTAGAAGGATGCACACATATTGATGATAGAAAGTCTACATCAGAATATGTGCAATGGTGGTTCAGTAAATTGGAAGAGTTCCAAACAACCGATCATTATAGATTCTACCTTAGAAGCTGAATGTTAAGCCGTATCTAAGGGTGCAGTGGAAACCTTCTGGTTAAAAGTTCATTGCAGAGTTAGGTGTAATGTTATCAGATGCCTTAACACTCTCCTGCGATAACAAAGGCACCATAGCACTAGCTGAGGAGCCAAAGGTCTCACCAGAAACTGACGCACATAGAGCGGCGGTTTAACCTAATAAGCGACTACCTCGAAAAGAAATAAGTAGAGGATCAAAGAGTACACTCCACAGAAAATGTGGTGGACCCATTCACTAAGCAGATAAGTCAGCAGAAAACTGAATCGCATCTTGAGAAGATGGGGCTTAGATTTATGGCTGATTGGCTTTAGTGCAAGTGGGAGATTGTTAGATGTATGCCCTAGAAGCCAATCTGGCTGACACATTGTTAATTCTAGGACATAATTTTGTACTTAACTATTTATTATTGAATAAATAAAAGGCATCTTTTTCATTCATATTGTTTATGTGTCTATGAATCGTCCAAGAATTAATAAGATGATGCATATTCTTAAGAGTTAAAAATTTGAGCCATGCATCATTGATGATTAAATTCTGAATGCTCCTGATCAATGGATCATCACGAGGACGGTGATCGATCCGATCAGTGCATACATTGCTTTCCTTATGGATGGACGAGACTCGAGTCCACGGTGTGGTGACACTGAAGTAATAGTGCAGGTGCTTGTTAAGAACAAGGGTACTGAGCGTGACCAAGATAAGAAGTCACTTGGATGTCTATCCACTCGTCAGTGACTTGCTTGATGTTGCAGTAGTGTGACTGGTCCTTTGACCTGCGATGCTTCGGTTACACACAGTGAGGTTATTGTAGTTTGATTGCACATATACATGGTCTCTAGCCATATGGGTCCATGCAGTGTAGATTGGCTGCAGTAGGTTCACTGTAGGAGTAGGGTATGCACTTATATGGAATCTATCGACTTTGGTAGATAAGGAGAGATCCTATGTGATTTATAAGACTGAGTTCGTAAGACCTCGGCCGGGGCAGATTGAACAGTGGAAAAAGAGTTTTCCACTCTCGAGCTTAAGTCGAATAAATCTTGACATATGACAGACGATGGGGTTTGACGAGTTGTCCATGACCTTCGTCCTGTAGGGATCCACGATAGTAGGACTGTATCACACGACAACTGCACCTAGAGGTTCATCATTTCATTCTGCTGGGTAGCCACTACATGCTGCTAGGTGTCACTGGTGGATGGTGAGACTCATAGGAGATATCTCGATGATTGATAAACCCTGATGAGTTGAGTTCAAACTGTTCCAACCCATTGAAAGGAGTTTTCAATGACATTATGATAGAGATCACAATATATCTCACTACCAGTCAGAATAGAACCTATGGGGTCACACACACTAGAAGTATTGACCGATCTGATGGTTAAAAAATGATTATGAATCACAAGTAATCAATTCGATTGATAATAAGTTGAAGAAGAAATGGAAATTGATTAATTGGACTTAAAACACGAATCTTACTTGGAGTGGGATTCCTAGAGTCCTAATTGGATTAGGACTGGAAGTCCTACTTGGAGTAGGACTGGGATTCCTACTTGAAGTAGGATTCCCACAATCCTAATTAGATTAGGATTTTGAATTTATTTTGGATTCCTACTTAGAATAGGATTCCTAGAAATCCTAATTGGATTAGGACTTCGGATTCAAATTAGAGTCCTAATTGGATTAGGACTAAAAATGAATAAATCCTAATTGGATTAGGATTTCTTAAGTCCTAATTAATTATTAATCTAATGAATTAACAAGACTCCTAATTGGATTAGGATTGAAGAGTTCAATTGAGTCAAAATTGATTTGAGTTCTAATTGGATTAGGACTTACCTAGATTAGACCCAAATGGTTCATGATTTGGTTAAAGCCTAATGAGATTATGACTAAACCAAATAGGGCCCTCCTAATCCTCCTTAGAGGAGGACTAGGGCAACACAAGAGGAGGGGCTCACGCCCCTCCTCCTTTTGCTTCTTGGTGCGGCATGAAGAGAGGGGCCGGCGCCCCTCTTGGAAAGGGATCAAGGGCTCCTAATTTGTAGGAGCCCTTCATGCTTTAAAAGGAGACTTGGCGGCACCCTAGGGCATTCAATTGAAGCCCTCTCCCCTCCAAGCCGTGGCCTCCCTCTCCTCTCGCTTGGATCAGCCGCAAGCAAAGAGCAAAGAAAAGGTGGTGTTGGCGGCCTCATCTTCTTCCCTTCCTTCATCCAACGCAAAGGGGAGAAATAGGCTGCAAGGTGCTTTGGTTCTTCTCCAAAGATCCATCTTTCTTCTTCCTCCTCCCAAGTACAATCAAGGTTTGATCAAAAGGGAGGAGATCAGCCATCTAAAGTTGTCTCTGCAAGGGAGCTAGCACCCCGGGGAGACAAGGAAGCTTTGATCGGTTCTTTGCTTCGTGTGGATACCCGTAGAGGTCGGACGCTTGTGCGGCTTCAAGCGAACCTTCATCCTAAATCACGATCATCAGTTTGCGGTGATCATCTACCCGCACAAAGGTGGAGATCTGATCTACCTAATGTTTTAAAAGTTTTTAATCCTTATCTAACTACGAACGGTTTTTGAACAACGTTCATGCGATGAACGGTTGATCCCACACATGCCTCTTCCGCTGCGTCTGAATTTTTTTAAATTTTTCTGCAGCATGGGCAGGTTCTAACAGGGAGTATGAGGGATTCGAGAAAATAGTGGGAGTATATTTGTTTTAAAAGTCCCTAGAACAAATTATGTTCAAGTTCAAAGTCTAACTAAAATCTTTACTCTCTACAGATCACAATGTCAGCTTCAACCCCTTTGACCCGAATCCTTGAGACCAACAGACTGACCGGAACCAACTATAAAGACTGGCTTAGGAACCTGAAAATTATTCTGAATTGTGAGAAAATAGGGTATGTGCTCGAGAATGATATCCCTAGGCTACCAGCACGTCCTACTGATGATCAGCGTGAGACGCATCAGAAGTGGACTGATGACGACATTAGGGTCAAGTGCTATATCATGGCATCCATGACTAACGAACTTCAATGCCAGCATGAGAACATAAAGACTGCTAGGAAAATACTGGCTCACCTGCAAGAGTTGTATGGTGAGCAGAGCCGCACTGCACGCTTTGAAGTGTCCAAGAGGCTCTTTAAGGCAAAGATGCGCGAGGGGCAGTCTGTCCATGATCATTGTCTGACTATGATCAAGGACCTCGAGGAGCTTGAGAAGCTCGGTATGTCCATGCATAAGGAACTGCAGATAGATCTGATTCTGCAATCCCTTCCTGATTTATTTGGTCAGTTTATAGTAAACTACCATATGAATAAAATTGAATGCACGAAGACCGAGTTGTTGAACATGTTGGTAACTGCTGAAGGGGCCTTGAAAGGTTCAAGGGGCTCTATTTTGGATGCTGAGCTGACTTCTGGTTCCAAGAGAAAGTCTACTTGGAAGAATAAGAAGCCTGCAAAGAAGCACAAGAAAGACAAAAAGCCTAAGAAGGAAGTTCATAAAAAAAAGGCTGATGACAAAGGAAAATGTTTCCACTGCAATGTCAACGGCCACTGCAAAAGGAACTGCCCTTCATATCTCGAGAGCCTGAAGAACAAAAGGGACACACCTTCTGAAGGTATGCTAGACTTGCTCGTAATTGAAACTAACCTTACGGTTTCTTCTACTTCTAGTTGGGTTATAGATTCTGGTTCTAGTGCTCATTTATGCACTACTATGCAGGGTCTAAAAAAAAGTAGGAGGCTGGCGGAAGGTGCAGTAACCCTTCGGGTTGGCAACGGAGCAAGAGTTGCTGCTGTAGCTGTGGGCACCTATCCTCTGCGATTAACGTCTGGATTTAGTTTACTACTTAGAGACTGTTATTATGTCCCTGCTGCTAGCAGAAATTTGATTTCTGTTTCGTGTTTAGCACAGGATGGTCATGTTTTGACTTTTGACAAAGACTGCTGTTCTATTTATTTCAGAAATAAATTAGTTGCACGTGGTTTCATAATTGACAGTCTCTATCACTTGCATATTGATGTGTCTGTGAATGTGTCTGAGCAAGTGGTGAATGCCATAGGATCTAAAAGATCCAGAGATGAGATAAACCAGAAGTATTTGTGGCACCTCAGGCTTGGCCATATTGGAGAGGACAGAATGAACAAAATGGAGAAAGATGGGCTTCTTGGCCCATTGACTTCCAAGTCATATCCAGTTTGTGAGTCCTGTCTTCAAGAAAAAATGGCTAGATTATCTTTTGTAGGACATAGGGAGAGGACCACTGAAATACTTATCCTGGTACACACTGATGTGTGTGGCCCATTTGATGTGTCAGCCAGGGGTCGTTATTCGTACTTCATTACCTTTACCGATGACTTTTCACGATATGGTTATGTGTATCTTATGAGATACAAATCTGAGTCTTTTGAAAAGTTCAAAGAATTCAGAAATGAAATAGAAAAACAGATCGGAAAAACCCTTAAGGTTCTTCGATCAGATCGAGGAGGAGAATACCTTAGTGGAGAATTTCGGGACTATCTCAAGGAGAATGGCATAGTCTCACAATGGATGCCTCCGGGTACATCTCAACTCAACGGGGTGTCAGAAAGGAAGAATCAGACTCTATTGGATATGGTCCGATCCATGATGAGCTTCACTGATCTACCTATGTTTCTTTGGGAAGATGCCTTATTATCCGCAATTTATTTATTGAATATAGTTCCCTCTAAATACGTTCCTACCACACCGTATGAGATATGGCATGGTAAGAAACCGAGTCTTGGTCATCTCAAGATTTGGGGATGTCCGGCCCATGTCAAGAGAATGCAGGCGGACATGTTAGAGCCTAGGACCATAAGTGCTCGTTTCATAGGATATCCTAAAGAGTCGTTAGGATACAATTTTTACGTCTCAGAGGATCACAATGTGTTTGTGAGCCGACATGCCGTCTTCTTGGAAAAACAGTTTATCCTTGATAGAGGCAGTGGGAGGAAAATTGAGCTTGAAGAGAAAGTCTCTGAAAAGCAACGAGTAATGGATCCTATAGAACCTATTCACATAGAGCCAGTACACGTAGTACGTCCTCCACCTCGTAGATCAAGTAGGGTCTTCCATCCTCCTGATAGATACTTAGGTATACTAGTAGAGGATATAGAGGAAATATTCTTCATGAGAGATAGGGAACATGTACAGGATCCCAATACCTACGACGAGGCGATATCTGATATCGATTCCGAAAAATGGCTGGAAGCCATGAAGTCAAAGATAGACTCTATGTATTCCAACCAAGTCTAGACCTTAGTAGATCCACCAGAAGGTATAGTACCTATTGGATGCAAATGGATCTACAAAAGGAAGATAGGTTCGGATGGAAAGGTAGAGACCTATAAGGCAAGGCTAGTGGCGAAAGGGTATAGTCAGCGCGAAGGCATTGACTATCAGGAGACTTTTTTACCTGTAGCCATGCTAAAATCCATTCGAACATTGCTTGCCATCGCAGCGTTTCATGATTATGAAATATGGCAGATGGATGTGAAAACTGCTTTTCTAAATGGATATCTTGATGAAGATATCTATATGGAGCAGCCTTTGGGTTTCACTTCCAGTGATGGAGATCACAAGGTCTGCAAGCTGCAAAGGTCCATCTATGGACTAAAGCAAGCATCTCGGAGTTGGAACACTCGTTTCAATGATGCGATCAAATCGTTTGATTTCATCAAGAACGAAGAGGAACCGTGTGTTTACAAGAAGGTTAGTGGGAGGGCTGTCGTGTTCCTCGTACTGTATGTAGATGACATCCTCTTGATTGGGAATGATGATCCCATGCTAACCTCGGTCAAGGTCTGGTTGTCAAAAGAGTTCTCCATGAAAGACCTTGGGGAAGCATCCTACATTTTGGGGATTAAGGTCTATAGAGATAGATCTAAGAGGTTGCTTGGCCTATCACAGAAGATGTACGTAGAGGAGGTACTGAAGAGGTTCAGTATGGAAAACTCCAAGAGGGGTCTATTACCCCTTAGGCATGGGATTCATCTCTCCAAAAAGATGTGCCCCAACACATCTGAAGAGATTCAACGCATGAGCAGGATTCCTTATGCTTCTGCAATAGGGAGCCTCATGTATGCCATGCTATGTACACGACCTGATATAGCCCTTGCTGTAAGTGTCACTAGCAGATATCAGTCAAATCCAGGTGAAGAGCACTGGACAGCTGTGAAGAACATTCTTAAGTACTTAAGAAGAACTAAAGATTTGTTCTTGGTCTTTGGAGGAGCATCGGAGTTAAAGGTAGAAGGATACACAGATTCAGACTTCATAACTGATATTGATGATAGAAAGTCTACGTCTGGATATGTGTTCTTGTGCAATGGTGGTACGGTAAATTGGAAAAGTTCCAAACAACCGACCATTGCTGATTCTACCATGGAAGCTGAGTATATCGCCGCCTCTGAAGCTGCAAAGGAAGCCTTCTGGTTCAATAAATTCATTGCAGAGATAGATGTAATGCCATCAGATGCCATCACACTCTACTGCGATAATAATAGCGCCATAGCTCTTGCTAAGGAGCCAAGGTCTCATCAGAAGTCCAAGCACATAGAGCGGCGCTTTCACCTCATACGTGACTACCTCGAGAAGAAATATGTCGAGGTACAGAGAGTAGACTCCACGGACAACGTGGCAGACCCGCTCACTAAGCAGCTAAATCAACAGAAGACTGAAGCCCACCTTGAGAAGATGGGACTTAGATATATAGCTGATTGGCTTTAGTGCAAGTGGGAGATTGTTAGATGTATGCCCTAGAAGCCAATCTGGCTGACACATTATTAATTCTGAGACATAAATTTGTACTTGACTTTATTATTATTGAATAATAAATGGGCATCTTTTCATTCATATTGTTTATGTGTCTATGAATCGTCCAAGGAATTAATAAGATGATGATACATATTCTCAAGAGTTGAGAATTTGAGCCATGTATCATTGATGATTAATTTTTAAATGCTCCTGATCAATGGATCATCACGAGAACGGTGATCGATCCGATCAGTGCACAGATCGCTTTTCTTATGGATGGACGAGACTCGAGTCCACAGTGTAGGGACACTGAAGTGATAGTGCAGGTGCTTGTTAGAGAACAAGGGTACTGAGCGTGACCAAGACAAGAAGTCACTTGGATGTCTATCCACTCGTCAGTGACTTGCTTGATGTTGCAGTAGTGTGACTGGTCCTTTGACCTGCGGTGCTTCGGCTACTCACAGTGAGGTTATTGTAGTTTGATTGCACATACACATGGTCTCTAGCCATATGGGTCCTTGTAGTGTAGATTGGGTGCAGTAAGTTCACTGTAGGAGTAGGGTACGCACCTACAAGGAATCTATCGACCTTGATAGATGAGGAGTGATCCTATGTGATTTATTAGACTGAGTTCTAAGACCTTGGCCAGGGCAGAATATACAGTGAAAATGAGTTTTCTACTCTCGAACTCAAGTCGAATAAATCTAGACATATGACAGACGACGGGGTTTGACGAGTTATCCATGACCTCCGGTCTGTAGGAATCCATGATAGAAGGACTGTATCATACGATAACTGCACCTAGAGGTTCATCATTCTATTCTGCTGGGTAGCCACTACATACTGCTAGGTGTCACTGGTGGATGGTGAGACTCACAGGGATCATCTTGATGGTCGATAAACCCTGATGAGTTGAGTTGAAATTGTTTCAACCCATTGAAAGGAGTTTTCAATGATATTGTGATAGAGATCGCAATATATCTCACTACCAGTCAGAATAGAACCTATGGGGTCACACACATTAGAGGTATTGACCAATCCGATGGGTGAATGTGATTAGGAATCATAAATAATCAATTAGATTGATAAATGGATAACCCGCTAAGAGTTAGTGGTTAGAAGAAGGAATAAATTGCAATTGGATTGCAATTTAATTTAATTAATTAGATTTAATTAATTGGACTTGATCTTGAGTCCTACTTGGAGGGGGATTCATGAAGTTCTAATTGGATTAGGATTTCAAATTAAATTAGAATCCTATTTGGAATAGGATTTCTTAAGTCCTAATTGTCTTAGGGCTGAAATTTGAACAAGTCTTGATTAGATTAAGATTTTCTTAAGTCCTAATTAATTTTAAATTTAATCTAATTAATTTCATGACTCCTAATTGGATTAGGATTGAAGAGTTCAATAGAGTCATGGTTCAATTAAATCCTAATTAGATTAGGATAAGGAGGAAATTGAAATGGGTTCATAAAAATTCTATTTTGAATAGGATTGGACTCATGAAATGAACCCAAATTAAATCACCCTTTAATTTGATTAAATGGTGGATTTAATTGGACTTGAGGGAGGGGCCCACGCCCCTCCCCTTGGTGCTTGCATGAGAAGAAAAGGAAGGGGGCTACGCCCCTCCTTGCTTGCCACATAAGGGATAAGAATGAGTTCCTAAAAAATAGGAACTCATCTTTATCCCTTAGCACATTAAAAAGGGCATGGGATTTCGGCCAGCATTCATGGTTTTTCTTTGTCATTCACGGCAGCAAGACTCCCCTCCTATTAGCTAACCTTGCAAAGGGATGCAACTGAGCTCATCAAGAAGTGTGATCGATGTTAACCACACGTGAGCATCCAACGACGATCGATTGTACTGTTGATGCCAATCAGCGCCCCTTGGCCATTTGTATAGTGGAGAATCAACGTCCTTAGACCTTTTCCACCAGCAATAGGGCAGCACAAGTTTCTCTTTGTAGTGGTAGATTACTTCACCAAATGGGCGAAAGCCGAATTAGTAGTTTGGATTACCTAGGCGAAAGCTTGGGACACCACATCAGCCAAGGTAACAATAAAATAGGCTTCCCTATATAAAGGAGCAACTAGAGAGACCTTGGGGATGCAGAGTAATATACTATTTATAAAGAACATGCTGAAATTTCTCCCTTTTACACTATTGCCTCTCTATTCTGACTTAGGTATCAGAGTATCCCCCGTTGGAAACTCTATAACAAGCAAACCTTTTGCAAACTACCTTCAGAAGAGATCTACTTTTCCACACCTCAGCCAGCTGCTCAGCTCGCCTCCAGTCGATCTCAGGGTTGTTTTAGCTACACTCCAACCTCGGTCCCAAATTTAATGGCAACAGATTGGTGCTAGAGGAAGGAATGCCCCTAGCCGATCAACATTAATCAAAGAGAGAGATCACCAGTATAAGGTCATGAAGAGTCCATGGTGCAACTCATGCTTCACAACACTGCGCTCTGACCTCCAACAGTTGTTACAGAGCTCGAAACTAGCTCCACCAGAATAACCCTCCATGCTATGGGCAATAAGTAGTTCAACTTGCTTATTTAATACGTGCAGGTGCTGATCGCAACAGTAGGCAATGGCACAACTAGAGCCCACCACTCCCAAGGCCGAGACTCAGAGTGGTCACTCCAAAGTTGGTGCACCTAGCGGAGCAATCTTGGTAGAGATGGAAAACGGCATGCTCCAAGCCTCCATTTCGGAGGGAACTCCGCTCCAAGCCTCTCCCCTCCTTGCTATGTGGAGCCCTTGTCCCACTGGAACTCTGACCTTAATAGGAGAATCAAGAAGATGGGCCAGCAGATTCGAACCCCTGGAAAATTAGCTCCAAGGGCAAACAAAGACCTCAACTTTGAAAGAGTAGATGCCCTACAAACCAATCGCAATATGTATTGCGAAGGATTTTTCTTTTTGATTTGTCCAAATCATATATATGACATTTAAATATGAATAAAGGCATTGTGTTTTATCATATGCTGTTGATTATATTTATGATAAACCCCTTAGATTAGAGCAATGGTTTTGAGGCTATGATGAGATCATACTAGTGAGACCTAAAATCCTAAAACCCTAATCTTAAATATTCCCAGTCATTGGTACATTGAGTCGGGGATCAATGTTTACCGGAAAGACTTGCACGTCTTATGTATGCTCGATGCAGAGGATGAATGATCTCACAAATCATTTGTGTAGAGACACTAATACAAAGATGTGGGTGCTCATTAGAAGAATGAGTTCACTGAATTGACCTACAAAGAGAAATCTTATGAAGTCTTACTTACATGTCAAAAGATGATTCTCTTAGTGGGAGTTGTGCAATTGATCCTATGACCTGAGATCACCATGGTATCTTGTGCACATGAACCCATATTTTGGTTTACACTAATTCATGACAATAAGTTGTGTACGAGGTCTTCTGGATATGGTGAATTATGTACGAAGATTATGAGTAGGTCAACAAGGAATTAATCACTTCTAGTAAGAGAAGATAGCATCCTATTTATTCTAATCATATGATAATTCAGAAAGCCTTTGATCAAAGCAGAATGAAAATTAGAAAGAGTTTCTAATGTTTCATTATTTGAATTATCATTAAAAGATTGAGAAAAATATGAATATAAAATTGAGTTTGACATATATTCATACTCATATACATATTTGGGATGCAGTTTGATTAAAGGATTGAATTGCACGGTAACCTGCCACTGAAGGGTATTTTTGGTATTTCCACCAAATTCCATATTTTTCGGGTAGACATGATATGCTGCTAGATGTCAATCTTGTCTTATAGGTTTGATCGAATTAAAGAGTTTAATTCGATCACCAATTAGAAAGGATTCTAATTGTTAAGTTCGGGTTCGCGCAGTTTGGACTTAAATCGATTAGAAGAGTTCTAATCAAGTTGGGTCAACTCGCACTCACACCTATTGCTGGCTAAGTATGGAACCCAATGGGTCACACACAAGAAAACTTATCAAGGGTCTAATTGGATTAGATCATGTTTGCAAGATAAACATCCTAGCAGGTGTTGCAAACCTTAGCTCCTGATTCGAATTGGATTCGAATCTGATTCTTAATTGATCTAATTTGATTAGATCATATTCTAATATGGGTTAGCCAAGAGTTGGCACCTAATTGGCTTGGTTTGAGTCTAATTGGATTAGATTTGATAAATCATTCATTTTTGACTGTTGGATCAACATTTGGATGAAGAGATGGATCAAATGGATGGCGCCATGAATTGGAGCCATTGGATTTTCATCATAGGATGATGGGAGATCATGATGACGTGATGGATATCATTGGGAGGCGTGGTGATGAAAAATAGGTGAAGGAAAGAGAGAGAATACGTGAAGATTAAATGGATAAGGATGAACCATTTATTTGATCTTATCCATTCTCTCTCTTCTCTCTTCATCACGCCTAAGGGATATGTGGCGCCCTCTTTCATGGCCTTTGGATCATTATCAACCCTTGATGAATGGATAAGGTTGGTTCCTATTTTTCATGCGTGAGAAGAAGTGAAGAAAGGGAAGAGTATGGCGCATTTCATGAAGAGGTGCTTAGGGAATGAAGCACCATATCATAAGCGCTTGATCTTATCCTAACCACTATTTGATATGCCCTCTTATCAAATGATGCCTCTGTTGATCTCATGCCCCTCTTCATGCATGAATGGATGGCTACAATGCATCCGTACGCCATCTATAAATAGGGAATGCTCCCGGTGTTTTCTGATCATCGGAAATCAATCCAACTCTCTCTCTCTCATATCCCTTCTTTCTTACATTAGTTTCCTTCTTTCTAGGATTGCTTCTAGGGTGTCCTAATCCAAGACAAGGTGGTCTTCTTTAGGACAAAAGAATTAGAAGTGATTTTAGAAGGTGAAAGAAAATTAGAGAGGAAAGAAAGCAAGCCAATTGAGTTCTTTAGAAGAATTCTGCATTAAGGATAAAAAGTCTTTGGAGCTAAAGTCTTGATCAAGTTTTTCGTGTGGATCACCATTGGAGGGCGGACACTTGGACGCCTCGTGGAGATTGTACACTTTGGATTAGCGTTTGAGGTATTCTACTAATTCTGCATTTATATTATATCATTTGATTGTAATCATTAAGGTGATCTAGGCTTAAAAGGGTTTCATGCATAGGGACTTTATTAAGAAAATTTTAAAATCACTAGCTTCCGCTGCGCATTATAACATGCTAGAACCCTTCAGTGGTATCAGAGCCATCCTTAATTGGTTCAATCAAATAATAATGCATGATGTATGATTATTAATTTACTATGAGATAGTAATGTCGTATGCTTTATGAAATGCTGAAATATATGATTCATATATGATGTGATATGTAATAAAATATCATGATATGAAATTTTCCATATGAAGATATGTTGAAGCATGTTAATTGATTCAATCAATTGCTTATAATTTATACATGCTATGAGATAGCCATGATGCATGATAGTTTATTTTAGACATGTTAAATATATGTTACAATTAAAGAATGTGCTAAAGACTAGTAAGCCCTCAATAAAAATTATATTAAGTCATAGTGTTGAAAAACTTTGAGCTAACCCATTCTAGAATAATTAATCTAATTGGTGTCTAAGGAAAGCACTAAAGGTGGTTCTCTAATTATGATCTTACTCTCTGAGTAAGGGAAGCCTCCCACCTGCTTACCTGGCCAATTGTTTGATTACCTATTATGGATAAGCTTAATATTTATATAACACTATTGATAGCCTTCCTTCATGCCTCGACATTATTATGTCAAGATCCATGCTAGTTTGTTGTGTTAACACAAGGCTTGCTATGGGGACTGATTTTATATTGTCTTGGTGCATTAAGATGCTTATGGCATATTTTAATATATTGCTTTGTTGTGCAACCACAAGGGCAATATTATTCGAATATGACTATATGGAAATGAAGGGTTTGACTTAACTAAAACATTATTGTTTGTTGTGCTAACACAAGGCAATAAGTGTTTTAAGAGGATAAGATTGTAAGATCCCGAAACTGGGCCCGGTCCATTGACCGGCCCAGCCCAAATTTTGGCCTCACGTGCGTCGCACGTGAGGGCATGTGAGAGGGGGGGGAGCCATCCCGAAGAAGCCGGCTCCCCCATTCTTTTTAGGGCTCCTCCTCTCTTTGAAGCGAGGGGAAGAGGAGTCGCTGCCGGCCGAGAGAGAGGGAGAGAGGGAGGGAGAGAGAGAGAAAGAGAGAGAGAGAGAGAACCATTAAAAAGGTGGGTCTTCTTCGGCACGGGTCTTCCTCTTCCTCCATTGCCGCCGAAGAGAAAGAGGATCGCTGGTCTTCGTCGGAGGCTAAGGTAAGGGCTTCTAACTTTTATCTCCTTCCTTCCGTGATATTTAGCCATGATTTACTATGGTTTTGAGCCGGCCAAGCGCCGGACTTGGGTCCAAAACGGAGTTTCGGCCCGTAAGCTCGTCGCCGTCGCGTGTTCATCGCTACCAGCCGTCGGGGGGTGGCCGGGCTTGCTCCGCCACCACCTGCCGCTGCCAAGGCCGGCCGCCGCGGCCGCCCTTGGGTTCGATCGAGAGCAAAGAGGAGGGGGCGGCAGGGGGTGATGAAGCCCTGTTTCGCCGAAAGAGAGGAAGAGAGTCGGGAGAGAAAAGAAGAAAGAAGAAAGAGAAAAGAAAAGAAAAAGAAAAGAAAAGAAAAGAAAAAGAAAAGAAAAGAAAAGAAAGAGAGAAAGAAAATAATAATAATAATAATAATAATAAAATAAAAGGAGGGTGGTCTATGGGTATGAACCCGAATCCGAACTCGAACCCGGGGTGCTAGGCACTTCGGCAGGGTCGGCCCTGGAAGCGTGTTAAAATTTAAGTTTTTATATATATTGTGATTAATTTTAAAAGAAAATATGATTTTTGGATATTAGGTTCTGCAAGGAATTTGTGAGATTAATTGGATTGTTGTAGATCGCGTTCAATGTAAGTAATGAACTGCCTTCTCTAGACTCTTCATTTATATAATATTATTTTTGCATCGAATAAATTGTTAATGAATTTATATGGGATTTATGAATTTTACGAGATGATGCTTTGAATGAAAAATGGATATGTGAATTAGAATAATATTTTTCGGACTATTGTTACATTACTGTTTTTGCATCGTATATGCATATTTAGATCGGATTATGATATATCTATTATGTTACAAAAGAATTTTGATGTACATCAGATTTAGAACTCTCAGCCTGGCTATGTTCTAGACCCTGCCAATAGGGGGTTATGCATTGGCAATTCTGGCCCCACCACAGGGTATAAGTGTGGTATTCTGGCCCACTCCGCAGGGTATAAGTGCGGTATTCTGGCCCACTCCGCAGGGTATAAGTGCGGTTCTGTTTCTGGCCTAGCTACAGGGTATAAGTGTGGTCGTAGCTAAAGGCTGATGAGATGAATGTGATTTGTTTCGAATTAGATTTATGATTATGTATGTGGATCTTTGAAAGATACGGATTTCAATGAATTTGTGCTTGAAAAGGAATTGATTATGTTATCATGTTGATTCATCGTAATTTGTATTTATATTTTATGTTATTATATGAATTGACTAGTTAAGGTGTTTATTACTTACTGGGCTGTCTAGCTCATTATACAATTTCTTACTGTTTTTACAGATCCGAAGAATTAGCTCGATCCGGGGGTTTTACAATATGGGAGAGCGAATACAAGAATTATGACACAAGTTATCTTAGATTAGGTTTTATTTAAGTTAATGTTCTATCTTATTGTTCCGCTGCGTATTGAGAACTGTGAAACTTTATAATTTGTGTCAGTCAATGGAATAAGATTGCATTTATTTCAGCTGAATTATTTTAGTTATATATTTGAAATTATTTGGTTTAGATGCCTTGCATGCTCGTAGGGAGAGTACCCTACGGGTGTGCGGCGGTTGGCGCGACCCCCGGCTCGCAATCTCGGGCCGGGGGCGTGACAAAGATAAAGTTGAAAATTGCATGAGATGCAATTGGAAAGAGTTTCCTACCTTTGAACTCATAAGAGTTTGTTGTGTAACCACAAGGCTTTTTATGATGAATTAGGATCTCAACCCTACTAAGAAAAATTATATTTTCACGTTTATCATAGGAGAGGGCTATGATATTCGATAAAAATAGTAGGAGACAAATTAGATTAAAGTCCTAGTCTAATTGCATATGTGTCATCATGATTGGTCTGCTTATGTTAGTTTTGTTCTTTATATATGTAGAATAAAATTCTGCATAAATGGCTTCTTTACTTTCACTAAGAGGCATCTTAGATGCCAACAAGTTGACCGGTCCAAACTATGTGGACTGGTTGAGAAATTTAAAGATAGTACTCACTCAGGAGAAAATTTCCTATATACTTGAAACCCCTGATCTTGGATCAATAGGGGATGATGCTACTAAAAGTAGGAAGATAAAGAGGAAGAAAGGAAAGAAAATCTTCGGATCAAGTACCTGTTTCCATTGTGGTAAAGCTGGCCACTGGAAAAGGAATTGCAAGGGTTTTCTTGCAACTGTAAAGCCTGATGCAAGAGTTGCATTAGAAGGTATGTTTATGTTACATGCCAGTTTGTCATTAAGTTCTTCAAATTCAAATTCATGGGTATTGGATACCGGCTGTGGTTTTCATATATGCAAGTCATTGCATGGACTACAGAGAATTAGAATTTTGAAGAAAGATGACTTCGAGCTGTATGGCGCTGGAGGAAAGTCCATCCAAGCTGAAGCTGTTGGAACCTACAACTTAGAGTTACCTTCGGAAAAGCTCCTACAATTAGAAGATTGTTATTATATGCCCAAGATTATTAGAAATGTAATTTCTATTCCTTTGTTATTAAAGAAAGGATTTGAGATTAATGGAAAAGGCAATGGTTGCTCTATTTCTTTTTCTAATAAGCATCTTTGCAATGGCATTATGGAAAATGGTCTTCTAGTTCTATCCCTTAATGACAATATTTATCATATTGATAAAAGTAATAAAAGAAAGAGAGAAGAGATGAATAATACCCTCCTTTGGCATTGCCGTCTAGGTCATATTAGTGAGTCAAGAATACACAAGTTATACAAAGGAGAGTTCTTTGATCCTTATGATTATGAATCATTAGGAACTTGTGAATCTTGTCTTATGGGAAAAATGACCAAGTCTCCATTCACTAGACATGGAGAAAGGGCAAGTGAGTTATTAGGACTTATACATACAGATGTATGTGGTCCTATGACAACTCCATTTAGAGGTGGATACTCTTACTTCATCACATTCACTGATGATTTATCAAGGTTCGGATTTGTGTATCTTATGAAACATAAATCTAAAGCCTTTGATAAATTTAAAGAGTATCAAAGTATGGTTGAAAAACAAACTGAAAAGTGTATTAAAATCCTTCGATCTGATCGAGGAGATGAATACCTTTCTAGTGAGTTTTTAAATCATCTTAAAGAAAAGGGCATTCTCTCTGAATGGACACCTCCGTATACGCCACAATTAAATGGTGTAGCTGAACGGAGGAATCGTACTCTATTAGATATAGTAAGGTCCATGATGTGCTTTACAGATCTTCCTATTTTCTTCTGGGGTTTTGCCTTAGAAACTGCCACATATGTGCTAAACAGGATACCTTCAAAATCTGTATCTAGTACTCCATATGAGATATGGAGAGGTAGGAAGCCCAATCTTAAATATTTTAAAATATGGGGCTGTCAAGCATATGTCAAAAGAAATTTTGGACATAAGCTAAGTGCTAGATCAGATAAATGTACATTTGTAGGTTATTCCAAAGAAAGTATTAGATATCTCTTCTATCACCCTACTGAACAAAAGGTATTTGTTAGTAGGCATGCCACTTTCTTAGAAAAAGAGTTTATCTTAGAAAAGGGCAGTGAAAGAAGAATTGAACTTAATGAAGTTCAAGACCTACAAATAGAAACACAAGAAATTCTTCAACCAGATGTACCCATAAATGAGGTACAACCACAACACACATCTCCTCTCCGAAGGTCAAAAAGAGTGCAAAGAGCACCTGAGAGATATGGGTTCATCATTGAGAATGATGAAGCCCACATTGTTCAGAATAATGATCCTCTAACCTATTCGGAAGCTATCATGAGTAGTGACTCTGACAAATGACTAGAAGCCATGAAATCCGAAATAGATTCTATGTATACCAACCAAGTATGGACTTTGGTTGATGCACTAGAGGGTGTAAACCCTATAGGTTGCAAATGGGTCTATAAGAAAAAGATTGGAGCAGATGGCCAAGTAGAAACCTACAAGGCTAGATTGGTGGCAAAAGGTTTCAGGCAAAAGCAAGGAATTGACTATGATGAAACTTTTTCACCAGTAGCTATGCTCAAATCTATTCGGATTTTGCTTGCAATAGCTGCATACTATGATTATGAAATCTGGCAGATGGATGTCAAAACCGCCTTCCTTAATGGTCATCTTGAGGAAGAGGTTTACATGACACAGCCAGAAGGATTTATCTCAAGTAAGAGAGCAAATCAAGTATGCAAGCTTAAGAGATCCATTTATGGATTAAAGCAAGCATCGAGGAGTTGGAACATCCGTTTTGATGCAACAGTCAAAGAGTTTCGTTTTATCAAAAATGTGGATGAACCATGTGTGTACAAGAAGACTAGTGGGAGTGCCATTGTCTTCTTAATATTGTATGTAGATGACATACTGATCATTGGAAATGATATTCCAATGTTACAATCGGTCAAGACTTGGCTATCAAAAAGCTTTTTCATGAAAGATTTGGGAGAAGCATCCTATATACTTGGTATAAAGATCTATAGGGATAGATCTAAAAGGATGCTAGGCTTGTCCCAGTCTAGGTACATAGATCATGTGCTGAAAAGATTCAGCATGGAAGGAAGTAAAAGAGGTTACTTGCCTATGAATCATGGCATACGTCTCTCTAAGAAGATGTCTCCTAAGACATCTGAAGAGAGAAATAGAATGAATTCTATTCCCTATGCTTCGGCAGTAGGATCGATTATGTATGCTATGCTATGTACTAGGCCTGATGTTGCTTATGCCTTAGGCATAACAAGCAGATTCCAGGCTGATCCAGAAGAGGATCATTGGATAGCTGTGAAAATTATTCTTAAGTACTTGAGAAGAACTAAAGATATTTTTCTAGTTTATGGAGGATCTGAGTTGAAACTAGAAGGATTTTCTGATTCTAGTTTTCAGTCAGACCCAGATGATAGCAAGTCCACTTCAGGGTATGTCTTTACCCTAAATGGTGGTGCAGTGAGCTGGAAGAGTTCCAAACAGCAAACTGTAGCTGACTCAACTACTGAGGCAGAATACATTGCTGTAAGTGAAGCCGCTAAGGAAGCTGTCTGGATGAAGAAGTTCATCTCTGAGTTAGGAGTAGTTCCTGAGATTGCTGGACCAGTCCCAGTTTATTGTGATAACACTGGAGCTGTTGCTCAAGCGAAGGAACCAAGGTCTCATCACAAATCCAAGCACATTCTAAGACGCTTCCATTTTGTTCGAGAGATTGTCGAGAGACAAGACATAGTCATTGAACGAGTAGACACAAAGAACAACCTAGCAGACCCGTTCACTAAAGCTCTACCACAACAGCAGTTCGATCGCCACCTCGATTGTATGGGGATGAAATATAAGAGCGATTGGCTTTAGTGCAAGTGGGAGATTGAAAGAGTAGATGTCCTACAAGCCAATCGCAATATGTATTGCGAAGGATTTTTTTTTTTGATTTGTCCAAATCATATACATGACATTTAAATATGAATAAATGCATTGTGTTTTATCATATGCTGTTGATTATATTTATGATAAACCCCTTAGATTAGAGCAATGGTTTTGAGGCTATAATGAGATCATACTAGTGAGACCTAAAATCCTAAAACCCTAATCTTAAATATTCTCAGTCATTGGTACATTGAGTCGGGGATCAATGTTTACCGGAAAGACTGGCACGTCTTATGTATGCTCAATGCAGAGGATGATTGATCTCACAAATCATTTGTGTAGAGACGCTAATACAAAGATGTGGGTGCTCATTAGAAGAATGAGTTCACTGAATTGACCTACAAAGAGAAATCTTATGAAGTCTTACTTACATGTCAAAAGATGATTCTCTTAGTGGGAGTTGTGCAACTGATCCTATGACCTGAGATCACCATGGTATCTTGTGCACATGAACCCATATTTTGGTTTACACTCATTCATGACAATAAGTTGTGTACGAGGTCTTCTGGATATGGTGAATTGTGTACGAAGATTATGAGTAGGTCAACAAGGAATTAATCACTTCTAGTAAGAGAAGATAGCATCCTATTTATTCTAATCATATGATAATTCAGAAAGCCGTTGATCAAAGCAGAATGAAAATTAGAAAGAGTTTCTAATGTTTCATTATTTGAATTATTATTAAAAGATTGAGAAAAATATGAATATGAAATTGAGTTTGATATATATTCATACTCATATACATATTTGGGATGCAGTTTGATTAAAGGATTGAATTGCACGGTAACTTGCCACTGAAGGGTATTTTTGGTATTTTTACCAAATTTCATATTTTTCGGATAGACATGATATGTTGCTAGACGTCAATCTTGTTTTATAGGTTTGATCGAATTAAAGAGTTTAATTCGATCACCAATTAGAAAGGATTCTAATTGTTAAGTTCGGGTTCACGCAGTTTGGACTTAAATCGATTAGAAGAGTTCTAATCAAGTTGGGTCAACTCGCACTCACACCTATTGCTGGCTAAGTATGGAACCCAATGGGTCACACACAAGAAAACTTATCAAGGGTCTAATTGGATTAGATCATGTTTGCAAGATAAACATCCTAGCAGGTGTTGCAAACCTTAGCTCCTGATTCGAATTGGATTCGAATCTGAATCGAATTGGATTCGAATCTGATTCTTAATTGATTTAATTTGATTAGATCATATTCTAATATGGGTTAGCCAAGAGTTGGCACCTAATTGTCTAGGTTTGAGTCTAATTGGATTAGATTTGATAAATCATTCATTTTTGACCGTTGGATCAACATTTGGATGAAGAGATGGATCAAATGGATGGCGCCATGAATTGGAGCCATTGGATTTTCATCATAGGATGATGGGAGATCATGATGACGTGATGGATATCATTGGGAGGCGTGGTGATGAAAAATAGGTGAAGGAAAGAGAGAGAATACGTGAAGATTAAATGGATAAGGATGAACCATTTATTTGATCTTATCCATTCTCTCTCTTCTCTCTTCATCACGCCTAAGGGATATGTGGCGCCCTCTTTCATGGCCTTTGGATCATCATCAACCCTTGATGAATGAATAAGGTTGGTTCCTATTTTTCATGCGTGAGAAGAAGTGAAGAAAGGGAAGAGTACGGCGCATTTCATGAAGAGGTGCTTAGGGAATGAAGCGCCATATCATAAGCGCTTGATCTTATCCTAACCACTTTTTGATATGCCCTCTCATCAAATGATGCCTCCGTTGATCTCACGCCCCTCTTCATGCATGAATGGATGGCTACAATGCATCCGTACGCCATCTATAAATAGGGAATACTCCCGGTGTTTTCTGATCATCGGAAATCAATCCAACTCTCTCTCTCTCATATCCCTTCTTTCTTACATTAGTTTCCTTCTTTCTAGGATTGCTTCTAGGGTGTCCTAATCCAAGACAAGGTGGTCTTCTTTAGGACAAAAGAATTAGAAGTGATTTTAGAAGGTGAAAGAAAATTAGAGAGAAAAGAAAGCAAGCCAATTGAGTTCTTTAGAAGAATTCTGCATTAAGGATCAAAAGTCTTTGGAGCTAAAGTCTTGATCAAGTTTTTCGTGTGGATCACCATTGGAGGGCGGACACTTGGACGCCTCGTGGAGATTGTACACTTTGGATTAGCGTTGAGGTATTCTACTAATTCTGCATTTATATTATATCATTTGATTGTAATCATTAAGGTGATCTAGGCTTAAAAGAGTTTCATGCATAGGAACTTTATTAAGAAAATTTTAAAATCCCTAGCTTCCGCTGCGCATTATAACATGCTAGAACCCTTCAAACTTCTCCTTGGAGCCTCCTTCACTAGGAAGATCATGAAGGTGAAAGTGAATCCTAGGTTCTTCGGTATTAAGCATGCTGAATTTTTTTCTTTTAAAAAAAATATGGCTGAACCTGATCAGGTTGCCTACGTACCCCTTCATAAGGGGGATCAAGCCATACGTAGTTCTTTTTAAGTTTTAAAATGCGGCGCAAAAACCGAATCAAACAATTTAATTCATGCATGCTTACAAGATCAAATCTGAAAATCAGCACCTTAAGAACACATAGGATTATGCCGGAATCGTTTAAACAATTATGCTAAAACTTTCATGCATGATTAACTATCAGATCTAAAATTTAAGAACTCTATTCCGATTAATCTCCGAATATCCATCGAATGGATTCTGGAGATAACTCCGTGAGGAGCCCCAAAGGAGGGTAAAATCTCAGGGAATCGCAAAATCTCATATCTGGTGAGATGGCTGATGATGATGTAGGAAGTCACCATAGTAATGAAGGGAGACCCCCAGTTATGACAATTCGACAATACTTACACCCCACTAGGACTAGTCAACCTTCATGCATGATTATTCCTGAAAACGTAGGACACTTTGAAATCAAACCAGGAGTAATTCAATTGCTGCCAAAGTATCATGGAATGGAATCCGAGAACCCTTATCTTCACCTTAAGGATTTTGAGGAAATTAGCATCACATTTAGAGTGCCAAATGTATCGGAAGATGTCCTTAAATTGACCTTGTTCCCTTTTTCCTTAAAGGATAAAGTCAAAACGTGGCTGAACTCCTTGAGACCTAGATCGCTAGGAACATGGCATGATATGCAAAGAGAATTCTTGAAAAAATTCTTTCCCGCACAAAGGACTAACTTTTTGAAAAGGCACATTAGCAATTTCCAACAAAAAGACCATGAAACATTTTATGAATGCTGGGAGAGATTTAAAGATTTGCTTCTCTCTTGTCCTCATCATGGGGTTTGAAATATGGAGAACCATTAGTTTCTTTTACGAAGGGTTGTCTCCACAGTTAAAACAATTTATAGAGACTATGTGCAATGGTCTATTTTTGGAAAAGCAACCCGATGAGGCATGGGACTATTTAGATTCTCTCACAGAGACTGCACAATTATGGGATACAGGGGATAGAGTGAATAAACCTTTACCTAAGCCTACTAGCATTGGACACGGGGGCCTTTACAACCTTAGTACTCAGGATGATATTCAGGCTAAAATGGCAGCCCTCACTAGGAAGGTAGAGGAAATTGAACTTAGAAGGATTGAACCCATCAAGACCGTAGAACATAACAGCGAGTGTTGTA
Source organism: Phoenix dactylifera (assembly GCF_051530095.1). Taxonomy (NCBI): domain Eukaryota; kingdom Viridiplantae; phylum Streptophyta; class Magnoliopsida; order Arecales; family Arecaceae; genus Phoenix; species Phoenix dactylifera. The sequence continues at coordinate 14,039,481 of NC_143194.1, read as the reverse complement.
GGATTTGATAGATGCCTGGCCATCTCATCACTGATTGCCCCACAATACCCGCATTCAAGGAAGTCTTGCACGATCAGGCCAATGTTATGAATACCTATCAAAAATCTTTCAATAATCCTTTTTCGGGTACTTACAACCCTGGATGGAAGAACCATCCAAATTTCAGGTGGAGGAATGACCAATCTCAACAAGTATATAACCCAACTCCTCCACCTCCGCAACCTCATTATGCACACGCACCCCCTCAAAAATTCAGTCTCGAAGAAACTTTGCAATCTTTCATGCAAGGTCAAGCTAAAATCAATGATGAATTAAGAAATCAACTGACAACGCTGACCACTGCTTTAAGTGCTCAAGAGAAAGATAAGCTACCAGCTCAACCACAACCTAATCCTCAAGTCTATGGCGGTAGCAATGCATCATCTTCAACTTTGCATAAAGAACAAGCGAAGAGTATAATAACTTTGCGAAGTGGAAAGGTTATTGACCGACCAGTCCCAGAACAAACTCAAGTCATACCTGATTCTGACCCTCCCGAGACAAAAGAAAAGGATAACGAAGAAACTGAAGCACCAACATCTACTGAAAAAATTGAATGTCCTTTTCCTGCACCATTTCCACAAAGATTAAAGCCCTTGCAAAAGCTTGAACCAAACTCTGAAATTCTTGAGCTTTTTAAGCAAGTAAAAATCAATGTACCTCTTCTTGATGCAATCAAACAAGTGCCTTCCTATGCAAAATTTTTAAAAGATTTGTGCACTGTCAAGCGTCGTTTAAATGTCAAGAAGAAGGCATTTCTGGCTGAAAATGTGAGTGCAATTTTACAACATAACATTCTTCCTAAATATAAAGATCCAGGTTGCCCAACTATCTCGTGCATCATTGGCAATTTTAGGATTGAGCGAGCATTGCTTGATTTGGGAGCGAGTGTGAACTTATTGCCATATACGGTATATGAGCAACTCAGTTTGGGTGAGTTGAAGCCAACAACTGTGACCTTACAATTAGCTGACAGATCAGTGAAGGTCCCTAGAGGGATTATCGAAGATGTGTTGGTCCAAGTAGACAAGTTCTATTTTTCTGTTGACTTTATCGTACTGGACACACATCCGGCTTCCAATTCACCATCTCAGATTCCGGTCATCTTAGGACGTCCATTTCTTGCAACTTCTAATGCATTGATCAATTGTAGGAATGGTGTCATGAAGCTTTCTTTTGGCAATATGACCTTGGAACTGAACGTCTTTAGTATAGGTAAACAACCCAGTGATCATGAAGAAAGTAAAGAAGTTGAATGGGTTGAAACCATTGCGGAAGAATATCTGTTAAAAGAAACATTTACTGAATCGGCCGACAATGGTTTAATAGATTGGTGTTCCGAAGGTACTGCTGATGATGTGGTCCCACCTATTTTAGATAATTCGAATGTCATGATGGTCAATGGGTGGAGACCGAGAATAGAGGAATTCGAACAGTTGCCACCTCGAGAAGCAAAGATAGTACCATCCCATGAACAAGCACCTAAGCTCGAGTTGAAACCTTTACCGAAGGAACTCAAGTATGCCTTTCTTGGACCCGAGGACACATTTCCTATAATCATCTCATCTGATCTGGATCATGCCCAAGAAAGAAAATTACTTGGTGTTCTAAAGAATCATAAGGGAGCTTTAGGGTGGTCTATTGCCGATTTGAAGGGGATTAGCCCTTTAATTTGCACGCACCGGATATATTTGGAGGACAATGCTAAAACCACAAGGCAAATGCAACGTAGGTTGAATCCTACGATGACAGATGTGGTTAAAGCAGAAGTCCTCGAGTTGCTTGACGTGGGTATTATTTACCCAATTTCCGATAGCAAGTGGGTGAGTCCTACTCAAGTCGTGCCCAAGAAAGCAGGTCTGACGGTAGTCAAAAATGATCAGGGTGAACTAGTTCCAACTCGTGTTCCGACGAGTTGGCGCATGTGTGTTGACTACCGAAAATTGAATTTAGTCACTAGGAAGGATCACTTTCTCCTACCCTTCCTAGACCAAGTTTTGGAAAGAGTTGCAGGACACAAATTCTATTGCTTTCTCGATGGCTATTCCGGGTACTAACAAATCGAGATTTCACCAGAAGATCAAGAGAAGACTACCTTCACTTGTCCTTTTGGCACATTTGCTTTCCGTCGGATGCCATTCGGGTTGTGTAATGCACCTGCAACATTCCAAAGATGCATGCTCAGTATTTTTGAAGACATGAACGAGAAATTTTTAGAAGTGTTTATGGATGATTTCTCTATTTTTGGCGATTCTTTTGATGATTGTTTATTACATTTACAAGCTGTCTTAGCTCGGTGTATAGAAAAGAATTTGATACTGAATTGGGAGAAATGCCACTTCATGGTGCCAAAGGAAATTGTCCTAGGACATATTGTTTTATCGAAAGGCATGGAAGTTGATAGAGCTAAGATTGACTTAATCGCCAAGCTACCTGCACCCAAGACGGTTAGAGATGTTAGATCATTTTTGGGTCATGCCGAATTTTATAGGAGGTTCATCAAGGACTTTAGTGTCATAGCTCGACCATTATCTAACCTCCTCTCCCTTGATACACCGTTCAATTGGTCTGAAACCTGTCAAGAGGCATTCGAAAAGTTGAAGTCTATGCTTAGCACTGCACCCATCGTGCGACCACCTGATTGGTCATTACCTTTTGAGATCATGTGCGATGCTAGCGACTATGCGATAGGAGCTGTCCTAGGACAACGCAAGGATAATAAGCCATATGTCATTTACTATGCAAGCAAAACTTTAAACGATGCTCAAATGAATTACACCACCACCGAGAAGGAATTGCTTGCAGTAGTATTTGCATTAGACAAATTTCGCTCTTATATCCTTGGTGCTCCTATTGTTATCTTTACAGATTATGCAGCGCTAAAATATTTACTGGATAAGAAAGAGGCCAAACCACGCTTAATACGATGGATACTTCTACTCCAAGAATTTGACATCACTATCAAAGATAAAAAGGGAGTAGAGAATGTGGTTGCTGACCATCTATCACGGCTAGTTATTCATGATTTGGTGCCACAGTTGCCCATCAAGGACTCGTTCCCTGAAGAGCAATTGTTTGCACTTTCTACTATGCCATGGTATGCTGATATTGTAAACTTTCTTGTCACGAACCGGATGCCGGAGCATTGGGGATCGAATGATAAGAATAATTTCTTGCGTGAAGTAAGAAGTTATTATTATGATGCCCCCTATTTGTTCAAGTATTGCAATGATCAAATCTTTAGAAGATGCATTCCGTATCATGAGATACAAAGTGTACTCTCTTTTTGTCATGCCAGTGCTTGCGGATGACACTTTGCATCTAAGAAAACAGCAGCTAAGGTGTTACAATGTGGTTTTTATTGGCCTACACTATTTAAAGATGCCCACGAGTTCTGTAGGACATGTGACCCATGTCAACGTATTGGAAGTCTAACTCGTAGGCAAATGATGCCTCTTCAGCCCATTACTGCTATTGAAATTTTTGACATGTGGGGCATCGATTTCATGGGCCCATTCCCACCATCTTTTGGATATGAGTACATTTTGGTTGGTGTTGAGTATGTGTCCAAATGGGTAGAAGCTGTGCCTTGTCGAACAAATGACCACAAACCAGTTTTAAAATTTCTTAAAGAAAACATATTTTCTAGGTTTGGGATGCCCAAGGTTTTATAATTAGTGACGGGGGAAAACATTTCTGTAATAAGCCTTTTGAGATCCTATTACGAAAATACGGTATCGCCCATAGAATTGCAACTCCTTATCACCCGCAGACTAGTGGCCAAGTAGAGTTAGCCAATCGGGAGATTAAACGAATTTTAGAGAAAACGGTGAATCCATCACGCAAAGACTGGTCTTTAAAACTTTCTGATGCATAGTGGGCTTACCGTACTGCTTATAAAACTATTCTTGGTATGTCTCCGTATCGGTTAGTCTATGGAAAAGCATGTCATCTACCTGTTGAAATAGAGCATAAATCGTATTGGGCCATTAGAAAATTAAACTTTGAATTGTCAGATGCTGGTTTCGCTAGAAAATTACAATTAAGTGAATTGAATGAAATTCGTCGGGATGCGTATGACAATGCTAGACTTTGTAAAGAACGAATGAAAATTAGGCATGATAAATCAATTCTAAGAAGATCTTTTGAACCTGCACAAAAAGTTCTTTGTTATGATTCTCGCTTACATCTGTTTCCTGAAAAGTTACGATCAAGATGGACAGGCCCTTTCATTGTAAAAACTGTTTTTCCACACGGGGCAGTTGAAATTGAGAATCCACAGGATGGTAAAATTTTTAAGGTGAATGGACATAGACTAAAACCTTTTCTTGAGAATTTTGCAGATGAAGAGGACTCCTTTTCCTTGGGGGAGCCTTCTTATGATTGAACATGAAGGCCAAGGTATGTGTATATTAGTTAGAATTCAATTTTTTTCTTTTATTTCTAGTTTTCTTCTTATTTTGTAGGTCTTCTTTTCTGGAAATCAACAGCTCAAGGTATTCTTCTTCTCTCTATTATTTTCTCTATTGTCTCTCATATATAGTTTTCTTGCATCTTTTACATTGAGGACAATGCAATGTTTAAGTTGGGGGGAGGGAAATATTTTGCAAAAAAAAAAAAAAAAAAACAAAAACAAAAACTTGTTATTGCATTTGATTTATTCTATTACTTTCTTTTCTGAGCAAATGCACATGTATTTTCATATTGATTTTGTGCAACTATTAAGGCAAGGAACACATGCATACTATGACTGATCAGAGACCTATTATTAGTTCCCCACACGTGTACTTAATGACAATAGAAAAGCCTCAGGAGTTCACATTTGTTAACTACATTTTTGTTAGCTTTATCCGTAAAAGAAGTACGAGTATCCTTGTTCGTACCATAAGGTTCATGATTTGATTTTCATATAAAGATAGAGGTTGAATATCCCAGTTAGATTACTTAGGTGCCTTATGATCCGATCTTGGTTGACCTATAGTCACGATGCAGTCACGTATATAATAAAAAACATATATATGGTTCAGTCTATCTTCTCTTTTTTTGCATAATTAAAAAAAAAAATCCTTATGATGACAAGTCTGGCCTCGTGGTAGTTTGGTTCGAGTAATTAAGCCCGAGGGGTGTTTCACCTAATGTCTTGAGCCAACTGGATCGAGGTCATTGGCTGAAAGCTCGCTACATGGATCTTACTAGAGCCTAATGGAGTTGGACTATTGTAATCGTCATATGTATTTAAAAATAAAAATAAGCATGAATAGGGTTGGTCGGACTGAACCTAGTGATATGTAGTAATGACTGGTTTGACTCCATTGTTTTGGACCTCTATGTACCCGGGTTATTTATTTGGGATTGATAGCTCTTTCTTTACATGCGAACCATTCTTGACAAATTTAGACAATATGTAATATTCTGAAAATTTGATGGATCAGGTTCTAACAAATTGTAGAAAATACTTGTGAACTTGAGTAGTGCACCTAAAACTCAGGCGGTACCCTGTTGTGGTGGAGGTATTAGTACTCTGAGAAAATCATGCTATTTTATGCACACTACATTTTCATATTCCTTGCTTTGACAGTTGCCATGCTTGAAAATATATATCAATTAATTACATGTGTATTAGCTTAGGATTTATTTCATATTTTTAATCTCATGTCATATCATTCATGATGTTTGTGGGTAACGTTCCTGAAAACCCTCACGAGACAACACTCGTCCACTAGGGTATCCTAAGGGTTTAACGGCTTGTTGCACATGCTAAGTGCAATCGTGATTCCTACGAAAGTGAGTGCTCATCTTAATTTTATACAATTAGTTCTAATAAAACATCAAAGGATCAACCAGCACCTTTTGCACTCTCATTTTATTATCTGCTCGTTAATTGCTAGAGAGTAACAATAAGCTAGTTGGGGGGTGTGATGAGAGCACAAAAGTGCGATCTAAGTACCAATTAACTTAGCCTAATGCTAGCAAAATAATGATAAATAATAGGTGTTAACATTTACATGATTAAATATTTTATCCTTAGCACTTATTATAATTTTTATCATTATATAAAGTCATCTCTTTCCAGCTGCAGAACAGAGCCTAGATTCAGCCGTTCGCAAGCACCTCAGCATCCTTGCCACGTCCGTGAACCACATCAGCCCTCTCAAGACCCGTCTGCGTCTCAGGATCCGTGATCGAATCACACCGCGATCAGGACTTTCTCCCGTGCGTCCACGAAGCATCCAGCATCACGCGTCTCCCATTTTCTCCCAGTGCGTGTGATCAACTCCCAGCCGTCCACGGTTCATCTCCCATATCCTGCATCCGAGTCCCAATCCGCAGCTGTCCGTGGTGATTCAACCGCATCCCAGCTTTCTCGAGCGCACGCCTCGTCCGCACCTCATCCGAGTTCATCGATCCAGCTTCCGTCTTCCTCGCAGTCCACACGTCCCAGCTCCAACGATCCAGCTTCCGTCTTCCTCGCAGTCCACGCGTCCTTCCGTGAAGCCTTCCCGCATCCAACTTCTCCCAGATCTCCCAGCCGTCCGTGGTGATTCACCCATATCCACAGCATTCCCAGCCGTCTGCGAGTATCTTCAGCCGAGCCTGCCAGACACGTCCGCCCGAAGGATCCGTGATCAGCTCCCATCCCGCGTTTGGCCTTCTCGCATCCGGGATACTCGGAATCTCCACTTATCCTGTGAGATCAGGGACCAATCGCAGCATATAAGAGGGTTCTTTCTCGGCTGGAGGGGGAGTTCATCGAAGGAAAAATAGAGAGCCTCAGCCGTATTCAAAGAAAAGAAAAAAACAGAGAAAGGGAAACAGGGGATGCCCTGTTTCCGAAAATAAAAAGAAAAAAAAAAGAAGGAAGAGGAACAGGGGAGTTTCTTTTATGTTGATGGCCGGCTAATCCCTTAGGTGAAGGGTGATGGAGTAACCTTTGATGTCTTATTTTCTTTCAAGTAAATTCTGAACATTGATCTCTTTGCTTTACATCTATTAAAATGTTTTTGATTCTTGCATGCTTATTTATGAGATAGATCTTTTATGGTTTATATTTCTTGATTCATGGATTGTTTTGATGTTTGATTTGTCGTAGACGTAATCGGCACGACAAATACTTAGATCTTGAATTCATGATTTCAAATTATATACTCCATGATTAGAACTATTCTATCTGATTGATCCTTAATAAAGAATCACGGAATTTAATTGTTGAAAATAATATCATCAAGGGGGATTCCAGATCCCTACACCATCTTAATCTATCCAACTTCGATTCTCTGTTTACTGATTTATTTTCTATTTGTAAAACATTATCTTAAGTCGTAAATTCATTGAATTAATTAATCTTCAATTATATTAAATAATCTCATATATATTTCGTTCCCTGAGGATTCGACCTCGGACTCCCGAGAATTTACTACTTGTGCGATTCTCCTATACTTGGGAGATTAGTTTCGCGAAAGCATTTTTGCGAACGCGTCAATCATATAAATACCTTGATCAGCAACTGATTGCCCTTTCCTCTTGCTTGGCCTATTCGGGTCAAGTGAGGCAAGGTACTGAGGATAATTCCTCTTCTAATGCCCCTGCTTCTTACAATAGAAACATTCTGCCAGATTATGGTCAGCCTTAATCTTTTTGGTCTGACTTGGCTTAGCACGTTGCACCTTTTTCTTTTGATTCTTATTTTTCTTCTGAGTTCTCCATTGACTTCTCTCTTTACCCACCAAAGGCCTTAGCATATGTTCCGTCATGGGTGTGCACCTCCTTCCGGGGCAGGAGCCGACCTCCTACTCTCTATCCTTTCTTAAAGGTACCACGACCCCTGGACGAACCTCCCACTAAATTCACCGACCCTTTTAGGAGTTGGTGATCCTTCTCAAAAGTTTGTAGTAAATTCAACAATTGATGATAATTTACTACCAGTTTTGTCATACGAAAGTTGGTGAGAAATGGGCAGTACGAACCAGGAAGATAATTCAGTATAGCATCCTTCCCCAATTGATCATGTAGGGGAGATCCGAAAGTGCCTAGGCGCTCGATTAACTCAATTATGTACAATACATGATCGGTCACCGAAGCCCTATCCTTCATACGTGCGCTGAAAATAGCACAACTAGTCTTGTGCCTTTCAACATCATCAGGAATACCGAAAGATTCATTCAACACTTGAATGATGTCTTCCGGCTGCGCATTCTCAAAATGCCTACTAAACTCATCATTCATTGCAGCGAGCATAATGCAACGGACAATGATATGATCACTGAGCCACTTCTGATAAGTGTCTCTGACTGTACCCCGTGCATTAGCAGCGGGCTGCTCAGGTGCTTGATTCGTTATCACATAAAGGATCCTCTCATGCTCTAGCACAATTTTCAGTTTTCTATACCAATTATTGAAGTTGGGACCAGTCAACTTGTCATTATCTAATAATGAGCGAAGTGACAAATTAGTGGCCATTTCTGTATAAAAGAAAATTTGGCTATTAGTATATGAATTGACTAAACACATTAGACTTGAACTTTAGTCTAAAGGTACTCCCACTATTTTATACAAATTGGTAGCCTCTACCTCCAATTCGAAAAATTACTCTTAATTCTTTAGTGGGCACTAGAACCCAATAGATCGCATATAGGCCCGAGTGTGGCTCGGCTAACCCATATGCACCTATTGGTAGGTTCTTAACCAATTGCTTCACCAAGCAACTTCTAGTGATGATTTTGCCCTAGGTTCTTCGGCAGGCGTGTGGCGCCTCCACCGAATACCCTAGTCAGGTCCAACCATTAAATGATAGGGTTAAGTCTAATCAACTAATAGACGACCAAGCCCGAGTATGGCTCGGCTCACCTGACCGCCTATTGAAGATACACTTAACTCATCATATATTGAATGACAATTCCAATGCTTGATAAGTACCAGGCGTGTGGCGCCTCCAATAATTATCAAAATATTGGACCCATTATCACCTAACTTAATGGGAGGCTATGACCTAGTTATCCCCATAACCATTTCATTTTAAGGACCTAATAATTTTAGAGGATTTCTTAATTAGGATAGATAAGAAGATCCGGTTAGTCTAATTTCTCCCACTGACTTCACCAAATCAGATTAGACTCAAACCAGTTAAGGAGGCACCTAAATCAGTCAAACTGATTTTCCTTATAGGCATGGGCTAACTCGAATCATTAAGTGATCCAATCAAAATGTGATTGACCATGTCGGCCAGGTAAGTGAGATCGGTGGAAGGGATATGCCATTAACTCGACAAAGACGAATCAGTCCGAGTAGCTCCCAATTAAAAACCACCGGTCAAAACTGCCAAACTTACCTTAGACACCGACTGGTTAATCAATTTCGATTTGATTACTCAAATGACTCGGGCTACACCTCTGAGCCTAAATCAAGTTCTATCTTGGTCTAATCAAAGACATGGACTTGACCATCTACAACTATTGTAAATTGACCTAAAATTTTCTTGACTTAATCTAGTTACTACTTAATTAGATTTGATCAATTAATTCTATTTGTCCATGTATGATTCTAACCTTAGGTCTAACCCAATCCTAGGAACTTGATTCAAGCTAACCTATAAGCCCAAAGAATTATGCAATGTCAATTAATTGAGTTACAATTCTATTTCATAACACTTAATTCTCAATTAAGTTTAGACTTATGAAAGTTTTGATCATTGCATATTTCTTTTTAATTACATATTAATTACAATCTTTCAGTTCTTAAAAAATATTTTCAGATCTGAGTTTTTGTAATTAATCACATGTAATCAGATTTAATTCATGTTTAAGTCATTATATTTAATGTTCATGCATCACATATACATAACCACATGAATTAATACAAACAACATACATCTTATGTATTTGTTTTTTCACTTTTATTTTCAGATCTGATTTGTTCATTAAAGTTAGAGATCATATGAATCATAAATTTTATTTAGATCTAATCTAAACAATATTATGATTTCAGATTTATTTATGTTACAAATCTTAACACAAACATGCATCATATATATTCAAAATTTCAGATCTAGTTAATCATGCATAATCAGCAATTAAAGCAATCATAAAAATACTTTAGATCTAATCTAAGCATACTCATGATTTCAGATTTAATTACAAAAATTAAAACATAAAAGTTTAAACACAACCTGGCTCTGATACCACTGAAAGTGAATCCTAAGTTCTTCGGTATTAAGCATGCTGAATTTTTTTTTTTTAAAAAAAATATGGCTGAACCTGATCGGGTTGCCTACGTACCCCTTCATAAAGGGGATCAAGCCATACGTAGTTCTTTTTAAGTTTTAAAACGCAGCAGAAAAACCGAATCAAACAATTTAATTCATGCATGCTTACAAGATCAAATCTAGAAATCAGCATCTTAAGAACACATAGGATTATGCCGGAATCGTTTAAACAATTATGCTAAAACTTTCATGCATGATTAACTATCAGATCTGAAATTTAAAAACTCTATTTCGATTAATCTCCGAATATCCATCGAATGGATTCTGGAGATAACTCCGTGAGGAGCCCCAAAGGAGGGTAAAACCTCAGGGAATCGGACCTAGACCCTGACTCCAAAATAAAAAGATTAATATAGAATTAATACCTTTTATGATGGAAGAAACTTGTGGATCTGATCCTTGACTTCGCAGCCACGCACATGAATGGCCTCTACGAGAAGTACACGCAAAGCCCTAGGTAGATCGTCTTCCGCGGGAGTGCTAGCTCGTGTAGGAACGCAGCAATGGCTGAAGCTTTCTCCTTCTAAACCCTCAACCTTTGATTGTTCTTCAAGAAGATGGAGGATGGACATGAGGAAGAAGGAGAAGAAGGGATGGAGGCCCTCAGAGAATTTTTTCAGAATTTTTTGAAACCTCTAAATATGGTATATATTAAACCCAAGGCATGGGGGTCTTTTATAGCCAAAAGACCATCCCACGCCTCACACCTAATTTAGCCAACTAATTTGGCTGATAAAATTACCAAAAAATTCTGGTGGTTTTGCAGCTAAGAGGAGATAAACATATCCAAATTTCGTGCATTTTGAATCCCTAAAAAATAGGAATTCATGCATCCAAAGTTCAGCCGCAGACCACCCTATTTCATGCACCATGCAATCCCTACAAATTAGGAAATTCATCTAAATTTTTCTAGAAAGATTTAAGGCGCCATTTTTATAGGAAATATAGCCCCACGCCTCCTCTCTTCTCACGCCAATTTTTGGCCAAAAATAAATAGCATAGGTGTAGAAAATATTGGGGATAAATTAAGGTATCATTCTTCTCCAAGAAGATAAGGATGGGTTCCTAAAATTTAGGGATTCTTCTCCTTATCCAATTCCGATTATTTGGACTCATAATCCTCATCAAATAAGGTCTTCTAATTGATTTGGATCAAGCCCAATCCAATTGGGTCAAGTTCCATCAATTGGGTCAAGCTCAATCTACTTGGGTTGAACCCAATCCAATTAGGTCAAACCCTGATGCAGCCCAAATTGAATCCTATTCAATTTGGCTCAACCTAAGCCCAATCACTCAATCAAATTGAGTTCATTAGCAATCTAATTGCTAATTAGTCCTCCAATAATTCAATAATTATTTTAATGCAACTTTTGCTTTGGATAATTTGTCAATCGAATTGACCAAATTATCCCTGAATGATTCTTAATCATCAATCAGCCATTTGATCAACCTAGAAACTTCTATGCGTGTGACCTCATAGGTTCGAACCTAAGTCGGTAGTATAGGAACGTCTTCCTATGCTAATCGATGTGACTATCTAGCAATGGTACCCGACGTCCGGATAGGCCGAATATATGCGAAGCAAATATTCTGGAACCTTGGACTATGGTTACTGTATAATTCAATTCCTTTGACTCCTAATGCCAGGATGACTTAGAGCTCACTGTCAACCCTATAATTAGTACATCCATTATGTGATTAACTTTAGATATCCCGTGACTCCTCACTGGGATTACCCTGGCCAAGGTTTTGCTAAATTAATCACAAGACATTATCTCCTATTTCCAGGAGGGGTCAATTCCATCTTAACTCACAACTGACTACGCAAGTACTTGACTGCACCCAGTGATCTTCCGTCACTGAATTAGAAATTCAGGTAGTCCGGTACCAAAGTACAGTGAGTTGCTTGCTAGTCACAGGTTGCGGTCTCAAGTCAGAGGGCCAAACTTATACCCATATCCACTCGGAACATCTCTCGACAGTAGAGCATTCCAGAATTGGTCACGTTCAGTGAAATGTACTCCTACACTTCACCTGTATGGCATACCAGTGTCTCCACACTCCTTGGTTAAGAGGACAACCAACGTATATGTCACACAACGACCTAATCTTGATAATGTTGTCGTCCTAGTAACAACATATCATTTGGTCACGAATAAGTTTAAGGACTCAAAGATAAATCCTCCTTTATCATAACATAAGTCCTAAGGACTTCATCATATAAGAGTTCATTTGAAGATGAAATGATGAATAATGCCAAATAACACTTTATTAATTTGTCAATTTATTTACAAAATTCAATCATCAATATGCTGACGATTGACATTTAGGATACAAATCCCAACAGAAGGACCGATCCCACCTCGGTTCAAGATGCCCCAAGTAGAGCCGTATGATGGCACCTCTGATCCTCTGAATCACCTTGAGAGCTTCAAGGCTCTCATGATGTTGTACGGAGCCACCGACGTCGTGGTCCACCCACTCCTTCAGAAAGCTCGCCCACCTCTTCGTGATGCACTTCGTCTCTAGTCAAAGATGACACCGTGGCTCGGACACATTGCTCGACATCAAGCAAAAGAAAAAAAAGTCCCTTAAGGACTATATGGCAACTCTGTATGCTGAAGGATCATCACATTTGGTTGTTAGCTTTGATTAGTAGGGTTTATTACTTCATCAGAGACTATTTATAATGGCTCTAAGATTCCATTCAACCATGTACTAGTTTCCGTTCCTCGCCCTATAACTTACATAGGGATTAAGCTCGTTAAAATAGTCAAAGATTTGGTAGGAACCAGTAGTGTATACGGTATTATTGTACAATCACAGAGGAACTCAAAGGACCTATTACTTCAATCCCCCAAAAGAGGGATTGGGGCATATAATCCAGGAAAGCTTTCCAAAACTAAGGATCAAAATGAAACAATTGAATCTACTTATTGATCCTAGTGTGATTTTGATGTTCACAAAGCCATTGAGGTCATATCGTAGTACTAATGCTTTTAAATTGAGTAATTCAATTGATCTAGTACATAAATGTTTAAGGAAGAAAGAAATGATGCATTCTTGATACGCTCTACATATACAATTAAAACAACTCTCAATAACTCATTAAAGACCAATTTAATGGAAAAACTTGAGAAAAAACCTAAATTTCAGTTTGATAGACTTAAGAGTCAAGTTTTCTTAGTCAAAGTGCAATTCTGTTTTTTTCATATTTAAAGAGATGAAACTTTCATGTGCCAAGCATCCTAAATGAAAATAAATGGCTTGCAATGACTTTTATAAGTTGTATGTGCAAATCTAACATAAAGATACAGAAAATCAAGGTTAGAGTCGACCCTAGAAAGTTTGGAGCTGACCCTGGCATATTTGGCACACTTGGCATAGGCTTCGGGTTGACCCCGACACAGTACTCGGATAGACCCCAACAGTCAAGACAGAAGCTTGGTTTTTCAGCACCTAGAACTCGAGTCGACCCCATCAAAACTCGGTCGACTCCAACCAGCATCAACAAAAAATTACTCTCTGGAATCTCTGTCAAAGCCGACTCCACCAAAGCTCGAGTCAACCCTAGACAAACTCGAGTTAACCCCATCAAAACTCGGGTCGACCTCAACCAGCATCAACAAAAATTTACTCTCTGGAACTTTTGTCAGAGCCGACTCCACTAAAGTTCGAGTCGACCCCAGATCTGCTCGAGTCGACCCCAGCTCAACTGATAGCTTAACGGCTAGTTCTGCAAAAATACTTTTTAAGGCTCCAACGGCTATAAACGGCTAGTTTCTTCAATCCAACGGCTAGAAACTGATTTTTGGAGGTTAGAGAAGTATTTAAGAGCCACAATTTATCAGAAAAAATATTTTTGTGGAAATTTAAGTGAGCATTCAAGAAAAAGTGCATATTCAAGAAAGTTCAATTTATTGCTTCAGTTCAAATCCTAAAGATGTATGTTGAGCAAAATTCAAGTGCCTTCAAGAGCTCAACCAATCCATTAAAGAGTGAAGCAACCTCAGCAAAGAAAAGAAAAGCGTCTTCAAAGCAATATTAATTTTCTTTTCTTTTTCTAAGTGCATATTTGCTTTATTTGCTCATTAAGGAGTTTTAAATTCTGAATTACTCATTCTCGTTGTAAGATTTTAGTTGGTGAGCCCGTAAAACCAATTGCTAGGTTCTTGTTGGTGAGTCCGTAAAACCAACTGTAAGATTTTTGTTGGTGAGCCCATAAAACCAACTGTGTAGGTTTTTGGATTGTGAGCCTGATAAAACAATCCAACTGTAATCCAAGGAATTATAGTGAATTTCCAAGAGGATGCTTGGAGAGTGGACGTAGGTGCCTTGGAGTGCACCGAACTACTATACATGCTTGTATTTGCATTGTGTTTCTTTGTGCTTCTAGCTTTACTTTCCTTGTTGCATTGTGTAGTTGCTCTAGCCTAATTTTTTAACTGATTTACTTGTGATTGTCTAGAGCTTAATTACTTTTGCTTCCACTGCATTTAGACTTTTCACATAGGTTAAATTGAGCACTCATTTATAAACATAATTTGAGGTCATAAAACTTAGAAAACCTAATTCACCACCCCCCCACCCCTTTGCCTTGTCACCTTGGGCAACACTACCCCTGAATCCTTACTTCTCCATCCATAATCTGATATTATTCTCTATCAGTACAAAAGTATTAGTAATATATTTTACCTTTTTTTATGTATTGAATTTAACATTTTGTTATCCTCCCTCCAGAACTGAGTCCGAGAATAAGTTAATCCTTCTAGCTTAGATATTAAGGCTCCAAGAGAGACTATCAATGCTTCTAGTTAGGAGATAGGTAGAGCAAGAGATGCTCTTGGAGTGGCTAAAGTAGCGCAAAATCCATCTTTGTTTTGTTGCTAACTCTCCATTTGGTCCTACTTCTGATTTTTGTTTCGTATCATGTTGTTTGCACTTTGTGGAGATCGGCTTGGACTTACCTTTTGGAAATGCAAGACCAACGGATTGGTGCCAATGGCACCTTGGCTCCATGCAGGCCCACTGCCCCTAGCCTTCCTAACAATGATAATATTGCTCAAAAAGAAAAACTATGAAGCAACTTCGTAAGGCTCTAGCCATATAGCCTGGATGTATGTCTGATCAAACAGGCACAAGTAATGAAACTATTACCAACTATAAAATATAAAACTCTATCATAAATGATTTAATACAACTTATACCTTCACTCAATTTAGAAAAAGTATTCAACTTGATGAAGATATATTATGGTTCACAATGACCGACAATACTAATATTACAAGATTGAACAAAATTCTTAAGCAACTCCATCGGCATCATAATTATAGATTGAACCATACAAATTGAACCAAAAGTCTTATTGAAGGCATATTATAGTTCATGATGATTCTTAAGCTACTCTCATAGATTGAATCATACAGTGGGAGTATCACTTATTATTGCAAGAACCATACAGATTGAACCATAGAAATTCATTGCAAGTACTATTATAGTTCCAATACAACATTTTCAATACAGAATATCAACACATTCTTAATATTCATAGGCCAAATACAACATTATCATCTTCGAAACAAAAGTACATTCAGGATACAAGTTCAACTACAAAAACTTCCTTGTACATTGAGTTAACAAAAGTCTAACATGTTAGATGTATGCCCTAGAAGCCAATCTGGCTGACACATTGTTAATTCTAGGACATAATTTTGTACTTAACTATTTATTATTGAATAAATAAAAGGCATCTTTTTCATTCATATTGTTTATGTGTCTATGAATCGTCCAAGAATTAATAAGATGATGCATATTCTTAAGAGTTAAAAATTTGAGCCATGCATCATTGGTGATTAAATTCTGAATGCTCCTGATCAATGGATCATCACGAGGACGGTGATCGATCCAATCAGTGCACACATTGCTTTCCTTATGGATGGACGAGACTCGAGTCCATGGTGTGGTGACACTGAAGTAATAGTGCAGGTGCTTGTTAAGAACAAGGGTACTGAGCGTGACCAAGACAAGAAGTCACTTGGATGTCTATCCACTCGTCAGTGACTTGCTTGATGTTGCAGTAGTGTGACTGGTCCTTTGACCTGCGATGCTTCGGCTACTCACAGTGAGGTTATTGTAGTTTGATTGCACATATACATGGTCTCTAGCCATATGGGTCCATGCAGTGTAGATTGGCTGCAGTAGGTTCACTATAGGAGTAGGGTATACACCTATATGGAATCTATCGACCTTGGTAGATAAGGAGAGATCCTATGTGATTTATAAGACTGAGTTCGTAAGACCTCGGCCGGGGCAGATTGAACAGTGGAGAAAGAGTTTTCCACTCTCGAGCTTAAGTCGAATAAATCTTGACATATGACAGACGATGGGGTTTGACGAGTTGTCCATGACCTCCGTCTTGTAGGAATTCACGATAGTAGGACTGTATCACACGACAACTGCACCTAGAGGTTCATCATTCCATTTTGCTGGGTAGCCACTACATGCTGCTAGGTGTCACTGGTGGATGGTGAGACTCATAGGGAATATCCCGATGATCGATAAATCCTGATGAGTTGAGTTGGAACTGTTCCAACCCATTGAAAGGAGTTTTCAATGACATTGTGATAGCGATCACAATATATCTCACTACCAGTCAGAATAGAACCTATGGGGTCACACACACTAGAAGTATTGATCGATCCGATGGTTGAAAAGTGATTATGAATCACAAGCAATCAATTCGATTGATAATAAGTTGAAGAAGAAATGGAAATTGATTAATTGGACTTAAAACACGAATCCTACTTGGAGTGGGATTCCAAGAGTCCTAATTGGATTAGGACTGGGAGTCCTACTTGGAGTAGGACTGGGATTCCTACTTGAAGTAGGATTCCTACAATCCTAATTAGATTAGGATTTTGAATTTATTTTGGATTCCTACTTAGAATAGGATTCCTAGAAATCCTAATTGAATTAGGACTTCGGATTCAAATTAGAGTCCTAATTGGATTAGCACTAAAAATGAATAAATCCTAATTGGATTAGGATTTCTTAAGTCCTAATTAATTATTAATCTAATGAATTAACAAGACTCCTAATTGGATTAGGATTGAAGAGTTCAATTGAGTCAAAATTGATTTGAGTTCTAATTGGATTAGGACTTACCTAGATTAGACCCAAATGGTTCATGATTTGGTTAAAGCCTAATGAGATTATGACTAAACCAAATAGGGCCCTCCTAATCCTCCTTAGAGGAGGACTAGGGCAACACAAGAGGAGGGGCTCACGCCCCTCCTCCTTTTGCTTCTTGGTGCGGCATGAAGAGAGGGGCCGGCGCCCCTCTTGGAAAGCGATCAAGGGCTCCTAATTTGTAGGAGCCCTTCATGCTTTAAAAGGAGACTTGGCGGCACCCTAGGGCATTCAATTGAAGCCCTCTCCCCTCCAAGCCGTGGCCTCCCTCTCCTCTCCCTTGGATCAGCCGCAAGCAAGGAGCAAAGAAAAGGTGGTGTTGGCGGCCTCATCTTCTTCCCTTCCTTCATCCAACGCAAAGGGGAGAAATAGGCTGCAAGGTGCTTTGGTTCTTCTCCAAAGATCCATCTTTCTTCTTCCTCCTCCCAAGCACAATCAAGGTTTGATCAAAAGGGAGGAGATCAGCCATCTAAAGTTGTCTCTGCAAGGGAGCTAGCACCCCGAGGAGACAAGGAAGCTTTGATCGGTTCTTGATCGGTTCTTTCAATTTCAAAAGTAAACTATGCAATAGCACGTATCCTGTAGGATAGTGATTACGGGTGTCGGTCCACAGGAATTGAAGACAAGTTATTTTTCTTTAATAATAAATCAAAAAGAAGAGTTGGCTAACTTAATTATACTGAATTAATCTATGAGTACGAATTGAAATTTATCAAAGTAAATAGATCTAGGGTTCGGAATCCACCACATAGCATTGCATCAAGGATTGTGTTCTTAATTTTTGTCTTTTGGAGAGGCATGCAATTTTGGCTACAAGCCTTTTAAAATAAAAGCCTAAAGAGTGTTAGGAAGATCCATCTTCGGTGTAGCATGAAGTGTCTACCTAAGTATGCTAATCTAGGATGCAGCACACTTCATCTTCCTAGGCATGGATCATCTTAGACTACTTTAGCAAACATGATTAGTAACTAGCATGCTCAAAATTTAAATATCATAAAGAAATATTTCATTGAAAATAAGAATTTAAACAAGCTCCAAAATAATAAAAAAGTAAGAACTACAATTGCCCTGATACATTGCTAGGGCTTCATCCAGCCCTAGACTAGACGTTTAGCTACGCATGGCTTCCGGACGACCTTCCATCTTCAAATGAAAGCCTTCACCTCCCATTATTCCCAAAATATTACAAAATATTCTCTTTCCCCCACCCCCTTCTCTCTTTTTTTTAATTTCTTTTCTCTGGTTCGGCTCTCTTCTTCTCTTCACCGAAACAGGGTCTCCCCTGTTTTTCCTCAACCGAGCTCCCCTCTTTCCACCGCCCCTCCTTCCTTCTTATATAGACTCCTCCTAGAAGCCAATAATGGATCGCGTGGAGAGGATCGTCCGGGGTGCTCATTCGGGAAGGGGGAATGGATCTCGAGCTGCTGAAATCTGGGGGAGAATCACGGGCGGCCGGGATGGATTGCGGACGGCTAGAAGAGGCTGAGACGCTGAGAGGAGCGGATCCGGAATGGAGGGTGCTGCGGGATCGCTGGGAGGAGGCTATCGACCAGGTCGCACGCGGAAGAGGATGATGCGGCTGGGATTGGGTCTTCCGGGATGCTGGCTGAAGAAGAAACGGACGCGTGAGGAAATCCGGAAAGACTCTCGCGGCTTTGCTGGGGTGCTGGAGTTCCGGGAGGTGGATCCAGGTGCGTCATGGACAACGGAAGAGGCTAAAATGCCGGGATCTTGGATGCATCACGGAGAGAATAGAAGCGGAGGGCCGAATCGACGGGAGGTGCTGCATCGCTGGGAGGATTGGTTTTTACCACGTGAGGATTCCATGGGTCTCAGCCCTGTTCCGAAGCAAGTGCAGGCTGTGGACTCTTGGCTGTTGGGAAGCTGGGCGTGGCATGGACGCGGTGGGGGGGCTGAATCACAGGCTTGGTGCTGGGAATCGATCCGGATGAAGAGGATTTGGCCTTCTACTCGGTCGCTGGCTGCACGGGCTCCTGTTGCTTTGGAACGAGGGCGGATGGGAAGCATTCGAAATCAACGGTTGGAAAAAGGTCTCCCCTGTTTCAGCGCTGGGAAGCTTGGATTGTGGTTGTGGGAAAGGAGTGGGATTAGTTGGGGAATTGGCTTTGGATTTGCGGTGGGTCATGATCGTTGATTTGCTTGAACTTGTTCTCGAGCCTAATGTCCTTCAAATTTAATTATTGCTAAACTGCTTCAGATCGAACTCGAACGGTCAAAACTAAGACCATGACTTAATAAAAAGGGTAATCAAATATTTTCCATATAATTATAACTTTCAATCTAATCAGGACCAAAATCTATTTAATTATAACCTTAGCCGAGTCAACACAATCTCCTTATATGTTTTTCTGTAATTTTCATGAAAGATTGCAATCAAGAGAGAGACAAGTTCAAAATCTGGTTTAAGAAAAGAATTATTTACCTCTTACCATAATTTAAATTTAATTCAATGTTTATTCAATTTCATGGTAAAATATGTATTTATCAGTTTAAAAACATTGATAAGTGCTATGGAAATATAACTAAATTATAAATTATTAAGCACTTATCAGTTCTTTGCTTCGTGTGGATACCCGTAGAGGCCGGACGCTTATGCGGCTTCAAGCGAACCTTCATCCTAAACCACAATCATCAGTTTGCGGTGATCATCTACCCGCACAAAGGTGAAGATCTGATATTCCTAATGTTTTAAAAGTTTTTAATCCTTATCTAACTACGAACGGTTTTTGAACAACGTTCATGCGATGAACGGTAGATCCCGCACATGCCTCTTCCACTGCGTCTGAATTTTTTTAAATTTTTCTGCGGCATGGGCGGGTTCTAACAGTGGTATCAGAGCCTAGGTAAGGACATCTTAGAGGTAAGGATTAATTATTTAAAGACATCTTAGATCTGAAATTTAAAAGGTTATGCATGCTGAAAATTTTCTGCATGCAGATTTTTCAGGGGTGCTGATTTTTATGTGATAAAATGATGATTCTAATTGCATTGTTAATGAGATTACAAAGTTTAGAATCATGATTAGCATAATCAGCAACCTATGTCATAACATAATCAATTAAGTTTCAGATCCAAAAAGTATAATTGCTGCATGTGGTGATGATCATAGGATTCAAACCCTTTTGGTATCAATTGTAAAGACCTGCGATGTGATCTGCAATGTCATGTAATTTTTCAGATGCTTGCATGCATCTTATTTAATGTTTTGAGAGGCATGCGTGCTTCCTAAAAGGGGATGTAATTTATTATTATTTTTATTTTATATCTGGTTGTATTTCTGTGATGTGATGTGCGTCAACGATCAAGTCGAAGATAGTGCATGAGATGAACGGCGATCTGAGCGATTGATGGCGATTGGATCAAGAGTTGATCAAGGATCGAATCAAGGAGGCTTGAAACCAATTCAAGAGTTGAAGACCAGTTGATCGATTGACGTGCATGTGCTTGTAATATGACCTAATTAGAATCCATGATCATCACCTATTTAAAGTTTAGCTTTATTTATTGCTGCGATTATAACTGCCTGCGATGTGCCGTTTGCATGTGATGTGAATGAGAACGGGGTAGATAGGTTTACATGTGATGTAGCAAACTCAATTGAGACCTAAATTAAAACCTCCTCAATCAAGTCGAGAGGGAACCAACATGAACGAGTCATATTAGATTAATTGATCTAATTGGTGTCTAGGAAAGCATGAAAGGTGGTTACTTAATTAGGACCTTACTATCTGAGTAAGGGGAGCCTCCCACCTGCTTACTTGGCCAATTGATTGATTACCTCTTATGAAGAGCTCAAGGTTGCAAACACTAAGACCTGATTAACCGATATTAAGTCCATAGGTCTTCCACCGTAGTAGAGTTGCTAAGGTCTTTCTGATGTTGATTTGTCTCGGCTGGACACAGTGGGCAAGTTGCATCGGGGGGCTGGACCTCTCTATAGACATGAGATGTTGTAGGGTAAAGGTGGGGTTGGGCACCAATAACTGTTAGGTGAGGACCCAATCACGACTTTATTTCTACGGTTATACGGTGGGTCTGACTTAACTAAGGAATGGGACCAATAACTGTTAGGTGAGGTCTTCATGACTTAGAGACCAAGTAGCACTGCAACATGTTTAAGAAGAATTGTACAAGAGTTGTACGCTCATCTGTTTATGTGTCACCAATAACTGTTAGGTGAGGTGGCATGTAAATCGGTGGGACTGCAGTACCCACTAGAAACTCTAGTTGTGTAGGATTTCCGTTTGCCTACCAGGGGAGTGTGAGGAATTCGTGAAAATAGTGGGAGGCACATTTGTTCTAAAAGACCCTAGAACAAATTAAGATCAAGTACAAAATTCTAACTAGAATCTTTACTCTCTGAGGATTATAATGTCAGCTTCTAGACTTTTAACTCATATCCTATAGAGCAAACGTTTGACCAAACCCAATTATAAAGACTGGCTCAGCAAATTTCAAAATAGTTTTGAATTGTGAGAAATTAGGGTATGTGCTAGACCATGGAATCCCCGTATTACCAATCTGTCCGATCACTGATCAGCGTAAGACGCATGCTAAGTAGACGAACGATGAAAATAAAGTTAGGTGCTACATAATGGCATCCATGTCCAATGAATTATAATGCCAGTATGAGAACATGAAGATTGCCAAGGACACATTAAATCACCTGCAAGAGTTGTATGGTGATCAGAGTCACGCAGCTTGGTTTGAATGTCCAAGAGGCTCTTCAAGGCCAAGATGCGCGATGGGCAGTCTGTCCATGATCATGGTTTGACCATGATAAAGGGCTTAGAGAAGCTTGAGAAGCTCGGCATGACCATGCACAAGGAATTGCAAACGAATTTGATCCCACAATCCCTTCTAGCTTCATATGAACAGTTTATAGTAAATTACCATATGAACAAGATTGTATGCACCAAAACTGTTGCCCAAGAAGACAACCCAAGAGGGGGGGGGGGTGAATTGGGTTTTAAGTAATAATTGCAAATTAAAACTTAATGAGTAACTAATTAAACCTTATTGCAAGTGGATTAATTAGTTTACTATATGCAGTGGATGAAGAGAATGGGAGAGACAATTAAGCAACCACAAACACAAGAGATTTTATAGTGGTTCGGAGCTAACCCTTGCTCCTACGTCCACTCCCCAAGCTTCACTTGGGAGTTCACTATAATTCCTCGGATTACAGCCGGTTGTTTTACAAGTTCACAACCCAACTTGTTGTTTTACGAGATCACAATGAACTCGGTCGGTTTTCACAGGCTCACCTACTAGAACCACCCGATTGTTTTCCCAGGATCACAATCGAACCCTTACACGTTGGTTTTACCCTCGGCTCACCAACCAACCTCTACACCCTTGATTCAATCCCCTGATTGAATCAAGTAACAAGAAAGCAGTTTGTAAAGAGTACAGGAATGGCTTCTTGAAAAGCAAATATAAACAATATAACTAAAGAAGAGTTAGAAGCCCTCAAACAGATTTTTCGATTTGAGGAAAGAGGCTTCTAGAACTCTGCAATCTCCTCGTGAGTGGGAAGAAGATTTGCTGTCAGATGAGGAGCCTTGAATGCGAGGAAGACGTTGGGAGGATGGACTTCAATGCACTTCTTCCTTCTTTCTCTTGTATTTACTCTAGAGAGACTTTGGTAGGTGGAAATCCCTTTTGCTTTTAATGGAGTCTCTCTTTCTTACTCTATTACTGTTCACTCTGGCTATTTAAGCCATCCCCAACGAAAACTAGCCGTTAGATACACATTTATGGCCGTTCTGCACACTCTGCAACTCCTGACAAAGTGTCCGTTGGGATCAGAGTCGACTCGCTCGATCTGGAGTCGACTCGGCTGTTGCTCGAGTCGACTCATGCATTACTGGAGTCGACTCGCCCACTGTTCAAAATTTGAAATAAAGTGCCGTCCCGTTCTGGAGTCGACTCGGCTAAACCTGGAGTCGACTCGCCAATGCCAGGAGATGACTTTCCCTTCTGGAGACGACTCGTTCTTCAGGATTCCAAAAATCATTCTTTCGGTTTTACTTCCTCGAGTCGACTCGGATTCTCTTGGAGTCGACTCGGCTCTCAAAGACGGAAAAATAGGTCTTCTGTCTTTGAACTTGAACTGTCTCGGAGTCGACTCGGACTTTGCTGGAGTCGACTCGGCTCTCAGACACCGAAGTTGGCTCTCTGACTTTGTCTTGCATTCCTCTGAGAGTCGACTCTTGCTTCCTTAGGAGTCGACTTGCCAACCGTCGGAGTCGACTCGAGTTCTTCTGGAGTCGACTCGGCTCTCAGAGTCCGAAACGACTTCTCTGTCTTTCAGTCTGTTACTTCATGGAGTCGACTCGTACTTTGCTGGAGTCGACTCGGCAAGCATCGGAGTCGACTCTAATTCTTTAGGAGTCGACTCGGTGACAGGGTCTGAGATTTATCTTTCTGTCCTACTGTCTGTTCTCAGTTGGAGTTGACTCGTAATGTGCCGGAGTCGACTCGAGCTTGTGCCAGTGCTTCTGATACACTTGGAGTCGACTCGTAATCTTCCGGAGTCGACTCGAGATTCAGACTTTGGTTCAAATTGATTTCCATACTTAGCCAAAATGTATTGAACCAAAGCTAGAGACGCTTAAACATAAATTCACAAATATTTGGCTGAAACACTAGATTGAATTCATTAGTATAAGATATACTCAAATGCTTTGAGCTCATCAAAATCAAATAGGGTTATAATCAATCACTCCACAATCTCCCTCTTTTTGATGATGACAAAACATTGAGTATTTATAAAGTGAATTGCTCAACCAAAAGGAGATTTATAATAAAGTTTTGAAATGAATTCAAGTGTCTAGTCATTTACTTTATCCAAAATTGAAAGGTGTAAAATAATAAATTCTGAAGTTAAAGCTCCCCCTTTCATTTGGAATTATATAAGCCTTCATGTCATGCAATCAATTGTTTGGCTTATATATGTTTAATGAATTTGCTTTCTTAAGATTTCAGATTCTCCCCCTCAACATATGCATTCAATTTTGTTTAGATTCTCTGAATTTTCTTTTAATGTCTTGAAGCTTTTGAGCTTAAATTTTTGGTTTTAGAGGAAAAATCTTCCAATTTGTTCTTGAGTATGATTCAACTAATCTCCGAATATCCCTTGAATGGATTCTGGAGATTACTCCTTTAGGAGCCCCAACAGAGAGATAATGAGCCTCGAGGTATCGAATCCACTTAGAACAAATTACTTTGTGCTTTAAAAATTTTCTTTTTATTGATTCCCTTTTCATTTTAATTCAATATATTTTCTCCCCCTTTTTGTCATCATAGCAAAAAGGCAGAAAGCACAGTAAGGTACAGGAACTCAAGAATGCACAATTTTTGAAAGAAATTTCTACTCATTGTATTTAATTCAAATTTGAGTACAAGTGTGATTACATATCAAGTGAGTCCTCAAGGGACTGTACATCATAAAGTAAAAAGAACAAACAACACTAGGCCTTGCTCAGTCTAGTGTGTTTGATGACCATGCTTAACCCCTCATTGATGTTTTCCAGTTGTTCAAGTATCTCCGAGGTGGTTCTAGACTGAATCGAAGAAATGTGGTTGACACTCTCCTGGAGGGTGTCCAACCTGGAGAGCAGTGCATGGGCTAGTTTCTCGGCACCCTGGCTCTGGCTTCCTAGCTCTTGTCTGATGCCGTCTCGCATCATCTTCGTGTCGTCCTTGACGTCACTCATGTTCCAGTATTGAGCTTGGACCAGGCTGCGCACATTTGATATCTCCTCCCTCAAGTGCACAGTCATCTCGGCTACTGCTGCCAGGGAGGGAACAATCTCGGTGGAGGGAGCACTCGAAGGACCTCGGAGCTCCCTCAGCAACTCATCTCTGAGATCCCTCACTATCTTCTGCCGCAACTCTCGGAGCTGCTCAGAAGAAATGCGGACCTCCAGTGGCTGCTGCTGAGTAGATGGGGGCAGTGGAGGTGGAGGGCTCGGTATGGGTATGGGCAGAGGTGGAAGGGTAGGTGGAAGGATCTGTATAGTGGTCCTGGTCATGATCAGGACTGGGTGAGTGATGAGTGGTAGGGTCAGAAGATGTGGATGGTCTCCGTACCCAGACTCCCTCTACTCTATGGAATTCCATCCGATGAAGGGTTCCCTCACCCATGCGATCTGTAAACCGCAGTGAGCGAGAGGGTTCCCCCTCGGGAATGGGGACCTCTAACTCCCTAAATATCAGGGTGAACAACATGCCATAAGGGAGACTGAGCCTAGGTTTATCTAGAGGCTCACAGAGGTACTTGTAGATAAGTTTTGGAAAGTGGATGGTGTTAGAAAACCCCGATCATGCCGTTGAAATTTAAAAATTATTCAGATGCAGCGGAAGAGGCATGCGCGGGATCAATCGTTCATCGCATGAACGTTGTTCAAAAACCGTTCGTAGATAGATAAGGATTAAAAACTTTTTAAAATATTAGAAGATCAGATCTTCACCTTGTGCGGGTAGATGATCACCGCAAACTGAAGTTCGTGGTTTAGGATGAAGGTTCGCTTGAAGCCGTTCAAGTGCCCGGCCTCTACGGGTATCCACACGAAGCAGAGGACCAATCCAAACGCTCTAATCTCCCCGGGGTGCTAGCTTCCTTGCAGAGATATGTTTTGATGGCTGATCTCCTCTCTTTCAATCAACCCTTGATTGTGCTTGAGAGGAGGAAGAAGAAGAAGGGATCAAGGAAGAAGATCCAAAAGGCTAGATGCAGCCTTTCCTTCCCTTGCGTTGAATCCCAAACGGAGGAGGAAGAAGGAGACCGCCAAGGGTCTTCCTCTCTTCTTGCTGGCGGCTGATCCAAGAGGAGAGGAGAAGGGGGGGCGTACGGCCACAAGGGGAGAGATTCTCATCTATTAGGTCAGCCCCCAAAAAGCCCCCTTTAAATAACAAGTGGAGCTCCTAACTTTTAGGAGCTCCCTTGAATTAATTCCAAGAGGGACGCCGGCCCCTCTTGTTGCCGCACCATAGACTCAAAGGAGGAGGGGCGTGAGCCCCTCCCTCTCATGTTGCCCTAGTCCTCCTCTAAGGTGGATTAGGTGGCCCCTATTTGGTTTAGTCCTAATCTAATTAGGGTTTAACCAAATCATGAATCAATCGGGTTCAATCTATGCTAGTTCTAATCCAATTAGAACTTGAATGAACCATGACTCAATTGAACTCTTCAATCCTAACCCAATTAGGAGTCATGTTGATTCATGAGATTAATAATTAATTAGGACTTAAGAAACCCTAATCCAATTAGGACTTATTTAATTTTAGTCCTAATCTAATTAGGACTCTAATTTGAATCCGAAGTCCTAATCCGATTAGGACTTTAGGAATCCTACTCCAAGTAGGAATCCAATTTTAATTCAAAACTCCTAATCTAATTAGGATTGTAGGAATCCTACTCCAAGTAGGAATCCCAGTCCTACTCCAACTAGGATTCCCAGTCCTAATCCAATTAGGACTCTAGGAATCCTACTCGAAGTAGGATTTGTGTTTAAGTCCAATTAATTAATTCCATTGTTCCTTCTTCAACTGAATATCAATCGAATTGATTACTTGTGATTCCTAATCATGATTCAACCATCGGATCGGTCAATACTTCTAGTGTGTGTGAACCCATAGGTTCTACTCTGACTGGTAGTGAGATATATTATGATCTCTATCACAATATCATTGAAAACTCCTTTCAATAGATTGGAACGATTCCAACTCTACTCATTAGGGTTTATCGATCATCGAGATAATCCCTGTGAGTCCCACCACCACCAGTGACACCTAGCAGCATGTAGTGGCTACCCAGTAGAATAGAATGATGAACCTCTAGGTGCAGTTATCGTGTGATACAGTCCTACTATCGTGGATCCCTACAGACTGGAGGTCATGGATAACTCGTCAAACCCCTTCGTCTGTCATATGTCAAGATTTATTCGACTCGAGTTCGTTAGTGGAAAACTCTTTCTCCACTTTATATTACTGCCCTGGCCAAGGTCTTAGAACTCAATCTAACAAATCACATAGGATCACTCCTCTTCTATCAAGGTCGATAGATTCCATGTGAGTGCATACCCTACTCCTACAGTGAACTTACTGCAGCCAATCTACACTACAAGGACCCATATGACTAGAGACCATGTATACGTGTAGTCAAACTACAATAACCTCACTGTGAGTAGCTGAAGCACCGCAGGTCAAAGGACCAGTCATACTACTGCAACATCAAGCAAGTCACTGACGAATGGATAGACATCCAAGTGACTTCTTGTCTTGGTCACGCTCAGTACCCTTGTTCTCTAACAAGCACCTGCACTATCACTTCAGTGTCCCTACACTGTGGACTCAAGTCTCGTCCATCCAAAAGGAAAGTGATCTGTGCACTGATCGGATCGATCACCGTCCTCGTGATGATCCATTGATCAGGAGCATTTAGAAATTAATCACCAATGATACATGGCTCAAATTCTCAACTCTTGAGAATATGCGTCATCATCTTATTAATTTTTTGGACGATTCATAGACACATAAACAATATGAATGAAAAGAATGCCCATTTATTAATCAATAATAATAAAGTCAAGTACCAAATTATGTCCTAGAATTAATAATGTGTCAGCCAGATTGGCTTCTAGGGCATACTTCTAACAATCTCCCACTTGCACTAAAGCCAATCAGCCATAAACCTAAGCCCCATCTTCTCAAGATGCGCTTTAGTTTTCTGCCGACTTAGCTGCTTAGTGAATGGGTCCGCCACATTTTCTGTGGAGTCTACTCTCTGATCCTCTACTTATTTTCTTTCGAGGTAGTCGCTTATTAGGTTAAACTGCCGCTCTATGTGCTTCGATTTCTGGTGAGACCTTTGGCTCCTTAGCTAGTGCTATGGTGCCTTTGTTATCGCAGTAGAGTGTTATGTTATCTGATGACATTACACCTAACTCTGCAATGAACTTTTTAAACCAAAAGATTTCCACTGCACCCTTAGAGACGGCTTAACATTCAGCTTCTAAGGTAGAATCTATAATGATCGGTTGTTTGGAACTCTTTCAATTTACTGAACCACCATTGCACATATTCTGATGTAGACTTTCTATCATCAATATGTGTGCATCCTTCTACCTTCAACTCTGATCTTCTCCCAAAGACCAAGAACAAGTCCTTGATTCTTCTCAAGTACTTAAGACTGTTCTTCACAGCTATCCAGTGCTTTTTGCCTGGATCTGATTGACATATGCTCGTGACATTCACAGCATGTACTATATCAAGTCATGTACATAGCATGGCATACATGAGGCTCCCTATTGCTGATGCATAGGGGATCTTGCTCATGCGTTGAATCTCTTCAGATGTGTTGGGTCACATCTTCTTGGAGAGATTAATTCCATGCCTTAGGGGTAAGAGACCCCTTTTAGAGTTTTCCATGCTGAACCTTTTCAGCACTTTCTCTATGTACATCTTCTGTGATAGGCCAAGCATCCTTTTAGATCTATCTCTATAGACCTTTATTCCCAAATTATAGGATGCTTCCCCAAGGTCTTTCATGGAGAACCTTTTCGACAACCTGACCTTGACCGAGGTTAGCATGGGAATATCATTCCCTATCAGGAGGACGTCGTCCACGTACAGTACAAAAAATACAACAGCACTCCCACTAACCCTTTTGTAAACACATGGTTCCTCTTCGTTTTTGATGAAATCAAATGTTTTGATTGCGTCATCGAAACGAGTGTTCCAACTCCGAGATGCTTGCTTTAGTCCATAGATGGACCTTTGCAGCTTGCAGACCTTGTGATCTCCATCACTGGAAGTGAAACTCAAAGGCTGTTCCATATAGATGTCTTCATCAAGATATCCATTCAGAAAAGCTGTTTTCAATCCATCTGCTAGATTTCATAATCATGAAATGCTGCAATGGCAAGTAATGTTCGGATGGATTTCAGCATGGCTACAGGTGAAAAGGTCTCCTGATAGTCAATGCCCTCGCGCTGACTATACCCTTTCGCCACAAGCTTTGCCTTATAGGTCTCTACCTCTCCATCCGAACCTATCTTCCTTTTGTAGATCCATTTTCATCCAATAGGTACAATACCTTCTGGTGGATCTACTAAGGTCCAGACTTGGTTGGAATGCATGGAGTCTAACTCTGACTTCATAGCTTCCAACCATTTCTCGGAATCGATATCAGATATCGCCTCGTCATAGGTTTTGGGATCCTGCGTGTGATCCCTATCTCCCACTAGGAACATTTCCTCGGTATCCTCTTCTAGTATACCTAAGTATCTATCGGGAGGATGGGAGACCCTACTTGATCTGCGAGGTGGTTGAGGGACATCGTGTACTGGCTCTGTATTAATGGGTTCGATAGGATCCATGACTCGTTGCTTTTCAGAGACTTTCTCTTCAAGCTCAATTTTCCTCCCACTGCCTCTATCAAGGATAAACTGGTTTTTCCAAGAAGATGGCGTGACGGCTCACAAACACATTGTGATCCTCTGAGACGTAAAAATTGTATCCTAATGACTCTTTAGGATATCCTATAAAACGAGCACTTATGGTCCTAGCCTCTAACTTGTCTGCCTGTAGTCTCTTGACGTGGGCCGGACATCCCCAAATCTTGGTTTCTTACCATGTCATATCTCATATGGTGCGGTAGGAATGGACTTTAGAGGAAACTCTATTCAACAAGTAAATAGCTGAAAATAGGGCATCTATCTAAAGAAACAAGGGTAAATCAGTGAAGCTCATCATGGACTGGACCATATCCAATAGGGTCCGATTCCTCCTCTCTGACACTCCATTGAGCTGAGGTGTACCAGGAGGAGTCCATTATGAAACTATACCATTCTCCTTGAGATAATCACGGAACTCTCCATTAAGGTATTCACTTCCTCGATCTGATCGAAGAACCTTAATGAGTTTTTGTGTTTATTTTTCTACTTCATATCTAAGCTTTTTGAACCTTTCAAAAGTTTCATATTTGTGTCTCATACACATATCCATACCGTGAGTAATCATCGGTAAAATGAAGTAAAAAATTACAACCCCTAGCCTGCACATCGAATGGGCCACACACATCAGTGTGTACTAGGATAAGTATTTCAGTGGACCTCCCTGTGTCCTACAAAGGATAATTTGGCCATATTTCCTTGAAGGCAGAATTCACAAATCAAATATGACTCAAAAGTCAATGAGCCCAAAAGCTCATGTTTCTCCAATTTGTTTATTCTGTCTTCTCCTATATGGCCAAGCCTGAGGTGCCATAAATACTTTAGATTTATCTCATTTTTGGATCTATTAGATCCTATGGTATTCACTGTTTGCTCAGATATATTCACAGATACATCCATATGTATGTGATAGAGACTGTCAATTATAAAACCATGTTGAATCAATTTATTTTTAAATAAAAATCTTTCTGTGCTAAATAAAATACAGAAATCAAATTTCTGCTAGCAATAAGTAACAGTCCCTAAGTATCCTGAGCATATCTGACATACCTTCTGAAGGTCTGTCACCCTTCATGTTCTTTATGCTTCCCATGTATGTAGGACAGATCCTCTTCCAATGGCCGTTCATGATGCAATGGAAACACTTTTCCTTGGAATTGGCCTTTTTCTTGGAACTTCCTTACTTGGTGTTTTCTTAGATCTCTGCTTCTTCGCAGGCTTCTTCTTCTTCCAAATAGACTATCTCTTGAAAGTAGAAACCAACTTGACAGCGAAAACGATGCCCCTTGAACTTCTTCAAGGTCCCTAAGTTAGTTACCAATTTATTTAACAATTCTATTTTGGTGCATACAATCTTGTTCATATGGTAATTTACTATAAACTGTTCATATGAAGCTAGAAGGGATTGTGGGATCAAATCCGTTTGCAATTCCTTGTGCATGGTCATGCCGAGCTTCTCAAGCTTCTCTAAGTCCTTTATCATGGTCAAACCATGATCATGGACAGACTGTCCATCGCGCATCTTTTGCCTTAAAGAGCCTCTTGGACACTTCAAAACATGCTGCGCGACTCTGATCGCCATACAACTCTTGCCGGTGATTTAATATGTTCCTGGCAGTTTTCATGTTCTCATGCTGGCATTGTAATTCATTGGATATGGATGCCATTGTGCAGCACCTAACCTTATTGTCATTGTTCGTCCACTTTAGCATGCGTCTTACGTTGATTAGTGATCAGACAGATTGGTAACATGGGGATTCCATGGTCTAGCACATACCTTAATTTCATAATTCAAAATTATTTTTGAAATTTGCTGAGCCAGTCTTTATAATTGGGTTTGGTCAAACGGTTGTTCTATAGGATATGAGTTAAAAGTCTAGAAGCTGACTTTATAATCCTCAGAGAGTAAAGATTCTAGTTAGAATTTTGTACTTGATCCTAATTTGCTCTAGGGTCTTTTAGAACAAATGTTCCTCCCACTATTTTCTCGAATCCCTCACACTCCCCTGGTAGGGAAACGGAAATCCTACGCGACTAGGGTTTCTAGTGGGTACTGCGGTCCCACCGATTTACATGCCACCTCACCTAACAGTTATTGGTGACACATAAATTGATGAATGTACAACTCTTGTACAATGCTTCTCAAGCATGTTGCAGTGCTACTTGGTCTCTAAGCCATGAAGACCTCACCTAACAGTTATTGGTCCCATTTCTTAATTAAGTCAAACCCACCGTATAACCGTAGAAATAAATTCGTCATTGGGTCCTCACCTAACAGTTATTGGTGCCCAACCTGTTGACCCCCTAATGGATTTTGATGAATACAAAACACTAGAGTAAAATTCCATTATATCTTAACAATTCGATTGAGGAATTCATGTGTTTTACTTAGAAAATTGTTAAGAAATGTCTAGGCAAGTTCCCACAATTTTTATGAATTTATTGAAGAATATTTTGAGCTAAAGAAAAAGTTCAGGGACAGCCGAGACGTCTCCTGATAGTTTCAGAGACGTCTCTGGCACAAACAGGAAGAACTGGCACACTTGGAGTCGTCCCCGGCACCTGCCGAGTCGTCCCCGCGTTAGCGGAGTCGACTCTCTCAGAAGCGGAGTCGACTCTCTCAGTGGCGGCAGAAAGACGTTTCTCAAGGGATATGCGCGAGACGTCCCCGCTGTACGCGGAGTCGTCCCCGCAAGCAAAAAGGAGACTCCCCGAGACGTCCCCAAGATGGCGGAGACGGCTCTCTCAGGGTTTTCCAGAGAATGGTTTTTGCGGTGATAAGGAAGCGGAGTCGACTCTGAGATAGCGGAGTCGTCCCCACGCATAAAGTGGACACAAGCGGAGACGTCCCCTGAAAGAGCGGAGACGACTCTCTCAGGAAATTCCAGAGGGCAAGTTTTTCGGAGACAAAGAAGCGGAGTCGTCCCCAAAGAAGCGGAGTCGTCCCCACTCAAAAAGCACAGACAAGGCGAGACGTCCCCGTAAAGTGCCGAGTCGACCCCAGATAAAGTAAAAAGTAAAATCCTGTAGGTGAGACGTCTCTCGCTGTAGCGGAGACGTCCCCGGAGCGCCTGGGACGCGACTGACAGCTTTTCAGGTTTGATTTTGAATTTCAAATCCTTCTCTTTTTGTCTCTAACGGCTATATTTGCTTTTTGGGCTATAAAAGGGACCTCTTAAGTGGTTCTCAACAACTCTTCACCAACCCAAAGCAAAATCATTCAAGAGAGAAGTTTGAAAGAAAAGCTCAAGGGAGTGAGTGCATCCAAGGAAGGAAATCAAGTACTTTCAAGTCTCCCAAGTGATTTCAAGCTCAACCACTCTCGCGCGCTCGGGAATCAAAGCTCACACTCAACCCTACGCGGTCTACCTTGGAAGAATCAACATCTCCCACGCTTCCAACGGCAAAAAGATTCTTCCGGGTTTCATTGTTCATAAGTGCTATATTTGCTTTCTAGAGCTTTTATATTCTTTTGTACACTCTTTTATCGTGGTGCTTGTTCAAGTCAAGGGACTTGGAACAAGGGAAAGGCGTCCCAAGCCTAAGAGAAATTGGGGGTTTAGGGTTTGTTGTGAGCCCGGTGTAAAACAACGAGTTGGGTAGTGAACTCGCAAAACTACCGTACTGTAATCTTGGATTATAGTGGAAATACCCAAAGGCGCTTTGGGGAGTGGATGTAGGAGCAGTGAAGGCTCCGAACCACTATAAAACCGTGTGCTTGTGGTTGTCTTCTCTTATCCCTTTATCCTTGCTTTAGTTTATATATTTGTGTGTTTTAATCTTAAATTAGTCAAAAAGTTTTTTTAAAACACCCAATTCACCCCCCTCTTGGGTGACCATCTTTGGGCAACAAGTGGTATCAGAGCAGGTGCTCTTATATTTCTTGAAAGACCTAACCGTCTTAGCCAAAGATCTAGATGGGAACACCCTTTAACAATGTTCCTGCCGAGGGGCAAGCAACCAATAGACCTCCACTCTTCAATGGGACAAATTATACCTATTGGAAGACTAGAATGAAAATCTTCATTCAAGCACAAGACTATGCCTTATGGAGGGTTATAGTCAAGGGACCACAAGAACCATCACACATAGTTAATGGCATTCGAGTTTCCAAACCTGAAGAGGATTGGGATGAGAATGATGATAGGATGGCTCAACTCAATTCTAGAGCCATGAACTCATTATTTTGTTCTTTAGATGCAAATGAGTTTAATAGAGTCTCCACATGTAGTTCCGCTAAGGAAATATGGAATAAGCTTGAAGTTACCCACGAGGGTACAAATCAAGTCAAGGAGTCCAAAGTGAACATTCTAGTTCACAAATATGAGTTGTTTAAGATGGAACCCAATGAAACCATCACATGCATGTTTACACGCTTTACGGATATAATTAATGGTTTAAAAAGCTTGGGTAAATCCTACACTAACCCGGAACTTGTGAGTAAAATTCTCAGGTCTTTGCCAAAAGCATGGGAAGCAAAGGTCACGGTGATCGTAGAAGCCAAAGACCTCAACACCTTGGGGCTAGAGCAACTCTTGGGCTCATTGATGACGCATGAGCTCACGATGAAGCAACATGAAGAAGAGTTGCCGAAGAAAAAGACAATTGCACTCAAGGCTACCTCAAGTGTGTGTGAAGAAGAGAGCAGTGGGAGTGAAGAAGAAAGCCAAGATGAGGACTTGGGGTTGATAGTTAGGAAGTTTAAGAAATTCATGAGAAGGAAGAAACCCTTCCCAAGAAAGAAATTTGGAGGTAGAAATGATTGGGAAAAAGAAAAGGAAAAAGAAAGAGATCCAATCATATGCTATGATTGCAAGAGACCGGGACACATTCGTTTCGAATGCCCTCAACAAAACAAGTAATTTGGAAAGAAGAAGAAGAAGGCATTGAAGGCAACATGGGATGATAGTGACACATCATCCTCCGAGGAAGAGAAGGAAGAGACCGCCAATTTATGCTTCATGGCGTTCGAGGACGACGAGGTATGTCAAAACCCAACCATAAATTTTACTTTAGAAGAATTGTATGAAGCTTTTCAAGAACTTATGGGTGATTGTAGTATGTTAGGAGCAAAAAATAAAGAATTAAAAGCCTCCAATCAAAAACTAAAGGAAGACATTGAAAACCTATTAATTGAAAAGGAGAGCGTTAAAAATATTAATACTACTAACCTAGAAATTAAGAATTCAAAACTTAGTATTGAAAATGAAAAGGGAAAAACAGTAATTAAGGAATTAAATCTAAAATTAAAATCCCTATTCGATATTAATACCTCACTTGCACAAAATGTTGAATCTCTTAAAAAAGATAAGGAAGAACTAGTCAAAGAAAATTTGAATCTTAAGAATGAGGTACATAAGTACAAACCAATTGTTGAAAAATTCACACAAAGTTCTGAAAAATTAAATCTCATTCTTTCAAATCAAAGAGCCGTTTTTAATAAAGCCGGATTAGGTTATAAAACTAATAAACAACAAAAGTATCTAAAGAATTTCTTTGTAAAAGCGAAAGATGTAAAAACTGAAAAACCTACATGCTTTCATTGTGGAAAGACTGGACATAAAGTCTACTCTTGTATTCAAAGAAAAATCCAAACTAACAAGAGTACATTTGTGAAAGCCAAAAACATAACTAAAGTATGGGTGCCTAAGGGAACCAACCACACTAACCACGAAGGACCCAAGAAAACTTGGGTACCTAAGAGCTTCACATGATCATTTTGCAGGTATGCCTTGCAGCCGAAAATAAAAAGAGAATGTGGTATCTTGATAGCGGTTGCTCAAGGCATATGACCGGTGACAAGAGTCTCTTCGTCACCTTGGAATCAAAAGAAGGAGGAGTAGTCACATTTGGAGACAATGCTAAAGGCCGAATCATTGGTGTCGGTAAAATCTCCATATCATCCTCCTCATTTATTGATAATGTATTGTTAGTTAATGGACTGAAACATAATTTATTAAGTATAAGTCAATTTTGTGACAAGGGCTTTAAAGTATCATTTGAATCGTCACTATGCATAATTAGTAGTCCAATTGATAATGAGATCATACTCACAGGACATAGGCATGGAAATGTTTACATGGTAGATCTTGATGATCTCACCATGAAGGATGGCCAATGTCTTGTAGCCATGAATCCTAAAGTCAATGAGACTAGTTGGTTATGGCATCGTAGGTTAGGGCATGCTAGCATGGATTTAATTTCTAAATTGATTACAAAGGATCTAGTCAAAGGACTACCGAAAATAGACTTTGAAAAGAATAAAATTTGTGCGGCATGTCAATTAGGAAAACAAACAAGAAGTTCTTTTAAGTCTAAGAACATAGTCTCAACGTCAAAACCCTTAGAACTAATTCACATGGATTTGTTTGGACCCACTAGAACTGCTAGTCTAGGGGGTAAGAAATTTGGTCTTGTCATTGTTGATGATTTTTCACGTTTTACATGGGTTTCATTCCTTGCACACAAAGATGAGTCCTTTCCCGCTTTTATCAAGTTTCATAATAAAGTTTCAAATGAACTCAATCTTAAGCTAAAAGCAATTAGGAGTGATCATGGTACCGAGTTTGAAAATCAACACTTTGAAAAGTTTTGTGACGAAAATGGTATCAATCACAATTTCTCGGCACCTAGGACACCCCAACAAAATGGGGTGGTAGAAAGGAAGAATCGCACACTCGCAGATATGGCTCGTACCATGTTGTGCGAATCGGATCTACCAAAGTATTTTTGGGCTGAAGCAATAAGTATCTCATGTTATATCTTAAATCGTGCTTTAGTTAGATCTATCTTAAAGAAAACACCATATGAATTGATAAAAGGCAAAAAACCAAATATAAGTTATTTTCATGTTTTTGGTTGTCGATGTTTTATTTTGAACAATGGAAAGGACAATCTCAGTAAATTTAGTGCCAAATCAGATGAGGGGATCTTCTTAGGTTATTCCTCATCTAGTAGAGCATACAGGGTCTTCAACAAGAGAACTCTCGTTGTTGAAGAATCCATTCATGTTGTTTTTGATGAAACTAATGGAGATTCTTCTAGAAAAGAAGAAGATGTTGATGCAGGTATACTTGAAGACCGAATCAAGGAATTCTCCATACAAGACAAACAACATGAGGATGAGGTTAAGGAAGATACAAATCAGCAAGATGAAGAAGATCAACCTCCATCAAACAATCAAGATCTTCCTAAAGAATGGAGGTATGCACATGGTCATCCAAAGGATCTAATCCTTGGTGATCCTTCACAAGGTATAAGAACTAGATCTT
Source organism: Phoenix dactylifera (assembly GCF_051530095.1). Classification (NCBI taxonomy): domain Eukaryota; kingdom Viridiplantae; phylum Streptophyta; class Magnoliopsida; order Arecales; family Arecaceae; genus Phoenix; species Phoenix dactylifera. The sequence goes on along the minus strand of NC_143194.1, from coordinate 14,002,246 downwards.
CTCTAAGAAACACTAGTAATTATCTTGCTTTCGTTTCACAAATAGAGCCTAAATCACTAGAAGAAGCTGAAAAAGATGATAATTGGACGAACGCTATGCAAGAGGAATTAAACCAATTTGAAAGAAATGAAGTTTGGACTCTAATGAAAAGACCCCCAAATGTTTCAATTATAGGCACCAAGTGGGTGTATAGAAATAAACTAGATGAAGATGGAATAGTAATAAGAAACAAAGCTAGGCTAGTGGCCAAAGGATATAATCAGGAGGAAGGAATAGATTTTGAGGAAACTTTTGCTCCTGTTGCTAGATTAGAAGCTATTAGATTACTTTTGGCATATGCATGCTTCATGGACTTTAAACTCTATCAAATGGATGTAAAAAGTGCATTTCTAAATGGTTATATAATGGAGGAAGTTTATGTAGGACAACCTCCAGGTTTTGAAAATCACTTACATCCAGATTATGTGTATAAATTGCATAAAGCATTGTATGGACTTAAGCAAGCTCCTAGGGCATGGTATGAAAGATTAAGTAATTTCCTAATTGAAAACAAATTTAAGAGAGGAAATGTAGACAAAACCCTCTTTATTAAAAGAAAAGGAAATGACTTATTGCTTGTACAAATTTATGTGGATGATATAATTTTTGGTGCTACTAATGATAGTCTTTGTCAAGAGTTTGCCAAGCTTATGCAGGGAGAATTTGAAATGAGCATGATGGGTGAGCTCAACTTCTTCCTTGGGCTGCAAATAAAACAATCAGAGGAAGGCATATTCATCAGTCAGTCCAAGTATATCAAAGAAATGTTGGAGAAATTCAAGATGAAGGATGCAAAAGAAATCAGCACACCCATGGGCTCAAGTTGCAAGCTTGATAAGGATGAAAAAGGTAAAAGTATAGACTGCAAATTGTACAGAGGTATGATAGGCTCTTTACTTTACCTTACTGCTAGTAGACCAGATATATTATTCAGTGTTTGTATGTGTGCTAGATACCAAGCATGTCCTAAGGAATCACACTTGCAAGCTGTTAAAAGAATATTTAGATATCTAGTAGGGACATCTAATGTAGGCTTATGGTACTCTAAACAGTCTGACATAAACTTAATTGCTTATTCCGATGCTGATTTTGCCGGGTGCAAACTCGACAGAAAAAGCACAAGTGGGACATGTCAATTCTTGGGTGCCAATTTGGTTTCTTGGTTTAGCAAGAAACAAAATTCAGTTGCCTTGTCCACAGCTGAAGCTGAGTACATTGCAGCTGGAAGCTGTTGTGCCCAAGTTCTTTGGATTAAGCAACAGCTTGAAGACTTCGGTATTAAAATGGACAATATACCAATTAAGTGTGACAATACAAGTGCAATCAACTTAACAAAAAATCCTGTTCAACACTCTAAGTCAAAGCATATAGAGATTAGGCATCATTTTATTAGGGATCATGTGATGAAAAATGATGTGATGATTGAATATGTATGTACTGAAAATCAATTAGCTGATATCTTTACAAAGCCCCTTTGTAAAGATAGATTCAATTTCTTAAGGAATGCGTTGAGCTTGTATGATCCTAGCAAATGAAGTGAACTTGTATTGCTTTACTTTGCTACTCGAACTAGTAACCCACCTCAAGGCAAACATATGTGAAAACATGAATTCATCTAAACTAAATGACGAACTGTTTGACTTTCCGGAGGATGGTTACCCTCCCTTGGACTCTTCATAGAGATATTTTCAGAGCCTATAACATGGGTATTCGAAATTTGGTCAAACATTCCTCATTTCAATCTTAATAATCTAAAAGTCATTATCAAATCATTATAGGATGTATTATTAAGGGGGAGGATCACAAACAAATTCACTCTGTGTCTATCAAAAGAAATCACGATTGATTAGGGTGATTAAACAAAAATCTGGAACTGCAGTCTGAAATTTTTTGTGCCAGAGACGTCTCTGGCAAGTCGCAGAGACGTCCCCCCAGGGGGAGACGTCTCGCCTTAGTGGCGGAGACGTCTCGGGGACCGAATGAGGGCTTTTTAAATAGGTCGAAATCGCTCGAGCCGACTCGAGCTTTCTCCCTCATTCCCGACCAAAACGGAAAGCCCTAGCCTCCACTTGCTCTCCACTTCAAAACCTAGCTTCCATTTGCCCTAAATCGCAAACCCTAGCATCCATGGCACCAAAGAAAGCTAGGACAACCCGTGGGAGGCGACCTAGAGTAGCGGGCGACGGCGAGGAACGGCGGGAAGAACCCTCCGCGCCTTCTCCTCCGGTTGCTCCGCCGACCACGACGATTTCCTGTGCAAATCGCACAGTCACGACTGGCAGGCACATCGATTTTTCCTTTCTAGATCATGAGGGGTTCTCTATTGGAGAGAGACTCCGAGCCCAAGGGTGGGAGCACCTTTGCACCCTCAAAATCTCGACCTACCCCGGCCTTGTTAGAGAAATGTTTAGTGATATGGCCTTAGGGGACTTAGGGTACACTGCATATGTCCGAGGGACATTGGTAGAAATTAATGAGGATGTCCTATCCACTGTCCTACAAATTCCTAAGGACGGTGAGGCACCGACCTCACATCCCCAAAGGGAAATAGCCCTAAACTTGATTCTAGGAAGAGAGGACTGCGGCCCTCTTGATGTTGTCTACTCCCAGGACCTAAATGCAGAAATGAGACTTCTTTTAAGCATTGTCAATCGGGTCCTATTCCCCAAAACCGGTCGCTTCGATTTTGTTTCGGAGCGTGATTTAGTCATAATGCACCATATCCTACTAGGGATCCCCCTAAACCTCCCTAGACTCATGCTAAATTACATTGCCCAATGTCATAGGTATTCTAGGTTTAGTATACCCTATGGCATGATCTTTACCTTAATATTTAAACACTTCAAGGTTCCCATTCCACCAAATGAACCTGCAAAGGCCCTAAGAAACACCGATTATTACAATGAGGGCTCAATGAGAAGAATGGAATTTCACAAGATAGATGGGTCGTGGGTCAAGGTTCCAAAAAGAAAAGCACAAACCATAGAGCCTGAAATCCCACATCATGAGCCTGACCATCACTCTCCTCCACCTAGCCACATGGACATCCCTGATATTCCCTCCAGCTCAGCTGGACCTTCCACATCCATGCCACAACCTCCTCCAGTCAGTGGGACCTCCTTCCTATCAGAGGAGCAGATGCACACTTTAGCATCTGTTATTTGTCAGCAGATGAGGGAGGAGATGAGATCCATGATGACTGCAGAGCTGGCCCCCATCAGACAAGAGCTGAAGGAAATTAGAGCTCAAATTGAAGCCACAGAGCAGCAAATAGTTGGGGTAGGTGCCACCCAAACATTCAGATCGATAGAGCTCAAAGACAGCTTGAAGGCCATTTCCGAGAGTCTCAAAGAGTTGACAAAGCCAGATGGCAATGTGGGCACCCTAGTTGCCCAACTTAGAGGCAGAATTGAGATGGCAACCTTAGAGTTTGAAGCACTTGTGGCAGGTTTCCACAAGTCACAGGGAGATCACTTTAAGACTCTCATGGATTCTATCAATGGCTTCATAGATGCAGCCTGTAAGGCTTATGCACAAAGTACAATGCCCCATGAGCAACGACGCCGATGATGGATATCCTATAGGATCTTCTTTTTGTAAATCCTAGGCCATTGTGAAACACTTTTGTACTAGAAATCAATACTTGTTATGACTCTTCCTTTTGTACTTGAAATCAATACTCTTATGTACTAACTTCAAAGACTTACAATGACATATGAATGAATACAATTTCTTTTTAAAATCTTGTGTACATTGCCAATTCTGTGTATGTGTTTGATTGTGTGATACAAAGAAACAGGGGGAGCACATCTTGTGATAACTATGTTAAACTAAACGATGAGTATGAAATGAATTCCACAAACAAAGGGGGAGTAATATGAATGACTGAACTCATTGGACAGGGGGAGCACACCTTGAGTATCATTTGTCCCCTTCATTGTTGATGACAAAAAGGGGGAGTAGAATATTGTAAGGGGGAATAGAATATTGAAATATGAATATTGAAAGATATGGATATTGAAAGGGGGGTATAGAATGAATATTGAATATGGTTATTGAAGAATATTAATTTTAAGATAATTGCCCTTCTGGAAAAGAAAGGGGGAGTCAAAAAGAATCTAGTTTTTAAATTATCTTCAGCATCAATATATCATTCTAACTTGATTCAAATTCAGTTCATATGATAAAATCATTTAAGAACTATAAAGATCAATCCTATGCACAAGGAAATTTAAGTGATGCACATCGTATCTAGTTCAAATCAAAACATTATACTTGTATATCTGATCAATACTGTGTATATGTTTAAATTTCAAATTTTGCATATACTCAGTGTTTTGTCATCATCAAAAAGGGGGAGATTGTTGACCCCCTAATGGATTTTGATGAATACAAAACACTAGAGTAAAATTCCATTATATCTTAACAATTCGATTGAGGAATTCATGTGTTTTACTTAGAAAATTGTTAAGAAATGTCTAGGCAAGTTCCCACAATTTTTATGAATTTATTGAAGAATATTTTGAGCTAAAGAAAAAGTTCAGGGACAGCCGAGACGTCTCCTGATAGTTTCAGAGACGTCTCTGGCACAAACAGGAAGAACTGGCACACTTGGAGTCGTCCCCGGCACCTGCCGAGTCGTCCCCGCGTTAGCGGAGTCGACTCTCTCAGAAGCGGAGTCGACTCTCTCAGTGGCGGCAGAAAGACGTTTCTCAAGGGATATGCGCGAGACGTCCCCGCTGTACGCGGAGTCGTCCCCGCAAGCAAAAAGGAGACTCCCCGAGACGTCCCCAAGATGGCGGAGACGGCTCTCTCAGGGTTTTCCAGAGAATGGTTTTTGCGGTGATAAGGAAGCGGAGTCGACTCTGAGATAGCGGAGTCGTCCCCACGCATAAAGTGGACACAAGCGGAGACGTCCCCTGAAAGAGCGGAGACGACTCTCTCAGGGAATTCCAGAGGGCAAGTCTTTCGGAGACAAAGAAGCGGAGTCGTCCCCAAAGAAGCGGAGTCGTCCCCACTCAAAAAGCACAGACAAGGCGAGACGTCCCCGTAAAGTGCCGAGTCAACCCCAGATAAAGTAAAAAGTAAAATCCTGTAGGTGAGACGTCTCTCGCTGTAGCGGAGACGTCCCCGGAGCGCCTGGGACGCGACTGACAGCTTTTCAGGTTTGATTTTGAATTTCAAATCCTTCTCTTTTTGTCTCTAACGGCTATATTTGCTTTTTGGGCTATAAAAGGGACCTCTTAAGTGGTTCTCAACAACTCTTCACCAACCCAAAGCAAAATCATTCAAGAGAGAAGTTTGAAAGAAAAGCTCAAGGGAGTGAGTGCATCCAAGGAAGGAAATCAAGTACTTTCAAGTCTCCCAAGTGATTTCAAGCTCAACCACTCTCGCGCGCTCGGGAATCAAAGCTCACACTCAACCCTACGCGGTCTACCTTGGAAGAATCAACATCTCCCACGCTTCCAACGGCAAAAAGATTCTTCCGGGTTTCATTGTTCATAAGTGCTATATTTGCTTTCTAGAGCTTTTATATTCTTTTGTACACTCTTTTATCGTGGTGCTTGTTCAAGTCAAGGGACTTGGAACAAGGGAAAGGCGTCCCAAGCCTAAGAGAAATTGGGGGTTTAGGGTTTGTTGTGAGCCCGGTGTAAAACAACGAGTTGGGTAGTGAACTCGCAAAACTACCGTACTGTAATCTTGGATTATAGTGGAAATACCCAAAGGCGCTTTGGGGAGTGGATGTAGGAGCAGTGAAGGCTCCGAACCACTATAAAACCGTGTGCTTGTGGTTGTCTTCTCTTATCCCTTTATCCTTGCTTTAGTTTATATATTTATGTGTTTTAATCTTAAATTAGTCAAAAAGTTTTTTTAAAACACCCAATTCACCCCCCTCTTGGGTGACCATCTTTGGGCAACACAACCCCACCTTTACCCTACGACATCTCATGTCTATAGAGAGGTCCAGCCCCCCGATGCAACTTGCCCACTGTGTCCAGCCGAGACAAATCAACATCAGAAAGACCTTAGCAGCTCTACTACAGTGGAAGACCTATTGACTTAATATTGGTTAATCAGGTCTTAGTGTTTGCAACTTGAGCTCTTCATAACAGGTAATCGAACAATTGGCCAGGTAAGCAGGTGGGAGGCTCCCCTTACTCAGAGAGTAAGGTCCTAATTAAGTAACCACCTTTCATGCTTTCCTAGACACCAATTAGATCAATTAATCTAATATGACCCGCTCATGTTGGTTCACTCTCGACTTGATTGAGGAGGTTTTAGTTTAGGTCTCTTTCGATTGGCAACTCGCATTTTATGCACACTTCCATCTACCCGCTATGCATAGGCATAAACATTAAACATCCAGGCAATATATATAAGAAAGTAAATGTAACTGGTGATGATCATGGATCCAGGATGGGTCATAGTACAAGCACATGCATGTCAATTGGTTTGATCGTCTTCAACTCTTGACTCGATCTTGATTCCTTAGGTTCAATTGTAATCAACTCCTTGATCCATCTTCAATCAAACTATGATCTGAATCCGCGCAAGGCTTGCTTGTAGGAGGCATACATCGATCAACCATCGACGTGCAACATACATCACAGATTACATCCCAGATAAAATTCAAAAATAAAAGAATAATTACAATCCTTTTTCGATGAGACACGCAGGTCTCTAATACATGAATTTAAGATGCTCGCAGGCATCTGGAAAAATGATTTACTTGTTATCACATAACATCACAGAACATTTCAGGCATTGCAAAACATTTCAGCACATTCACAAAAGGGTCATCCATGATCATCACCATTCGCATCACATGCATAATTTTAATTTACAGATCTGAAACTTAATTGATTACCTCATCTCATGAGTCGCTGATCATGCAAGGGATGATTCTTAAATAACTGTAATCATATTAATTACATAACAGAATCATTAATCAATGCATACCAAAATTCAGCATGCAGAAAAATTCTGCAGCCTGAAATTCTGCATGCATAAAAATCAGCAGGCATAATCTATTAATTTTCAGATCTAATATGCCTTGATCCTTTTAATCCTAATCGTAATCTACGAAGCCTAGGCTCTGATACCACTGTTAGAAAACCCCGATCATGCCGCTGAAATTTAAAAATTATTCAGATGCAGCGGAAGAGGCATGCGCGGGATCAATCGTTCATCGCATGAACGTTGTTCAAAAACCGTTCGTAGATAGATAAGGATTAAAAACTTTTTAAAACATTAGAAGATCAGATCTTCACCTTGTGCGGGTAGATGATCACCGCAAACTGAAGTTCGTGGTTTAGGATGAAGGTTCGCTTGAAGCCGTTCAAGTGCCCGGCCTCTACGGGTATCCACACGAAGCAGAGGACCAATCCAAACGCTCTAATCTCCCCGGGGTGCTAGCTCCCTTGTAGAGATATGTTTTGATGGCTGATCTCCTCTCTTTCAATCAATCCTTGATTGTGCTTGAGAGGAGGAAGAAGAAGAAGGGATCAAGGAAGAAGATCCAAAAGGCTAGATGCAGCCTTTCCTTCCCTTGCGTTGAATCCCAAACGGAGGAGGAAGAAGGAGACCGCCAAGGGTCTTCCTCTCTTCTTGCTGGCGGCTGATCCAAGAGGAGAGGAGAAGGGGGGGGCATACGGCCACAAGGGGAGAGATTCTCATCTATTAGGTCAGCCCCCAAAAAGCCCCCTTTAAATGACAAGTGGAGCTCCTAACTTCTAGGAGCTCCCTTGAATTAATTCCAAGAGGGGCGCCGGCCCCTCTTGTTGCCGCACCATAGACTCAAAGGAGGAGGGGCGTGAGCCCCTCCCTCTCATGTTGCCCTAGTCCTCCTCTAAGGTGGATTAGGTGGCCCCTATTTGGTTTAGTCCTAATCTAATTAGGGTTTAACCAAATCATGAATCAATCGGGTTCAATCTATGCTAGTTCTAATCCAATTAGAACTTGAATGAACCATGACTCAATTGAACTCTTCAATCCTAACCCAATTAGGAGTCATGTTGATTCATGAGATTAATAATTAATTAGGACTTAAGAAACCCTAATCCAATTAGGACTTATTTAATTTTAGTCCTAATCCAATTAGGACTCTAATTTGAATCTGAAGTCCTAATCCGATTAGGACTTTAGGAATCCTACTCCAAGTAGGAATCCAATTTTAATTCAAAACTCCTAATCTAATTAGGATTGTAGGAATCCTACTCCAAGTAGGAATCCCAGTCCTACTCCAACTAAGATTCCCAGTCCTAATTCAATTAGGACTCTAGAAATCCTACTCGAAGTAGGATTTGTGTTTAAGTCCAATTAATTAATTCCATTGTTCCTTCTTCAACTGAATATCAATCGAATTGATTACTTGTGATTCCTAATCACGATTCAACCATCGGATCGGTCAATACTTCTAGTGTGTGTGACCCCATAGGTTCTACTCTGACTGGTAGTGAGATATATTATGATCTCTATCACAATATCATTGAAAACTCTTTTCAATGGATTGGAACGATTCCAACTCTACTCATTAGGGTTTATCGATCATCGAGATAATCCCTGTGAGTCCCACCGTCCACCAGTGACACCTAGCAGCATGTAGTGGCTACCCAGTAGAATAGAATGATGAACCTCTAGGTGCAGTTATCGTGTGATACAGTCCTACTATCGTGGATCCCTACAGACCGGAGGTCATGGATAACTCGTCAAACCCCTTCATCTGTCATATGTCAAGATTTATTCGACTCGAGTTCGTTAGTGGAAAACTCTTTCTCCACTTTATATTACTGCCCTGGCCAAGGTCTTAGAACTCAGTCTAACAAATCACATAGGATCACTCCTCTTCTATCAAGGTCGATAGATTCCATGTGAGTGCATACCCTACTCCTACAGTGAACTTACCGCAGCCAATCTACACTACAAGGACCCATATGACTAGAGACCATGTATACGTGTAGTCAAACTACAATAACCTCACTGTGAGTAGCTGAAGCACAGCATGTCAAAGGACCAGTTATACTACTGCAACATCAAGCAAGTCACTGACGAATGGATAGACATCCAAGTGACTTCTTGTCTTGGTCACGCTCAGTACCCTTGTTCTCTAACAGGCACCTGCACTATCACTTCAGTGTCCCTACACTGTGGACTCAAGTCTCGTCCATCCAAAAGAAAAGTGATCTGTGCACTGATCGGATCGATCACCGTCCTCGTGATGATCCATTGATCAGGAGCATTTAGAAATTAATCACCAATGATACATGGCTCAAATTCTCAACTCTTGAGAATATGCATCATCATCTTATTAATTTTTTGGACGATTCATAGATACATAAACAATATGAATGAAAAGAATGCCCATTTATTAATCAATAATAATAAAGTCAAGTACCAAATTATGTCCTAGAATTAATAATGTGTCAGCCAGATTGGCTTCTAGGGCATACTTCTAACAGATGGGAGTGTCTTGGAGGAGGTAGAACATCAAGGCTAGGTCTCTCTCCGAAATGAAGTCAAACCTACCTGTCTTCGGGAAGAGAGTCCTAGAGATAACACTAAGGAGAAGTCGCATTTCAGCCGAAAGCTGATTTGCGAACACCTCCTCTATGGGGGACACTGGTGGACTCCCTAGAATGGCCGTAAGGGCCTCTGTCCTGTCAGAGGGGTGTGTGGGAACAATCCCCTCACTCGAGAGATGGAGGACTCGTGCAATAAAGTCCTCCGAGATGAATACAGGGACACCCATAACAGTTCCCTGGATACCCCCGCCTACCCGTGCCACTGAACCATAAAACTTCCTAACAAGCCCTGGATAGGTAGGGAGGTCAAGAGTGCAGAAAAACTCTAAACCTTGGGCTCTAAGGTGATGCCCTAGGTTGAACCCTTCCCGGGAGAGGAAGTCAAAGTTGACATGCCTCCCGGTAGAGACAACCTTCCCGGCGCATGAGCGCGAGGGAACCGGCCTAGGCGGGGAAGGAACCGGAGGTGGTGGCCTCGCCGGTTCGTTCCGAGCCTTGGACCGTCGCTCGGCCCCGCTCGCGGAGATGGGTCTCTTTCGGCTTGGGACAACTGCTTTCCTAGGCATTTTTGACCTAGACACGGGAGAGGAACTAGGAAAAATGGAGGAAAACTCGATGGAGAAGACCTAGAATGGGTCGGAGACGAGGTCGGAGTCGGCTCTAGGGTTTTGGAACAGTGTCGGCTGTGAATAGAAGTGGGGATTGAACATTTCGATTAGGGTTAAAACATCGGATTCCCGACCTCGAGTCGACTCCAGTAAGTCGCGAGTCGACTCGACCGCGAGTCGACTACAAAATATGCGCGAGTCGACTCCCCCATGAGCCGACTCTAAGATATGTCCGAGTCGACTCGAACCCCTGGCACACAACCAAAAATATTGTTATTCTCGTGCCAAAAGAGAGAGTTATGAGCTTATCTAGGATTTAAGAACTGATTTGATGATCATAGATAAGAAATCCTATGTCCACCATAAACTAATCCTCAAAATCTATGAACTAGAGGAGAGTATCACTAGAATGGATCAATCACTCCTAACCCTCTTCTAAGTATGCAAAATTGATCTTCACTCAGAGGTTTTGTGAAGATATCAGCAAGTTGGTCATCAGTACACACAAATTGAAGTGTCACATCACCATTCAGTACATGATCTCTTATGAAGTGATGTCTTATCTCAATGTGTTTAGTTCTTGAGTGCTGAATTGGATTTTTAGTTAGATTAATGACACTTGTATTATCACAGTTAATGGAAATTTTATCTTGTTTAATGCCATAATCTTCAAGTTGTTGTTTAATCCACAAGATTTGAGCACAACAACTCCCTGCAGCAACATATTCGGCTTCTGCCGTAGATAGTGCAACCGAGTTTTGTTTCTTGCTAAACCAAGAGATTAAATTTTCTCTTAAGAATTGACATGACCCGCTGGTGCTTTTTCTATCAAGTTTACAACCAGCAAAGTCTGAATCTGTGTACCCTATTAAGTTTATGCTTGAATCTTTAGAGTACCATAAACCTATGGTTTTTGTTCCTATTAGGTATTTAAAGATTCTCTTAACAGCAATTAAGTGTGATTCCTTAGGATTAGATTGATATCTAGCACACATGCATACACTAAACATGATATTAGGTCTACTTGCAGTAAGATATAATAAGGATCCTATCATACCTCTATATATCTTTTGATCTACTGATTTACCTGATTCATCTTTGTCCAGTTTGCATGATGAACTCATGGGTGTGCTGATTGACTTGTTTCCCTCCATATCAAACTTCTTAAGCATCTCCTTGATGTATTTAGCTTGATTGATGAAGATCCCCTCTTTAGATTGTTTGATTTGGAGCCCGAGAAAATAGTTCAGCTCTTCCATCATGCTCATTTCAAATTCACTCTGCATTAAGTCAGCAAATTCTTCGCAGAGGTGATTGTTAGTAGCACCGAAAATAATATCATCTACATAAATCTGCACTACTAACATTTCTTTGTTTTTCTTCTTTAACAACAGTGTTGTATCAACATTTTCTCTAGAGAATTCATGGTCTAACAGAAATTTGCTAAGTCTTTCATACTATGCTCTAGGTGCTTGTTTCAAACCATAAAGTGCTTTGTTTAATTTATACACATGATTGGGGTATTGATGATTTTCAAAACCAGGAGGTTGTTCTACATACACCTCCTCATTAATATACCCATTCAAAAAGGCACTTTTTACATCCATTTGAAATAATTTGAAATCTTTAGAGCATGCAAATGCTAGTAACAATCTAATTGCTTCAAGTCTAGCTATAGGAGCAAAAGTTTCATCAAAGTCTATACCTTCTTCTTGATTATAGCCTTTTGCTACTAGTCTAGCCTTGTTCCTAATCACGATTCCATTTTCATCAAGTTTATTTTTATATATCCATTTGGTTCCTATTATTGAGTATTCAGAGGGTCGCTCAACTAGGTTCCATACCTTGTTTCTAGTGAATTGGTTTAGTTCTTCTTGCATTGCATTCATCCAATTTACATCATTTTCAGCTTCTTCTATGTTTTTAGGTTCAAGGTGTGAGACAAATGCTAGATGATTATTTAAGTTCCTAAGAGATGCTCTAGTTCTAACAGGTTGAGATGGATCATCTAAAATTAATTTCTTAGGATGCCCATGAGCATACCTCCAAGCCTTAGTCAGCCCATGATCCACAATTACCTCTTGGCTTGTTGATGCTTTTCCAATTTGCTTTGGTTCATCTTCTTGTAATGTCATCTCATCAATTTTTTCTTTAAGAATTTCTGCATCATCATCAAGAGCTACTTTCTTGCTAGAAGAGATGTCATTAGTATCATCAAAAACAATATGTATAAACTCTTCAATAACAAGGGTTCTTTTGTTAAAGACTCTATACGCTTTACTTGATATAGAATATCCCAAAAAGATACCTTCATCAGATTTAGAATCAAATTTACCTAAGTTATCTTTGCCATTATTATGAATGAAACACCTACATCCAAAAACATGAAAATAGTTTACTTTAGGCTTTCTACTTTTCCAAAGTTCATAAGGTGTTTTCTTTATAATGGGTCTCAATAAAACTCTATTTAATATATGACATGATGTATTAATGGCTTCTCCCCAAAAGTACTTAGGGAGGTTACTTTCACACAACATGGTTCTAGCCATTTCCTCTAGGGTTCTATTCTTTCTTTCTACAACTCCATTTTGTTGTGGTGTCCTAGGTGCAGAGAAATTATGAGTTATCCCCTTTTTACTACAGAATTCATCAAATAGATGATTTTCAAATTCCGTTCCATGATCACTTCTAATAGCTATGACTGAAGCATTTCTAGCATTAGTTACTTTCTTATGAAATTTCTTAAATACAGAAAATGCTTCATCTTTATGAGCTAAGAACATGACCCAAGTATATCTAGAAAAATCATCTACGATAACAAGACCATATTTGTTTCCACCAAGACTTGTGGTTCTAGTTGGTCCAAATAGATCCATGTGTAGTAGTTCAAGAGGTCTACAGGTAGAGACACAATTTATGGATTTAAAAGAGCTCCTCGATTGTTTGCCATATTGACATGCTTCACAAATTTTATTTTTCTCAAATTTTAGTTTTGGCAAACCTATTACAGAATCTCTTTTAACTAACTTAGATATTGTATCCATACTTGCATGTCCTAATTTACGGTGCCATAACCAGCTTGCATCATCAACCTTAGTATCACTAGCTACTAAGCAAGGACTGTTTTTAGCAAGATCTTCAAGATCTACTACATAGACATTTCCACGTCTTATTCCTTTGAATACTAAGCTATTGTCAATTGGGTTGGTTATGATGCATAGGGATGGTTTAAACAGAACATCAAAACCCTTATCACATAATTGACTTATGCTAAGTAAGTTATGTTTAAGACCATCTACCAATCGTACATTATCAACAAGGGTTGAGGAGGTGATTTATATTTTACCTATACCAATGATGTGACCTTGATTATTGTCTCCAAATGTCACTGCACCTCCCTTTTTAGGCTCTAGGGTGAAGAATTGGTCCTTGTCACCCGTCATATGTCTTGAGCAGCCACTATCCATGTACCAACAGTTTTTGTCGACCTTGGCTGCAAGACACTCCTACACAAGGAAATCATACAATTTTAGGTACCCAAATTTTCTTGGGTCCTTCATGGTTAGTAATGTTGGTTCCTTTTGGAACCCAAACCTTTTTAATTTTTCTTTTAGCTTTTCCTTTCCTATGGTCAAACATATTAGCTTTATGTCCTACTTTTCCACAGCAAAAACAGGTTATATTCTTAGTTTTACTTTTCCCTGCTTTCACAAAAAAATTACTAAGGAGCTTTTGCTTATTCTTAGATTTATACCCTAAACCGGCTCTATTAAACATAGCTCGTTGATTATTAAGTATCATTTTCAATTTTTCAGAGCTATATGTAAACTTTTCAACCAAAGGTTTGTATTTTTCAAGTTCTTTTGTTAGCTTTTGTTTTTCTGTTTTTAGAATGTTTAAGTCTTTTGTGAGATTATCTCTTATTGTTTGTTTATCGTTTTTAAGTTCTGAAATTTTCTTAGTCAGTTTTTCATTATCCTTAGTTAAGGTATTAGTTTTTTGAATCAACAATTGGTTGCTTGTTTTAAGTTCTAAATTTTCTTTAATGATAAAATCCTTATCCTTAATTAATTTATCGCATTTACGGAAGTGAGATTGATTGGTTAGTTTTAGCTCTTTATTCTTAAGATTTATAGTCTTATATTCATCTATTAATTCATTAAATGCATCATACAATTCATCAAAGGTAAAATCTAAATGCGTTTCAGATGTTACCTCATTTTCATTTGCCATGAAGTAGAAGTTGGCCTTTTCCTCTTGTTCCTCATCTGATGATGTCACGCCCCCGGCCCGAGATCGCGAGCCGGGGGTCGCGCCAACCGCCGCACACCCGTAGGGAACTCTCCCCACGAGCATGCAAGGCATCTCAATCAAACATCTCAGTTATATAAATAAAATAATTCAGCTGAAATAAATGCAATCTTATTCCATTGACTGACACAAATTATATAGTCTCACAATTCTAAATACGCAGCGGATAAATAAATATAAAACATCAATTTAAATAAAGCCTAATCTAGGATAACTTGTGCTTCAGTTCTTCTAGTCGCTCTTCCATTTTAAATCCCCGATAGGTTAGTTCTCGGAATCTGTAAAACAACAAGAAATTGTATAATGAGCTAGACAGCCCAGTAAGTAATAAACACCTTAACTAGTCAATTCATATAATAACATAAAATATAAATATAAATTACGATGAATCAACATAATAACATAGTCAATTCCTTTTCAAGCACAAATTCATTGAAATTCGTATTTTTCAAATATCTATATACATAATCATAAATCTTATTCGAAACAAATCACATTCATCTCATCAGCCTTTAGCTACGACCACACTTATACCCTGTGGCTAGGCCAGAAACAGAACCGCACTTATACCCTGCGGAGTGGGCAAGAATACCGCACTTATACCCTGCGGAGTGGGCCAGAATACCACACTTATACCCTGTGGTGGGGCCAGAATTGCCAATGCATAACCCCCTATTGGCAGGGTCCAGAACATAGCCAGGCTGAGAGTTCTAAATCTGATGCACATCAAAATTCTTTTGTAACATAATAGATATATCATAATCCGATCTAAATATGCATATACGATGCAAGAACAGTAATATAACAATAGTCCGAAAAAAAAAACATTATTCCAATTCACATATCCATTTTTCATTCGAAGCATCATCTCGTAAAATTCATAAATCATATATAAATTCATTAACAATTTACTTGATGCAAAAATAATATTATATAGATGAAGAGTCTAGAGAAGGCAGTTCATTACTTACTTTGAATGCGATCCCCAATAAATCCAATTAATCTCACAAATTCCTTGCAGAACCTAATATCCAAAAATCATATTTTTCTTTTAAAATTCATCACAATGTATATAAAAACTTAAATTTAATATTTTCCCATGGCCGACCCTGCAGGAGTGCCTAGCACCCTGAGTTCGGGTTCGGGTTCGGGTTCATACCCGTAGACCACCCCCCTTCTCTTTTTCTCTCTCTTTTTTTTTTCTTTCTTTTCGTTCTCTTTCTTTTCTTTTTTTTTTTCTTTTCTTTTTTTTTTCTTTTCTTTTCTTTTTCTTCTTCTCTTTCCCTCTTCTCCCGACTCGTCTCTTCTTTTCTTCTTTGACGAAACAGGGGCCCGTGACCCCCCCTTCTTCGTCTTCTTCCCTCCTCGGTCGATCCCCAAGGCGGCCACGGTGGCCGGCCTTGACGGCGGCAGGAGGTGGCGGAGCAAAGCCGACCACCCCCGGCGGCTGGCAGCAGCGCACAAGGCCGGCGGCGAGAGGACGAGCCCGAACAGGGCTCTTCTGTTTTTGAGTAAAAATCCCGATGATAGCCGGCTCAAAGCCATGTCAACTTGCATCACGGAAGGAGGAGATAAAAGTTAGAAGCCCTTACCTTAGCCTCCGACGAAGACCGGCGATTCTCTTTCTCTCCGGCGGCAATGGAGGAAGAGGAAGACCCGTGCCGAAGAAGATCCACCTTTTTAATGGTTCTCTCTCTCTCTCTCGCTCTCTCCCTCTCTCCCTCTCTCTCGGCCGGCAGCGGCTCCTCTTCCCCTCTCTTCAAAGAGAGGAGAAGCCCTAAAAAGAATGGGGGAGCCGGCTTCTTCGGGATGGCTCCCCCCCCTCTCACACGCCCTCACGTGCGACGCACGTGAGGCCAAAATTTGGGCTGGGCCGGTCAATGGACCGGGCCCAGTTTCGGGATCTCACAGATGATGATGATGATGAATCGGAATCCGACAAAGTGGAGACGAGGACTTTCTTTTTCTTATGTTTGCAGGCCTTCTTAAGCAAGGGACAGTCAACTCTGAAATGTCCCGGCTTCTTGCATTCATAGCATCCGATTCCTTCATTTTCTCTTTCCTTACCTTTATCCTTGTTGTAGGAACTTAAGGGACCTCTCATCTGATGAAAGGACTTCTTCCGGTTGATGAATTTTCTGAACTTTCGCACGAGAAGAGCCTCATCATCATCTCCCTCATTATCTTCTTCTTCGCTGCTGCTACTGCAAGATAAATTCTTGTTAGACGAAGTAGATTTGAGGGCTATTACCTTTTTCTTATGCGAGGATTCTTCTTCACTGTGTTGTTTCATTGTGAGCTCGTGTGTCATTAGGGATCCAAGAAGCTCCTCAAGTGAAAGCTTATTCAAGTCCTTGGCTTCTTGGATTGCCGTAACCTTGGCCTCCCATGACCTTGGCAGACATCGAAGAATTTTTCTGACAAGGTCACTGTTAGTATAATTTTTGCCAAGGCTTTTTAGGCCATTGACAATATCAGTAAATCTAGTAAACATGCAAGTGATAGTTTCATTGGAATCCATCTTAAATAATTCATACTTATGTACTAGTATATTTATTTTAGATTCTTTTACTTGATTCGTGCCCTCGTGGGTCACTTCAAGTCTATCCCATATCTCTTTTGCAGAATTGCAAGTAGAGACTCTATTGAATTCATTTCGGTCTAAAGCACAATAAAGCACATTCATTGCTTTGGCATTTAGTTGTGCCTTCCTAATATCATTGTCATCCCAATCTTTTTCAAGTTTGGGTATAGTAACACCCTCTACAAAAATTGATGGGATGTACGGTCCATTAAGTATGGTGGTCCAAATCTCATAGTCTTGAGCTTGGATAAATATCCTCATCCTAGCCTTCCAATAGGAGTAGTCGGTTCCATTGAAGAATGGAGGTTTATGGGTGGACTGCCCCTCAATGTGAGAAGATCCAAATGGGGTTGTCATTTTGATCTTTTACTCTTTTGGTAGAAGAGTTCCTGCTCTGATACCACTTGTTGCCCAAGAAGACAACCCAAGAGGGGGGGGTGAATTGGGTTTTAAGTAATAATTGCAAATTAAAACTTAATGAGTAACTAATTAAACCTTATTGCAAGTGGATTAATTAGTTTACTATATGCAGTGGATGAAGAGAATGGGAGAGACAATTAAGCAACCACAAATACAAGAGATTTTATAGTGGTTCGGAGCTAACCCTTGCTCCTACATCCACTCCCCAAGCTTCACTTGGGAGTTCACTATAATCCCTCGTGTTGCCCAGAGATGGTCACCCAAGAGGGGGGTGAATTGGGTGTTTTAAAACTTTTTGTCTAATTAAACAAAACACGCAAGTGTATGTGCAAAAGTAAAATTAAAGTTGTAAGCACAGTCAATCGCAAACGCAAAGGTTTATAGTGGTTCGGAGCTTCCACTGCTCCTACATCCACTCCCCAAACACCTTTGGGAATTTTCCACTATAATCAGCGATTACAGTCGGTAGTTTTTCGAGTGAACTACCCAACTCGTTGTTTTACCCCGGGCTAACAACGAACCCTACAATCCCCCAATTTAACCTAGGCTTGGGACGCCTATCCCTTGTTCCAAGTCCCTTGACTGGAACAAGCACAATAATCAAGTGTTTTACAAGGATTTAAAAGCTTCTGTGAAAGCAAATAAAACAATGAAGAACAACAAAACCGGAAGAACCCTCTTTGCCGTTGAAAGCGTGGATGATGGTGGTTCTTCCGATGTGGATCACGTTGGCTTGAATGCGAGCTTTGATTGCCGAGTGGGAGTGAGTAGTTGAGCACGAAATCAGATGAAGAAGACTTGAATGCTCTTGATTTCTCCTCTTGAAAGCACCAACTCCCTTGAAACTCTTTCTCTTTCTCCTCTCTTGAATGATCTTATGTTTGGTTGGTGAGAAGTTCTTTAAAGGCACTTAAAAGCTCCTTTTTATACTCCTACAAGCAATAGATCCGTTAGACACAAAAATATAACCGTTTGAAATTCAAACAAACCTGCAAAAGTGTGTCAGTCGCGTCCCAGGCATTCCGGAGACGTCTCCGCTTGAACGAGAGACGTCTCGGCTGTATAAAAAATCTTTTGACGATGTTGGAGTCGACTCGGCGCTTTCTGGGGACGACTCCGAAGAAGAACAGCTCGATTTCTTGTTTTTCTGTTTTTCTGAGAGAGTCGGCTCGGCGCTTTCTGGGGACGTCTCGGGATGTTTGTGCTTTATGCGTGGGGACGACTCCGCGACGTCGGGGACGACTCCGACGTTTTCTCAACGAAAAAACAAGTCCTCTGGAATCCCTGAGAGAGTCGACTCCGCGTCCTTCGGACACGACTCGCGCGCATCCCTTGAAATCGGCCTTTCTGCCGTCTCTGAGAGAGTCGACTCCGGAAAGCCGGGAGTCGACTCCGACCCTGCGAGACGCCTCGGCAGGTGCCGGGGACGTCTCCAGACGTGCCAGTTTCTCCTCTACGTGCCAAAGACGTCTCTGGAACAAACCGGAGACGTCTCGGCTGCCCCTGATCCGTTTTCTTCATCTCAAAAAATCTTCAATAAATCCTCAAAAAATATGGGAACATGCCTTGACAATTCTTAACAATATTCTTAGTTAAACACCTGAAATGCTCAAATAAATTGTTAATATAAAGGAAATTATACTCTAGTGTTTTGTATTCATCAAAATCCATTAGGGGGTCAACAATCTCCCCCTTTTTGATGATGACAAAACACTGAGTATATGCAAAATTTAAAATTTAAACATATACACAGTATTTGATCAGATGTACAAGTATTGTGTTTTGGTTAGAGCTAGATACAGTATGCATAATTCAATATAGTCAATTGTCAGTTCTATCCTTATGCATAAGTATTGATCTTAGTAGCTCTTTGAGCAATTTTGGCATATCATCTATCACTTTTAGATTTGAATCAAGTTAAAGTGTAAATTAATGAAATATCGATGCTAACAACAATTAAAAACCAAATACTTTTGACTCCCCCTTTCTTTTTCAGAAGGACAATTGTCTTAAAGCCAATATTCTTCAATTTTATCTTTTCATTTTGTTGATTCTAATTCAACTTTCAAGTATGAGTGTAAATTTTGCATTTTGCATTCCATATTGGTTCTACTCCCCCTTTTTGTCATCAACAATGAAGGGGACAAATTTTCCTTAGGTACCTAAAAACGCGATGCCTATTAGAATTCAGCATTCATATTACCATGAAACAATCAATGATTTCCAAGTTATGCTCCCCCTTTCCAAGTTATTTCCATCAATGAATTCAGCATTCATTTTACTCCCCCTTTGTTTTGGAATTCATTTCAGACCTTTTAAATGCAGTTATTACAAGTTGTGCTCCCCCTGTTTCATATGCATTGTCAAGTTGGCAAAATTGTAAAATGGTTGCACATTGTCAAGTTTGAACATTCAAAGGATGTTATGACATTTCCATGGCACATCACAGAATTAGAAACATACACCCAGATTCAAAAAGAAGGGTTATGACATTCATATAGTATTACAATCATTTGAAGCCATTACAAGGATTGATTGCTAATACAAAAGAAGGAGTTTCAAATAAGCCTAGGGTTTTACAAAAAGATGAACCCTAGATGTCCACAAAATGTGCCTCACCGGCGACCACGCTCAATAGCCCCAGCAGCAGCCTCTACAAATCTATTTATTGCATCCATTAGACTTCTAAAGTTGTCTCCCTGAGATTGATTGAGTGCTGTCACTAATGCTTCAAACTCATGGGTTGCCCTGTCAATCCTTCCTCTAAGCTGGGCAGCCACACTGCCCATATTGCCTTCAGGGCTCGTCAACTCTTGAAGACCATCCGATATGATCTTCAATTCAGCCTGTATCTCACATGATCTTCTAGTCTGGTTTGTTGCCACACAAACCAATTCTGACCCTATAGCTTCCATTTGAGTTTTGATTTCTTTCAACTCTTCTAAGAGTGCTTCATGTGAGGTGCGGATGGGAGCTATCTCAGCAGCAATCACTGATCTCATTTCTTCCCTCATTTGCTGGCACATCATAGATGCCAGGGTGTGCATCTGCTCATCTGATAAGAACATCGATCCACAAGCTGGAGGAGGAGGCATGGAAGTGGATGGTCCAGCCGAGCTGGAAGGTACATCAGGAAAGCTCTCCATATGATCAGGAAAGGGCATAGGGCTATGTGGAGGAGAGAGGTGGACAGGCTCCTGATGATGGATCTCAGGCTCTATAGTTTGGAATTTTCTTTTACAGACTTTAACCCAAGCCCCGTCTTTTTTGTGAAACTCCATCCTATGTAGTGTGCTCTCATTGTAGAAATCAGTGTTTCTCAAGGGTTTCTCTGGCTCATTTTCAGGGATAGGAACCTTAAAGTGCTTGAAAAGTAGGGTGAAGACCATCCCATATGGTATGCTAAATCTGGAATACCTACGACATATTGAGATGTAATTCAACATGAGCCTAGGCAGGTTTAGGGGAATCCCTAGCAAGATGTGGTGCATAATGGCTAAATCTCGCTCCGAAACGAAGTCGAAGCGACCGGTTTTTGGGAACAAGACCCTGTTAACTATGCTCAAGAGCAATCTCATTTCAGCATTGAGGTCTTGGGACTTAACTATGTCAAGAGGACCGCAGTCCTCTCTACCTAAAATTAGGTTTAAAGCAATCTTCCTTTGAGGATGTGAGGTCGGAGCCTCACCGTACTTGGGTATTTGCAATAAACTGGATAAAATGTCCTCATTGATTTCTACCAATGTGCCTCGGACATATCCGGTGTACCCCGAGCTCCCTAAGGCCAAATTACTAAAGATTTCTCTCATTAGGCCGGGATAGGTAGACATGTTTAGGGAACATAGGTGTTCCCAACCTTGGGCATGGAGTCTCTCTCCAATAGAGAACCCCTCACTTGCTAAGAAATGAAAATCTATGTGCCTACCTGTTGTCACTGTGCGATTCGCACAGGAGGGAGTCACGGTTGGCGGAGCAACCGGAGGAGACGGCGCGGAGGACTCTTAACTCCGTTCCTCGTCGTTTGCCACCCTAGGACGCCTCCCACCACTACGCCTAGCTTTCTTAGGTGCCATTGATCGGAAATCTAGGGAAATGGGGAGTGATTTTGGTTCGATTTGTGGTGGAGAGAAGATGGATGCTAGGGTTTAGGGTTTCGTTGGGGACGAAGGAAAGCAGCTCGGGACGGCTCGAGCTGTTTCGGCCTATTTAAAAAAACATCCATTCTGTCCCCGAGACGTCTCCGCGACTAATGCGAGACGTCTCGCCGGGGGGACGTCTCTGTGATTTGCCAGAGACGTCTCCGGCACTGAAAAATTTCAGAACGATTCCTATCTTTTCCCAATTTGTTTTATTCAACCTCAATGATCAGTTTAATTTCTTTTGGCGAATATAAAGTGAGCTTGCTTGTGATCCTTCCCCTTAATAATACATCCTATAAAAGCTTGACAATGATTTTTGAATTATCAATATTGAAATGAGGAATGTTTGACCAAATTTCGAATGCCTATGGAAAAGGCTCTGAAAATATCTCTATGAAGAGTCCAAGGGAGGGTAACCATCCTCCGGAAAGTCAAACAATTCGTCATCTAACTTTGATAGATTCATGTTTTCACTTATTAGGCACTAGGTTTGCTATATGTGACCTTGAAGTGTATTATTAGTTTGAGTAGCATTCACATGTATCTCTAGAGCATACAAAGCATTGCATATGCTTGACAAGTTAAATCATTTAAGCTATAGTGTTGAAATCAAAACATGCTTGCATTACAAATTCAATCTACTTGCTAGGATCATACAAGCACAAGGCATTCCTTAAAAAGTTGAACCTATCTTTACAAAGGGGCTTTGTAAAGATATCGGCCAATTGATTTTCAGTGCATACATACTCAATCAATACATCATTTTTCAGCACATGATCCCTTATAAAGTGATGCCTAATCTCTATGTGTTTTGATTTAGAGTGTTGGACAGGATTTTTTGTTAAATTAATTGCACTTGTATTATCACATCTAATTGGAATGTTGTCCATTTTGATACCAAAATCTTCAAGTTGTTGCTTAATCCAAAGAACTTGGGCACAACAGCTTCCGGCTGCAATGTACTCAGCCTCAGCCGTGGACAAGGCAACTGAATTCTGTTTCTTGCTAAACCAAGAAACCAAGTTAGCACCCAAGAATTGACAGGTGCCACTTGTGCTTTTTCTGTCGAGTTTGCACCCGCAAAGTCAGCATCGGAATAAGCAATCAAATTTAAATCAGATTGTTTAGAATACCATAAACCTGCATTAGATGTCCGTACTAGATATTTGAATATTCTTTTAACAGCTTGCAAGTGTGATTCCTTAGGACATGCTTGGTATCTAGCACACATGCAAACACTGAATAATATGTCTGGTCTACTAGCAGTAAGGTAAAGTAAAGACCCTATCATACCTCTGTACAATTTGCAGTCTACACTTTTACCTTTTTCATCTTTGTCAAGCTTGCAACTTGAGCCCATGGGTGTGCTGATTTCCTTTGCATCCTTCATCTTGAACTTCTCCAACATTTCCTTGATGTATTTGGACTGACTGATGAAGATGCCTTCCTCTAATTGTTTTATTTGTAGCCCAAGGAAGAAGTTGAGCTCACCCATCATGCTCATTTCAAATTCTCCCTGCATAAGCTTAGCAAACTCTTGACAAAGACTATCATTAGTAGCACCAAAAATTATATCATCCACATAAATTTGCACAAGCAATAAGTCATTCCCTTTTCTTTTAATGAAGAGTGTTTTGTCTACATTTCCTCTCTTAAACTTATTTTCAATTAGGAAATTACTTAATCTCTCATACCACGCCCTAGGGGCTTGCTTAAGTCCATACAATGCTTTATGCAATTTAAAAACATAATCTGGATGTAAGTGGTTTTCAAAACCTGGAGGTTGTTCTACATAAACTTCCTCCATTATATAACCATTTAAAAAAGCACTTTTTACATCCATTTGATAGAGTTTGAAATCCATGAAGCATGCATATGCCAAAAGTAGTCTAATAGCCTCTAACCTGGCAACAGGAGCAAAAGTTTCATCAAAATCTATGCCTTCCTCCTGATTGTAGCCTTTGGCTACTAGCCTAGCTTTGTTTCTTATTACTATTCCATCTTCATCTAGTTTATTTCTATATACCCACTTGGTGCCTATAATTGAAACATTAGGGGGTCTTTTCATTAGAGTCCAAACTTGATTTCTTTCAAATTGGTTTAATTCCTCTTGCATAGCATTTATCCAATTTTCATCTTTTTCGGCTTCTTCTAGTGATTTAGGCTCTATCTGTGAAACGAATGCAAGATAATTACTAGTGTTTCTTAAAGAGGATCTTGTCCTTATCCCTTGTGAAGGGTCACCAAGGATTAGATCCCTTGGATGACCATGTGCATACCTCCATTCCCTAGGAAGATCTTGATTTCTCGCTGGGGGTTGATCTTCTTCATCTTGCTGAATCGTATCTTCTTTGATTTCATCCTCATGTTGTTTGTCTTGTATGGAGAATTCCTTCATTCTATCTTCAAGTATACCTGCATCACCATCTTCTTCTTTTCTAGAAGAATCTCCATTAGCTTCATCAAAAACAACATGAATGGATTCTTCAACAACGAGAGTTCTCTTGTTGAAGACCCTGTATGCTCTACTAGATGAGGAATAACCTAAGAAGATCCCCTCATCTGATTTAGCACTAAACTTACTTAGATTGTCCTTTCCATTGTTTAAAATAAAGCAGCGACAACCGAAAACATGAAAATAACTTATATTGGGCTTCTTATTTTTCAACAACTCATAAGGTGTTTTCTTTAAGATAGATCTAACTAAAGCCCGGTTTAAAATATGGCAGGCAGTATTGATTGCTTCAGCCCAAAAATACTTTGGTAGATCCGATTCGCACAACATGGTACGAGCCATATCTGCTAGTGTGCGATTCTTCCTTTCTACCACCCCATTTTGTTGGGGTGTCCTAGGGGCCGAAAAATTGTGATTGATACCGTTTTCTTCACAAAATTTTTCAAAATGCTGATTTTCAAACTCGGTACCATGATCACTCCTAATTGCTTTTAGTTTAAGATTAAGTTCATTCGAAATCCTATTATGAAACTTGATAAAAGCGGGAAAGGACTCATCTTTGTGGGCAAGAAATGAAACCCATGTAAAACGTGAAAAGTCATCAACAATTACAAGACCAAACTTCTTACCCCCTAGACTAGCAGTTCTAGTGGGTCCAAATAAATCCATGTGAATTAGTTCTAAGGGTTTTGATGTTGAGACTATGTTCTTAGATTTGAAAGAGCTTCTTGTTTGTTTCCCTAGTTGACATGCAGCACAAATTTTGTTCTTTTCAAAGTCTATTTTTGGTAATCCTTTGACTAGATCTTTTGTAATCAATTTAGAAATTAAATCCATGCTAGCATGCCCTAACCTACGATGCCATAACCAGCTTGTCTCATTGACCTTGGCATCCATGGCTACAAGACATTGGCCATCCTTCATGGTGAGATCATCAAGATCTGCCATGTAAACATTTCCACGCCTATGTCCCATAAGTATGATCTCATTGTCAATTGGACTACTAATTATGCATAGGAAAGATTCAAATGACACTTTAAAGCCCTTGTCACAAAATTGACTTATACTTAATAAATTATGTTTTAATCCATTAACTAACAATACATTGTCAATAAATGAGGAGGATGATATGGAGATTTTACCAACGCCAATGATTTAACCTTTAGCATTGTCTCCAAATGTGACTACTCCTCCTTCTTTTGATTTCAAGGTGACGAAAAGGCTCTTGTCACCGGTTATATGCCTTGAGCAACCGCTATCAAGATACCACATTCTCTTTTTGCTCCCGGCTGCAAGGCATACCTGCAAAATAATCATGTGAAGCTCTTAGGTACCCAAGCTTTCTTGGGTCCTTCTTGGTTAGTGTAGTTGGTTCCCTTAGGCACCCACATTTTGGCTGTGTTTTTACCTTTTACAAGTGTGTTCTTATTAGTTTGAATCTTTCTTTGAATGCAAGAATAAGCTTTATGTCCACTTTACCCACAATAAAAGCATGTAGGTTTTTCAGTTTTGACATCTTTTGCTTTTATAAAAAAGTTTTTTAGATATTTTTGTTGTTTGCTAGTTTTGTATCCTAATCCGGCTTTATTAAAAACAGCTCTTTGGTTGGATAGAATAAGATTTAATTTTTCCGAGCTATGTGTAAATTTCTGCACAATTGGTTTGTACTTGTGTAGCTCATCTTTAAGGTCCAAATTTTCTTTAGCTAATTCTTCCTTATCATTTTTAAGGGATTCAACATTTTGTGCAAGTGAAGTATTACTATTGAGTAGGAATTTGACTTTTAGATTTAATTCCTTAATGAGTGTTTTTGCCGTTTCATTTTCAATGCTAAGTTTTGAATTTTTATCCTTTAGGTCAATGATGCTATCATTTTCATAGCTCTCCTTTTCAATCAATAGGTTTTTAATATCATCCTTTAGTTTTTGATTGGAGGCCTTTAGTTCTTTATTTTTTACTCCTAACATACTACAATCATTCATGAGTTCTTGGAAAGCTTCATATAATTCTTCTAAAGTAAAATCTGTAGTTGAGCTTTGACATACCTCATCGTCGTCGAATGCCATGAAACACAAGTTGGCGGTCTCTTCTTTCTCTTCCTCGGAGGAGGATGTGTCACTATCATCCCAAGTCGCTTTCAACGCCTTCTTCTTCTTCTTTCCATAGTGCTTCTTCTGTTGAGGGCATTCGGAGCGGATGTGTCCCGGTCTCTTGCAATCATAACATATGATTGGGTCTCTTTCTTTTTCTTTTTCCTTTTCCCAATCATTTCTCCCTCCAAACTTCTTTCTTGGAAAGGTCTTCTTTCTTCTTATGAATTTTTTGAACTTCCTTACTATTAAGCCCAAGTCTTCATCTTCACTTTCTTCTTCACTTTCACTGCTTTCTTCTTCACAAACACTTGAAGTAGCCTTGAGGGCGATTGTCTTCTTCTTTGGCACATCTTCTTCATGTTGCTTCATTGTGAGCTCATGCGTCATCAATGAGCCCAATAGTTCTTCAAGTGCCAAGGTGTTGAGGACTTTGGCTTCTACGATCGCCGTGACCTTCGCTTCCCAAACTTTTGGCAAGGACCTGAGAATTTTCCTCACAAGTTCTGAGTTAGTGTAAGATTTACCCAAATTCTTTAGACCATTTATTATATCAGTGAAGCGTGTGAACATGCATGAAATAGTTTCGTTGGGTTTCATCTTAAATAACTCATATTTGTGAACTAGAATGTTCATCTTAGACTCTTTGACTTGATTAGTACCCTCGTGGGTAACTTCAAGCCTATCCCATATTTCCTTGGCGGAACTACAGGTGGAGACTCTATTAAACTCATTTACATCTAGAGCACAAAACAATGAATTCATGGCTCTAGCATTGAGTTGAACCATCTTACTATCATTCTCATCCCAATCCTCCTCAGGTTTGGGAACCTGAACGCCATTAACTATGTGAGATGGTTCGTGTGGTCCTTTGATTATAACCCTCCACAAGGCATAATCTTGTGCTTGAATAAAAATTCTCATTCTAGTCTTCCAATAGGAATAATTTGTCCTATTGAAGAGTGGAGGTCTATTGGTAGCCTGCCCCTCAGCAGGAATATTGTTGAAGGGTGTTGCCATCTTGATCGTTGGCAAAGACGGTTAGGTCTTCAAGAATACACAGAGCACCTGCTCTGATACCACTTGTTGCCCAGAGATGGTCACCCAAGAGGGGGGTGAATTGGGTGTTTTAAAACTTTTTGTCTAATTAAACAAAACACACAAGTGTATGTGCAAAAGTAAAATTAAAGTTGTAAGCACAGTCAATCGCAAACGCAAAGGTTTATAGTGGTTCGGAGCTTCCACTGCTCCTACATCCACTCCCCAAACACCTTTGGAAATTTTCCACTATAATCAACGATTACAGTCCGGTAGTTTTTCGAGTGAACTACCCAACTCGTTGTTTTACCCCGGGCTAACAACGAACCCTACAATCCCCCAATTTAACCTAGGCTTGGGACGCCTATCCCTTGTTCCAAGTCCCTTGACTGGAACAAGCACAATATTCAAGTGTTTTACAAGGATTTAAAAGCTTCTGTGAAAGCAAATAAAACAATGAAGAGCAACAAAACTAGAAGAACCCTCTTTGCCGTTGAAAGCGTGGATGATGGTGGTTCTTCCGATGTGGATCACGTTGGCTTGAATGCGAGCTTTGATTGCCGAGTGGGAGTGAGTAGTTGAGCACGAAATCAGATGAAGAAGACTTGAATGCTCTTGATTTCTCCTCTTGAAAGCACCAACTCCCTTGAAACTCTTTCTCTTTCTCCTCTCTTGAATAATCTTATGTTTGGTTGGTGAGAAGTTCTTTAAAGGCACTTAAAAGCTCCTTTTTATACTCCTACAAGCAATAGATCCGTTAGACACAAAAATATAGCCGTTTGAAATTCAAACAAACCTGCAAAAGTGTGTCAGTCGCGTCCCAGGCGTTCCGGAGACGTCTCCGCTTAAACGAGAGACGTCTCGGCTGTATAAAAAATCTTTTGACGATGTTGGAGTCGACTCGGCGCTTTTTGGGGACGACTCCGAAGAAGAACAGCTCGATTTCTTGTTATTCTGTTTTTCTGAGAGAGTCGGCTCGGCGCTTTCTGGGGACGTCTCGGGATGTTTGTGCTTTATGCGTGGGGACGACTCCGCGACGTCGGGGACGACTCCGACGTTTTCTCAACGAAAAAACAAGTCCTCTGGAATCCCTGAGAGAGTCGACTCCGCGTCCTTCGGAGACGACTCGCGCGCATCCCTTGAAATCGGCCTTTCTGCCGTCTCTGAGAGAGTCGACTCCGGAAAGCCGGGAGTCGACTCCGACCCTGCGAGACGCCTCGGCAGGTGCCGGGGACGTCTCCAGACGTGCCAGTTTCTCCTCTACGTGCCAGAGACGTCTCTGGAACAAACCGGAGACGTCTCGGCTGCCCCTGATCCGTTTTCTTCATCTCAAAAAATCTTCAATAAATCCTAAAAAAATATGGGAACATGCCTTGACAATTCTTAACAATATTCTTAGTTAAACACCTGAAATGCTCAAATAAATTGTTAATATAAAGGAAATTATACTCTAGTATTTTGTATTCATCAAAATCCATTAGGGGGTCAACACCTCGGATTACAGCCGGTTGTTTTACAAGTTCACAACCCAACTTGTTGTTTTACGAGATCACAACGAACTCGGTCGGTTTTCACAGGCTCACCGACTAGAACCACCCGATTGTTTTTCCGGGATCACAATCGAACCCTTACCCGTTGGTTTTACCCTCGGCTCACCAACCAACCTCTACACCCTTGATTCAATCCCCTGATTGAATCAAGTA
Organism: Phoenix dactylifera; assembly: GCF_051530095.1. Taxonomy (NCBI): domain Eukaryota; kingdom Viridiplantae; phylum Streptophyta; class Magnoliopsida; order Arecales; family Arecaceae; genus Phoenix; species Phoenix dactylifera. The sequence goes on along the minus strand of NC_143194.1, from coordinate 13,973,338 downwards.
ACAAGAAAGCAGTTTGTAAAGAGTACAGGAATAGCTTCTTGAAAAGCAAATATAAACAATATAACTAAAGAAGAGTTAGAAGCCCTCAAACAGATTTTTAGATTTGAGGAAAGAGGCTTCTAGAACTCTGCAATCTCCTCGTGAGTGGGAAGAAGATTTGCTGTCAGATGAGGAGCCTTGAATGCGAGGAAGACGTTGGGAGGATGGACTTCAATGCACTTCTTCCTTCTTTCTCTTGTATTTACTCTAGAGAGACTTTGGTAGGTGGAAATCCCTTTTGCTTTTAATGGAGTCTCTCTTTCTTACTCTATTACTGTTCACTCTGGCTATTTAAGCCATCCCCAACGAAAACTGGCCGTTAGACACACATTTATGGCCGTTCTGCACACTCTGCAACTCCTGACAAAGTGTCTATTAGGATCGAAGTTGACTCGCTCGATCTGGAGTCGACTCGGCTGTTGCTGGAGTCGACTCATGCATTACTGGAGTCGACTCGCCCACTGTTCAAAATTTGAAATAAAGTGCCGTCCCGTTCTGGAGTCGACTCGGCTAAACCTGGAGTCGACTCGCCAATGCCAGGAGATGACTTTCCCTTCTGGAGACGACTCGTTCTTCAGGATTCCAAAAATCATTCTTTCGGTTTTACTTCCTCGAGTCGACTCGGATTCTCTTGGAGTCGACTCGGCTCTCAGAGACGGAAAAACAGGTCTTCTGTCTTTGAACTTGAACTGCCTCGGAGTCGACTCGAACTTTGCTGGAGTCGACTCGGCTCTCAGACACCGAAGTTGGCTCTCTGACTTTGTCTTGCATTCCTCTGAGAGTCGACTCTTGCTTCCTTAGGAGTCGACTTGCCAACCGTCGGAGTCGACTCGAGTTCTTCTGGAGTCGACTCGGCTCTCAGAGTCCGAAACGACTTCTCTGTCTTTCAGTCTGTTACTTCATGGAGTCGACTCGTACTTTGCTGGAGTCGACTCGGCAAGCATCGGAGTCGACTCTAATTCTTCAGGAGTCGACTCGGTGATAGGGTCTGAGATTTATCTTTCTGTCCTGCTGTCTGTTCTCAGTCGGAGTCGACTAGTAATGTGTCGGAGTCGACTCGAGCTTGTGCCAGTGCTTCTGATACACTTGGAGTCGACTCGTAATCTTCCGGAGTCGACTCGAGATTCAAACTTTGGTTCAAATTGATTTCCATACTTAGCCAAAATGTATTGAACCAAAGCTAGAGACGCTTAAACATAAATTCACAAATATTTGGCTGAAACACTAGATTGAATTCATTAGTATAAGATATACTCAAATGCTTTGAGCTCATCAAAATCAAATAGGATTATAATCAATCACTCCACAAAAACAGAATTGTTAAATAAATTGGTAACTACCTTAGGAACCTTGAAGAGTTCAAGGGGCATCGTTCTCGCTGTCGAGTTGGTTTCTACTTCCAAGAGAGAGTCTATTTGGAAGAAGAAGAAGCCTGCGAAGAACCAGAAGACTGAGAAAACGCCAAGTAAGGAAGTTCCAAGAAAAAGGACAATTGCAAGGAAAAGTGTTTCCATTGCATCATGGACGGCCATTGGAAGAGGAACTGTCCTACATACATGGAAAGCATAAAGAACATGAAGGGTGACAGACCTTAAGAAGGTATGTCAGATATGCTCAGGATACTTAGGGATTGTTACCTATTGCTAGCAGAAATTTGATTTCTGTATCTTGTTTAGCACAGAAAGATTTTTATAAGACTACTGTTCCATTTATTTGAGAAATAAATTGGTTCAACGTGGTTTTATGATTGACAGTCTCTATCACATACATATGGATGTATCTGTGAATGTATCTGAGCAAACAGTGAATACCATATGATCTAATAGATCCAGAAATGAGATAAATCTAAAGTATTTGTGGCACCTCAGGCTTGGCCATATAGGAGAAGACAGAATAAACAAATTGGAGAAACATGAGCTTTTTGGCTCATTGACTTTCGAGTCATATTCGATTTGTAAATTCTGCCTTCAAGGAAAGATGGCCAAATTATCCTTTGTAGGACACAGGGAGATCCACTGAAATACTTACCCTAGTACACACTGATGTGTGTGGCCCATTCGATGAGCAGGCTAGGGATTATAATTTTTTACTTCATTTACCGATGATTACTTACGGTATGGATATGTGTATGATACACAAATCTGAAACTTTTGAAAGGTTCAAAGAGTTCAGAAATGAAGTAGAAAAACAAACTGGAAAACCCCTTAAGGCTCTTCGATCAGATCGAGGAGGAGAATACCTTAGTGAAAAATTCCGGAACTATCTCAAGAAAAATGGCATAGTCTCACAATGGACTCCTCCGGGTACACCTCAACTCAACGGAGTGTCAGAGAGGAGGAATCGGACTCTATTAGATATGGTCCGGCCCATGATGAGCTTCACTGATTTACCCTTGTTTCTTTAGATAGATGCCCTATTTTCAACTATTTACTTATTGAATAGAGTTTCCTCTAAAGTCCGTTCATACCACACCATATGAGATATGACATGGTAAGAAACCAAGTCTTGGTCATCTCAAGATTTGGGGATGTCCGGCCCACGTCAAGCGACTACAGGCAGACAAGCTAGAGGATAAGACAATTAATGCTCGTTTTATAGGATATCCTAAAGAGTCATTAGGATACGACTTTTCATCCCAAAGGATCACAAAGTGTTTGTGAGCCTAGATGCTATCTTCATGGAAATAGTTTATCCTTGACAGAGATAGTGGGAGGAAAATTGAGCTTGAAGAGAAAGTCTCTAAACAGCAACGAGCCATTGTGCCTATAGAACCTATTTATATTAAGCCAGTACACGTAGTACCTCCTCCACCTCGTAAATCTAGTAGAATCTCCCGTCCGCCTGAAAGGTACTTAGGTATGCTTACAGAGGATGTAGAGGAAGTGTTCCTCATGGGAGATAGGGATCAAGGTAAGGATCCCAATACCTACAACGAGGCGATGTTAGACATCGATTCCGAGAGATGGCTGGAAGCGATGAAGTCAGAGATGAACTCCATGCATTCCAACCAAGTCTGGACCTTAGTAGATCCACCAAAAGGTATAGTACCTATTGGGTATAAATGGATCTATAAGAGGAAATTAAATTCGAATGGCTAGGTAGACACCTATAAGGCAAGGCTAGTGGCGAAAGGTTATAGTCAGTGCGAAAGTATTGATTATAAGGATACTTTTCACCCTGTAGCATTGCTAAAGTACATTCGAATATTGCTTGTTGTTGCAGCATATCATGATATTGTGATGGTGATCACAAAGTATGTAAGCTGCAAAGGTCCATCTATGGACAATAGCAAGTATCTCGGAGTTGGAACACTCGTTTCAACGATGTAATCAATCGTTTGATTTTATCAAGAACGAGGAGGAACCATGTGTTTATAAGAAGGTTAGTGGGAGGGCTATTGCATTCTTCGTATTGTACATGGATGATATCTTTCAAATTGGAAATGATATTCTCATACTAACTTAGATCAAGGTTTGGTTGTGTAAGAAATTCTCCATGAAAGACTTTGGAAAAGCATCCTATATTTTGAATTAAGGTCTATAGAGATAGATCTAAGAGGATGCTTGTCCTGTCACATAATATGAATATAGAGGGAGTGCTGAAGAGGTTCGGCATGGAAACCTCTAAAAAGGGGATCATTACCCCTTAGGTATGGGATAAATCTCTCCAACAAGATGTGCCCCAACACATCTGAAGAGATTCAGCAGATGAGCAAGATCCCCTTATGCTTCAGCTATAGGGAGCCTCATGTATACCATGCAATGTACGTGACTTGATATAGTACATGCTGTGAGTGTCACAAGCATATATCAGTCAAATCCAGGCAAGAAGTGCAGGATAGCTGTGAAGAACAGTCTTAAGTACTTGAGAAGAACTAAGGACATGTTCTTGGTCTTTGGGAGAAGATAACAGTTGAAGGTAGAAGGATGCACACATATTGATGATAGAAAGTCTACATCAAAATATGTGCAATGGTGGTTCAGTAAATTGGAACAGTTCCAAACAACCGATCATTGTAGATTCTACCTTAGAAGCTGAATGTTAAGCCGTCTCTAAGGGTGCAGTGGAAACCTTTTGGTTTAAAAAGTTCATTGCAGAGTTAGGTGTAATATCATCAGATGCCTTAACACTCTACTGCGATAACAAAGGCACCATAGCACTAGCTGAGGAGCTAAAGGTCTCACCAGAAATCGAAGCACATAGAGCGGTGGTTTAACCTAATAAGCGACTACCTCGAAAAGAAATAAGTAGAGGATCAAAGAGTAGACTCCACAGAAAATGTGGTGGACCCATTCACTAAGCAGATAAGTCAGCAGAAAACTGAATCGCATCTTGAGAAGATGGGGCTTAGATTTATGGCTGATTGGCTTTAGTGCAAGTGGGAGATTGTTAGATGTATGCCCTAAAAGCCAATCTGGCTGACACATTGTTAATTCTAGGACATAATTTTATACTTGACTGTTTATTATTGAATAAATAAAAGGTATCTTTTTCATTCATATTGTTTATGTGTCTATGAATCGTCCAAAAATTAGAAAGATGATGCATATTCTTAAGAGTTAAAAATTTGAGCCATGCATCATTGGTGATTAAATTCTGAATGCTCCTGATCAATGGATCATCACGAGGACGGTGATCGATCCGATCAGTGCACACATTGCTTTCCTTATGGATGGACGAGACTCGAGTCCACGGTCTGGTGACACTGAAGTAATAGTGCAGGTGCTTGTTAAGAACAAGGGTACTGAGCGTGACCAAGACAAGAAGTCACTTGGATGTCTCCACTCGTCAGTGACTTGCTTGATGTTGCAGTAGTGTGACTGGTCCTTTGACCTGCGATGCTTCGGCTACTCACAGTGAGGTTATTGTAGTTTGATTGCACATATACATGGTCTCTAGCCATATGGATCCATGCAGTGTAGATTGGCTGTAGTAGGTTTACTATAGGAGTAGGGTATGCACCTATATGGAATATATCGACCTTGGTAGATAAGGAGAGATCCTATGTGATTTATAAGACTGAGTTCGTAAGACCTCGACCGGGGCAGATTGAACAGTGGAGAAAGAGTTTTCCACTCTCGAGCTTAAGTCGAATAAATCTTGACATATGACAGACGATGGGGTTTGACGAGTTGTCCATGACCTCCGTCCTGTAGGGATCCACGATAGTAGGACTGTATCACACGATAACTGCACTTAGAGGTTCATCATTCCATTCTACTGGGTAGCCACTACATGCTGCTAGGTGTTACTGGTGGATGGTAAGACTCATAGGGAATATCCCGATGATCGATAAACCCTGATGAGTTGAGTTGGAACTGTTCCAACCCATTGAAAGGAGTTTTCAATGACATTATGATAGAGATCACAATATATCTCACTACCAGTCAGAATAGAACCTATGGGGTCACACACACTAGAAGTATTGACCGATCCGATGGTTGAAAAGTGATTATGAATCACAAGTAATCAATTCGATTGATAATAAGTTGAAGAAGAAATGAGAATTGATTAATTGGACTTAAAACACGAATCCTACTTGGAGTGGGATTCCTAGAGTCCTAATTGGATTAGGACTGGGAGTCCTACTTGGAGTAGGACTGGGATTCCTACTTGAAGTAGGATTCCCACAATCCTAATTAGATTAGGATTTTGAATTTATTTTGGATTCCTACTTAGAATAGGATTCCTAGAAATCCTAATTGAATTAGGACTTCGGATTCAAATTAGAGTCCTAATTGGATTAGGACTAAAAATGAATAAATCCTAATTGGATTAGGATTTCTTAAGTCCTAATTAATTATTAATCTAATGAATTAACAAGACTCCTAATTGGATTAGGATTGAAGAGTTCAATTGAGTCAAAATTGATTTGAGTTCTAATTGGATTAGGACTTACCTAGATTAGACCCAAATGGTTCATGATTTGGTTAAAGCCTAATGAGATTATGACTAAACCAAATAGGGCCCTCCTAATCCTCCTTAGAGGAGGACTAGGGCAACACAAGAGGAGGGGCTCACGCCCCTCCTCCTTTAGGTCAATGATGCTATCATTTTCAATGGCTATCCTTTAGGTCAATGATGCTATCATTTTCATAGCTCTCCTTTTCAATCAATAGGTTTTTAATGTCATCCTTTAGTTTTTGATTGGAGGCCTTTAGTTCTTTATTTTTTGCTCCTAACATACCACAATCATTCATGAGTTCTTGAAAAGCTTCATATAATTCTTCTAAAGTAAAATCTGTAGTTGAGCTTTGACATACCTCATCGTCGTCGAATGCCATGAAACACAAGTTGGCGGTCTCATCCTTCTCTTCCTCGGAGGAGGATGTGTCACTATCATCCCAAGTTGCTTTCAACGCCTTCTTCTTCTTCTTTCCATAGTGCTTCTTCTGTTGAGGGCATTCGGAGCGGATGTGTCCCGGTCTCTTGCAATCATAACATATGATTGGGTCTCTTTCCTTTTCTTTTTTCTTTTCCCAATCATTTCTCCCTCCAAACTTCTTTCTTGGGAAGGTCTTCTTTCTTCTCATGAATTTTTTGAACTTCCTTACTATTAAGCCCAAGTCTTCATCTTCACTCTCTTCTTCACTTTCACTGCTTTCTTCTTCACAAGCACTTGAAGTAGCCTTGAGGGCGATTGTCTTCTTCTTTGGCACATCTTCTTCATGTTGCTTCATTGTGAGCTCATGCGTCATCAATGAGCCCAATAGTTCTTCAAGTGCCAAAGTGTTGAGGTCTTTAGCTTCTACGATCGCCGTGACCTTCGCTTCCCAAACTTTTGGCAAGGACCTGAGAATTTTCCTCACAAGTTCTGAGTTAGTGTAAGATTTACCCAAATTCTTTAGACCATTTATTATATCAGTGAAGCGTGTGAACATGCATGAAATAGTTTCGTTGGGTTCCATCTTAAATAACTCATATTTGTGAACTAGAATGTTCATTTTAGACTCTTTGACTTGATTAGTACCCTCGTGGGTAACTTCAAGTCTATCCCATATTTTCTTGGCGGAACAACAGGTGGAGACTCTATTAAACTCATTTACATCTAGAGCACAAAACAATGAATTCATGGCTCTAGCATTGAGTTGAACCATCTTACTATCATTCTCATCCCAATCCTCCTCAGGTTTGGGAACCTGAACGCCATTTACTATGTGAGATGGTTCGTGTAGTCCTTTGATTATAACCCTCCACAAGGCATAATCTTGTGCTTGAATGAAAATTCGCATTCTAGTCTTCCAATAGGAATAATTTGTCCCATTGAAGAGTGAAGGTCTATTGGTAGCCTGCCCCTCAGCAGGAACATTGTTGAAGGGTGTTGCCATCTTGATCTTTGGCAAAGACGGTTAGGTCTTCAAGAAATACACAGAGCACCTGCTCTGATACCACTTGTTGCCCAGAGATGGTCACCCAAGAGGGGGGGTGAATTGGGTGTTTTAAAATTTTTGTCTAATTAAACTAAACACACAAGTGTATGTGCAAAAGTGAAACTAAAGTTGTAACCACAGTCAATCGCAAACACAAAGGTTTATAGTGGTTCGGAGCTTCCACTGCTCCTACATCCACTCCCCAAACACCTTTGGGAATTTCTACTATAATCAGCGATTACAGTCCGGTAGTTTTTCGAGTGAACTACCCAACTCGTTGTTTTACCCCGGGCTAACAACGAACCCTACAATCCCCCAATTTAACCTAGGCTTGGGACGCCTATCCCTTGTTCCAAGTCCCTTGACTGGAACAAGCACAATATTCAAATGTTTTACAAAGATTTAAAAGCTCTTATGAAAGCAAATAGAACAATGAGAAACAACAAAATCGGAAGAACCCTTTTTGCCGTTGAAAGCGTGGGTGATGGTGGTTCTTCCGATGTGGATCACGTTGGCTTGAATGCGAGCTTTGATTGCCGAGTGGGAGTGAGTAGATGAGCACGAAATCAGATGAGGAAGACTTGAATGCACTTGATTTCTCCTCTTGAAAGCACTAACTCCCTTGAACCTCTTTCTCTTTCTTCTCTCTTGAATGATCTTGTGTTTGGTTGGTGAGAAGATATTTAAAGGCACTTAAAAGCTCCTTTTTATAGTCCTACAAGCAATAGATCCGTTAGACACAAAAATATTACCGTTTGAAATTCAAACAAACCTGCAAAAGTGTGTCAGTCGCGTCCCAGGCGCTCCGGAGACGTCTCCGCTTGAACGAGAGACGTCTCGGCTGTATAAAAAATCTTTTGACGATGTTGGAGTCGACTCGGCGCTTTCTGGGGACGACTCCGGAGAAGAACAGCTCGATTTCTTGTTTTTCTGTTTTTTTGAGAGAGTCGGCTCGGCGCTTTACGGGGACGTCTCGGGATGTTTGTGCTTTATGCATGGGGACGACTCCGCGACGTCGGGGACAACTCCGAAGTTTTATCAACGAAAAACAAGTCCTCTGGAATCCCTGAGAGAGTCGACTCCGCGCTTTCTGGGGACGTCTCGGGATGTTTGTGCTTTATGCGTGGGGACGACTCCGCGTCCTTCGGAGACGACTCGCGCGCATCCCTTGAAATCGGCCTTTCTGCCGTCCCTGAGAGAGTCGACTCCGGAAAGCCGGGAGTCGACTCCGACCCTGCGAGACGCCTCGGCAGGTGCCGGGGACGTCTCCAGACGTGCCAGTTTCTCCTTTACGTGCCAGAGACGTCTCTGGAACAAACCGGAGACGTCTCGGCTGCCCCTGATCCATTTTCTTCATCTCAAAAAATCTTCAATAAATCCTTGAAAAATATGGGAACATGCCTTGACAATTCTTAACAATATTCTTAGTTAAACACCTGAAATGCTCAAATGAATTGTTAATATAAAGAGAATTATACTCTAGTGTTTTGTATTCATCAAAACCCATTAGGGGGTCAACAAGCCCTCTCCCCTCCAAGCCGTGGCCTCCCTCTCCTCTCCCTTGGATCAGCCACAAGCAAGGAGCAAAGAAAAGGTGGTGTTGGCGGCCTCATCTTCTTCCCTTCCTTCATCCAACGCAAAGGGGAGAAATAGGCTGCAAGGTGCTTTGGTTCTTCTCCAGAAATCCATCTTTCTTCTTCCTCCTCCCAAGCACAATCAAGGTTTGATCAAAAGGGAGGAGATCAGCCATCTAAAGTTGTCTCTGCAAGCGAGCTAGCACCCCGGGGAGACAAGGAAGCTTTGATCGGTTCTTTGCTTCGTGTGGATACCCGTAGAGGCCGGACGCTTGTGCGGCTTCAAGCGAACCTTCATCCTAAACCACGATCATCAGTTTGCGGTGATCATCTACCCGCACAAAGGTGAAGATCTGATCTTCCTAATGTTTTAAAAGTTTTTAATCCTTATCTAACTACGAACGGTTTTTGAACAACGTTCATGCGATGAACGGTTGATCCCGCACATGCCTCTTCCGCTGCGTCTAAATTTTTTTAAATTTTTCTGCGGCATGGGCGGGTTCTAACATAACATAGTGACAAAATCAAAGGTTTGGAAACTCTATATCAGTTCTATGATGTTTGGCTTGACCGATTGGGAGTATTGGACTCCATCACTGATGTTTGGCTGTTGATAAGATTCCTCCTTTTTTCATCGGCCCTTGTAGTATTGTCATTGTTAAAATCTTACAAAACCACCGCCAACAATCTCATCAAACCTACTGTTTTACCCAGCCACAGCCATTTTTAAATCACATCACCTAACATTTTTCTCACTTGGTACATAACACCAAACATAGAACCTATGCTCATCCTGCAACTCTAAGTCACAAAAAAAAGTCTCACTCTGATCTGAAACATATATCCTACAGCCAACAAGAGTTGTTGAGGCCTACATTACCTATTAACCAATGTTTGTTAGTATGTTTTAAAGGTAATTTCGAAAAACACTATGCTTATAGGCTACCTTTCTTTTCTACCTTTTCCTTTGGTGTTAGTTTAACATTGATTTTTCCTTATCTACAGCAGAAGCAAAATCAATCCTATCACATGTTCTCTGAGGTTCAATCTAAGAAGACTGATGTAGAAAATACACTGCAAGTCAGGCAAAATTAAGAGTATCTACACTATTATAAATTGAAAAGGGCAATCACATACTTGCATTGTCTCTTGGGAGCAGTAGACTGGTGCACTTTTGGCTTGGTTAGTATTCTTGACACCTCTTCTCTTACTTGTATAGTTGAACCTCTGCATATGTTTTTATTATGACCAGTGACACTTGGAACTAGTAATTTTTCCCCTTTCTTAGACAACCTATACAGATTTTAGGCTCCTCTAGATCTCTCTTCCTCTATTTTGGATCTACCAGGAGGTCTTCCAAGTGGTTGTGGTTCTAGTGGATCACACCCAGTCTTTGCCTTTAGTCTTGGTCCATTAACTAGCCCTATTGCATAGTCACACTACAGAAAAAAGAGGAAATGCTGACGCATATACGCTGACGCTAGGCAAAAGCGTCGGCGGTCACAACGCTAGATGAGAGCCGGGGTGATTAGACGAAGCTTAAAAGCATCGTCGGAGTCCAAATAAACCTATTCAACTCGATCGGCCCCCACCCCACCCCACTCCAACTCGATTGGCCCGCCACCTGCCGCCCTCTTTATCCCTAACCCCTAATCCGGAGCCATGGCCATGGTCCAACTCCAAATAGGGGGAGGAGATGCTCCAGCCCTAAAGAAAAGTGACAGTCCTTTTCTTCTCTCATCCTCCTCCTCTCTCTCTCACTCCCCTCCCTCTATTTATATTTCTACTTCGTTTTAGGGTTTCGATCCGGCGGAGAGGGGATGGCGATGGAGGAGAATAGGGGATGGCGACGGAGAGAGGGTGTAAGAGCACCGGCGAAGAGCCGCACGTCCTCGCCGTCGACGATCGCTTCATTGATCGGAGGGATTTTCAGATTTCTCCATGGTACTGGGGATGCACCATGATCCTACCTTGGTAGTCTCGGTCCAAAGTCCTGTAGGTGCCTCTCTTCATCTTCTTTTTCTCTTTCCTTTCTTTTTTTTAGATAAATAATATAGTTTCAGAGAACAAATTTTGATTGAATTTTTTTCTCTCTCTCTTTTGCAGTGACGGCTGTGGATAGCGGGAAGAGAGCTCTGGAGCTCCTGGGCTAGGTATGGCCATTTATTTAAATCTTTTTAAGCTATATGTATCAAATATATTTTTCCTTATGATTAATATGTGAATATAAGATTTGGGTTTACTAGATGCCGGAGATGACCGGGTACAAGCTCTCCAATAGATTTCAGAATAGTGATGGAAATGGAGCCCCCTCCCTTGCCTCTTCCTCTTCTTCTTCGTCGCCTCCGACCGATCAGGGCTTATAAGCCGTCCTCAAGGCGCCCAAAGATTTGTAAATAATTTTTTTTAACAAAAAATATTTACAACGACGCTTATAAGCATCTGAATAGAGTATTTTTTTTGCCGACGCTTTCATCTAGCCACTCCAGTATCGCCGATGCTTTTGCGACGCTTTGATTTGCATCGCCGGAACTTTAACTGATGCTTATAAGCATCGGTAAAGATTATAAAAAGTGCTGGAAAAGATGAGTTTTCTTGTAGCATCATATATCTTCATATAAGTTTTGGTTCTGAATCAATGTACGACATAATCTTCCACACTTGGTCTATTGAACCATATAACTGTCACTACATGTGGGGGCATGGGATTCCACTAAGCTGCCATGCCCTACAGCTGTAGATCCCTTTTGCTAGATCCACAATCCAACTATCAACCTATACCTCATTTCATAGCCATTATTCCTATTAGGTTAAAATATAGTGGTTGTTGTCCCCCTTGGCTTTCTCTACCTTTGCTTGAATATCAGGATATGTGAGACCACTGTAATTCTTCAACCCTTCCCTTTTTTGTCTTAACGTAATCCTCATAAGGATTATAATCTCTTTAAGATGTATGAGTTAAAACATTTTAACATGTTATTTTGTACAATATCACTACATGCTCTCTTTGTGAAGAATGCTCTAGCCCTTGTTTGAGGAGAAACATCCTTATTATTTTCAACATCCTTGTAGGCCTCTTTACTTAGTTTCTTTACTTAGTGCAGCCTCATGCTCTTGTGCTATATAGGCAAGCGCTACTCCCCATAGTATATTTTTAAGAACCTTGCCTTTATGCTTCTTCTGAAAATTGCTATGTATGTGTCTCATAAAAAACCTATGCCCATCCTCTCTCAAAACTTGCTGGAAGTGTGGAACCAAACCCTGCATTGTAACAAAAAGCACATGTCAGTGCACTACAAGAAAATGGGGTTTCACCGACCCTTTTTTGCCGACGCTTTTTACAAGCGTCGGCGATTTTCGGTCCAGCCCCAACATATGCCGACGCTTTGCAAAAGCGTCGGGCATAGACGACGCTAATTAGCGTCGTGGTAGATTTTGGCCTAACACGACGCGTATACGCGTCGTCAGAACTCAAATTCACAACAAAAAAACAAGCGGGCCGTTCCCCTCCTCATTCTGCATCCCGATCTCAAGCCTTAGCTCCTCTCCTCCTTCCTCCTCTCCGGCGACGAACTGCCCACCCTTGTCCTCTCCGGCGCCGAGCGACGTCCGACGGAAAGGTCTTCTCCTCCTCCCTCCTCTCCGACGACGAGCGGCCGACCCCTGTGCTCTCCGGCGCCGAGCGACATCCGACGGCAAGCTCCGCTCCTCCTTCCTCCTCTCCGGCATTTTATTGCAGGTGGGCGGCGGACGTGGTGGGAGGGAGCGGGCAGGGCGGGGAGGAGGAGGAGGAGGAGCGGCTGCCTGTGGTGTTCACGCCGGAGCAGCAGCAGTACGCGCTGGAGCTGGACCAGAAGGCGGCCTCCCTGAGGCGCTCGATCCAGGATCTACGGCTCCGGATACCTCCCGCACACATCTCTCAGCGCCTCCCCCACCTCCATGCTCACACCCTCACCTCCAACGCCGCCCTCGCCCTCCAACTCAACTCCCACTCCGCCACCCGAGAACAAGTATGTCTGATCCCTCCTCCGTCCATTCCCCAAATCAATTTATATACCATACAAAATTCCATTTAATTCCATCCCCCCTTTTCAATTTCGTGTATACTCTGTTGCATTTGTAGGGATCTCGTGAAATCTATGTACGCCTTTCTTTCGTTAAATTTCTTTGTTTGGGGTTTGGGGCATTGGATCGGACAACATCAGATCTCTCTCTCCCTCTCTGTGTGTGTGAGTGATTAGTTGATAAAATTATGTTATTCAAAGAATTCTCAAGAACGCTTCAAAAAGATTATTCTTTAAGTGAAAAGGAAAGACCAATCTGAATATTATGCGGGAAATAAAATCAGCAATTGTTCTGCCATATCAATCCTTTGCATTTATTCAGGTTTCATTCATTTTGATTACGGCTTCTTATTCTGCGTTGCGTGTTCGTTTTTGTTGCTATAGTTTGCATCCGGACCGGTTGCCTAGAACTTGTCGTGAGCATAACTTTGGTTTCTTTTTTCCCCCATACCTTCTTGTTTTATGTACCTAATTTAACATTGAGATTTTCCGTAGGCACAATTAAGAGCTGCCACTCTGCAAGAAGAAAATGCTGCATATGAAAAGGCTATATCAAACTGCCAGAATCAAACTTTCTGAAGCAACCAACAGATTTTTATATTAGGTCTAGGATCCTACTTTATCTGTGGCATTAGCTGATTTTTTCCACTAGTTAAATATCTATATAATGCTTGTTTGAACTAGTACATGAATGGACTATTCCTGTTGCATGCTCTAGATTTTTGGATAATATATGGGAGAGAATGTAAAACAGAAAGAGAATTATAAGTAATGCTGATTACTTCCACCTCAGTATTTCTGCTAGGTATTCATATCTTAGAAAAGGTTGTGTAAAGTTTAGCCTTAGAAACTTTTAAAATCCTTATTCGTGAATCCTACACTGTTACCAGGCAGAGTTTCTTTCAACCGCCGATGTTTGCATGACATTGGGCATACTCCAAACCCATATGAGCAGGCATTATCAATTATTGGAAGAACTCTATCTGCTTTTGATGAGGATAATCTTATTCCTTGCTTTGGATTCGGAGATGGTTAGTGTCGCTCTAGCTTGTAGAAAAAGGTCTACTTAATTTTGCTACAAATTTCAAGGTTACCTTTCTAAAACATTCTGGGGATTCTTGTTATTGTTTCTATATTGCAGCATCCACACATGATCAGGAGGTATTCAGTTTTTATCCAGAGAACCGACCATGTAATGGCTTTGAGGAAGCACTACAAAGATATAAAGAATTAGTTCCACATCTTCGATTAGCTGGTCTGTACGATGCTCTTACTTACATGCTATTTTTTTGTCAACCTCATATAGATCATTGTGAAGTTCCTATTTGGTCATGACTCTGGACCTTCTTGACAGGACCAACATCCTTTGCACCAATAATTGAAACAGCCATCGGCATTGTAGATAATAGTGGTGGCCAATATCATGTTCTTCTTATAATAGCAGATGGACAGGTCAGCTATTTAAGATGCTTCTCTTTTCAATTTTTCGTTGTTATTTAAGATGGACAGGTCAGCTATCACCTTCTTGAATCCTGCTCTTTCTTAATAGAAGGTTCTTTTCATAGTTTTCCTATATGAACTCTCCAATTCTAACCGCAAAACCACATTATGTGAGGAAATGTTGAAATGGAGGGTGCATACAACTAATTGACAGTAGCCTTGCAACCTTTTGAGGTTGACAATAATGTATTAGGGGAAAAAATAGAACCTCTCAGTGGATATGAGCTTAAGATGCATATGATTAACTCCAGGACTTGAAAATTTACATTCTTACATTCTCTTGGAAGGCTAATTAGATACCAGTTTTTATCCCATTGCACAAAATTTTAGGGCAGTTGAGTGAAAGTGAGCACTGATGAGCTGAGCATCCATATGCTGGGTTATCTAGCTATATTAGGTGATAATTATGTGATCTAGATCTCTAACTTATGCAGAACGAAGGCAACCGAACAGATATGATTTGTCTTTGGTAGAAGTGAGATCTATTGGTAGTCAGTCTAGGAAACAATAATTTATTGTCTTCCATGGATGCCGAGGCGGTAGCACTTGATACCACCAGGTAATACAAGGGTTGGCCGAATGATCTATCAACTGAAATTTTATTATGGAAGAAACAAATACCTGTTGTTCGTATCACTGTGATTTACATATGCTGCTATTGCAAATGCAGAAAACTTAGAGAAAGATTTTTATGCAAAAAAAAAGATGCATTTTTGTGAAACATAATGATTAGGAAATTTATTATTGGAGAAATTCAATTTAAGCTTTACTACATTTGCTAAAAGCATTGCCTCAACTCCGCAACTTATAAAATGTCAAGTACCATCAAAGATGGTTATATAAGTTAAGCATAATAGTGGCCCAACCTTCTAGTTCATGTAAGTGTCAGAATTAAATTTTAGCCAAAGTCAGTTTCTCCAAAGAATTTCAGCATGAGATACTTGATGGATTTGGCTTTCAGAAAGGTTGAAAATTTAAGATTTCCTAAAGTTGTTTGGAAAAGGTCAATTATGTTCGAATTTATGTATTAATGATAAACTGCTGTCAAATAAAATAAATAAGTGAGAAGAGTCTAAAATATAAACATGTTAGCTTTTAATTTAAAAAAAAAATAACTGATTTATTATGATCTCTCATATTTAAAATTCTAAAAGATTGAGGATCAGCATTGTTAATTATAACCCCTAATATTTAAAATATCAAAATAATTATATGCTTTTGGAGCTTCTTACCTATGTATCAAATAACAACAAAAGTGGATTTTTTTTTTTTTTTGGTAACAGACAAAATGGATGTTACTGGTAAAGTCAACGTGCTAAAATGTATCTTAGGTCATTGTATCTTAGGTCACAAAAATCGATGTCTGGTCCATTAATCATCTTTTAAAGATCTTAAATCATGTTTAAAAAAAATCTTTAAAAGTGGATTCTTCAAAACCACAAATCATATCAGCATGTTGAGATGTTGCATTTCCATTGCCAATTTCATGACCATTTGATGCATAAGTAGGAAATCTCCAAATCATTTGATTTTTGGTATCTATATGTTTTAGGTCTTGTAAATCATATTTAATGGTGTGGATTTTCAATTTAGGTGCTCCATCTTTGGTTTTGTGTTAATAGGCTTATGCTTTTAATCATCCTAATAAAATTCTTATTCAACTCTCTGTATATAAAAGTGTGTATGTGAGAGCTAGCAGCCAGGTTGATTTTCTATCCATTCATGTGCATCAGAAGTCATGCCATGGTGGCAGCAAGGTAAATATTCTTGCAGAATTGTGGTGCATGGCACATGCACTATCCAAAGGTTAATGTTGGATAAAGGGCATCTCTCTCTCTGTCTCACTCACTCAAAGCAGTATTTGCCATCTAAAGGGCATGCAACTGAAGTGAGATTAATTGAATTCCTAAACAGAGACTGCAAAATGCTGTCTTTGTCAAATGTTTAAATCTGGATTCCTGAATCTACTGTTTACCATTCATTCTCTTATAGCATGATACATCCAGACTTTTAGATTTAGTTATATGTATTGTCATGTGTACTTCTTCTTCATCCTTTCTTTCTTGACATCATGTTGATAATTGGTTTTTCCTCTATCATAGGTTAATGAGATGAGATCTCATGCAATTATGATTGCTGCACCATTTTCATTAACCTTGGGCCTGTTGGGATCAGTGCTTTCAGTTGTCTTAGGTAATCAAGTTTATCAGAGCGATTGCAATAATTAGTTGCCTTGAATTCTTAGACCACAATTTATTTTTATTTTTATTTTTGCAGCACGCAGAGAGTATGTTTGGGCATATTCAGCATTTCAGTTCTCACTTGTGGTCATATTTCTCCATCTCTTTTTTGCTGTGGTGAGTAGTTTGATAACATCCCATTTACTTGAAGTTCAAAATTTTGATTGTTCCATTCAGTTGTTTCTCACTGTTGTTCTCTGTTTTATAGTAGAAAGGATTAGTTATACTCTGGCTATAAACTATATTAACTCAGAAAGATGTTGATGCTTCAACAGTGGCTCTCAATATTTTTTTCCACTTAACGTGTGATCAATTTTAGATGTTACTGTACATACATATTGTAACTCCTATTGATCTTTCTCAGTATTTTGACCTTTATAATTTACATTCGTATTTTTATTTTTTTTAAAAAAAATAGCAATCCCGACGCTTTAAAGCGTCGGCGAAAACGCAAACTGTATTGGGCTTTATCGACGCTTTAAAGCGTCGGGAAAAACAGATTTCCCGATGCTTTAAAGCGTCGGCGAAAACGCAAACTGGATTGGTCTTTATCGACGCTTTAAAGCGTCGGGAAATCTGTTTTTCCCGACGCTTTAAAGCGTCGGCGAAAACGCAAACTGTATTAGGCTTATCGACGCTTTAAAGCGTCGGGAAAGCCGTTTTTGCCGATGCTTTCATTAGCGTCGGCAAATCCCTGTTTTTGCCGACGCTTTCTATTAGCGTCGGCAAAAACCGGACCCACGCCCACCTGCCCGACGTCTGACCCACGCTTTGGGTCGCGTGGGCTGGGAATTCGCCGACGCTTATAAGCGTCGGTAGAGACAAAAAAAAGCGCCGGGAGTTATTCCTTCTTTTGTAGTGGTGTAATCGTAATAAGCAAACTTATCAAAATAAGACAAACAATTCAAGTAATTTAGACCATTACTTTTTGCTGGTCTGATATGAGCACCCAACCTTTCTCCTATACGAAACTAATGTCCTCTTGGAGCAAATTTAGAAACCACTCCCATGACTTTCTTGTTTCTGCCCTACTTGCTCAAGCAATAGGAAATATCCCCTCAACCTTTCTCCTGTGTGAAACTAATGTCCTCTTGGAGAAAATTTAGAAATCACTCCCATGACTTTCTTATTTCTGTCTCTACTATTGCCCAAGCAATAGAAAATATCCCCTCATTGCCATCTCTTCCAACTGCTGCCAAAAGATGTCCCTGGCAAGTTGACTTAAGGAGACACCTATCTAAACATAATATGGGCCTACAACCAACAAGAAATCCCTTCTTGCATGAATCAAAGCATACATAAAATCTTTGGAAAATAGATTTTATCTTAACTTGTGCCCTCCATACATGCATAGCAATAGTACTGCTAAGGTTTGACCTTCTAAATTCTTGAGCATAGTCAGGCTTCTTATATATTGCACCTTATAAGATCCTTGAATTTTCTCAAGTGTCCTCCCTTTTGCCCTATAGCACTGGTATATTATGAAATTGACAATTAGATTCTTATGAACATCATCCTATAGCTCCTTGGCCTTAAAACTAGGATTGATCCTTAACTTTTCTAAATAGTGCCTAGCAAGCTATGATGACTTTATCTGGCAGTTTTTAAAGATTCTGCTGCATTTATATCCAGGGCAAAAGTACTTAAATTAGAAGGACTTTTCTTCACTCATCCATGAAGTAGATTTTCTCCATAAGCATCTGATGTGGGGTCGGAACCCCGACACCAGCCCGCACACCGGACGAGCAGGAAAAGCATCCGCGTCCTCCCCGAGGTATTGTCCGCTCTGGGATTGCCGCTTCGGGTCTGCGGGAGGTCGCCCAGGGCCGTGGCCCAATGACAGTCCCGAGCCCTGCCGGCGCGGGGGTCCGCGGAGGTTGCCTCCTACCCTCACGGTTTTGTCCCGCAAAAGGGCCCTCGGTGAGAAGAGGTGTTTGCACCCCCCATTTAAGGCACAGACCTTTCCGCTGATTATCCGATGTGGGACTAAACTGGGAACCCCATCCCACAACACAGCCCCCCCAGCGGGAAGGTCTGTGCGTGGCCGGGGCCCTTCCTCTAGCGCCAACTGTTGCTGGTGGTCCAAACCGAGAACGATTGACACGACGGTGTGAACGGGGTTCCGCCTGAGTTGTCTTGGTTGGTGCTGGTTGCGCTCCACCTTCCGCCAAGGAACCTGCAAACAAGCCTTGCACCACCACCAGGGTGGTGATGGCCCTCCGACGGTCAAGTCAGAGGAGATTGGAGGAGGAGAGATGATAATCACAAGTGGGAGAGAGTGCTCTGGGAGGTATTGCTTACCCCCCCCTTCTCCCCCCAGCCGCATATATACCTGGCTGGGAGGTCTCTCAGGGGGGTTTGTCGTCGTGGGGCACGATAGAATGGCCACTGACATGGCCGTTACGGGGCGTCGTGGAGCAGCGCTGGGTACGGTCATGGCAGGGCGTAGTGGAGCTCCGCTTTGTACGGTTGATACAGGAGATCGTGGGCAGCATCGGGTACAGCCGTTGCAGGGAGTAGTGGAGCAGGAGGCCGCGGCGTGCCTCTGGAGAATAGCCTGTCGTTATCAAAAGATCTCCGACTCGGGGTCGGAATGCTGGATCATAGGGCAGCCGACCCGGGGTCGGGCTGCGGAGCCGAGGAGGTCCGACTCGGGGTCGGAGTGCTGGATCATAGGGCAGCCGACCCGGGGTCGGGCTGCGGAGCCGAGGAGGTCCGACTCGGGGTCGGAGTGCTGGATCATAGGGCAGCCGACCCGGGGTCGGGCTGCGGAGCCGAGGAGGTCCGACTCGGGGTCGGAGTGCTGGATCATAGGGCAGCCGACCCGGGGTCGGGCTGCGGAGCCGAGGAGGTCCGACTCGGGGTCGGAGTGCTGGATCATAGGGCAGCTGTAGCTTTCCTGGATACGCGTGCCGATCACGTGGGGCATGGCGGCTCAATTCCCCCATAACAGCATCCAATAGCATATACAGCAGCAAGCTATTAAATCATTATATAGCAAAATTTTTAGCATATCAGCATCCAATGCAAGACCCTAAACCAGATAGATATAAAGGGTCCATAAAAAAATATATCATGACCATTTTAGCATATCAACATCTAATGCAAGGTCTTAAATTAGACATATAAGGTCCACTAAACAATCATATAATGACCTATTTAAATTGGGAAAAATGCATTCTTGTAAACAACAAGGACACTGCAAAGCATCACTGCATACCAAAAGTTTGTGGTACTTTTTCAAATCCACACATACAGAAGTCTTAATGTTTCAAATCATAATTCCTAATTTTGCAATGTTGTTGTACCTCTCATCTTTGATATTGTTGCTGTCGTTCCTTTAATTTGGGAAAACCCTCAATAGTGAATGTGTGGAGTGATTGGTTATACCCCTATTTGATTTTGATGAGCTCAAAGCATTTGAGTATATTTTAAGTTATACTAATGAATTCAATCTAGAGTTTCAGGCAAATATATATGAATTTATCTTTAAAAGCATCGAGCTGTTGTTCAAGATTATTCGGCTAAGTGTTGAACACAATTAAGCCAAAGTCTGAAGCTCGAGTCGACTCCAGAAGCTTGCGAGTCGACTCCAAGTGTTTCAGAGATTCTGGCACAAGCTCGAGTTGACTCCGGTACACTACGAGTCGACTCCGACTGAGAACTGACAAAAGGACAGAAAGTTGATTTTCAGATCCTGTCAGCGAGTCGACTCCAGAAGGGTTCGAGTCGACTCCGATGGTTGCTGAGTCGACTTCCGACGTTTCCGAGTCGACTACTAAGGGTAACAGAAGAAAGACAGAACGATGTATTTCAGACCCTGCAACCGAGTCGACTCCAGAAGGTTACGAGTCGACTCCGAAGTTTGGCAAGTCGACTCCGAGTTACGTCCGAGTCGACTCTCAGAGGAAAGCAAGACTAAAAGTCAGAGAACCAACTTCGGGCTCTGAGAGCCGAGTCGACTTCAAGACGATCCGAGTCGACTCCGAGGCAGTTCAACTCCAAAGACAGAGGATCAGTTTTCGGGCTCTGAGAGCCAAGTCGACTCCAAGACGATCCGAGTCGACTCCGAGGCAGTTCAACTCCAAAGACAGAGGATCAGTTTTCGGGCTCTGAGAGTCGAGTCGACTCCAAGACGATCCAAGTCGACTCCGAGGCAGTTCAACTCCAAAGACAGAAGATCAGTTTTTGGGGTCTGAGAGCCGAGTCGACTCCAAGATGATCCGAGTCGACTCGAGAAAGAAATGCAGAAAAATAGATCTCTGGAACCCTGAGAACGAGTCGTCTCCAGAGGGCCGAGTCATCTCCGGATATTGGCAAGTCGACTCCAGGTTTGGCCGAGTCGACTCCAGAACGGGATAGCACTTTAATTCAAATCCTGACCAGCGGGCGAGTCGTCTCCAGTAAAGCATGAGTCGACTCCAGCAATAGCCGAGTCGACTCCAGATCGAGCGAGTCGACTCCGACCCTAACGGATACATTGTCAGGAGTTGCAGATTATGCAGAACGGCCACAAATTGGTGTCTAACGGCTAGTTTTCAATGGGGACTGCTTAAATAGTCAGAGTGAACAGTAGTAGACACCAAGAGAGCTATTCCATTCAAACAAAAAGGGATTTCCACCTACCAAAGGCTCTTAAGAGTAAATACAAGTGAAAGAAGGAAGAAGCGCATTGAACTCCATCCAACAAACTCTTTCCTTCGCATTCAAGGCTCTCCTTCTGACATCAAATCTTTAGCGCATTCAAAGAGGAGACTCAGAGTTCGAGAAGCCCCTTTCTTCCTCTTCCAAAATCTGTTTGAGGGCTTCTAACTCTTCTCTTTTCATATTGTTTAATATTTGCTTATTAAGAAGCTCTCCTTGTAATTTTTTCCAAACTATTTTCTTACTTGATTCAATCAGGGGATTGAATCAAGGGTTGTAAGGTTTGTTGGTGAGCCGAAGTTAAAAACCAACGGTGTAAGGGTTCGATTGTGATCCCGGGAAAACAATCGGGTGGTTCTAGTCGGTGAGCCTGTGAAAACCGACCGAGTTCGTTGTGATCTCGTGAAAATAACAACTTGGGTTGTGAACTTGTAAAACAACCGGCTGTAATCCTAGGAATTATAGTGAACTCCCAAGTGAAGCTTGGGGAGTGAACGTAGGAGCAAGGGTTAGCTCCGAACCACTATAAAATCTCTTGTGTTTGTAATTGGTTCATTGTCTCTTCCATCCTCTCCACTCACTACTACTAGTAATCTAATTAATCTGCCTGCAATAATCTTAATTAGTTACTCATTAAGTTTTAATTTGTAATTATTACTTAAAACCTAATTCACCCCCCCCCCTCTTGGGTTGTCTTCTTGGGCAACAAGTGGTATCAGAGCAGGAGCTCTTATATTAAAAGAGTAAAAGATCAAAACGACAACCCCTTTTGGATCTTCTCTTAGTGAGGGGCAATCCACCATGTGGAGTGATTGATTATAACCCTATTTGATTTTGATGAGCTTAAAGCATTTGAGTGTATCTTATACTAATGAATTCAATCTAGTGTTTCAGTAAATATTTGTAAATTTATGTTTAAGTGTCTCTAGCTTTGGTTCAATAGATTTTGGCTAAGTATGGAACTCAGTTTGAACCAAAGTCTGAAGCTCGAGTCGACTCCGGAAGATTACGAGTCGACTCCAAGTGTTTCAGAAGCTCTAGCACATGCTCGAGTCGACTCCGGTACACTACGAGTCGACTCCGACTGAGAACTGACAGAAAGACAGAAAGTTGATTTTCAGACCCTGTCAGCAAGTCGACTCCAGAAGGGTTCGAGTCGACTCCGATGGTTGCCGAGTCGACTCCCGACGTTTCCGAGTCGACTCCAAAGGGTAACAGAAGAAAGACAGAATAATGTATTTCAGATCCTGCAACCGAGTCGACTCCAGAAGGTTACGAGTCGACTCCGAAGTTTGGCGAGTCGACTCCTAGTTAAGTACGAGTCGACTCTCAGAGGAAAGCAAGACTAGAAGGCAGTTCAAGCCAAAACACAGAGGATCAGTTTTCGGATCCTGAGAGCCGAGTCGACTCCAACAAAGTGCGAGTCGACTCCGAGACAGTTCAACTCAAAACACAGAGAAACAGTTTTTGGATCCTGAGAGCCGAGTCGACTCCAACAAAGTGCGAGTCGACTCCGAGACAGTTCAACTCAAAACATAGAGAAACAGTTTTCGGATCCTGAGAGCCGAGCCGACTCCAAGTGCTCCCGAGTCGACTCTTAAGTCAGCCGAGTCGACCCCAACAAAATCCGAGTCGACTCCGAGGCAGTTCAACTCCAAACACAGAGGATCAGTTTTCGGGCTCTGAGAGCCGAATCGACTCCAAGATGATCTGAGTCGACTGGAGAAAGAAATGCAGAAAAACAGATCTCTGGAACCCTGAGAATGAGTCGTCTTCGGAGGGCCGAGTCATCTCCAGACATTGGCGAGTCGACTCCAAGGTTGGCCGAGTCGACTCCAGAACGGGACAGCACTTTAATTCAAATCCTGAACAGTGGGTGAGTCGTCTCCAGTAAAGTATGAGTCGACTCCAGCAATAGCCGAGTCGACTCCAGATCGAGCGAGTCGACTCCGACCCTAACGGATACATTATCAGGAGTTGCAGATTGTGCAGAACGGCCACAAAATGGTGTCTAACGGCTAGTTTTCAAAGTGGACTGCTTAAATAGCCAGAGTGAACAGTAATAGACATCAAGAGAGCTATTCCATTCAAACAAAAAGGGTTTTCCACCTACCAAAGGCTCTCAAGGGTAAATACAAGAGAAAGAAGGAAAAAGCGCATTGAACTCCATCCAACAAACGTTTCCTTTGCATTCAAGGCTCTCCTCTGACATCAGATCATCAGTGCATTCAAAGAGGAGACTCAGAGTTCGAGAAGCCCCTTCTTCCTCTTCCAAAATCTGTTTGAGGGCTTCTAACTCTACATTATTTATATTGTTCATATTTGCTTTTTAAGAAGTGTTGCCCAAGGTGACAAGCCAAGAGGGGGGGGGGGGGGGGGGTGAATTGGTTTTTCTAAGTTATTGCTATCTTACTTTAGTTGATTGATGAGTGAGTGAAATTAGAACAATGCACAATACAAACACACAAGAAGTATAGTCGTTCGGTGCTCTCCTAAGCACCTACGTCCACTCCCCAAGCGACCCCTTGAGAATTCACTATAATCCCTCGGATTACAGTTGGATTGTTTTCCAGGCTCACAATCCAAAAACCTTTACACTTTAATTTTCCGGGATCACCAATAACCTTTGTTGGTTTTACGGGCTCACCAACGAACCTTCACAATTGGTTTTACGGGTTCACCAATAAACCTACACCGTTGGTTTTGCGGGCTTACTAACAAACCTTTACAAGGTGATTAATAAAAGAAAGAAGAAAGTTGAAGCTCCTAGATGAGCAAATATAACAATTATAAGCTACAAAGAAGAGTTTAGAGAATAGTTATCGCCTGATGAGACTTCTCTCTTCTTCGTCAAGAATGCTTCACTCTTCAAGGGTGGATAGAGCTTTTGATATCTCTTGGAGTCTGCTCAACCACTTCCTTTTTTTAACTCTTGAATGGAGCACTTGGATGAAGAAGATTAGGGCACTTGTCTTTCTTGTGTAAGCTTTGATATTTTGCAAAAGGATGTTTCCTCTGATGAATAGTGTCACTTTAAATAGTTTCCTTCATCCATTGGACAAGCCCCAATGGTTAGAATTCAAAAACTAGCCGTTACTCACTGTTGGGAGGTCAAAAAGTACTTCTGCAGAACTAACCGTTATGCTTCTGCCCGTGCTTGGGTCGACTCAACTTTTACTGGGGTCGACCCAACTTTCACTTGGGTCCACTCATGCAACATTGGGGTCGACCCTCTCAGAAACCACAGAACCTTGTATTTCAGCCTTCCTTGACTTGGGTCGACTCAACACTTTTTGGGTCGACTCAAGGTTCAGTTGGGTCGACTCAACTTCCACTTGGGTCGACCCTCTCAGGGTTTCCAGAGAACCTATTTTTGAATGTCATTGCCTTTAGGTCGACTCATGTTAACTTGGGGTCGACTCAAGTTTGGGTCGACTCAAGTTTCATTTGGGTCGACCCACTCAGGATTTCCAGAGAACTGTTTTCTTGAGGCTTGAGGATTGGGTCGACTCATCCTTTACTTGGGTCGACCCAAGTACTGTTCATCCGTGCCATTTTTGCAGAAGTG
This sequence comes from Phoenix dactylifera, assembly GCF_051530095.1. NCBI lineage: Eukaryota > Viridiplantae > Streptophyta > Magnoliopsida > Arecales > Arecaceae > Phoenix > Phoenix dactylifera. The sequence goes on along the minus strand of NC_143194.1, from coordinate 13,948,339 downwards.
TGCCAGATGGTTTCTTGATGTGCCGGGGTCGACTCAATCAATCTTGGGGTCGACTCAATCCACACTTTGCCGCAACTTAAGGTTAGATTCATCCATATAATCAATGAAATAAACTTTAAACAATTTTGAATATATGTCATGGTAGTGCTACATGCTCCAAACAATGAAAATTACTATTGTCCACTTAAGAGTATGTCTCACTTGAAGCTTTGCCGAATTAGAATTTAGAATTCACTATCCCTTTCCTATCGCAAATTGTATCTCATTAATAATCAATGAAATGTATCTTTATCTCATTATACTAATGTATCGAGAGTGACGGACTTATTAATGATGTATCAAATTAACTTGTAACATACTCTTAATCATTGTATTAATCATCAAAATACCACTATCATCCTCAATCTCCCCCTTTTTGATGATTACAAAATACTGAGTATGAGCCTATTGATACTTAACTAAAAATTAGTTTTAGAAGGGCTCAAGTTGCTGAATTTCAGCTTTTCAAATTTGAGAGTGAAGTCTCCCCTTATTTCATCCAAATGTTTCCAATTTGACCTTTTGAATTACTCCCCCTTTCTTTTATATTTCATTCAAGATGAAACTTCAAAAATTTGAGATAAAGCATGAGTTTCAAATTATGTATCGAGGTGTGAAAGGTATGTGCCAAATTCTGAAATTCGATTTAAATCTTAGACTTTAATATTTTCATTGTTACAAATTGCTCCCCCTTAAATGTATACCCTTTCCTATTATAATTTTCAACTTGTTTGTCAACTTATTTCTCTTTCCTTGCTTCTCCCCCTTTTTGTTATCATCAAATAGGTGCATGGGAATAGATAAGTAGACACAATAATTAACAAACATTTCAGTTTCATTGATCAAAATGGAATATTGTAGTACAATAATGCCAAAACAAAACAAATACAATGTTCCTCAATCAAAGTACAAAGTACATGATCAACACAAAATACATATGAGAACTAGATACATATCCTAGGCTCTAATCATAATGCTAATATCAGCCTAGGGGGTATCTAATGGCTGTGATCTAGTCCTCATCCTCCTAGCATAAGTGGCGAGTGGAGGTCGAGCCTGATGGGACTGAGTCTGGCGTGGAGCTCGGTGAGCTGGATGACTCTGTGCCGAAATCTCTGACTCAGCTGCCTGGGGCACAGATGGACCATGAACCTCTCTCTCTCTCCGTAGAGCTCCTATCTGCTCTCTAAGATCGCCAATCTCAGCAGTCATAATATCCAATCTACTCGTCAATCCATCAGTGATAGTCCTCGCCTGAGCTGACATAAGCTCAGTCATCCTACTCCAAAACTCATCTGAGTACCCCGCAGGAACAGATGACGAAGGTCCAGCCTCTGAAGGTGCTGTAGGATGATCCGTAGGCTCCTCATCCTCAGGGATGGGGTCTCCAATCTCTGGTGCATCACCCTCTGGTGCATCACCCTGAATTCCAGCTCCTACACGTACCCACTGCCCGTTCACCTTCTCATAACCCATGCGAATAAGGGATCGTGCAGTGTATGTGTCAGTGAATAGCAGATGCCTGGAGATCTCTCCCTCTACTGATATGTCATGCTGTCGGAAGATCAGGGTAAGTATCATACCATAAGGCAGGGAGACTCTCGAATTGCATATGACCTTTCTCATCTGCCTAAGTATCATAGCTGGGAGGTTCAGGGGAATGCCCTGAATAATGTGCTCCATGACGACCAGGTCTCGCTCAGAAATGAGATCAAATCTCCCGCCTTTTGGAAACAAAATCCGACCTATGAAGTTGTGCAACAACCTCATTTCAGCTGAAAGAGAGCTTGCTATTACATTTTCTGAATAATCAAAGTCTTCATTCTCAAGAATCAACTGCAAGGCTCTCAACTTATTTTCGGGCTTTTCTGGAGTTGCTCCTTCGCAGGGGAGATGAAGCAACTCACTCAAACTCTCTTCTGAAATCCTAACCCTTACTCCTCGGACTTCAGATATAAGCCCTCCCATTCCAGTTTTCAGGAAGGCATAGAACTCTCGGACCAATCCTGGGTAGATCACCACATCTAGGGAGCAAAGATACTCCCATCCTTGCCTTCGGATCCATTCCCCCAAACGGAACCCTTCTTGATCCAAAAACTCGGAGTGGATCCTTCTCCCCGTGGTAACCGGTCTCCCCGCAAATTTCGCAAGTTGGACTGAAGGGGAGGGAGGAGGAGGAGGCTCTACACGTGTCTCACCTTGTGGAGACACTGTAGAAGGCTCTGTAGCAGCTCTATCCGCACGGGTGGTCCGTGAAACCCTCCCGGATCGCTTGGCTACGGCTCTCTTGGGTCCCATTTCTTCAAGATCTTGATCTAATCTACTGTTTGGAGATGATTGGAAGGGATTTGAGAGTGGGGAATAGGGTTTTCGAAAGAGGACAAAGTGAAAACAGTGCCCTAGATTGCTCACGGGTCCCCCTTTTAACAGTAGGGTCCTGTCGTTGGGTCGACCCTAGATTTTTCTTGGGTCGACTCAACGTTGGGTCGACCCCATTCTAGGTTGGGTCGACCCTAGTTCAGAAATTTTTCTTTCTCTTCCTTTTCCCTTTTAAAAATTTTCCTTTCTTCCAATCCTTACAAATTCTTACTGGGACAATGATACATGAGTAAGGAATCTATAGATGACTAGTTTGACTAATGTTTCATGGGTTTTTAGAAATGGGAGGAGAGTATCATGAGACAGCTTGCTCCTTTTTATATCTCCTCAATCAAAAGGATCACATATGCCTAATTCCCTCCTAAGCGTGCAAAATCTATCTTCACTCAAAGGTTTTGTGAATATGTCAGCTAATTATTTCTCAGTACATACATGCTCAATACATATATTTCCATTTTGCACATGATCTCTAATAAAATGATATCTTATTTCAATGTGTTTGGCTTTAGAGTGCTGAACCGGATTTTTAGTAAGGTTGATGGCACTAGTATTATCACACTTTATAGGAATGTTATCTAGTTTAATTCCATAGTCCTCTAGTTGTTGCTTAAGCCACAATACTTGAGCACAGCAACTGCCGGCGGCTATATATTCGGCTTCAGCCGTTGACAGTGCTACTGAATTCTGCTTTTTGCTAAACCATGATACCAAATTATTTCCTAAAAATTGACATGTTCCACTAGTGCTCTTCCTATCTAATTTGCATCCAGCAAAATCTACATCAAAGTAGGTAAGCAATTCTAGACAGGAGTCTCTTGAGTACCATAATCCTATGTTTGTAGTCCCTCTCAAATATCTAAGGATTCTTTTAACAGCACTTAAATGTGACTCCTTAGGATCTGATTGGTATCTAGCACATATTCCCACACTAAACACTATGTCTGGTCTACTAGCAGTAAGGTAGAGCAAGGATCCAATTAATCCTCTATAAAGCTTCATATCAATAGTTTTTCCTTTCTCATCTTTGTCTAGCTTACTAGTGGGATTCATTGGGGTGCCTACTCCCTTGTGATTTTCATTTCCAAACTTCTTTAATATTTCCTTTATATACTTAGTTTGATGAATGAAGATACCTTCTTTAGTTTGTTTGATTTGTAACCCGAGAAAGAAATTTAGTTCTTCTATTAAACTCATCTCGAATTCTCCTTGCATTAAATTAGCAAACTCTTTGCAAAGATTGTCATCTGTGGCACCAAAAATTATGTCATCTACATATATTTGTACCACTAGCAGATTTTTGTCTTCTCTTTTAAGAAAAAGTGTTTTGTCTACATTTTCTCTACTGAAATCATTATTCAGTAGAAATTTGCTTAGTCGATCATACCAAGCCCTAGGTGCTTGTTTTAGTCCATATAATGCCTTATGTAAACACATGATTTGGCAATTCATGATTTTCAAAACCAGGAGGTTGCTCTACATATACCTCTTCCTCTATAAAACCGTTTAAGAAGGCACTTTTTACATCCATTTGATACAACTTGAAATCCATGAAACATGCAAAAGCTAGAAGTAACCTAATAGCCTCTAATCTAGCCACGGGAGCAAATGTTTCCTCAAAGTCTATCCCTTCTTCTTGATTGTATCCCTTAGCTACAAGTCTAGCTTTATTTCTTATAACTACCCCATTTTCATCTAATTTATTTCTAAAGACCCATTTTGTTCCAATTACAGAGTTATGCTTTGGTCTCTCAGTTAATGTCTGAATTGATTTAATTCTTCTTGCATAGCATTTATCCAATTGGTGTCTTTTTCAGCTTCTTCATAAGTCTTAGGTTCTAACTGTGAAACAAAAGCAAGATAATCATTTAAATTTCTGAGAGAGGATCGAGTTCTTACCCCTTGAGATGGATCACCAATGATTAAGTCTTTAGGATGTCCATATGCATACCTCCATTGCTTTGCTAAGTCTTGAGATTGTGGTGGCACGCAATCATTTTCCATCTCTTGATTTGGCACGTCATTAAGATTCAATTTTTCAAAGTCAATAATTCCTGCATCATCATCAATAATACTTTCTCTCCTAGGAGACTCACTATCAGACTCATCAAAAATGATACTAACTGACTCTTCAACTACAAGAGTTCTTTTATTGAATACTCTGTATGCCCTACTAGATGTAGAGTATCCTAAGAAGATACCTTCATCTGACTTGGCATCAAATTTACTTAGATCCTCCTTGCCATTGTTTAAAATGAAACATCTACATCCAAATACTCTAAGATACTTAGCAGTTGGTTTCTTATTCTTCCAAAGTTCATAAGAAGTTTTCTTGATTATTGGTCGTATTAAAACTCGATTTAGAATATGGCAAGCAGTGCTTATAGCTTCAGCCCAAAAGTACTTTGGAAGATTTGACTCGCACAACATTGTGCGTGCCATTTCTGCCAAGGTCCTATTTTTCCGTTCAACAACCCCATTTTGTTGAGGCGTTCTAGGTGCTGAAAATTGATGTGAGATACCATTTTCATTACAAAATTCTTCAAAGTGTTGATTTTCAAATTCAGTTCCATGATCACTTCGAATTGCTATTAAGGTGAGCTTCTTTTCATTTATGATGTTTTTATAATATTTCAAGAATGCTGAAAATGCTTCATTTTTATGTGCAAATGAAACCCATGTATATCTTGAAAAATCATCTACTATAACTAGTCTATACTTCTTCCCTCCTAGACTCACGGTTCTAGTGGGTCCAAATAGATCCATATGTATGAGTTCAAAGGGCCTAGTGGTCGATACTATATTCTTTGATTTGAAGGATGATTTTGTTTGCTTTCCTAATGAGCATGGTCCACAGATTTTGTCCTTTTCAAAGATCAGTTTTGGCACATCTTTTATTAATTCCTTCTTGACTAGTTTTGATATTAAGTCCATACTAGCATGTCCTAGTCTACGATGCCAAAGCCAGCTTGTTTCATTTTTCTTTTCTTCATTAGTAATTAAGCATAATCCATTTTTCTTGCCTAATTCATAAAGGTCTACCATGTAAATATTTCTTTGCCTTTGACCTATAAGTACAATGCTATTATCTTTAGGATTTGTGATTAAGCAAACTGAGGCTTCAAATGTGACTTTAAACCCTTTATCACAAAATTGACTTATACTAAGTAAGTTATGTTTCAAACCATTAACTAATAAGACATTTTCTATAAAGATAGATGGAGTAATGAAAATTTTACCCTTTCCAATGATATATCCTTTTCCATTGTCTCCATAGGTTACTAGTCCACCCTTCTTAGATTCCAAGGTGACAAATTGTTCTACGTCACCTGTCATGTGTCTTGAACAGCCACTATCTAGATACCATCGTTTATCCACCTTATTAGCTGCAAGACACCCCTGCAATCAAGATCAAGAATAAGCTTTAGGTACCCAAACTATGTTGGGTCCTTTAGGGTTAGTACTTGATGTTCCTTTTGGAACCCAGACTTTCTTGAATTTAAGCTTATGATTATTACTCAATTTGTTGTTGCTAGACTTTCTATAGTTACATTCAAATGCTTTATGTCCTAATTTATTGCAGCAATGACAAGTTATCTTTTCATTTTTGGCTTTCACAAATATGTTCTTTAAGTATTTTTGTTTCCTATTTGTTTTATATCCTAATCCAGCTTTATCATATACGGCTTTTTGACTATCAAGAATCATATTTAATTTGGTTGAGCTAAGTGTAAACTTGTCTACTAAGGATTTGTATTTTTCAGCATCTTCTTTTAACTTGATATTTTCAGCAATTAGATTGTCGGTTTCATTTGTGAATCTCTTACTTAATGTTTCATAGTTATTAGATAGTTTCAGCTTATCTTTGATAAGAGATTGATTTTCATCTTTTAGAACTTTATTTTTATTGATTAGTTTTTTGTGTTCTTCCATGAGTTCTAAAAATGCATCGTGTAATTCATCACCAGTATAATCACATTCAAGTTGTTGGGAGACCCGCCCATGCCGCTGATATTTCAAAAATTTTTCAGATGGCAGCGGAATCGGCATGCACGGGTTCGACGTTCATCGCATGAACGTTGTTTCGAGACCTTTCGTAATTAGGTAAGAATTAAAACTTTTAAAACTATTAGGAAGATCAAATCTTCACCTTGCGCGGGTAGATGATCACCGCAAATCTGAATTCGTGGTTTTGGAAGAGGGTTCGCTTGAAGCCGTTCAAACGTCCGGCCTCTACGGGTATCCACACGAAGCAGGATCCGATCCAAGCTCTCTATCTCACCGGGGTGCTAGCTCCCTTGCAAAGATAGCTTTGATGGCTGATGTCCTCTCTTTCAATCAACTCTTGATTGCACTAGAGAGGAGGAAGAAGAAGGATCTTGAAGAAGAAGAAGAAGATCAAATCCCTTCGCAGCCTTCTTCTCTTCACACGCGCTGAAGCCAAGGAAGAAGACCAAGAGGAGGGAGACGCCTCCTCTTCTTTTCCTTTTGCTGGCGGCTGAACCAAGGGAGGAGAGGGAGAGGGTGGCCACGGCTGCAAGGAGAGGGAGAGCTCTTCTTCCTAGGGCGCCGGCCTCATGCCTCCTTATAAAGCCATCTAGGGCTCCTACAATCTAGGAGCCCTAGACATATTGCCTAAGAGGGAAGGGGGGCGCCGGCCCTTCTCTTCATGCCGCACACAAGGAGAGGAGGAGGGGCGTGATCCCTCCTTCTTGTGATGCCCTAATCCTCTTCCAAAGAGGATTGGGTGCCTCTCTTATGGTTAAGTCCTAATCTAATTAGGATTGACCATATTGGGTTCAATCTACGCTAGTCCTAATCCAATTAGGACTTGAATGAACCATGACTCAATTGAACTCTTCAATCCTAATCCAATTAGGAGTCATGTTGATTCATTAGATTATTAATTAATTTAGACTTAAGGAATCCTAATCCAATTAGGATTTGTTTAATTTTAGTCCTAATCCAATTAGGACTCTATTTGAATCCGTAGTCCTAATCCAATTAGGATTTCTAGGAATCCTACTCCAAGTAGGAATCCAATTTTGATTCAAAATTTCTAATCTCATTAGGATTGTAGGAATCCTATTCTAAGTAGGAATTCCAGTCCTACTCCAACTAGGATTTCCAGCCCTAATCCAATTAGGACTCTAGGAATCCTACCCGAAGTAGGATTTGTGTTTAAGTCTAATTAATTAATTTTCTTTGTTCCTTCTTCAACTTCTTATCAATCAAATTGATTACTTGTGATTCCTAATCACAATTTCAACCATCGGATCGGTCAATACTTCTAGTGTGTGTGACCCCATAGGTTCTATTCTGACTGGTAGTGAGATATATTGTGATCTCTATCACTATATCATTGAAAACTCCTTTCAATGGGTTGGAACGATTCCAACTCAACTCATTAGGGTTTATCGATCATCAAGATAATCCCTATAAGTCCCACCATCCACCAGTGACACCTAGCAGCATGTAGTGGCTACCCAGCAGAATGGAATGATGAACCTCTAGGTGCAGTTAACATGTGATACAGTCCTACTATCGTGGATCCCTACAGGACAGAGGTCATGGACAACTCGTCAAACCCCATCATCTGTCATATGTCAAGATTTATTCGACTTGAGTTCGATAGTGGAAAACTCTTTTTCCACTTTATATTACTGCCCTGGCCAAGGTCTTAGAACTCAGTCTAACAAATCACATAGGATCGCTCCTCTTCTATCAAGGTCGATAGATTCCTTATAGGTGCATACCCTACTCCTACAGTGAACTTACTGCAGCCAATCTACACTGCATGGACCCATATGGCTAGAGACCATGTATGTGTGCAGTCAAACTACAATAACCTCACTGTGAGTAGCCGAAGCACCGCAGGTCAAAGGACCAGTCACACTACTGCAACATCAAGCAAGTCACTGACGAGTGGATAGACATCCAAGTGACTTCTTGTCTTGGTCACGCTCAGTACCCTTGTTCTCTAACAAGCACCTGCACTATCACTTCAGTGTCCCTACACTGTGGACTCAAGTCTCGTCCATCCAGAAGGAAAGTGATCTGTGCACTGATCGGATCAATCACCGTCCTCGTGATGATCCATTGATCAGGAGCATTTAGAAATTAATCACCAATGATACATGGCTCAAATTTTCAACTCTTGAGAATATGTATCATCATCTTATTAATTCCTTGGACGATTCATAGACACATAAACAATATGAATGAAAAGATGCCTTTTATTTATTCAATAATAAATAGTCAAGTACAAAATTATGTCCCTAGAATTAATAATGTGTCAGCCAGATTGGCTTCTAGGGCATACATCTAACAATCTCCCACTTGCACTAAAACCAATTGGTCATATATCTTAGGCCCATCTTCTCAAGGTGGGCTTCAGTCTTTTGCTGACTCAGCTGCTTAGTGAACGGGTCCGCCACGTTATCCGCGGAGTCTACTCTCTGCACCTCTACATATTTCTTCTCAACATAGTCGCGTATGAGATGGAAGCGCCGCTCTATATGCTTAGACTTCTGATGAGACCTTGGCTCCTTAGCAAGGGCTATGGCGCCATTATTATCGCAGTAGAGTGTTATGGCATCTGATGTCATCACGTCCAACTCTGCAATGAATTTCTTGAACCAGAAGCCTTCCTTAGCAGCTTCAGAGGCGGCGATGTATTCAGCTTCCATAGTAGAATCAGCAATGATCGGTTGTTTAGAACTCTTCCAATTTACCGCACCACCATTGCACAAGAACACATATCCAGATGTTGACTTCCTGTCATCGACATCAGTCATGAAGTCTGAATCTGTGTATCCTTCTACCTTTAACTCTGATGATCCTCCAAAAACCAAGAATAAATCTTTAGTTCTTCTCAAGTACTTAAGAATATTCTTCACAGCTGTCCAGTGTTCTTCACCTGGATTCGACTGATATCTGCTTGTGACACTCACAGCAAGAGCTATATCAGGTCGTGTACACAGCATGGCATACATGAGGCTTCCTATTGCCGATGCATAGGGAATCTTGCTCATGCGTTGAATCTCTTCAGATGTGTTGGGGCACATCTTCTTGGAGAGATGAATTCCATGCCTTAGGGGTAAGAGACCCCTCTTGGAGTTTTCCATGCTGAACCTCTTCAGCACCTCCTCTATGTACATTTTCTGTGACAGGCCAAGCATCCTTTTAGATCTATCTCTATAGACCTTTATTCCCAAAATATAGGATGCTTCCCCAAGGTCTTTCATGGAGAATTCTTTTGACAACCAGACCTTAACCGAGGTTAGCATGGGAATATCATTCCCTATTAGGAGAATGTCATCTACGTACAGTACGAGAAAAACGACAGCACTCCCACTAACCTTTTTGTAAACACACGGTTCCTCTTCGTTTTTGATGAAATCAAACGTTTTGATTGCGTCATCGAAACGAGTGTTCCAACTCCGAGATGCTTGCTTTAGTCCATAGATGGACCTTTGCAGCTTGCAGACCTTGTGATCTCCATCACTGGAAGTGAAACCCAAAGGTTGTTCCATATAGATATCTTCATCAAGATATCCATTCAGGAAAGCAGTTTTCACATCCATCTGCCAAATTTCATAATCATGAAATGCTGCAATGGCAAGCAATGTTCGGATGGATTTTAGCATGGCAACAGGTGAAAAGGTCTCCTGATAGTCAATGCCTTCGCGCTGGCTATACCCTTTCGCCACAAGCCTTGCCTTATAGGTCTCTACCTCTCCATCCGAACCTATCTTCCTTTTGTAGATCCATTTGCATCCAATAGGTACAATACCTTCTGGTGGATCTACTAAGGTCCAGACTTGGTTGGAACGCATGGAGTCTAACTCTGACTTCATAGCTTCCAGCCATTTCTCGGAATCGACATCAGATATCGCCTCGTTGTAGGTTTTGGGATCCTGTATGTGATCCCTATCTCCCACCAGGAATATTTCCTCGGTATCCTCTTCTAGTATACCTAAGTATCTATCGGGAGGATGGGAGACCCTACTAGATCTACGAGGTGGTCGAGGGACATCGTGTACTGGCTCTGTATGAATGGGTTCAATAGGATCCATGACTCGTTGCTTTTCAGAGACTTTCTCTTCAAGCTCAATTTTCCTCCCACTGCCTCTATCAAGGATAAACTGATTTTCCAAGAAGATGGCATGACGGCTCACAAATACATTGTGATCCTCTGAGACGTAAAAATTGTATCCTAATGACTCTTTAGGATATCCTATAAAACGAGCACTTATGGTCCTAGCCTCTAGTTTGTCCGCCTGTAGTCGCTTGACGTGGGCCGGACATCCCCAAATCTTGAGATGACCAAGACTTGGTTTCTTACCATGCCATATCTCATACGGTGTGGTAGGAACGGATTTAGAGGGAACTCTATTCAACAAATAAATCGCTGTGAGTAAGGCATCTCCCCAAAGGAACATAGGTAAATCAGTGAAGCTCATCATGGACCTGACCATGTCCAACAGGGTCCGATTCCTCCTCTCTGACACCCCGTGGAGTTGAGGTGTACCCGGAGGTGTCCATTGTGAGACTATGCCGTTTTCTTTGAGATAGTCCCGGAATTCCCCACTAAGGTATTCTCCTCCTCGATCTGATCGAAGAGCCTTAAGAGGTTTTTCAGTTTGTTTTTCTACTTCATTCTTGAACTCTTTGAACTTTTCAAAGGATTCAGACTTGTGTCTCATAAGATACACATACCCATACCGTGAATAATCATCGGTAAAGGTAATGAAGTAAGAATAACGTCCCCTGGCTAGCACATCGAATGGGCCACATACATCTGTATGTATTAGGGTAAGTATTTCAGTGGTCCTCTCCCCATGTCCTACAAAGGGCAGTCTAGCCATTTTTCCTTGAAGACAGGACTCGCAAACTGGATATGACTCGGAAGTCAATGAGCCTAAAAGCTCATCTTTATCCATTTTGTTCATTCTGTCTTCTCCAATATGGCCAAGCCTGAGGTGCCACAAATATCTTTGGTTTATCTCATCTCTGGATCTTTTGGATCCTTTGGCACTCACATCTTGCTCGGTAACATTCACAGATACATCCATATGTAAATGATAGAGACTGTCGATCATAAAACCACGTGCGACTATTTTATTTCTTAAATAAATAGAACAGTAGTCTTTGTCAAAAGTAAAATCATGACCTTCCTGTGCTAGACATGAAACAGAAATCAAATTTCTGCTAGCAGCAGGTACATAATAGCAGTCTCTAAGTAATAAACTAAATCCAGACGGTAGTCGCAGATGGTAGGTGCCCACAGCCACAGCAGCAACTTTTGCCCCGTTGCCAACCCGAAGGGTTACCGCACCTTCCGCCAGCCTTCTACTTTCCTTTAGACCCTGCATGGTAGTGCACAAATGAGCACTAGAACCAGAATCTATAACCCAACTAGAAGTAGAAGAAACCGTTAGATTAGTTTCAATTATGAGCAAGTCTATACCTTCCGAAGGTGTGTCACCTTTCTTGTTCTTCAGGCTCTCGAGGTATGAAGGACAGTTTCTCTTCCAGTGGCCTTCGACATTGCAGTGGAAACATTTTCCTTTGTCGTTAGCCTTTTTCTTTTGAACTTCCTTCTTTGGCTTCTTGTCTTTCTTCTGCTTCTTAGCAGGCTTCTTTTTCTTCCAAGTAGACTTTCTCTTGGAACCAGAAGTCAACTCAGCAGCAAGGACATTGCCCCTTGAACCTTTCAAGGCTCCCTCAGCAGTTACCAACATGTTGTTTAGTTCAGTCTTAGTGCATTCAATCTTATTCATGTGGTAGTTTACTATAAACTGACCAAATGAATCAGGAAGTGACTGTAGGATCAAATCCACTTGTAATTCCTTGTGCATGTCCATACCGAGCTTCTCAAGCTCCTCTAGGTCCTTGATCATAGTCAGACCGTGATCATGGACAGACTGCCCTTCGCGCATCTTTGCTTTGAAAAGCCTCTTGGACACTTCAAAACGAGCTGTGCGACTCTGCTCACCATACAACTCTTGCAGGTGTGCCAGTATGTCCCTAGCAGTCTTTATATTTTTATGCTGGCATTGGAGTTCATTAGACATGGATGCCATCATATAGCATTTTACTCTAATGTCATCATCCAACCACTTTTTATGCAACTCACGCTGAACATCAGTGGGACGTGCTGGTAGTGTGGGGATATCTGAATCGAGTATGTAGCCTATTTTCTCACAGTCCAAAACTATTTTGAGATTTCTAAGCCAGTCTTTGTAATTGGTTCCGGTCAGTCGGTTGGTCTCAAGAATACGGGTCAGAGGGTTTGAAGCCGACATTGTATCTGCAGAGAGTGAAGATTCTAGTTAGACTTTTGTACTTGATCCTAATCTGTTCTAAGGTCTTTTAGAACAAATGTGACTCCCACTATTTTCTCGAATTCCTCACACTCCCCTGGTAGGAAGACGGAAATCCCACACGACTAGGGTTTCTAGTGGGTACTGCGGTCCCACCGATTTACATGCCACCTCACCTAACAGTTATTGGTGACACATAGATGGATGAGTGTACAACTCTTGTACAATGCTTCTCAAGCATGTTGCAGTGTAACTTGGTCTCTAAGCCATGAAGACCTCACCTAACAGTTATTGGTCCCATTTCTTAGTTAAGTCAGACCCACCGTATAACCGTAGGAATAAAGTCGTCATTGGGTCCTCACCTAACAGTTATTGGTGCCCAACCCCACCTTTACCCTACAACATCTTATGTCTATAGAGAGGTCCAGCCCCCCGATGCAACTTGACCACTGTGTCCAGCCGAGACAAATCAACATCAGAAAGGCCTTAGCAGCTCTACTACAGTGGAAGACCTATTGACTTAATATTGGTTAATCAGGTCTTAGTGTTTGCAACTTGAGCCCTTCATAAGAGGTAATCGAACAATTGGCCAGGTAAGCAGGTGGGAGGCTCCCCTTACTCAGAGAGTAAGGTCCTAATTAAGTAACCACCTTTCATGCTTTTCTAGACACCAATTAGATCAATTAATCTAATATGACTTGCTCATGTCGGTTCACTCTCGACTTGATTGAGGAGGTTTTGATTTAGGTCTCAATTGGGTTTGCTACATCACATGTAAACCTATCTACCCGACTCGCATTCACATCACATGCAAACGGTACATCACAGGCAGTTATAATCGCAGCATCAAATTAAAGCTAAACTTTAACTAGGTGATGATCATGGATTCTAATTAGGTCGTATTACAAGCACATGCACATCAATCGATCAAGTGGTCTTCAACTCTTGAATTGGTTCCAAGCCACCTTGATTCGATCCTTGATCAACTCTTGATCCCATCGCCATCAACCGCTTAGATCACCTTTCATCTCATGCCTTTGCTTCAACTTGATCGTTGATGTACATCACATCACAGAAATACAACCAGATGTAAAATAAAAATAAAAATAATTTACATCTCCTTTTAGGAGGCACGCAGGCCTCTCAAAACATCAAATAAGATGCATGCAAGCATCTGAAAAATTACATGACATCACAGATCACATCGCAGGTCATTACATTTGATACCAAAAGGGGTTGAATCCTATGATCATCACCGTATGCAACAATTATAATTTTCAGATCTGAAAACTAACTGATTGTATCATGACATAGGTCGCTGATCATGCTAATCATGATTCTAAACTTTGTAATCCCATTAACAATGCATTTAGAATCATCTTTTTATCACATAAAAATCAGCATGCAAAAAAATCAGCACCCCTGAAAAATCTGCATGCAGAATTTTTCAGCATGCATGATCATTCAATTTTCAGATCTATTATGCCTTTAGATATTTAATTCTTACCTTAATCTACGAAGCCTAGGCTCTGATACCACTGTTGGGAGACCCGCCCATGCCGCTGATATTTCAAAAATTTTTCAGATGGCAGCGGAATCGGCATGCACGGGTTCGACGTTCATCGCATGAACGTTGTTTCGAGACCTTTCGTAATTAGGTAAGAATTAAAACTTTTAAAACTATTAGGAAGATCAAATCTTCACCTTGCGCGGGTAGATGATCACCGCAAATCTGAATTCGTGGTTTTGGAAGAGGGTTCGCTTGAAGCCGTTCAAACGTCCGGCCTCTACGGGTATCCACACGAAGCAGGATCCGATCCAAGCTCTCTATCTCACCGGGGTGCTAGCTCCCTTGCAAAGATAGCTTTGATGGCTGATGTCCTCTCTTTCAATCAACTCTTGATTGCACTAGAGAGGAGGAAGAAGAAGGATCTTGAAGAAGAAGAAGAAGATCAAATCCCTTCGCAGCCTTCTTCTCTTCACACGCGCTGAAGCCAAGGAAGAAGACCAAGAGGAGGGAGACGCCTCCTCTTCTTTTCCTTTTGCTGGCGGCTGAACCAAGGGAGGAGAGGGAGAGGGTGGCCACGGCTGCAAGGAGAGGGAGAGCTCTTCTTCCTAGGGCGCCGGCCTCATGCCTCCTTATAAAGCCATCTAGGGCTCCTACAATCTAGGAGCCCTAGACATATTGCCTAAGAGGGAAGGGGGGCGCCGGCCCTTCTCTTCATGCCGCACACAAGGAGAGGAGGAGGGGCGTGATCCCTCCTTCTTGTGATGCCCTAATCCTCTTCCAAAGAGGATTGGGTGCCTCTCTTATGGTTAAGTCCTAATCTAATTAGGATTGACCATATTGGGTTCAATCTACGCTAGTCCTAATCCAATTAGGACTTGAATGAACCATGACTCAATTGAACTCTTCAATCCTAATCCAATTAGGAGTCATGTTGATTCATTAGATTATTAATTAATTTAGACTTAAGGAATCCTAATCCAATTAGGATTTGTTTAATTTTAGTCCTAATCCAATTAGGACTCTATTTGAATCCGTAGTCCTAATCCAATTAGGATTTCTAGGAATCCTACTCCAAGTAGGAATCCAATTTTGATTCAAAATTCCTAATCTCATTAGGATTGTAGGAATCCTATTCTAAGTAGGAATTCCAGTCCTACTCCAACTAGGATTTCCAGCCCTAATCCAATTAGGACTCTAGGAATCCTACCCGAAGTAGGATTTGTGTTTAAGTCTAATTAATTAATTTCCTTTGTTCCTTCTTCAACTTCTTATCAATCAAATTGATTACTTGTGATTCCTAATCACAATTTCAACCATCGGATCGGTCAATACTTCTAGTGTGTGTGACCCCATAGGTTCTATTCTGACTGGTAGTGAGATATATTGTGATCTCTATCACTATATCATTGAAAACTCCTTTCAATGGGTTGGAACGATTCCAACTCAACTCATTAGGGTTTATCGATCATCAAGATAATCCCTATAAGTCCCACCATCCACCAGTGACACCTAGCAGCATGTAGTGGCTACCCAGCAGAATGGAATGATGAACCTCTAGGTGCAGTTAACATGTGATACAGTCCTACTATCGTGGATCCCTACAGGACGGAGGTCATGGACAACTCGTCAAACCCCATCATCTGTCATATGTCAAGATTTATTCGACTTGAGTTCGATAGTGGAAAACTCTTTTTCCACTTTATATTACTGCCCTGGCCAAGGTCTTAGAACTCAGTCTAACAAATCACATAGGATCGCTCCTCTTCTATCAAGGTCGATAGATTCCTTATAGGTGCATACCCTACTCCTACAGTGAACTTACTGCAGCCAATCTACACTGCATGGACCCATATGGCTAGAGACCATGTATGTGTGCAGTCAAACTACAATAACCTCACTGTGAGTAGCCGAAGCACCGCAGGTCAAAGGACCAGTCACACTACTGCAACATCAAGCAAGTCACTGACGAGTGGATAGACATCCAAGTGACTTCTTGTCTTGGTCACGCTCAGTACCCTTGTTCTCTAACAAGCACCTGCACTATCACTTCAGTGTCCCTACACTGTGGACTCAAGTCTCGTCCATCCAGAAGGAAAGTGATCTGTGCACTGATCGGATCAATCACCGTCCTCGTGATGATCCATTGATCAGGAGCATTTAGAAATTAATCACCAATGATACATGGCTCAAATTTTCAACTCTTGAGAATATGTATCATCATCTTATTAATTCCTTGGACGATTCATAGACACATAAACAATATGAATGAAAAGATGCCTTTTATTTATTCAATAATAAATAGTCAAGTACAAAATTATGTCCCTAGAATTAATAATGTGTCAGCCAGATTGGCTTCTAGGGCATACATCTAACACAAGTTCAGAATCTACCTCATCGTCATTGGCCATATGGCAGATTTGGGCCTTCTCTTGATGATCTTCCTCTTCCGAACTTGACTCCTCACTTTCACTCCATTCAGCCATGAAGTTTTTCTTCTTAAGTTTTCTTGCCATCCACTTCAATTTCGGGCAATCTATCTTATAATGCCCGGGCTTGTTACACTCATAACAAATTGGTGTTTTCTTTTCTTTTTCTTTGTCCTTACCCTTTTCTTTGCTTGAGCTACCTTTGAAGAAGGGCTTCTTTTTATGAAATCTCTTCTTTCCTCTCATAAATTTTCTGAATTTTCTTCCAAGCATAGCCATTCCTTCTTCATCAAATTCCTCATCATCGTCAGATTCTTCCGATTCAGTTTCTTGTTTTGGAGTGGTAGACTTTAAGGCAATGGTCTTTCTTCTCTTGACCTCATCTTCTGAATTTTGCCTCATGGTTAACTCATGGGTCATGAGTGATCCTAGAAGTTCCTCCAATTGCAGTGTATTGAGGTCCTTTGCTTCCTGAATTGCTGTTACCTTGGCCTCCCAAACTCTTGGTAGAGACCTGAGAATTTTTCGCACCAATTCAGAGTTAGTATAAGACTTTCCTAAACTCTTTAGCCCATTTATGATTTCAGTGAAACGAGTAAACATTTCAGTTATGGACTCAGTGGATTCCATTTTAAACAATTCATACTTATATACTAATATGTTTATTTTTGACTCCTTAACTTGATTTGTTCCTTCATGTGTGACCTCAAGTTTATCCCAAATTTCTTTTGCGGAGATGCATGTAGATATTCTATTGAATTCACTTACATCTAGTGAACAGTAAAGTACATTAATCGCTTTAGCATTTAGTTGTGCTAGTCTTCTATCACTTTCATTCCAATCCATTTCTGGTTTGGGTATGATAGTGCCCTCTATACTAATTGTGGGTGTGTGAGGTCCTCTAGTTATAATATACCACAATTCATAGTCTAGAGCTTGAATGAATATCCTCATCCTAGCTTTCTAGTATGTGTAATTTGTGCCATTAAATAGAGGAGGTCTATTTGTGGATTGCCCCTCACTCATAGAACATCCCACTTGGGTTGTCATGATCTTTGACTCTTGATTGTGAGATCAACAAATACTATATGAGCACCTTGCTCTGATACCACTTGTTGCCCAAGGTGACAAGCCAAGAGGGGGGGTGAATTGGTTTTTCTAAGTTATTGCTATCTTACTTTAGTTGATTGATGAGTGAGTGAAATTAGAACAATGCACAATACAAACACACAAGAAGTATAGTGGTTCGGTGCTCTCCTAAGCACCTACGTCCACTCCCCAAGAGACCCCTTGGAAATTCACTATAATCCCTCGGATTACAGTTGGATTGTTTTTCGGGCTCACAATCCAAAAATCTTTACACTTTGATTTTTCGGGATCACCAATAACCTTTGTTGGTTTTACGGGCTCACCAACGAACCTTCACAATTGGTTTTACGGGTTCACCAATAAACCTACACCGTTGGTTTTGCGGGCTTACCAACAAACCTTTATAAGGTGATTAATAAAAGAAAGAAGAAAGTTGAAGCTCCTAGATGAGCAAATATAACAATTATAAGCTACAAAGAAGAGTTTAGAGAATAGTTATTGCTTGATGAGACTTCTCTCTTCTTTGTCAAGAATGCTTCACTCTTCAAGGATGGATAGAGCTTTTGATATCTCTTGGAGTCTGCTCAACCACTTCCTTTTTTTAACTCTTGAATGGAGCACTTGGATGAAGAACACTACCAGAAAACACGCATATAGTGACGGGAAATTAGTGACGGACCGTTATCAGTCACTATTTGTGACTGATTAGTGACCGCCAGAAATTTGGTCACCGTGGTGTAAACTTAGTGACCGATTAGTGATAGACCGGTCACAGAATACGCGGGTAGGATGGGCGCCAAAACTTAGTAACCATTATAGTGACGGGATATCTGTCAGCAAAATGATAACCGAAATTGCAACCCCGCAGTGACAAATTCAGCCGTCACAAATATCGTAACCCAAGTATTTATAAATTTTTAAAAGATTATTTTTGGCTGTGACAGGTTATTGACAAAAATTTCCGTCACCAAATTTAATTTTTAATTCCATAAATATTAAAAATATTATTTTTGAGTAAATCTAAATTAAAAAAAGATAAAAGGAGGAAAATCCGAAATGAAACTAAGTATGCCCGCCGTTTCGCCCAAATTTCTTCGATAACTCAAATTCCAATCGCTCTCCAGAAAACTCAAATTTCTTCTCATTTTCAAATCTCATGGTGTTGGCCATGACCCATTTGTACCCCTATTGCAACTTTCCTGCAATGGGATTGGATTTTGGAAGGAGGTCTGGAATTTTTTTTACCATGCTTTATAGTTCAAAAATATTTTTTCCAGCAAGTTCCGTCCAATCAGCCTTCTTCCAATCAGCCTTATAGATAAAAAATAGTTTAATATGAAATTTGGCTTGCACACCGACTTAGTCCAATCAGCTTTATAGATAAAAAATAATTTAATATGAAATTTGGCTTGCAGTCCTGTCCCGATTTGGAGCTGGGTGAGCCTGTGACTCGAAGCATTTAGTCTCGATTAAAAGATTGGCGTGGTTAGGGATTTGGCATCGCGGCTTCCCATCTCCTCTCCTCTCCTCCACCTCCGGCCTCTCCTCTCCGGCTCCCCCTTGCCGACGGCGACCACGGCTACATCACGCCTCCCGATCGCGGCTACATCACCTCGTCGACGCCCCCCTCCTTCTTGCTCGTCGGCTAGGATTTTTAGAACCCACAACTGGTCTTTCCGGAGGTAAACCCTAACCTACCGAGGGTTTCATTGTCTCTTTGCTCGGCGCCTGTGTTCATCTCCTTCTCGCCCGGGACGAGATCATCGCGGCTACGTCACCCCGTCGACGCTCCCCTGTTTCTTGCTCGTCGGCTAGGGTTTTCAGAACCGGTTCTTCCCGGAGGTAAACCCTAACCCCATTTCCTTTTACACCATGATAACAAAATAAAAGAAACGAAGAAGAGGAAGAGGAAGGGGGAAGGAACCTACCGAGTGTCTCCCCCTGTGGATCCGGCGCCGCGCTTGATCGCCGTGCCTTTCAATTATATACATGATCCTGTGTTTACATCTCTTTGTGTTCATCTTCATCTAGTCATTATATACATGATCCAAGATTCCAGATGTGGATGTAAATGTATACATTTTAATCTCCTTTCTGAGATGCTATGGTGAAGCAGGGTTTTTGAGATGCTGTGGTGAAGCAGGGTTTGTTTCCCTTAATTCCCTGTTGATGTTTCGTTTTAGCAGACGAAGTTTTTGATTAATAGTGTCTGTTAAGTTTGGAACCACAATATCTCATGTTGTGACATGGAGCAGCAACTATTTCTTTTTTTTTTCTTCCCTTTTTTCTTTTTGAGAAATATGAAGCAGCCAGGATTTAGAGAATATATGTTCTTGGGGGTTCTTCTAAATAAACAGATCTCACTCTTTGGCGCATGTTTTAACTTCAACTGAAAAACTGATGAAATCATTGACTAAAGGCTTGTGTTTCCAGCTGCCAAGGATTATAGTAGTACTTTGTTTCAAGAGTTTCAACATCAGATATTGTGGTTCCAATGGTCCGATACTATTAGCTCTCAATGATTAATCTCCATTTTTTTATTGTTCATGTGAAAATATTAAGGGAAGAGTTGTGTATCATTGGTGCAATTTTTTTTGCTCCTAAATCTGAATCTACAGTAACCTCTAATTTAATGTAATATAATTGAATATATTTTATTTACTTGGACCTTTGTAGGAAATCTAATCTTTGGGTATTTGTGATATATTTGAGCTTTCCTATGAATATCATTCGTCAAGCACCAAACTTGGGCCCATTAGAGATCTAATACTTAAAAAAGAGTATCAATTATTGATTCTTCATCAACTTGCAAAATTTATTTTCATAATTGTTGAATAGTACTTCAAAGCATGCCAGTCATGCTTCTTATGACATTGGTTTACATTTTTGAAAATTTTCTCAAAACTTTAACTTGACTCTGTAAAGTTCATGGATTTTAATTTCTTCGTCATGTTATTCATTTCTACAATCATTGTTCATCTGCAAGGAAAAATGGAAAGTGGTGGAAAATGGTGTTGCTTCATGGTTGTGACTTATTTCCAGTGTGCAATCAAGAAGCTGGTCAAAAAGCTTGCTAAGAAGTACCATGCTTTCCTAGCATCAGAGGCGATCATGTATATTGACATTTGTTCTATGTGAAGCAGATAGTATTCCATATATAAATTTGGATGATTTGACTTGTATTCCTTGTCTTTGTAAAGATTAAATGCTTTTTGAATATTACTGGTATTAGATGAATGAAGAGATAACTTGTAAAGATTAATTCCTTATGTTCAGCTTTTTATAAAGATTGAATGCTTTTTTAATGTCAATGATGCTAGGACAAAATTGAATGACTTATTTTTGTCATTCTTATGATAACTTCTCATCTTCATAAATATCATACCAGTTTTTGTTTCTTTTACATTTTTTATGATCTTGCCTTTCGTGTTTTTTAATGGCCCAATTTTTAATATTTTCTAGGCTTTCTAATGTTGTTTTATTTTTTTGATTTTTAGAGGAACTATGTCAGTTGATCGTAATTGGATGTACCACCGACTTAGTGAAAATGGTTATATAAGAGCTGAGTTCTGTGATGGAGTTAAAGGGTTCCTTGAGTTTGCATTTACTCAGTTAGAGTATTGTAGTGGTGATAAGATTAGATACCCTTGTATGAGATGTGACAACCAGAAATTTCTTAACCGTGATATGGTCAATGTTCATCTGTTGAGAAAGGGGTTTACACCGGGGTATTCAACATGGTTTGCACATGGGGAGTTACTTGGTGCAGTTGCTCCTGTAAGTACAAGTGCAGTAGAAGCATCCACATCAATGGATGTTGGTTGTGAACATGGTCAGCAATATAGAACCATGGTGATGGAAGCTATGGGTCCAGAAGAGGAACTTCATTTGAGTAGTGCACTTGAAGTTAATCATGAGGAAGAGCCAAATAAGGATGCTGCAGATTTTTATTCTTTGTTGAAAGATGCAGAAGTACCTTTATGGGAAGGGTGTAAAAAACACTCTAAGTTATCTGCTATTAGTCAATTATTAAATTGCAAGTCTGAATTTAATATGAGTATATCTTGCTATGATCGAATCATGAAAATAGTGAAGAATATGTTGCCGGAAAGTGAGAAGCTGCCCCTTGATTTCTATCAATCAAAGAAGATGCTTCGGAAGTTGGGGTTGGAGTATACAAGTATTGATGTTTGTGAGAATAATTGTATGCTATTCTATAAGGAAACAGGGAATTTGATTGAGTGTACTATTTGTGGTCATCCTCGATATAAACTTAGAAGAAATGATGGTGGTGGTAGGAGAAAAGATGTTCCTTATAGAAGGTTGCGATATCTTCCAATAACACCAAGACTTCAGAGGCTTTTTATGTCAAGCAGAACGGCTGAAAACATGTCATGGCATGTAAAGGGAGGTGATTCAGATGAGATGGTGCATCCTGCTTGTGGGGAGGCTTGGAAGCACTTTGACCACATTCATCCATCCTTTTCTACCGAGCCTCGTAATGTGAGACTTGGGTTATTTACGGATGGTTTTAACCCTTTTAGCCAATCAGCTCGTCCTTATTCTTGTTGGCCAGTTTTCGTAACAGTTTACAATCTTCCACCATCAATATGTATGAAACGACCCTACATTTTTCTAAGTTTAGTCATTTCTGGACCTAAGAGCCCCGGCAAAAGTATCGATGTCTTGCTTAGGCCTTTGATTGATGAACTTAAAATATTGTGGGAAGTAGGGGCCACCACTTATGACATTTTTAGAAAAGAGAATTTTCAAATGAAGGCAGCTTTATTGTGGACTATCAACGATTTTCCTGCATATGGCATGCTTTCAGGATGGAGTACACATGGAAAGTTGGCATGCCCGTATTGTATGGAGAACTCAAAAACTTTTACACTACAACATGGTGGGAAGACTTCTTTTTTTGACTGCCATCGTCAATTCTTGCCCATGGACCATGCATACAGATACCAAGTTGATGGTTTCTTCAATGGTAGAATAGAGACAGACCCCCCACCTCCTCGACTGTCTGGTGAGGAGTTGAAAAATAGGGTCTCTGCCTTGCCTAATATAACTTTTGGTTTGAAAGCCCCTAAGCACACCATTCCTGGATTCGGTAAAGATCATAATTGGGTGAAAAGGAGCATATTTTGGGAGTTGCCCTATTGGCATACACTACTTATTCGACACAATTTAGATGTCATGCATATTGTTCGAAATGTGTTTCTCAATATATTTTACACTTGTATGGATGTAAAAGGGAAGACTAAAGATAATGTGAAAGCAAGGCAAGATTTAGAGCTGTATTGCAAGCGTCCTAAGTTGAGGATTCAATTTGTTAATGGAAAGCTAGTTAAGCCTCCAGCTTCCTATGTATTGTCCAAAGACCAAGCAATGGAAGTCTGCGAGTGGGTGAAAGGGTTAAGACTCTCTGATGGATATGCTTCAAACATATCGAAGTGTGTTAACCTGGATGATTATAAGTTTTACGGGTTAAAAAGTCACGATTGTCATGTTTTCATGCTGAGATTGCTTCCAATTGCATTCCGTGAAGTATTGCCAGCACCAGTGTGGGATGCATTGACAGAATTAAGCTGTTACTTTAGAGATTTATGCAACACAACTTTGCGTGTCCAAGATATGGAGGTTCTTGAGAAAAATATTGTGGTAACTCTCTGCAAACTTGAGAAGATATTTCCTCCTGCATTTTTTGACTCAATGGAGCACTTACCTGTTCATCTAGCTTATGAAGCTAAGGTTGGGGGGCCCGTGAAGTACAGATGGATGTACCCCTTTGAAAGGTAACAATTTCTATAATTTCATTAAATAGTTTTTTTGTATCCATTAAATTTGAGAAATTAACATATTAATCTTATTTATAGGCTTATGCATGATATAAAGCAGAAGGTAAAGAATCGAGCATCGATTGAAGGTTCTATTGTCGAGGCTTACATCATAGAAGAAATATCAACTTTCTGTTCGCATTATTTTGAGCCTTCTATACAAACGAGGTTAAATCAAGTTCCCCGTAATGAAGACGAAGGGGAGTTTGATCTCGTGGATCGTCTATCCATTTTTACTCATCAAGGTCGGCCTTTTGGGAAACCTTTTGGAAGGCATTTGACTACTCAGGAGTTTAATGCTGCTGAATTATATGTTCTTCTGAATTGTGAGGAGGTTCAACCTTTTGGAAAGTAAGTTACACAAGTACTTAATTATAATCATCCTTAAAAATGCATATGGAGTACAATATATGTGATTATAGCTTTTGTGTTGTAGGTATTTTGATGATTATATCCGGCAATCTTGTCCAAATATAAGCCAAATAGATTTGGAAAGACGACGCGAAATGGAGTTTCCGGCTTGGTTTAGGTCATATGTGAGTACATAATTCATAAATATAATAATAAATTAGACTTTCTCTTGATTTATTCTTATGATATTATTTTTATCATGCTAGGTTAATGACAGTAAAAATCATGTTGATGGGCGCTTAAAGGACCTATCATATGGCCCTGGGAATAAAGTTAAATGTTATAAAGGCTACTTTGTGAATGGGTACATATTTCACACCAAAGAATATGGAAAGGATAAAAGAACCTTCAACAGTGGTGTGTGCATTAAGGGAAGCAGTTACAATGACTTTGAGAGTGACTATTATGGGATGTTGGTTGACATTATCGAGTTAGACTATTTTGGGGTTGGTAATAAAGTAGTGTTATTCAAATGTGACTGGTATGATAGAGACAAGGGTATGAAAGTGCACCCTCAACATGGCCTCGTTGAGATCAATTACAAACTAAGACTTCCAACCAATGATCCTTTTGTATTAGCTCAACAAGCACATCAGGTGTTCTATACTGGTTACCCAGGTAAGAAGAAGAATCGAAGATTGTGGTGGGCAGTAATTAAGACAAAAGCTAGAGGTAGGTTCACTCCTAGTGTGACAGAAGAAAATTTTCTTGATTTTTATCAAGAAGAAAACCACAGGATTCCTACCCCAATCTCGATGACAGATGAGCTTGATGATCCAGACATTTTGGTTGGTGTTAATAGAGATGCAGAAGATATTGATGCAGCAGAAATTGAGTTGACAACTAACCAAATGGAAGAGGACTTTGAGGATGAAGAAGAAGATTTTGAAGATGAACAAACCGAGGAAGAGGAGCATGAGGCTGAGGAAGATTAAAATACAACATGCAACTTTGTGAATGCTAATATAACTAATTTTCGACTTATAAATTATAATTGTGCAGACATGAGAAAGAGCAAAGGGAAAGCAACAGGTCCACTGATTGTTCTTTACTTTGATTGGATTTGTTGACATTTACATTGTGAAATAACTATAACTTTTTATTGTTGTGCAGTTATGGCCAAGAAAAAAGGGAAACCAAGAGGTAATGGAAAAGCAGCTTTAATACTGGCTGCTACTCAAGTTCCTCCTCAACCTTCTAGGTTGCCTGAGCGTGTCGAGGATTGTCATGATGATGATGATTACATTCCTGATGGGGACATGATTGAAGAGGTGGATACAAATGAAGAAATAAATGATGAAGAAATGAATGGTGCAGTGCAAAATCATGAGGATACAATGAATGAGGATCAGATGAATGATGAACTTGGGATTGATCCAAGACAGAGCAATGGCCGAGAACCAACCCTTAAAGCCCCTGTTGATGCAAATGGAAAAGTGATTGTTAGGTGCACAAGAGGAATGTATGAAAATATCACTTTCTTATATCACTAATTTGAATTTATGTGTTTGTTGCATTTAAAGTATTTAATTTATTTTCTAATGAATATTTTTTAAATTGCAGGTTTCTTGATTATGAGGTCAGTCACAAAGCTGTTGCTATCATGCGCCAATTTTTCAATGGTCCGTGGTTGTCATGGAGGGAGGTCCCTACACATGCTAAAGTTGGAATGTGGAACAAATTTGATGAGGTGATGTAATTAATTTATATTTCTTATCATTAACTTTTGCCCTTGTTACACATGCCAATTAATAAGTCTGATTACTTGCGACCTATATATTGTTAGGAGATACACACAATTCTTCCAGGACAATTGCATCATGTGCATCAAGTTTGGGACAAGCATTGTCAGCGACGGTTGACAACCTCATTAGGGAGGGTCAGAAGCCAAAAGCTTTTGGAAGCAAAAGGAGATTTAAATAAAGCCCGTGATAAACCCCCTAATTGGATCTCTAGAGAAAATTGGAATAAGCTAATTGATATTTGGATCTCCCCAAAATGGAAGAAGAAATCAGAAGCCAACAAAAATAATAGAAACACCATGAAGAATGGTAGCATCTCTAAACACTGTAGAGGATCAATCGCATTTGTCAATCATGACGAACGACTGGTACATATCTTTATTCAATTAGATTTCTATAATAATTTTTATATTATTGTTCAATCATCTTAAATTAGCCCATTATATGTTAATGAATTTTTTCTTTTCTCTTTTGTAGAAATTAAAGTTAGGTAGGGAGCCAACAATAGTTGAATCTTTTAATCGGACGCATAAGACAAAGCAAGGCATGGGAGGATATGTAGATAAGAGAAGTGAAGCTG
This sequence comes from Phoenix dactylifera, assembly GCF_051530095.1. Classification (NCBI taxonomy): domain Eukaryota; kingdom Viridiplantae; phylum Streptophyta; class Magnoliopsida; order Arecales; family Arecaceae; genus Phoenix; species Phoenix dactylifera. The sequence goes on along the minus strand of NC_143194.1, from coordinate 13,921,998 downwards.
TCATGGTAAGTATAATTTTTTTATGATTCATAAATATTATTGAGCTTGCTCATGTTTATCTCTTGTTTGATCCACCATAATGTTTTTCTCTTCTTTTAAATCAACTGGCAGGCAAAGTATTCAGCTGAATACTCCAAAAAATATGGTGATGCCTCCACCTCAGATGCTCCTCCACGTGATTATGACTTGTGGTTTGAGGCAACTGGTGTCCCAACTCATGGCCATGTCTATGGCTTTAGTCCCCTAGAGGATCTCATTGGAATTATTGGGCAATCATCATCCTCTTCCACCTCTACAAGTCAAGCTCCAGAGCTGTACACTCATGAAGACCTTCTACGTATTCTTGAGCAGGAAAAGAAAAAATGGCAAGAGGAGGTTCTTCAAAAGATGAGAGAAGAGATTGGCTTAGGACCAAGGCATGTAGATCGGGGGAGTAATGGTGATTCTGGTTCTGCTGATCATGCTTCATTATGATTGTTTTTGCCTTAGATGATAGGTCCTTGCATTCCTAGGAGGAATGAAATCTCTGTTGATCTTTATGACATATTTTTAGACTTTGATTTTGATGGATTCAGGACATGTTGATGCCAATTTTGAATGACATTTAAAATGACTTTTGCGTAATGTTGAATGCCTTTGCTATTAATGATATTATTATTATTATTATTATGAGCCAATCAATGTACCAAATGTACCAGATTATTAGATTGTGATCGGTGACCAAATTTTGGTTACTAAATTGTTTACCAAGTATTGTGACGAGCAGTCATAAACTTAGTGACAGGATTTTGGTTAATAAAAATTGATTTTGCTCAGCGCGTTTGTAACCAATTAGTGACGGTAAACTTATCACTAGGTCAGTGACGGGATTAATGACAAATGTAGTGACAAAATGTGTGACCATGTCTGTGACGACTAAATCTATCACTAAAGGTTGTGACAGATCAGTGACCAAACTTGTGACCGCATTCTGTGACAAAATCAGTGACCAAGTTACCTTCGTCACTAACTCCGCAACTAGATAGTGACGGGAAATACATAATTTCTTAAATATTTAATTCTTGAATTTGTAACGGCTTAGTGACGGCGGTTCTGTCACGGGGGTAGTGACGGAAATCGCCGCCGTCACTGAGAATTTAGTGACGCGTGTTTTTGTAACCAAGTCAGTGACGGGAGCTCTGGTCACAAATTCCATATTAGTAACCGCAAACACAGTATAGTGACGGGAATCTCCGTCACTATACGCGTGTTTTCTGGTAGTGGAAGATTAGGGCACTTGTCTTTCTTGTGTAAGCTTTGATATTTTGCAAAAGGATGTTTCCTCTGATGAATAGTGTCACTTTAAATAGTTTCCTTCATCCATTGGACAAACCCCAATGGTTAGAATTCAAAAACTAGCCGTTACTCACTGTTGGGAGGTCAAAAAGTACTTCTGCAGAACTAGCCGTTATGCTTCTGCCCGTGCTTGGGTCGACTCAACTTTTACTGGGGTCGACCCAACTTTCACTTGGGTCGACTCATGCAACATTGGGGTCGACCCTCTCAGAAACCACAGAACCTTGTATTTCAGCCTTCCTTGACTTGGGTCGACTCAACACTTTTTGGGTCGACTCAAGGTTCAGTTGGGTCGACTCAACTTCCACTTGGGTCGACCCTCTCAGGGTTTCCAGAGAACCTATTTTTGAATGTCATTGCCTTTGGGTCGACTCATGTTAACTTGGGGTCGACTCAAGTTTCATTTGGGTCGACCCTCTCAGGGTTTCCGGAGAACTGTTTTCTTGAGGCTTGAGGTTGGGTCGACTCATCCTTTACTTGGGTCGACCCAAGTACTGTTCATCCATGCCATTTTTGCAGAAGTGTGCCAGATGGTTTCTTGATGTGCCGGGGTCGACTCAATCAATCTTGGGGTCGACTCAATCCACACTTTGCTGCAACTTAAGGTTAGATTCATCCATATAATCAATGAAATAAACTTTAAACAATTTTGAATATATGTCATGGTAGTGCTACATGCTCCAAACAATGAAAATTACTATTGTCCACTTAAGAGTATGTCTCACTTGAAGCTTTGCCGAATTAGAATTTAGAATTCACAATCCCTTTCCTATCGCAAATTTTATCTCATTAATAATCAATGAAATGCATCTTTATCTCATTATACTAATGTATCGAGAGTGACGGACTTATTAATGATGTATCAAATTAACTTGTAACATACTCTTAATTATTGTATTAATCATCAAAATACCACTATCATCCTCAAGAAGCTTTTCCTGTACTCTTTACAAACTGTTTTCTTGTTACTTGATTCAATCAGGGGATTGAATCAAGGTTGTTGAGGTTTGTTGGTGAGCCGAAGTTAAAACCAACGGTGTAAGGGTTCGATTGTGATTCCGGAAAAACAATCAGGTGGTTCTAGTCGGTGAGCCTGTGAAAACCGACCGAGTTCGTTGTGATCTCGTGAAAACAACAAGTTGGGTTGTGAACTTGTAAAACAACCGGCTGTAATCCTAGGAATTATAGTGAACTCCCAAGTGAAGCTTGGGGAGTGGACGTAGGAGCAAGGGTTAGCTCCGAACCACTATAAAACCTCTTGTGTTTGTAATTGGTTCATTGTCTCTTCCATCCTCTCCACTCACTACAACTAGTAATCTAATTAATCAGCCTGCAATAATATTAATTAGATACTCATTAAGTTTTAATTTGCAATTATTACTTAAAACCCAATTCACCCCCCCTCTTGGGTTGTCTTCTTGGGCAACAAGTGGTATCAAAGCAGGAGCTCTTCTATCAAAAGAGTAAAAGATCAAAATGACAACCCCTTTTGGATCTTCACTTATTGAGGGACAATCCACCAATAGGCCTCCATTCTTCAATGGAACCGACTATGCATATTGGAAGGCTAGGATAAAAATGTTAGATGTATGCCCTAGAAGCCAATCTGGCTGACACATTGTTATTTCTAGGGACATAATTTTGTACTTGACTATTTATTATTGAATAAATAAAAGGCATCTTTGCATTCATATTATTTATGTGTCTATGAATCGTCCAAGAAATTAATAAGATGATGATGCATATTCTCAAGAGTTGAGAATTTGAGCTATGTATCATTGATGATTAATTTCTAAATGCTCCTGATCAATGGATCATCACGAGGACGGTGATCGATCCGATCAGTGCACAGATCACTTTCCTTCTGGATGGACGAGACTTGAGTCCACAGTGTAGGGACACTGAAGTGATAGTGCAGGTGCTTATTAGAGAACAAGGGTACTGAGCGTGACCAAGACAAGAAGTCACTTGGATGTCTATCCACTCGTCAGTGACTTGCTTGATGTTGCAGTAGTGTGACTGGTCCTTTGACCTGCGGTGCTTCGGCTACTCACAGTGAGGTTATTGTAGTTTGACTGCACACATACATGGTCTCTAGCCATATGGGTCCATGCAGTGTAGATTGGCTGCAGTAAGTTCACTGTAGGAGTAGGGTATGCACCTATAAGGAATCTATCGACCTTGATAGATAAGGAGAGATCCTATGTGATTTATAAGACTGAGTTCGTAAGACCTCGGCCGGGGCAGTATGCATAGTGGAAAAAGAGTTTTCCACTCTCGAACTTAAGTCAAATAAATCTTCACATATGACAGACGATGGGGTTTGACGAGTTGTCCATGACCTTCGTCCTGTAGGGATCCACGATAGTAGGACTGTATCACATGATAACTGCACCTAGAGGTTCATCTTTCTATTCTACTGGATAGCCACTACATGCTGCTAGGTGTCACTGGTGGATGGTGGGACTCATAGGGATTATCTCGATGATCGATAAACCCTAATGAGTAGAGTTGGAATCGTTCCAATCCATTGAAAGGAGTTTTCAATGATATCATGATAGAGATCATGATATATCTCACTACCAGTCAGAGTAGAACCTATGGGGTCACACACACTAGAAGTATTGACCGATCCGATGGTTGAATCGTGATTAGGAATCACAAGTAATCAATTCGATTGATAATAAATTGAAGAAGGAACAAAGGGAATTAATTAATTGGACTTGAAACAAGAGTCCTACCTCGAGTAGGATTCCTAGAGTCCTAATTGGATTTGGACTGAGAATCCTAGTTGGAGTAGGACTGGGATTCCTACTTGGAATAGGATTCCTACAATCCTAATTAGATTAGAAGTTTTGAATTAAAATTGGATTCCTACTTGGAATAGGATTCCTAGAAGACCTAATTGGATTAGGACTTCGGATTCAAATAGAGTCCTAATTGGATTAGGACTAAAATTAAATATTGTTGCCCAGAGATGGTCACCCAAGAGGGGGGTGAATTGGGTGTTTTAAAACTTTTTGCCTAATTAAAAATAAAACACACAAATGTATGAACTAAAGTAAAGATAGAGGTATGAGAACAATCAATCGCAAACACAAGGTTTTATAGTGGTTCGGAGCTTCCACTGCTCCTACATCCACTCCCCAAAGCACCTTTGGGAATTTCCACTATAATCCAAGATTACAGTCCGGTAGTTTTGCGAGTGCACTACCCAACTCGTTGTTTTACACCGGGCTAACTGTTGCCCAGTAGATACAACCCAAGAGGGGGGGTGAATTGGGTCTTTTAAAACTTTTAACCTACTTCCGAAAGTTTTTGATTAATTATGCTAAGTTATATAGATGCACAGTGAAAGTCAAACTTAGCAACGGTTTGAAGTATGCTTGCAGCTAGAGAATGTGCGGATAATAGTAATGCAAGCTATTTATCTAGGTAAGTAAGTGTGTTAGTTAGACAATGAGAAGAGGCATTACAAACACAACAAACATATAGTGGTTCGGTGCACCCCAGCACCTACATCCACTCCCCAAGACTTCTTGGGAATTTCACTATAATCCTACAGATTACAGCCGGTTGTTTTACAAGCTCACAACCCAACTTGTTGTTTTACGAGGTCACAACGAACTCGGTCGGTTTTCCCAGGCTCACCGACTAGAACCACCCCTGATTGTTTTCCCGGGATCACAATCAAACCTTTACAGTGTTGGTTTCGACCTAGGCTCACCAACAAACCTCTCACAGTTGGTTTTCCCTTTGGCTCACCAACTAACCTTAACCCCGTTGGTTTTCCCTTTGGCTCACCAACAAACCTTAACCCCTTGAATCAATCCCGTGATTGAATCAAGTTACAAGATATTAAAACAAAGTGTAAAACAATACAAAGCTTCTTAAACAAGCAAATATAACAATATAAACAAATAGAGTAAAGAGAAGCCCTCAAACATGTTTTGTAGATGGAGGAGCTCGACTTCTTCTTTACTTGACCCTCTTCGGATTCGGCACGAAGTAGAGGATCACCGCGGCAGCACACAGATGAAGAGGAAGCTTTGGGATTCACTTGGATGCTCTTCTTCTCTCTATTTCACTTTGAATGGCCCTTTTGTGCTCATGGGAGATTTCTCTTGGAATCTCTTCCCTAAATGTTTTCTCCCACTTCCATGAGTTCTCCCCTGGCTCTCTTCTTGTTTTTATAGCTTTAGATGGCGTGGAAACAAGAATATAGCCGTTAGAGACAAAAATAGAGCCGTTGGACACAGTCTGCACCTCCTGACAATGTTACCGTTGGGATCGGAGTCGACTCGCGCGATCAGGAGTCGACTCGCCTGTTGCAGGAGTCGGCTCGTGCTTTACAGGAGACGACTCGGCCACTGTTCCAAATTTGAATTAAAGTGCATCCTCGACTGGGAGTCGACTCGTCTTAACCTGGAGTCGACTCGCCAACTTCTGGAGCTGACTTGGCAATATCGGAGTCGGCTCATCCACCGAAGTCCGTGGATCCAATTTTGAATTTTGTCCTCTCAAGTCGACTCGACTGTCCTGGGAGTCGACTCGAATCTCAGAGCCCGAACTCCCGATCCTCTGTCTTCTGGCTCGTCCAGTCTTGGAGTCGACTCGAACTTCCTTGGAGTCGACTCGGCTCTCAGTTTCCGAAAGTTGGTCTTCTGCCTTTTGACGTGAAGCTGTCTTGGAGTCGACTCGAGCGGTCTGGGAGTCGACTCGAATCTCAGAGGCAGTAACTTGATTTTTCTGTCGTTGATGGTCGCGGAGTCTCGGAGTCGACTCGTGCAATGCGGGAGTCGACTCGAATCTCAGAGTCCCAAAAATGCTCTCTGACTTTTTCCTTGTGTTCCGCTGAGAGTCGACTCTTGCTTTCTTTGGAGTCGACCTACCAACCATCGGAGTCGACTCGCGTTCCACTTGAGTCGACTCGAATCTCAGACCCGAAAACTGTTCTCTGACTTTTCTTCCTGTGACTCCTAGGAGTCGACTCATACTTCTCCGGAGTCGACTCGGTAAACATTAGAGTCGACTCGAATACTATTCTTTTTGAATTTTTCCTTTGATTTTACTCCTCCAATTTGAATCCTTTGAACTTTAAACTTGGGCCAATAAATTGTAGCTTTCTTCCAACATTTCTTGAGTGCTTTTGGAGGCCTTCTCGTGTTCTTTCAACTTGCTATGTTCCTTGCAAAATAAATATCTTTCTCCTTGCAACATAAACATTAGTCTCTATACTTCAAGGTTTTGTAATCATCAAAATCAATCTATGAATCAATCTTTGGGTCATCAATCTCCCCCTTTTTGATGATGACAAAACTTGGAGTATATGCAATATAAAAGATATTGTTTTCTAGAAGTAATACATAGCAAAGTTGCATGAAGTAGAAAACATATATTTAAAAAACATACTTCATGATAATGCTTTAGATTTAAACAGCTTAACACAATCAAATATTTCAATTCAAGCTGATTTGTATTCAATTCAACAACATAAAGCATTTCAAAACATAAAGCATTATGAGCATATACTTAGATATTTCTCCCCCTTTTTGACAACATCAAAAAGATAGGGAAACATTAAGCGCAGATACCACAAGTATAAGAACACTCAAATATTTCTTGCCCTTATTGTACTCTGATTGGAATGTTAAATTATTGCAAGGATATGAATCATATAACTTAAGGCAATAATATTGGAATCAGATTAGTGAGCACAGATCAGAGCCAATTAAGATAGTTTTCAAGAAGTTTTCTAAGTTGATACCACAAATGATAGTTTTCTAATCAAGTGTAGATGGCATCTTCCTTAGGTTAATTCAAGAAGTCCTACAAAGGATATTCAAAGAAAACACAAGTGGAAATCTAACTTCTCTTCACTAAGTATGAAAGTTTGTTCATAAAAATATGAATTGGCACACAATTTAAGTTCTAAAGATCAAGTCAATTAGGATTCATTAGTGAATATCAAAATAGATTTGCTAAAAGATACTCAAGAAAATTTTAACACATTATTCTCCCCCTTTTTCATTAAATTAGAGGCTCTTATGATCAACTATGCAATTTGGTTCATGATTGATGGAGAAGATATATTAACCAAATAACAAGCCTCAAGGTGTATCATAAAGATTTTCAGATTAAATTTCAGATGATACATATTGGAGAGTACTAGGATCATTTTTCATTTAGTATTCTTCCTCTCTCCTTTAGTTATAGATATACGCGATTAAGTTCCGTAAGACCTCTTCTTCTGAAATTTCCTTTCTCCCCCTCAATTGGTCATTCCATTTAAGAGTTTAGAATTAGAAGATAATGTTCAATAAAGTTGTCAATCTCAAAAATATATTTTTCTAAAAGTTTCAGCTTATTTTCATAAGACTCAAGGTTTGAGATAAGACAACCTTTATAGAACTCATCTCAAGGTAATTAAAGCATGTCTTGCAATATAAGGAGGTTCATCAAAATCAATCCATAAAATTTAAGGTATGCATCAAATTAAGGTTTCTTTAGGATAAGATATTGAATATCTAGAGCTCCCTCTCAAAAGATGTATTCTTCTTTAATCATTCTTTTCTTTGGTTGAATTTCAGATTTTAGTGATAAACGTGAATGACACTGAAATTCTATGATGTCGAGAATGTAGAGTAATCTAGTATTATTCAAAATTTGTAGCAATTACTCTTTCTAATCCTTTAAGAACAAGTTATGCTTTCTCCTAATCTTAGAGAAAATGTATAGAAATATTAATCAGAAAATGGTTCATTTGAGGCTCAGTTTCTTTCAGAAGCATTTACATTTTCTTTCTTTTTAAGAATCATTGAGTGAGCTGAAATATTTCTAGCTTTAAGATTATTCACTCTATATATATATATATATTCTGATGATAGTCTTTAAGAATGTAGGAGAGAAAAACATATATATGATCATTGAGGTACGTGTATTTATAGAACTCAATTTCATATTCACAGTTTTTCAGCAATGTATACATTAAGCCCAATAAAAATTTTAAATATTAAAATAAAGTCATATATTTAAAAGTATTTACTTACAATCAAGATCATCGTAAGACACATTATTTGGATCAATATTAGTATACTTTGAAGATCAGAAATGATATGTTTCGGATGCGTATCGGAGCAATCCAAACATTCAATCAAATTGTCTAAGTATGAAACATTACAGAATATTGAGAACCCATAAATCAAGACATCATACCATATGCAAAAATATACCATGTGTTAAGTCATGCATTAAAATACTAAGAACAAGAATGTCAAGGATCAAAATCAATTCTTTTCAAATAAACTCCCCCTATTTAAATATAATCTTGCAATGATTTCATCCTTAAGGTGTGTTTTCAAGTGATTAAAGAAAATTTGACTTATTTCTACTTTCATTTACTTTGTTTTTCATCTATAACTTTCTTATGCTCCATACTCTATTTGCTCCCTATCCGGTGGAGTTGGGAAGGGGCACGAGGTACTACCACTAGCCTCCCTCTTGTGCCGTCCCTAATATGCCCTACACCGAATAGTTGGGTCAAATAGTGCCGGGTACTACCACTAGCCTCCCCATTGGCACCATCCCTATGATGAGCAATATAGAAAGGTTAAAATGTTTACTTCAAATTCTCCTTGTTTAGGTGTAATTAATTATGGATTTTATTCCTTCCAAAAGATTGCTCACACAAGTCTCACAAATGTGTCGAATCTATTTAGTTTGTTTTGCTTTTCCTTTAAGATTGAAGAGTTTGCCTCTACTTGGATTTTACTTCTCTTGAATAATATCCATTTTCTTTTCTTTATCTCTCTATCTTTTTGTTATTCTCAAGTAATTTACACGAAAGAGCAGAATAAAGAATTAATCTTGTGTATCATTTATATGTGTATCATGCAAACAACATTTTCATTATGCTCATGGATTCATAACTTCACACAAGTTATTTTAGTTCTAAATTTTAAGCATAAACTTGTGCATTTCATGGTTATGACATATGCAAAGATATATTCTAGTTTGGGCAAACCATGAAACAATCTCTAAAAGTATAAGTCAGTCAATTATAGACATGATATCAAAAATTAACAATTAAAGACCTTAATCATGCCATAATAAGATTTAAGTTATTGACTTTGCTCAATTAATTTATGAGAGAAGTATCTAGAATTACCAATTCATTCTGCATTCTTCAATCAAATACCTACTAGATTTCTTATGTATGAACTTTTGGCTGAAGAAGGTCCTCTCTCTTGTTTGCATGTGAATGTTTATTGTATCTTACATGGAGATATCCTTCAAGTTGAGATCTCTCATTTTCTTGCTCAAGGATCCTGCATTATTAACACACTCCTTTTCTTTCTTGAAAGAAGGTCATTAGTTTCTTTAAGATACAAAACATTCATCCAACATATTTTTTTTTTTTAACTAGATGACTCAATATAAGATATGACAACAGTTGCATGTTGAGTCACTTTACTCAAGAGATTGCCTAAATATAAGCAAGCACATATCACTTGAACTAAAGAGATAGTTTCATTAACCAAGATAGTTCAAGGACAAGCATGTGAGGCAATGAAAAGATTTATCGAGGTCAAATCAATTTCTTCTTTTCAAAATCATTTTAGTTTAAATTCTACTTGCTTAAGATAATTATCACTAAGATATGTTAGCTAAGTTTTAGTCAACTTATCTTAAACGGTTGTTTCTATCAAAATTCAGATTATGATTTATTTGTTATCAATAAGATTCATTAAAGTTAGATTGAAGTCTTGCCCAAGTGCACATAATGAGCATACATTCTGGTCTATTAGCTGTATGATGAAATAATTATTCTATCAAGCTTCAATACAGCTTTAAATAGATCTACTTTGCTCATTCTTTTCAAATTCTACAAGATGGGATCTTAGATGTACCTTCTTCATGCCAATCTTCTATAAGAGTTTTCTTATGGACTAACATTGGTCAATGAAGATCCCCTTTCTTGTTTGTCTTAATTTGGAGTTTGAGAGAAGATGTTAATTCATTCATCACACATATTTCAAACTCACCTTACATGAGCTAAGTAAAATCTTCATATAACTCTTCATTAGTAGAACCAAAAATGATGTCATCAATGCATACTTTGAGCAAATAAGATATTACAAATTCTTCTTTTTGATGTATAGATTTATCATTATTACTTTTTGTCAAAAGGTTACTTAAGCTTTTATATCATGCTCTTGATGCTTGTATCAAACCATATATTGCTTTATCATATTTGTAATGAGTGTTTTCAAGTATGGTGGTTATTTAACATATATCTTTTTTTTTTAAGTAAGCACATAGGAGTCCATTCTACACACTCATTTGTTAGAATATAAAGCTCATAAAGCAAACAAATGATAGTGGTGATTTTTACTTCTAATTATGCAAGAATCTTATCAAGATCTATTTCATCTTTTCTTGATTTAGTCTTTTAATAGTCATCACTTTTTCTTCATTAAGAGCATATCTGAACAATCCAATTTGGTTCTAATTATTAACAAGTTTTTTCAGATTGTTATATGTAAAAGATTAAGCATATACATACATAATTTAATTTTCGTATCTTGATAACAAATCATTAGTCTCATAAAGAATAAAATACCTTGATATTTTTGCAACTAAAAAACTTTTCATTGAACACTCTATATGCATTGCTTGATGAATGATATCCAAGGATAGAGATATCTCTATCAGATTTGGCATTATTTTCATAAGAGCATATCAAGCATAATATGTACAACTGAAAATATGAAAGATATGCAATGGTTCATTTTCCATTTTTCAGAAGATCACAATTTTCATCAAAAATAGATTTAATAGAAATCATATGTATGACAAGCAGTGATGATAGTCTTTAAAAAAAATTATTTAAGTAGATGACTATCACACATAATTGTCTTTTTCATTTCTTCAAGAATTCTATTAACTCTATTTTACTTATGATGTCCTTGGACCTGAAATCATTGGATTTAATATTATTTTCTGTATAACCTTTTTATCAGAATTTTGGTTTTCAACTCTGCGCCATGATACCTTCACAGTTTGGAAACCTTTATCATTTGAACCACTTTTTACAAGATTTCGCAAATACAGAAAATCACTTCAGTTTTATTTGCCAAGAACAAATCCAATGTAAGCTTTTGAAAACTTAGAGATGGAAACAACTTTCTTAGATTTTGAAATTGATTCTTGTTTGTTTCCTTAGTTAACATGCATAACAAACTTTGACCTTACAAAAGATAATCTAAGTAAACTGATGATAAGGTCTTTTAAAATTAGGTCCATACCAGCATTAGGTAAGTTTTCATGCCAAAAGGATTCTTTGATCTTAGTATTTAAATACATATATTCAAAGGTATACCAAGTACACATTCTCATGTTTATGATCAATAAAAACAATGCCGTGGATAATAATTCTTAATCAAGCATATAGAGAATTCATAGAGTTATTTTTAATAACTTAATTAATCATTTAGCAACTTATCCAATAGTGAGTGGAGCATACTATGAAATGAAGTGATTTGATTATATTTCCAAAAGTATTTTCTATATCACAAAATTGATCAACACATGCAATTCATACTTTAATCAAATACTAGAACAAAAATAATGATGAGATGCAAGGATTACTAATTTCCTTATTATTATAATTATTATGTTTATTTAAACATTACTTTTCATAAGTATGCTTTAAGTTTCAATGTGTCTAGAACACCCATTTGTATGAATCTATTTGTTCCATGGGTGTATTGGCACATCTATGTCTACATCCTCATATTCTCATTTTGGGTACCCAAGCTTGCTTGGGTCCTTGAGAGTTAGGACATATGGTTCCTTTTGGAACCCAAATCTGTTTAATAGTAATAACTTTACCATTTGATTTAATTATGTTAGAACGATAGGTAAAGTTGCTATGTCCATTCTTTTCATGTTTGAAATATGTTATCTTATTTAATGGTTTGCTTAATGAATTGATAACCTTTTTCTCTAGAGATTTATAGTTAAGTAAAGGGGTCAAGCCAAGTTTTGATTTATCACAAGCAGCATATTGGCTTTCAAACATCTTTTTTAATCGTTCTGAACTTACGGTGAATTTGTTAATAACTGATTTTAATTGATCAATTTCTTTACTTAAGTTTTGATTTTCTTTAATTAAATTATGATTTTTCTGGATCAATTGTTCTGAATTTGACCTTAAGATTTCATTTTCAGAATTTAGTTTATCTTGTATTTCATCATTATAATTTCTTTCTTTTAAGATTTTCAAATTTAGTTTCTTAATATTTTTATTCTTCATAGCTAGTTTTCTACATTCATCATACAAATCATGAAAAGCATTTAAAAGTTCATTATAAGAATATTCTTCATGAAATTCATTTGGTGTAAGATTAGATTCAGATTCTACTTTATCTTCTTGTACCATAAGACATAAATTAGTTACCTCTTGTAGTTCATTGTTGCTCCTTACTTTCAATTCCTTGTCTGACTTTCTCTTGGTCAAGGCTTTCTTGCGTTTTACCTCATTCTTCCTTTCTTCTCGCTTCCTCTTCTTCTTTGTCTTTAGGAAGCTGATTTGCCTCGGAGTCGACTCGGACCTAATTGGAGTCGACTCGGTGAACTTGGGAGTCGACTCTGAGATACTTGGAGTCGACTCGACTGAGGGAGATTCAACACCCTTTTCTGCAGTCTCATGGTTAGTATATAATTGAAGCACATATGAGCTAGTCTGAGATTTATCATAAATATTTTCTAAAGTATCCCAGATCTCCTTAGCAGATAAGCATGCAGAAATTTCATTAAACTTTGTTTCTTGAATAGCACAATACAATATGTTCATAGCATTAGCATTCAATTGTGCTAAGTCCTTTTCATTAAAAGTTTGAGAGAGTGTGTGAAGGTCATTTACTATGATTTTCCATAAATAATAGTCTTGTGATTGAATAAAAATGCGCATGCGTATTTTCCAATGTGTATAGTTTATGCCATCAAATAGTGGAGGTGTATCAATTGATTGTCCTTCTCCTAGAAAACTATCTATTTGAGTTGTCATGATCTTTGGCTCTAGTCGGTTAAGACTACAAATAATATTTGAGCACCTGCTCTGATACCACTTGTTGCCCAGTAGATACAACCCAAGAGGGGGGGTGAATTGGATCTTTTAAAACTTTTAACCTACTTCTGAAAGTTTTTGATTAATTATGCTAAGTTATATAGATGCACAGTGAAAGTCAAACTTAGCAACGGTTTGAAGTATGCTTGCAGCTAGAGAACGTGCGGATAATAGTAATGCAAGCTATTTATCTAGGTAAGTAAGTGTGTTAGTTAGACAATGAGAAGAGGCATTACAAACACAACAAACATATAGTGGTTCGGTGCACCCCAGCACCTACATCCACTCCCCAAGACTTCTTGGAAATTTCACTATAATCCTACAGATTACAGCCGGTTGTTTTACAAGCTCACAACCCAACTTGTTGTTTTACGAGGTCACAACGAACTCGGTCGGTTTTCCCAGGCTCACCGACTAGAACCACCCCTGATTGTTTTCCCGGGATCACAATCAAACCCTTACAGTGTTGGTTTCGACCTAGGCTCACCAACAAACCTCTCACAGTTGGTTTTCCCTTTGGCTCACCAACTAACCTTAACCCCGTTGGTTTTCCCTTTGGCTCACCAACAAACCTTAACCCCTTGATTCAATCCCGTGATTGAATCAAGTTACAAGATATTAAAACAAAGTGTAAAACAATACAAAGCTTCTTAAACAAGCAAATATAACAATATAAACAAATAGAGTAAAGAGAAGCCCTCAAACATGTTTTGTAGATGGAGGAGCTCGACTTCTTCTTTACTTGACCCTCTTCGGATTCGGCACGAAGTAGAGGATCACCGCGGCAGCACACAGATGAAGAGGAAGCTTTGGGATTCACTTGGATGCTCTTCTTCTCTCTATTTCACTTTGAATGGCCCTTTTGTGCTCATGGGAGATTTCTCTTGGAATCTCTTTCCTAAATGTTTTCTCCCACTTCCATGAGTTCTCCCCTGGCTCTCTTCTTGTTTTTATAGCTTTAGATGGCGTGGAAACAAGAATATAGCCGTTAGAGACAAAAATAGAGCCGTTGGACACAGTCTGCACCTCCTGACAATGTTACCGTTGGGATCGGAGTCGACTCGCGCGATCAGGAGTCGACTCGCCTGTTGCAGGAGTCGGCTCGCGCTTTACAGGAGACGACTCGGCCACTGTTCCAAATTTGAATTAAAGTGCATCCTCGACTGGGAGTCGACTCGTCTTAACCTGGAGTCGACTCGCCAACTTCTGGAGCTGACTTGGCAATATCGGAGTCGGCTCATCCACCGAAGTCCGTGGATCCAATTTTGAATTTTGTCCTCTCGAGTCGACTCGACTGTCCTGGGAGTCGACTCGAATCTCAGAGCCCGAACTCCCGATCCTCTGTCTTCTGGCTCGTCCAGTCTTGGAGTCGACTCGAACTTCCTTGGAGTCGACTCGGCTCTCAGTTTCCGAAAGTTGGTCTTCTGCCTTTTGACGTGAAGCTGTCTTGGAGTCGACTCGAGCGGTCTGGGAGTCGACTCGAATCTCAGAGGCAGTAACTTGATTTTTCTGTCTGTTGATGGTCGCGGAGTCTCGGAGTCGACTCGTGCAATGCGGGAGTCGACTCGAATCTCAGAGTCCCAAAAATGCTCTCTGACTTTTTCCTTGTGTTCCGCTGAGAGTCGACTCTTGCTTTCTTTGGAGTCGACCTACCAACCATCGGAGTCGACTCGCGTTCCACTTGAGTCGACTCGAATCTCAGACCCGAAAACTGTTCTCTGACTTTTCTTCCTGTGACTCCTAGGAGTCGACTCATACTTCTCCGGAGTCGACTCGGTAAACATTGGAGTCGACTCGAATACTATTCTTTTTGAATTTTTCCTTTGATTTTACTCCTCCAATTTGAATCCTTTGAACTTTAAACTTGGGCCAATAAATTGTAGCTTTCTTCCAACATTTCTTGAGTGCTTTTGGAGGCCTTCTCGTGTTCTTTCAACTTGCTATGTTCCTTGCAAAATAAATATCTTTCTCCTTGCAACATAAACATTAGTCTCTATACTTCAAGGTTTTGTAATCATCAAAATCAATCTATGAATCAATCTTTGGGTCATCACTAACAACGAACCCTATAACCCCCAATTTCACCTAGGCTTGGGACGCCTTTCCCTTGTTCCAAGTCCCTTGACTGGAACAAGCACAATATTGAAAAAGTTTTACAAGGATTTAAAAGCTCTCAAGAAGCAAATAAAACAGTGAGAAATAATAGAACCCGGAAGAACCCTTTTAGCCGTTGGAAGCGTGGGAAATGGTGGTTCTTCCGATGTGGATCGCGTTGGCTTGAATGTGAGCTTTGAATGCCTAGCGGAAGAGAGTAGTTGAGCACGAAATCACTTGGGAAGCTTGAAGGCACTTGATTTCTTCACTTGAATGCACTAACTCCCTTGAACCTCTTTTTCTTTCTTCTCTCTTGAATGATCTTGTGTTGGGTTGGTGAGAAGTTATTGGAAAGCACTTAAGAGCTCCCTTTTATAGCCCAAAAAGCAAATATAGCCGTTAGAGATAAAGTTAAGGGAGTTTGAAATTCAAACCAAACCTGAAAAAGTTGTCAGTCGCGTCCCAGGCGCTTCGGAGACGTCTCCGCTTCAACGCGAGACGTCTCGGCTGTAAGATTTTACTTTTGACGTTGTTTGGGGTCGACTCGGCGCTTTACGGGGACGACTCCGATGATGAACG
This sequence comes from Phoenix dactylifera, assembly GCF_051530095.1. Taxonomy (NCBI): domain Eukaryota; kingdom Viridiplantae; phylum Streptophyta; class Magnoliopsida; order Arecales; family Arecaceae; genus Phoenix; species Phoenix dactylifera. The sequence continues at coordinate 13,905,860 of NC_143194.1, read as the reverse complement.
GTTTGAATCCTTGTTTTTCTGTTTTTCTGAGATGGTCGCCTCGGCACTTTACGGGGACGTCTCGGCTTGTTTGCGCTTTTTGCATGGGGACGACTCCGCTGCCTTGGGGACGACTCCGCCGTTATATCTCCGAAAAACAAGTCTTCTGGAATTCTCTGAGAGAGTCGACTCCGCTCTTTCAGGGGACGTCTCCGCTGCCTTATCACCGAAAAAGACATCCTCTGGAATACCCTGAGAGAGTCGACTCCGCACTCTCTGGGGACGACTCGGAAACTCAGCTTTTACTTGCGGGGACGACTCCGCGTACTGTGGAGACGGCTCGCGCGCATCTCTTGAAATCGGCCTTTCTGCCGCCACTAAGAGAGTCGACTCCGCTTCTGAGAGAGTCGACTCCGACCCTGCGAGACGCCTCGCCAGGTGCCGGGGACGTCTCCAAACGTGCCAGTTCTTCCTGTTTGTGCCAGAGACGTCTCTGGAACAAACCGGAGACGTCTCGGCTGTCCCTGATCTGTTTTCTTCATCTCAAAAATTCTTCAATAAATTCATAAAAATTATGGGAACTTGCCTAGACATTTCTTAACAATATTCTTAATTAAACACATGAAATCCTCAAGTAAATTGTTAAGATAAATGGAATTATACTCTAGTGTTTTGTATTCATCAAAATCCATTAGGGGGTCAACAATCTCCCCCTTTTTGATGATGACAAAACACTGAGTATATGCGAAATTCGAAATTTAAACATATACACAGTATTTGATCAGATGTACAAGTATAATGTTTTGATTAGAGCTATATACAGTGTGCATAATTCAAAATAGTCAATTTTCAGTTCTATCCTTATGCATAAGATTGATCTTAATAGCTCTTAAGTAATTTTAGCATATCAACTGAATTTGAATCAAGTTAAAATGAAATATTGATGCTAAAGATAATTGAAAGCTAAGTTCTTTTTGACTCCCCCTTTCTTTTCCAGAAGGGCAATTATCTTAAAGCCAATATTCTTCAATTTTATCTTTTCTAATTCAACTTTAAGTATGAGTGTAAATTTTGCATTCCATATTCAGGTTCTACTCCATATATAAGTTCTATATATCTACTCCCCCTTTTTGTCATCAACAATGAAGGGGACAAATTATACGTAGGTACTTAAAGCACAATTCCTAGGGGAATTCAGCATATTACAATGAACCACTCAAGGATATTCAAGTTATGCTCCCTCTGTCTATTGTTTTATTAATGAATTCAGAATTCATTTCACTCCCCCTTTGATATTCAGGTTGTGCTCCCCCTTAGGGTATGTTATGAGATTTTTATGGCACATCACAGAATCACATACACAATCACAGAATCACATACACAATCACAAAATCACATACACAGAATTAGAAATATACACAAGGTTTCAAAAGGAATTGTATGACATTCATATATCATTGTAAACATTTGAAGTCATTACAAAGTTAAAAGAGGAGATCATTACAAGTATTCATTTCTAATACAAAAAGTGTTTCAAAATGAGCCTAGGGTTTACAAAAAGAAGAACCCTAGATGTCTACAAAGTGTCCCTCATCGGCGACGTTGCTCATAAATCCTAGCAGCTGCATCTATAAATGCATTAATGGAATCTAGCAGTGTTCGGAACTGTTCTCCCTGGGACTGATGGAAGGCTGCCACTAGTGCTTCAAATTCAATGCTTGCCCTTTCAATTCTTCCTCTAAGTTGGGCAGCCACGGTGCCCACATTGCCTCCAGGGCTTGTCAACTCTTGAAGACCATCTGAAATGTTCCTCAAGCTGTCTTGTAGCTCAATTGATCTGAAGGTTTGGGTGGCACTCACACTAACTAGTTCTTGCGCTGTAGCTTCTATCTGAGTTCTGATTTCCTTCAACTCTTGTAGAAGCCCTTCATGTGAGGCTCTGATGGGGGCCAACTCAGTAGAGATCATCGATCTCATTTCCTCCCTCATTTGCTGGCATATCACAGATGCTAAAGTGCGCATCTGTTCTTCTGATAGGGAGAAGGGCCCAGTGACTGTAGGAGGAGGTGGCATAGAGGTGGAAGGTCCAGCTGAGCTGGAGGGTATATCAGGGAAGTCCATGGGGCTGAGTGGAGGAGAGTGGTGGTCAGGCTCCTGATGTGGGATCTCAGGGTCTAAGGTTTGAGCTTTTCTTTTTGGTACCTTAACCCATGACCCATCTACCTTGTGAAACTCCATTCTACGCATTGTGCTCTCATTATAATAGTCGGTGTTTCTCAAGGGTTTTGCAGGTTCATTTTCTGGAATGTGAACCTTAAAATGTTTGAATACTAGGGTAAAGATCATCCCATAGGGTATGCTAAACCTAGAATACCTATGACATATAGCAATGTAGTTCAACATAAGTCTAGGGAGGTTTAGGGGAATCCCTAGTAGGATGTGGTGCATGATAACTAGGTCTCGCTCCGAAACAAAATCGAAGCGACCGGTTTTTGGAAACAAGACCCGGTTGACAATACTCAAAAGTAGTCTCATTTCGGCATTTAGGTCTTGTGAGTTCACTACATCAAGAGGCCCGCAGTCCTCTCGTCCTAAAAGCAAGTTTAGGGCTATTTCCCTTTGGGGATGTGAGGTCAGAGCCTCACCGTCCTTAGGGATTTGCAAGACGCTAGATAGGACATCCTCATTAATCTCTACCAACGTCCCCCGGACATGTGCAGTGTACCCTAAGTCCCCTAAGGCCATATTACTAAACATCTCTCTAACTAGGCCGGGGTAGGTCGATATATTGAGGGTACAAAGGTATTCCCACCCTTGGGCACGGAGTCTCTCTCCAATAGAGAACCCCTCACTATCTAGAAAATGGAAATCTATGTACCTACCGGTGGTTACTGTGCGATTCGCACAGGAAATGGTCGTGGTTGGCGGAGCAACTGGAGGGGACGGCGCGGATGGCTCTTTCCTCCGTTCCTCACCGTCGGTTGTTACCCTAGGACGCCTCCCACCGGTTCGTCTAGCCCTCTTAGGTGCCATGGATGCTAGGGTTTGTGATGGAGAGCAAATGGAGGCTAGGGTTTGTGGTGGAGAGCAAATGGAGGCTAGGGTTTTTGTTTTTGTCGGGGATGTGAGAGAATAGCTCGGGTCGGCTCGAGCTGTTTCACCTATTTAAAAACCCTCGTTCGGTCCCCGAGACGTCTCCGCGACTGATGCGAGACGTCTCGCCGGGGGGACGTCTCTGCGATTTGCCAGAGACGTCTCCGGCACTGAAAAATTTCAGACTAATTTCTATCTTTTCCCAATTTATTTTACTCAATCACACTAATCAACATGATTTTTTTTGGTGAATACAGAGTGAGTTTGTTTGTGATCCTCCCCCTTAATAATACATCCTATAAAAGTTTGATAATGATTTTTTGAATTATTAACATTGAAATGAGGAATGTTTGACCAAATTTCGAATACCTATGAAATAGGCTCTGAAAATATCTCCATGAAGAGTCCAAGGGAGGGTAACCATCCTCCGGAAAGTCGAACAATTCGTCATTTAACTTAGATAGATTCATGCTTTCACTTATGTTGACCTTGAGGTGGATTACTAGTTTGAGTAGCAAAGCATCGCAATACAAGTTCAATTTAATTGCTAGGATCATACAAGCTCAATGCATTCCTTAAGAAGTTGAACCTATCTTTACAAAGGGGCTTTGTAAAGATATCGGCCAATTGATTTTCAGTACATACATACTCAATCATCACATCATTTTTCAGCACATGATCCCTAATAAAGTGATGCCTAATCTCTATATGTTTTGATTTTGAGTGTTGGACAGGATTTTTTGTTAAATTAATTGCACTTGTATTATCACATTTAATTGGTATATTGTCCATTTTGATACCGAAGTCTTCAAGTTGTTGCTTAATCCATAGAACTTGGGCACAACAGCTTCCAGCTGCAATGTACTCAGCCTCAGCTGTGGATAAGGCAACTGAATTTTGTTTCTTGCTAAACCAAGAAACCAAATTAGCACCCAAGAATTGACATGTGCCACTTGTGCTTTTTCTGTCGAGTTTGCACCTGGCAAAATCAGCATCGGAATAAGCAATTAAATTTATGTCAGATTGTTTAGAATACCATAAGCCTACATTAGATGTCCCTACTAGATATCTAAAAATTCTTTTAACAGCTTGCAAGTGTGATTCCTTAGGACATGCTTGGTATCTAGCACACATACAAACACTGAATAATATATCTGGTCTACTAGCAGTAAGATAAAGTAAAGAGCCTATCATACCTCTGTACAATTTGCAGTCTATACTTTTACCTTTTTCATCTTTGTCAAGCTTGCAACTTGAGCCCATGGGTGTGCTGATTTCCCTTGCATCCTTCATCTTGAATTTTTCCAACATCTCCTTGATATATTTGGACTGACTGATGAAGATGCCTTCCTCTGATTGTTTTATTTGTAGCCCAAGGAAGAAGTTGAGCTCACCCATCATGCTCATTTCAAATTCTCCCTGCATAAGCTTGGCAAACTCTTGACAAAGACTATCATTAGTAGCACCAAAAATTATATCATCCACATAAATTTGCACAAGCAATAAGTCATTTCCTTTTCTTTTAATGAAGAGGGTTTTGTCTACATTTCCTCTTTTAAATTTATTTTCAATTAGGAAATTACTTAATCTTTCATACCATGCCCTAGGGGCTTGCTTAAGTCCATATAATGCTTTATGCAATTTAAAAAACATAATCTGGATGTAAGTGGTTCTCAAAACCTGGAGGTTGTCCTACATAAACTTCCTCCATTATATAACCATTTAAAAAGGCACTTTTTACATCCATTTGATAGAGTTTGAAATCCATAAAGCATGCATATGCCAAAAGTAGTCTAATAGCTTCTAATCTAGCAACAGGAGCAAAAGTTTCATCAAAGTCTATTCCTTCCTCCTGATTATATCCTTTGGCCACTAGCCTAGCTTTGTTTCTTATTACTATTCCATCTTCATCTAGTTTATTTCTATATACCCATTTGGTGCCTATAATTGAAACATTAGGGGGTCTTTTCATTAGAGTCCAAACTTCATTTCTTTCAAATTGGTTTAATTCCTCTTGCATAGCATTCATCCAATTATCATCTTTTTCAGCTTCTTCTAGTGATTTAGGCTCGATTTGTGAAACGAATGCAAGATAATTACTAGTGTTTCTTAAAGAGGATCTAGTTCTTATTCCTTGTGAAGGATCACCAAGGATTAGATCCCTTGGATGACCATGTGCATACCTCCATTCCTTAGGAAGATCTTGATTTCTCGATGGAGGTTGATCTTCTTCATCTTGTTGAATTGTATCTTCTTTGATCTCATCCTCATGTTGTTTGTCTTGTATGGAGAATTCCTTCATTCGGTCTTCAAGTATACCTGCATCACCATCTTCTTCTTTTCTAGAAGAATCTCCATTAGCTTCATCAAAAACAACATGAATGGATTCTTCAACAACGAGAGTTCTTTTGTTGAAGACCCTGTATGCTCTACTAGATGAGGAATAACCTAAGAAGATCCCCTCATCTGATTTAGCACTAAATTTACTTAGATTGTCCTTTCCATTGTTTAAAATAAAGCATCGACAACCGAAAACATGAAAATAGCTTATATTTGGTTTCTTACTTTTTATCAACTCATAAGGTGTTTTCTTTAAGATGGATCTAACTAAAGCACGGTTTAAAATATGACATGAAGTATTTATTGCTTCAGCCCAAAAGTACTTTGGTAAATTCGATTCGCACAACATGGTACGAGCCATATCTGCTAGTGTGCGATTCTTCCTTTCTACCACCCCGTTTTGTTGGGGTGTCCTAGGTGCCGAGAAATTGTGATTGATACCATTTTCTTCACAAAATTTTTCAAAATACTGATTTTCAAACTCGGTACCATGATCACTCCTAATTGCTTTTAGTTTAAGATTGAGTTCATTCGAAACCCTATTATGAAACTTGATAAAAACGGGAAAGGACTCATCTTTGTGTGCAAGAAATGAAACCCATGTAAAACGTGAAAAATCATCAACAATTACAAGACCAAATTTCTTACCCCCTAGACTAGCAGTTCTAGTGGGTCCAAATAAATCCATGTGAATTAGTTCTAAGGGTTTTGATGTTGAGACTATGTTTTTAGACTTGAAAGAGCTTCTCGTTTGTTTCCCTAATTGACATGCAGCACAAATTTTGTTCTTTTCAAAATCTATTTTTGGTAGTCCTTTGACTAGATCTTTTGTAATCAATTTAGAGATTAAATCCATGCTAGCATGCCCTAACCTACGATGCCATAACCAACTAGTCTCATTGACTTTGGGATCCATGGCTACAAGACATTGGCCATCCTTCATGGTGAGATCATCAAGATCTACCATGTAAACATTTCCATGCCTATGTCCTGTAAGTATGATCTCATTGTCAACTGGACTACTAATTATGCAAAGTGAAGATTCAAATGACACTTTAAAGCCCTTGTCACAAAATTGACTTATACTTAATAAATTATGTTTGAGTCCATTAACTAACAATACATTGTCAATAAATGAGGAGGGTGATATGGAGATTTTACCAACACCAATGATTTGACCTTTAGCATTGTCTCCAAATGTGACTACTCCTCCTTCTTTTGATTTTAAAGTGACGAAGAGACTCTTGTCACCGGTCATATGCCTTGAGCAACCACTATCAAGATACCACATTCTCTTTTTATTCCCGGCTGCAAGGCATACCTGCAAAATGATCATGTGAAGCTCTTAGGTACCCAAGTTTTCTTGGGTCCTTCGTGGTTAGTGTAGTTGGTTCCCTTAGGCACCCATACTTTAGTTATGTTTTTAGCTTTTACAAATGTACTCTTGTTAGTTTGGATCTTTCTTTGAATACAAGAGTAGGCTTTATGTCCACTTTTTCCACAATGAAAGCATGTAGGTTTTTCAGTTTTGACATCTTTTGCTTTCACAAAGAAATTCTTTAGATACTTTTGTTGCTTGTTAGTTTTATATCCTAATCCGGCTTTATTAAAAACAGCTCTTTGATTTGAAAGAATAAGATTTAATTTTTCAGAGCTTTGTGTAAATTTTTCAACAATTGGTTTGTACTTATGTACCTCATTCTTAAGATCCAAATTTTCTTTAACTAGTTCTTCCTTATCCTTTTTAAGGGATTCAACATTTTGTGCAAGTGAGGTATTATTATTGAGTAGAGATTTAACTTTTAGATTCAATTCCTTAATTAGTGTTTTTGCCGTTTCATTTTCAATGCTAAGTTTTGAATTTTTATTTTCTAGATCAATGGTGTTAACATTTTCAACGCTCTCTTTCTCAATCAATAGTTTTTTAATATCATCCTTTAGTTTTTGATTGGAGGCCTTTAGTTCTTTATTCTTTGCTCCTAACATACTACAATCACTCATAAGTTCTTGAAAAGCTTCATATAATTCTTCTAAAGTAAAATTTATAGTTGAGCTTTGACATACCTCGTCGTTTTCAAATGCCATGAAGCACAAATTTGCGGTCTCTTCCTTCTCTTCCTCGGGGGAGGATGTGTCACTATCGTCCCACGTTGCCTTCAACGCCTTCTTCTTCTTCTTCTTTCCAAAGTGCTTCTTTTGTTGAGGGCATTCGGAACGAATGTGTCCCGGTCTCTTGCAATCATAGCATATGATTGGGTCTCTTTCTTTTTCCTTTTCTTTTTCCCAATCATTTCTCCCTCCAAATTTCTTTCTTGGGAAGGGTTTCTTTCTTCTCATGAATTTCTTAAACTTCCTTACTATTAAACCCAAGTCCTCATCTTCGCTTTCTTCTTCACTCTCACTACTTTCTTCTTCACACACACTCGAAGTAGCCTTGAGTGCAATTGTCTTCTTCTTTGGCAACTCTTCTTCATGTTGCTTCATTGTGAGCTCATGCGTCATCAATGAGCCCAATAGTTGTTCTAGTCCCAAAGTGTTGAGGTCTTTGGCTTCTATGATCGCCGTGACCTTTGCTTCCCATGCTTTCGGCAAAGACCTGAGAATTTTACTCACAAGTTCCGGATTAGTATAGGATTTACCCAAACTCTTTAGACCATTAATTATATCGGTGAAGCGTGTTAACATGTATGTGATGGTTTCATTGGGTTCCATCTTAAACAACTCATATTTGTGAACTAGAATGTTCACTTTAGACTCTTTGACTTGATTTGTACCCTCGTGGGTAACTTCAAGCCTATCCCATATTTCCTTGGCGGAACTACAGGTGGAGACTCTATTGAACTCATTTACATCTAGAGCACAGAATAATGAGTTCATGGCTCTAGAATTGAGTTGAACCATCTTACTGTCATTCTCATCCCAATCCTCCTCAGGTTTGGGAACTTGAATGCCATTAACCATGTGAGATGGTTCGTGTGGTCCCTTGATTATGACCCTCCACAAGGCATAATCTTGTGCTTGAATAAAAATCCTCATTCTAGTCTTCCAATAGGTATAATTTGTCCCATTGAAGAGTAGAGGTCTATTGGTTGCCTGCCCCTCAGCAGGAACATTGTTAAAGGGTGTTGCCATCTAGATCTTTGGCTAAGACGGTTAGGTCTTTCAAGAAATACACAGAGCACCCGCTCTGATACCACTTGTTGCCCAGAGATGGTCACCCAAGAGGGGGGTGAATTGGGTGTTTTAAAACTTTTTGCCTAATTAAAAATAAAACACACAAATGTATGAACTAAAGTAAAGATAGAGGTATGAGAACAATCAATCGCAAACACAAGGTTTTATAGTGGTTCGGAGCTTCCACTGCTCCTACATCCACTCCCCAAAGCACCTTTGGGAATTTCCACTATAATCCAAGATTACAGTCCGGTAGTTTTGCGAGTGCACTACCCAACTCGTTGTTTTACACCGGGCTAACAACGAACCCTATAACCCCCAATTTCACTTAGGCTTGGGACGCCTTTCCCTTGTTCCAAGTCCCTTGACTGGAACAAGCACAATATTGAAAAAGTTTTACAAGGATTTAAAAGCTCTCAAGAAGCAAATAAAACAGTGAGAAATAATAGAACCCGGAAGAACCCTTTTAGCCGTTGGAAGCGTGGGAAATGGTGGTTCTTCCGATGTGGATCGCGTTGGCTTGAATGTGAGCTTTGAATGCCTAGCGGAAGAGAGTAGTTGAGAACGAAATCACTTGGGAAGCTTGAAGGCACTTGATTTCTTCACTTGAATGCACTAACTCCCTTGAACCTCTTTTTCTTTCTTCTCTCTTGAATGATCTTGTGTTGGGTTGGTGAGAAGTTATTGGAAAGCACTTAAGAGCTCCCTTTTATAGCCCAAAAAGCAAATATAGCCGTTAGAGATAAAGTTAAGGAAGTTTGAAATTCAAACCAAACCTGAAAAAGTTGTCAGTCGCGTCCCAGGCGCTTCGGAGACGTCTCCGCTTCAACGCGAGACGTCTCGGCTGTAAGATTTTACTTTTGACGTTGTTTGGGGTCGACTCGGCGCTTTACGGGGACGACTCCGATGATGAACGGTTTGAATCCTTGTTTTTCTGTTTTTCTGAGAGGGTCGCCTCGGCACTTTACGGGGACGTCTCGGCTTGTTTGCGCTTTTTGCATGGGGACGACTCCGCCGTTATATCTCCGAAAAACAAGTCTTCTGGAATTCTCTGAGAGAGTCGACTCCGCTCTTTCAGGGGACGTCTCCGCTGCCTTATCACCGAAAAAGACATCCTCTGGAATACCCTGAGAGAGTCGACTCCGCACTCTCTGGGGACGACTCAAAAACTCAGCTTTTACTTGCGGGGACGACTCCGCGTACTGTGGAGACGGCTCGCGCGCATCTCTTGAAATCGGCCTTTCTGCCGCCACTGAGAGAGTCGACTCCGCTTCTGAGAGAGTCGACTCCGACCCTGCGAGACGCCTCGCCAGGTGCCGGGGACGTCTCCAAACATGCCAGTTCTTCCTGTTTGTGCCAGAGACGTCTCTGGAACAAACCGGAGACGTCTCTGGAACAAACCGGAGACGTCTCGGCTGTCCCTGATCTGTTTTCTTCATCTCAAAAATTCTTCAATAAATTCATAAAAATTATGGAAACTTGCCTAGACATTTCTTAACAATATTCTTAATTAAACACATGAAATCCTCAAGTAAATTGTTAAGATAAATGGAATTATACTCTAGTATTGTATTCATCAAAATCCATTAGGGGGTCAACAAATATGTCCTAATTTGGATTAGGATTTCTTAAGTCACAATTAATTATTAATCTAATGAATCAATAAGACTCCTAATTGGATTAGGATTGAAGAGTTCAATTGAGTCAAAATTGATTTAAGTTCTAATTGGATTAGGACTTACCTAGATTGGATCCAAATTGGTTCACCCTTGGGCTAAGCCTAATTGGATTAGGGCTTGACCACATTAGGGCATTCCAATCCCTACCTAATGTGGATTAGGGTTTACCATGAGGAGGGGCATAAGCCCCTCCTTTTTCCATGTGGTGAAGGGAGAAGAGAGGGGGGCCGGCGCCCCCTCTTAGGCATCTAATCTAGGGTTCCTAAATTGTAGGAACCCTAGATGGCTATAAAAAGGGGCAAAGGGGGCCAGCGCCCTAGATGAGAACCCCCTCCTCCTTGCTGCCGTACGCCCCCTTCTCCTCTCCTCTTGGATCAGCCGAAAGCAAGGTGAAAAGAAGAAGCTTGGCGGCCATCTTCTTCCCTCCTCCTTGGTTCCAACGCAGGGAAGAAAAGAAAGGCTGCAAGGGGCTTCGTTCTTCTTCCACCATTCATCCTTCTTCTTCCTCCTCTCAAGCACAATCAAGGGTTGATTGAAAGAGAGGAAATCAGCCATCAAAAGCTATCTCTGCAAGGAAGCTAGCACCCCGGTGAGATAGAGAGCTTGGATCGGATCTCGCTTCGTGTGGATACCCGTAGAGGCCGGACACTTGAACGGCTTCAAGCGAACCTTCATCCTAGACCACGAACTTCAGTTTGCGGTGATCATCTACCCGCACAAGGTGAAGATCTGATCTTCTAAATGTTTTAAAAGTTTTTAATTCTTGCCTAACTACGAACGGTTCATGAAACAACGTTCATGCGATGAACGTCGATCCCGCACATGCCTCTTGAAGAAAAAAATCTCACGAGTTGTCCGATAAAATCGAACGCCAGGCATGAAAAAATCAGTTTTAATTTTTTTTTTTTATTTATAACAATTATAAATATTAAATTTAACTTTTATGTAAAATTACCTCAAGCCCGCAGCGGAAGTTGGTCGAGGTAATCTGGATCTGGATCCGGATCTAGATCCCTGAAAGTAGCTCTGCGAGGCCTGGATCTGCAAGCCCTCTACTTCGCACGCACGTCAAACTTCGCAAGAAGGTTGGATGATGTTTTTACTCGTGCAAAACAATCTTTTGCAAAAAAGGACCCTTGGAAGAAAAGAAATCCAGAAAAAGGACCTTCCCTTTTCTCTTTCTTTCTTTCTTCTCTTTCTTTCTTTCTTCGGTTTCTTTTCTCCCGTTTCTTCACAGCACGCCTAAGCCACAGATGCCCGTCTCTTGATCCTGATCACAGAGGGAATGGAAGGAAGGAGAGGACACCGGATCTGGGCCGAACTCCAAAACACCAGAGAGAAAGGACTCCTTCCTCTCTCTTCTTCTTCTTCTCCACAGAATCAAATCTCCTTCTCTGTCTGACAATTTCTTCTCAAGAAAATTCTCTTCCTCTTCTTCTCTAAGAGGATACGGTGGCCTACAAATAGGCCAACACTGAGAGGAGTTAAGAGGCGTTATTGGCCAAGCATTAAAGAATTCATTCATGATGAATTTCATAACGTTTGTTTCAAAACAAACGGTGGAAAAAAAACTAGTGAATCCATGAAAACGTGCCTGATTTCGAAAATCTAAATGAACCGGAATGTAGCCGGTTCAAAACCGAACATTCCGGTCCAGACGGCAAGCCGAATGGAGTCCGGATGGTGGCACGGCGTGGCGTTGAACCAAGGACGGAGAAGACTCTGTTTTTGCTCCCAGGCGTTTCCTTTCCATCGCGGCTCACAAGCATCTCTTAAGGGTCCATGAGCTTAAGGGTCCATGGGTCCACAGGAGTTTAAAAACAAGTCAGCCGTAACCATTTAAATGGGATTAGTCAAATAGGAAATGGGTTAGCCCATTTTGAAATAAAGTAAGCCTATTTGGTTCTAAACCAAATTGACAGCCCATTTGAATGATTTTTGACCCGAAAAAATTCCACATGAGTCCGACTCATGAGACATACAATTAGGTCCAGTTTCGGCTCGATCCAAGTCCGACTTAGATCAGAACAAATACGAAATTAAATCCCAATTAAATCATGATCGAGCCCAATTACACTAATTTAGACTCAATTAAATCCAATCTCAACAATTGAGTCCTGATCAAGTTCAATTACATTAATTGAAACTTGATTGACCCGAAATACAGACTTAATTAGTTGTTCATCCATGAAATTTAGCATGTACCTCATGTTCAGTGCTAGCTGAACATAGACAGAACCAAATTCCAAATGACCCACAATTTAATTCTTAATTAAATTGGGTCAAGACCTTCTTACTTAGTTTGACTAATGTGCGTGACTCCGATAGGTTCGAACACTAAGCCGGTAGTACATGGACTACTCCATGCACTAATCGAGGTGACCATCTAGCAATGATACCCGACGTCCGGATAGGTCGAATATGCAAAGCAACATTCAAGAACCTAGACGTATGGTTGTTGCATAATTCATCCCTATGACCATCGATGCTCAAGATGACCTCAGAGTGGACTGTCGACCTCTGGGTCCGGTCATCCATAGTGTATTTCAAATAATCAAATCAAGTGACCTATCACTTGGTTTACCCTGGCCAAGGTTTTACTGAATTGAAATACAATGAGACATCAACTCTTAAAATCTGGAGCGGTCAATCCCATCTTGACTCATACACAGACTTCGCGAGTACTTGACTGCACTCAGCATCCTTCCGATCCCTGAATTAGAAATTCAGGTCATCCAGTGCCTAAGTACAGTGAGTTGCTTGCAAGTCACCGTGATAGTCTCAGGTCTAAGGGGTACTTATGTCCACACGCTTTGCGAGCTAACTCCCGACAGTGGAGTGCTACGCAGGTGAGTCACTGTTCCGTGATGATGTACTCCTACATCTTACCTGTATGCCATACAGTGTCTCCACACTCCTTGGTTTAAGAGGACAACCAACTAAATGACACACAACGACCTATACTTGATATAGCTATCGTCCAATTGACAGCTCATCATTTGGTCGCGAACTGGTTTAAGGACTAAATGATAAAATCTCCTTTATCCACTAAATTAGTCCTAAGGACTTCATCACAATACACAGGAGTTCAATTTGAAGATGTAACACTTGTGATGAATAGAAAATTGCCAGAATAAATTTTTATTCATTTTAATAAAACATATACATAATCCAATTTCTTACAATTAAAAAAAATTGGCTTTGGGACACAATTCCCAACACCTCTTCCGCTGCCATCTGATTTTTTTTGAAATATCAGCGGCATGGGCGGGTTCCCAACAAAAAATATTTATCCAAGCTCAAGACTATGAGATTTGGAGTATCATAGTTAATGGACCATACATTCCTTCTATTTTTGTAGATAACATTACTATTCCCAAGCTTGAAAAAGATTGGGATGACAATGATAGAAGGAAGGCACAACTAAATGCCAAAGCAATGAATGTGCTTTATTGTGCTTTAGACCGTAATGAATTCAATAGAGTCTCTACTTGCAGTTCTGCAAAAGAGATATGGAACAGACTTGAAGTGACCCACGAGGGCACAAATCAAGTCAAGAAATCCAAAATAAACATACTAGTTCATAAGTATGAACTATTTAAAATGGATTCTAATGAAACTATCACTTGCATGTTTACTAGATTTACTGATATTGTCAACGGTCTAAAAAGCCTTGGCAAAAGTTATGCTAACAGTGACCTTGTCAGAAAAATTCTTCGATCTTTGCCAAGGTCATGGGAAGCCAAGGTAACGGCAATCGAAGAAGCCAAGGACTTAAACAAGCTGCCACTCGAGGAGCTTCTTGGATCCCTGATGACGCATGAGCTCACAATGAAACAACACAACGAAGAAGAATCCTCTCATAAGAAAAAGGTAATAGCCCTCAAATCTACTTCTTCTAACAAAGATCCATCTTGCAGTAGCAGCAGCGAAGAAGAAGACAATGAGGGAGATGATGATGAGGCTCTTCTCGTGCGAAAGTTCAGAAAGTTCATCAACCGGAAGAAGTCCTTTCATCAGAGGAGAGGTCCCTCAAATTTCTACAACAACAAAGGTAAGGAAAGGGAAAGTGAGGGAATCGGTTGCTATGAGTGCAAGAAACCGGGACATTTCAGAATCGACTGTCCATTACTGAAGAAGAGCATCAAGCACAAGAAGAAGAAAGCTCTTGTCACCACCCTGACAGACTTCGATTCATCATCATCGTCATCGGATGAGGAACAAGAGGAAAAAGCCAACTTCTGTTTTATGGCAAATAAAAATGAGGTAACATCTGAAACGCATTTAGATTTTACCTTTGATGAATTGTATGATGCTTTTAATGAACTAATGGATGAATATAAGACAATAAATCTTAAGAATAAAGAACTAAAACTAACTAATCAATCTCACTTCCATAAGTATGATAAATTAATTAAGGATAAGGATTTTATCATTAAAGAAAATTTAGAACTTAAAACAAGCAACCAAATGTTAATTCAAAAAAACTAATACCTTAATTAAAGATAACAAAAAACTAACCAAGGAAATTTCAGAACTTAAAAACGGTAAACAAACTTTAAAAGATGATCTCACAAAAGACTTAAACATACTAAAAACAGAAAAACAAAAGCTAATACAAGAGCTTGAAAAATACAAACCTATTGTTGAAAAGTTTACATATAGTTCTGAAAAATTAGAAATGATACTTAACAATCAACGAGCTGTGTTTAATAGAGCTGGTTTAGGGTATAAACCTAATAATAAGCAAAAGCTCCTTAAAAATTTCTTTGTGAAAGCAAGGGAAAGTAAAACTAAGAATATAACCTGTTTTTGCTGTGGAAAAGTAGGACATAAAGCTAATGTGTGTGACCATAGGAAAGCAAAAGCTAAAAGAAAAATTAAAAAGGTTTGGGTTCCAAAAGGAACCAACATTACTAACCTTGAAGGACCCAAGAAAACTTGGGTACCTAAAATTGTATGATTTCCTTGTGTAGGAGTGTCTTGCAGCCAAAGTCGACAAAAACTGTTGGTATTTGGATAGTGGCTGCTCAAGACACATGACGGGTGACAAGGAGCAATTCTTCACCTTAGAGCCTAAGAAGGGAGGTGCTGTGACATTTGGAGACAATAACTAAGGTCACATCATTGGTATAGGTAAAGTACAAATCACCTCTTCAACCTTCGTTGATAATGTACGATTTGTAGATGGTCTTAAGCATAACCTACTTAGCGTTAGTCAATTATGTGATAGAGGTTTTGATGTTTTGTTTAAGCCATCTTTATGCATCATAACCAACTCAATTGACAATGGATTAGTATTTAAAGGAATTAGACGTGGTAACGTCTATGTAGTAGATCTTGAAGACCTTGCTAAAAACAGTCCTTGCTTAGTAGCTAGTGATACTAAGGTTGATGATGCAAGTTGGTTATGGCACCGTAAATTAGGTCATGCAAGTATGGATACAATATCTAAGTTAGTTAAAAGAGATTCTGTAATAGGTTTGCCAAAACTAAAATTTGAGAAAAATAAAATTTGTGAAGCATGTCAATATGGCAAACAATCTAGGAGCTCTTTTAAATCCATAAATTGTGTCTCTACCTCTAGACCTCTTGAACTACTACACATGGATCTATTTGGACCAACTAGAATCACAAGTCTTGGTGGAAACAAATATGGTCTTGTTATTGTAGATGATTTTTCTAGATATACTTGGGTCATGTTTTTAGCTCATAAAGATGAAGCATTTTTCTGTATTTAAGAAATTTCATAAGGAAGTAACTAATGCAAGAAATGCTTCAGTCATAGCTATTAGAAGTGATCATGGAACGGAATTTGAAAATCATCTATTTGATGAATTCTGTAGTAAAAAGGGAATAACTCATAATTTCTCTGCACCTAGGACACCACAACAAAATGGAGTTGTGGAAAGAAAGAATAGAACCCTAGAGAAAATGGCTAGAACCATGTTGTGTGAAAGTAACCTCCCTAAGTATTTTTGGGGAGAAGCCATTAACACATCATGTCATATATTAAATAGAGTTTTATTGAGACCAATTATAAAGAAAACACCTTATAAACTTTGGAGAGATAGAAAGTCCAAAGTAAACTATTTTCATGTTTTTGGGTGTAGATGTTTCATTCATAATAATGGCAAAGATAACTTAGGTAAATTTGATTCTAAATCTGATGAAGGTATCTTTTTGGGCTATTCTACATCAAGTAAAGCTTATAGAGTCTTCAACAAAAGAACCCTTGTTATTGAAGAGTCTATACATGTTGTTTTTGATGATACTAATGATGTCTCTTCTAGCAAGAGAGTAGCTCTTGATGATGATGCAGGAATACTTGAGAAAAAGATAGATGATATGACATTACAAGAGGATGAACCAAAGCAATGTGGAGAAACCTCAACAAGCCAAGAGGTAATTGATGATCATGGGCTTACAAAGGCTTGGAGGTATGCATACGGTCACCCTAAAGAATTAATATTAGATGATCCATCACAACCTATTAGAACTAGAGCTTCTCTTAGGAACTTAAATAATCACCTAGCTTTTGTTTCACACTTAGAACCTAAAAACATTGGAGCAGCTGAAAATGATGTAAATTGGATAAACGCTATGCAAGAGGAACTAAACTAATTTACTAGAAACAAGGTATGGAATTTAGTAGAAAGACCCGCTGAATACTCAATAATAGGAACTAAATGGATATATAAAAACAAACTTGATGAAAATGGAGTTGTGGTTAGAAACAAGGCTAGACTAGTAGCAAAGGGCTATAATCAAGAAGAAGGTATAGATTTTGATGAAACCTTTGTTCCTGTGGCTAGAATTGAAGCAATTAGATTATTACTAGCATTTGCATGCTCTAAAGACTTCAAACTATTTCAAATGGATGTAAAAAGTGCCTTTTTGAATGGGTATATTAATGAGGAGGTTTATGTAGAACAACCTCCTGGTTTTGAAAATCATCAATATCCCAATCATGTATATAAACTAAACAAAGCACTTTATGGTCTAAAATAAGCCCCTAGAGCATGGTATGAAAGACTTAGCAAATTTCTATTAGACCATGAATTCTCTAGAGGAAATATTGATACAACACTATTTTTAAAGAAGAAAAACAAAGAAATGTTAGTAGTGCAGATTTATGTAGATGATATTATTTTCGGTGCTACTAACAATCACCTCTGCGAAGAATTTGCTGACTTAATGCAGAGTGAATTTGAAATGAGCATGATGGGAGAGCTGAACTATTTCCTCGGGCTCCAAATCAAACAATCTAAAGAGGGAATCTTCATCAATCAAGCTAAATACATCAAGGAGATGCTTAAGAAGTTTGATATGGATGGAAACAAGCCAATCAGCACACCCATGAGCTCATCATGCAAACTAGATAAGGATGAATCAGGTAAATCAATAGATCAAAAGCTGTATAGAGGTATGATAGGCTCTTTACTATATCTTACAACAAGTAAACCTGATATCATGTTTAGTGTATCCATGTGTGCTGGATATCAATCTAATCCTAAGGAATCACATTTGATTGCAGTTAAGAGAATTTTTAAATACCTAATAGGAACAAAAAATATAGGTTTATGGTACTCTAAAGAATCTAGCATAAACTTAATAGGGTACACAGATTCAGACTTTGCTGGTTGTAAACTTGATAGAAAAAACACCAGCGGGTCATGTCAATTCTTAGGAGAAAATTTAATCTCTTGGTTTAGCAAGAAACAAAACTCGGTTGCACTATCTACGGCGGAAGCCGAATATGTTGCTGTCGGGAGTTGTTGTGCTCAAATCTTGTGGATTAAACAACAACTTGAAGATTATGGCATTAAACAAGATAAAATTCCCATAAACTGTGATAATACAAGTGCCATTAATCTAACTAAAAATCCAATTCAGCATTCAAGAACTAAACACATTGAGATAAGACATCACTTCATAAGAGATCATGTACTGAATGGTGATGTGACACTTCAATTTGTTTGTACTGATGATCAACTTGCTGATATCTTCACAAAACCTTTGAGTGAAGATCGATTTTGCATACTAAGAAGAGGGTTAGGAGTGATTGATCCATTCTAGTGATACTCTCCTCTAGTTCATTGATTTTGAGGATTAGTTTATGTTGGACATAGGATTTCTTATCTATGATCATCAAATCAGTTCTTAAATCCTAGATAAGTCCATAACTCTCTCTCTTGGCACGAAAATAACAAGATTCTTGGTTGTGTGCCAGAGTTCGAGTCGACTCGGATACATTTTAGAGTCGGCTCATGGGGGAGTCGACTCGAGTTCGAGTCGACTCGCAACATATCGGAGTCGACTCGAGGTCGGGAATCCGACTTTTAACCCTAAGCGGAATGTTTTTCTCTTCACTTCTATTTTCAGCCGCCACTGTTCAAAAGCCCTAGAGCCGTCTCCGACCTCGTCTCCGACCCATTTTAGGTCATCTCCGTCGAGTTTTCTTCCATTTTTCTTGTCCTTCCCCCGTGTTTAGGTCAAAAATTCCTAGGAAAGTCGTTGTCCCAAGCCGGAAGAGACCCCTCGCCGCGAGCGGCGCCGAGCGGCGGTCAAAGGCTCGGAACGAACCCGTGAGGCCACCACCTCCGGTTCCTTCCCCGCCTAGGCCGGTTCCCTCGCGTCCGTGCGCCGGGAGGGCAGTCTCCACCGGGAGGAAAGTCGACTTTGACTTCCTCTCCCGGGAAGGGTTCACCCTAGGGCATCGTCTGAGGGCTCAAGGGTTAGAGTTATTCTGTTCATTAGACCTCCCTACTTACCCGGGGTTAGTTAGGGAATTCTATGGGACTGTAGCCCGAGGTAGTGGTGGTATCCAGGGAACCGTAGCGGGTGTCCCTGTATTCATCTCGGAGGACTTCATTGCTCGAGTCCTCCATCTCTCGAGTGAGGGGATTGTTCCCACACACCCCCCGATAGAACAGAGGCCCTTACGGCCATCTTAGGGAGTCCACCTCAGTCCCCCATAGAGGAGGTGTTCGCAAATCAGCTTTCGGCTGAAATGCGGCTTCTCCTAAGTGTCATCTCTAGGACTTTCTTCCCCAAAACGGGTAGGTTTGATTTTATTTCAGAGAGAGACCTAGCACTGATGTTCCACATACTCCAGGACACTCCTATCAACTTTCCTAAACTCATCTACAAATATATCTGTGAACCCCTAGATAAGCCTAGGTTGAGTCTCCCTTACGGTATGCTATTCACTCTCATCTTTAGGGAGTTAGAGGTTCCTATTCCTGATGGGGAACCCTCTCGCTCACTGCGTCATACAAATCGCATGGGTGAGGGGACTCTCCATCGTATGGGCTTTCATAGAGTTGAGGGAGTCTGGGTACGGAGACCATCCACTACCACACCATCTGACCCTACCACTCACCACTCCCCTAGCCCTGACCATGACATAGCTCCTCCCACCTTTCCTTCCACCTCTGCTCCTACCTATACTGAGCCCTCCACCTCCACTGCCCCACCTTCTCAGCAGCAGCCCCTGGAGGTTCGGATATCTTCTGAGCAGCTCCGAGAGTTGAGGCAGGAGATAGTGAGGGAGCTGAGGGATGATCTCCTGAGAGAGCTACGAGGTTCTCAGACTGCTCCCTCCACAGATTTAGTTCCCTCCTTAGCAGCCGTGACAGAGATAGTTGCAAATCTGAAGGAGGAAATATTCAATGTACGAAGCCTAGTTCAAGCTCAATACTGGAATATGAGTGACGTCAAGGACGACACAAGGGAGATGCGAGACAGCATCAGACATGAGCTAGGCAACCAGAGTCAGGGTGCAAAGCGGCTAGCCAATGCGCTGATCTTCAAGCTTGACACCCTCCAGGAGAGTGTGAACAACATTTCCTCGACTCAGTCTAGAACCACCTCGGAGTTTCTCGAACAACTAGGGAACATCAATGAGGGGTTAAGCATGGTCATCCAACACACTAGACTAAGTAAGGGAGCCACATCCTCCACTACAAAGAAGAATTAGTGTATTTTTATCTGTTTTTGTGATGTACAGTCCCTTGAGGACTTCTTTTGATATGTGATCACACTTGTACTCAAATTTGAATTTAATACAATGAGTAGAAATTTTCTTTCAAAATTGTGCATTCTTGAGTGCTTGTACTTTTCTGTGCTTTTCTGCCTTTTTGCTATGATGACAAAAAGGGGGAGAAAATATATTGAATTGAAATGTTAAATGGATTCGATACCTCGAGGCTCATTATCTCTCTGTTGGGGCTCCTAAAGGAGTAATCTCCAGAATCTATTCAAGGGATATTCGGAGATTAGTTGAATCATACTCAAGAACAAATTGTCAGATTTTCCCTCTAAAACAAAAATTTAAGCTCAAAAGCTTCAAGACATTAAAAGAAAATTCAGAGAATCTAAACAAAATTGAATGCATATGTTGAGGGGGAGAATCTGAAATCTTAAGAAAGCAAATTCATTAAACACATATAAGCCAAACAATTGATTGCATGACATGAAGGCTTATATAATTCCAAATGAAAGGGGGAGCTTTAACTTCAGGATTTACTGTTTCACACCTTTCAATTTTGGATAAATTAAATGACTAGACACTTGAATTCATTTCAAAACTTTATTATAAATCTCCTTTTGGTTGAGCAATTCACTTTACAAATACTCAATGTTTTGTCATCATCAAAAAGGGGGAGATTGTGGAGTGATTGATTATAACCCTATTTGATTTTGATGAGCTCAAAGCATTTGAGTATATCTTATACTAATGAATTCAATCTAGTGTTTCAGCCAAATATTTGTGAATTTATGTTTAAGTGTCTCTAGTTTTGGTTCAATACATTTTGGCTAAGTATGGAACTCAGTTTGAACCAAAGTCTGAAGCTCGAGTCGACTCCGAAAGATTACGAGTCGACTCCAAGTGTTTCAGAAGCTCTGGCACATGCTCGAGTCGACTTCGGTACACTACGCGTCGACTCCGACTGAGAACTGACAGAAAGACAGAAAGTTGATTTTCAGACCCTGTCAGCGAGTCGACTCCAGAAGGGTTCGAGTCGACTCCGATGGTTGCCGAGTCGACTCTCGATGTTTCCGAGTCGACTCCAAAGGGTAACAGAAGAAAGACAGAACAATGTATTTCAGATCCTGCAACCGAGTCGACTCCAGAAGATTACGAATCGACTCCGAAGTTTGGCGAGTCGACTCCTAGTTAAGTACGAGTTGACTCTCAGAGGAAAGCAAGACTAGAAGGTAGTTCAAGCCAAAACACAGAGGATCAGTTTTCGGATCCTGAGAGCCGAGTCGACTCCAACAAAGTGCGAGTCGACTCCAAGACAGTTCAACTCAAAACACAGAGAAACAGTTTTCGGATCCTGAGAGCCGAGTCGACTCCAACAAAGTGCGAGTCGACTCCGAGACAGTTCAACTCAAAACACAGAGAAACAGTTTTCGGATCCTGAGAGCCGAGCCGACTCCAAGTGCTCCCGAGTCGACTCCCAAGTCAGCCGAGTCGACCCCAACAAAATCCGAGTCGACTCCGAGGCAGTTCAACTCCAAACACAGAGGATCAGTTTTCGGGCTCTGAGAGCCGAGTCGACTCCAAGATGATCCGAGTCGACTCGAGAAAGAAATGCAGAAAAATAGATCTCTGGAACCCTGAGAACGAGTCGTCTCTGGAGGGCCGAGTCATCTCCAGACATTGGCGAGTCGACTCCAGGGTTGGCCGAGTCGACTCCAGAACGGGACAGCACTTTAATTCAAATCCTAAACAGTGGGCGAGTCGTCTCTAGTAAAGTATGAGTCGACTCCAGCAACAGCCGAGTCGACTCCAGATCGAGCGAGTCGACTCCGACCCCAACGGATACACTGTCAGGAGTTGCAGATTGTGCAGAACGGCCACAAAATGGTGTCTAACGGCTAGTTTTCAAAGTGAACTGCTTAAATAGCCAGAGTGAACAGTAATAGACATCAAGAGAGCTATTCCATTCAAACAAAAAGGGTTTTCCATGAGGATGATAGTGTTATTTTGATGATTAACAAGCAATAATCAAGAGTATGTTACAAGTTAATTCGATACTTCATTTATAAGTCTGTTACTCTCATTATATTCGTATAATAAGATAAAGATGCATTTCATTGTTTATATGGATGAATCTAACCTTGAGTTGCAGCAAAGTGTGGATTGAGTCGACCCCAAGGTTGATTGGGTCGACCCCGGCACATAAAGAAAGCATCTGGCACACTTCTGCAAAAATGGCACGGATGAACAGTAGTTGGGTCGACCCAAAGAAAGCATGGTCGACCCAAACCTCAAGCCTCTCAAGCCTCAAGAAAACAGTTCTCTGGAAACACTGAGAGGGTCGACCCAAGAGGAAGTTGAGTCGACCCAAGCTTGAGTCGACCCAAACACTGAGAGGGTCGACCCAAAGGCAGTGACAGAATACATTAACAGAATAGGTTCTCTGGAAACCCTGAGAGGGTCGACCCAAGTGAAAGTTGAGTCGACCCAACTGAACCTTGAGTCGACCCAAAGAAATGTTGAGTCGACCCAAGTGAAGGAAGGCTGAATTATAAGTTTCTGTGATTCTGAGAGGGTCGAGCCAAGGAAAGGTTGAGTCGACCCAAGTAAAAGTTGGGTCGACCCAAGGAAAGATTGAGTCGACTCAAGCACGGGCAGAACCATAACGGCTAGTTCTGCAGAAGTACTTTTTGTCCTTCCAACAGTGAGTAACAGCTAGTTTTTGAATTCTAACCATTGGGGCTTGTCCAATGGATGAAGAAAACTATTTAAAGTGGCACTATTCATCAGAGAAAACATCCTTTTTGCAAAATATCAAAGAATACACAAGAAAGACAAAGTGCCCTAATCTTCTTCATCCAAGTGCTTCATTCAAGAGTCAAAAGAAAGTGGTTGAGCAGATTCAAAGAATCATTAAGAGCTCCATCCACCCTTGAAGAGTGAAGCATCATTGACAAAGAAGAGAGAAGTCACATCAAGCGATAACTATTCTCTAAACTCTTCTTTGTAGATTATATTGTTATATTTGCTCATCTAGGAGCTTAAATCTTCTTACTTTGTTTATTAAACTCCTTGTAAAGATTAGTTGGTTAGCCCGCAAAACCAACGGTATAGGTTGATTGGTGAACCCGTAAAACCAATTGTAAAGGTTCGTTGGTGAGCCCGGAAAACCAACATAGGTTCGTTGGTGAGCCCGTAAAACCAACATAGGTTTTTGGTGAACCCGGAAAACCAAAGTGTAAAGGTTTTTGGATTGTGAGCCCAGAAAACAATCCAACTGTAATCCGCGGGATTATAGTGAATTCCCAAGGGATCGCTTGGAGAGTGGACATAGGTGCTTAGGAGAGCACCGAACCACTATACTTCTTGTTGTTTGTATTGTGATTTGTTTTAATTCCACTAACTCATCAATTAACATAAGTAAGATAGTTAAAATTAAGATAAACCAATTCAGCCCCCCCTCTTGGCTTGTCACCTTGGGCAACAAGTGGTATCAGAGCAAGGTGCTCCAATAGTATTTATTGATCTCACAATCAAGAGTTAAAGATCATGACAACCCAAGTGGGATGTTCTATGAGTGAGGGGCAATCCACAAATAGACCTCCTCTATTTAATGGCACAAATTACACATACTGGAAAGCTAGGATGAGGATATTCATTCAAGCTTCAGACTATGAATTGTGGTATATCATTACTAGAGGACCTCACACACCCACAATTAGTATAGAGGGCACTATCATACCCAAACCAGAAATGGATTGGAATGAAAGTGATAGAAGATTAGCACAATTAAATGCAAAAGCAATTAATGTACTTTACTGTTCATTAGATGTAAGTGAATTCAATAGAATATCTACATGCATCTCTGCAAAAGAAATTTGGGACAAACTTGAGGTCACACATGAAGGGACTAATCAAGTTAAGGAGTCAAAAATAAATATATTAGTACATAAGTATGAATTATTTAAAATGGAATCCACTGAGTCCATAACTGATATGTTTACTCGTTTTACTGAAATTATAAATGGGCTAAAGAGTTTAGGAAAGTCTTATACTAACTCTGAATTGGTGCGAAATTTCTCAGGTCTCTACCAAGAGTTTGGGAGGCCAAGGTAACTGCAATTCAGGAAGCTAAGGACCTCAATACACTGCAATTAGAGGAACTTCTAGGATCACTCATGACCCATGAGTTGACCATGAGGCAAAATTCAGAAGATGAGGTCAAGAGAAGAAAGACCATTACCCTAAAGTCAACCACTCCAAAACAACAAACTGAGTCGGAAGATTCAGATGATGATGATGAATTTGATGAAGAAGGAATGGCTATGCTTGGAAGAAAATTCAGAAAATTTATGAGAGGTAAGAATAGATTTCATAAAAAGAAACCCTTCTTCAAAGGTAGCTCAAGCAAAGAAAAGGGTAAGGACAAAGAAAAGGAAAAAGAATCACCTATTTGTTATGAGTGTAACAAGCCCGGGCATTATAAGATAGATTGCCCGGAATTAAAGTGGATGGCAAGAAAACTGAAAAAGAAGAACTTCATGGCTGAATGGAGTGAAAGTGAGGAGTCAAGTTCGGAAGAGGAAGATCATCAAGAGACGGCCCAAATATGTCATATGGCCAATGACGATGAGGTAGATTCTGAACTTGAATGTGATTTTACTGTTGATGAATTACATGATGCATTTTTAGAACTCATGGAAGAACATAAAAAACTAATCAATAAAAATAAAGTTCTAAAAGAAGAAAATCAATCTCTTATCAAAGATAAGTTAAAACTATCTCATAACTATGAAACATTAAGTAGGAAACTCACAAATGAAACCAAGAATCTAATTGCTGAAAATGTCAAGTTAAAAGAAGATGCTGAAAAATATAAATCCTTAGTAGATAAGTTTACACTTAGTTCTACCAAATTAAATATGATTCTTGATAGTCAAAAAGCTGTATATGATAAGGCTGGATTAGGATATAAAACAAATAGGAAACAAAAATACTTAAAGAACATTTTTGTAAAAGCTAAAAATGAAAATATTACTTGTCATTGCTGCAATAAATTAGGACATAAAGCATATGAATGTAACTATAGAAAGTCCAGTCAAAACAAATTGAGTAATAATCATAAGCTTAAATTCAAGAAAGTTTGGGTTCCAAAAGGAACATCAAGTACTAACCCTAAAGGACCCAACATAGTTTGGGTACCTAAAGCTCTTTCTTGATCTTTATTGCAGGGGTGTCTTGCAGCTAATAAAGTGGAAAAACGATGGTATCTAGATAGCGGCTGTTCAAGACACATGACCGGTGACGTAGATCAATTTGTCACCTTGGAATCTAAGAAGGGTGGAGTAGTAACCTATGGAGACAATGGAAAAGGGTATATCATTGGAAAGGATAAAATTTTCATTACTCCATCTAGTTTCATAGAAAATGTCTTATTAGTTAAGGGTTTGAAACATAACCTACTTAGCATAAGTCAATTTTGTGATAAAGGGTTTAAAGTCACATTTGAAGCATCAGTATGCATAATCACAAATCCTAAAGATAATAGCATTGTACTTGTAGGACAAAGGCAAAGAAATATTTACATGGTAGATCTTCATGATTTAGGCAAGAAAAATGGATTATGCTTAATTACTAATGAAGAAAAGAAAAATGAAACAAGTTGGCTTTGGCATCGTAGACTAGGACATGCTAGTATGGAATTAATATCAAAACTAGTCAAGAAGGAATTAATAAAAGATGTGCCAAAATTGATTTTTGAAAAGGACAAAATCTGTGGACCATGCTCATTAGGAAAACAAACTAAATCATCCTTCAAATCAAAGAATATAGTATCAACAACTAGGCCTTTTGAACTCATACACATGGATCTATTTGGACCCACTAGAACTGCGAGTCTAGGAGGGAAGAAGTATGGACTAGTTATTGTAGATGATCTTTCAAGATATACATGGGTTTCATTTTTGGCACATAAGAATGAAGCATTTTTAGAATTCTTGAAACTTTATAATAATATCATAAATGAAAAGAAGCTCAACTTAGTAGCAATTGGAAGTGATCATGGTACTGAATTTGAAAATCAACACTTTGAAGAATTTTGTAATAAAAATGGTATCTCACATCAATTTTCAGCACCTAGAACGCCTCAACAAAATGGGGTTGTTGAAAGGAAAAACAGGACATTGGCAGAAATGGCACGCACGATGTTGTGCGAGTCAAATCTTCCAAAGTACTTTTGGGCTGAAGCTATAAGCACTGCTTGCCATATTCTAAATCGGGTTTTAATACGACCAATAACCAAGAAAACTCCTTATGAACTTTGGAAGAATAAGAAACCAACTGCTAAATATCTTAGAGTATTTGAATGTAGATGTTTCATTTTAAACAATGGCAAGGAGGATCTAAGTAAATTTGATGCCAAGTTAGATGAAGGTATCTTCTTAGGATACTCCACATCTAGCAGGGCATACAGAGTATTCAATAAAAGAACTCTTGTAGTCAAAGAGTCAGTTAATATCATATTTGATGAGTCTGATAGTGAGTCTGCTAGGAAAGAAAATATTCTTGATGATGATACAGGAATTATTAACTTTGAAAAGTTGAATATTGATGACGTGCCAATTCAAGATAAGGGAGATGATTGCGTGCCACCACAATCTCAAAACTTGCCAAAGGAATGGAGGTATGCATATGGACACCCTAAAGACTTAATCATTGGTGATCCATCTCAAGGGGTAATGTTGACCCCCTAATGGGTTTTGATGAATACAAAACACTAGAGTATAATTCTCTTTATATTAACAATTCATTTGAGCATTTCAGGTGTTTAACTTAGAATATTGTTAAGAATTGTCAAGGCATGTTCCCATATTTTTCGAGGATTTATTGAAGATTTTTTGAGATGAAGAAAACGGATCAGGGGCAGCCGAGACGTCTCCGGTTTGTTCCAGAGACGTCTCTGGCACGTAGAGGAGAAACTGGCACGTCTGGAGACGTCCCCGGCACCTGCCGAGGCGTCTCGCAGGGTCGGAGTCGACTCTCTCAGAGACGGCAGAAAGGCCGATTTCAAGGGATGCGCGCGAGTCGTCTCCGAAGGACGCGGAGTCGTCCCCACGCATAAAGCACAAACATCCCGAGACGTCCCCAGAAAGCGCGGAGTCGACTCTCTCAGGGATTCCAGAGGACTTGTTTTTCGTTGATAAAACTTCGGAGTCGTCCCCGACGTTGCGGAGTCGTCCCCATGCATAAAGCACAAACATCCCGAGACGTCCCCGTAAAGCGCCGAGCCGACTCTCTCAGAAAAACAGAAAAACAAGAAATCGAGCTGTTCTTCTCCGGAGTCGTCCCCAGAAAGCGCCGAGTCGACTCCAACATCGTCAAAAGATTTTTTATACAGCCGAGACGTCTCTCGTTCAAGCGGAGACGTCTCCGGAGCGCCTGGGACGCGACTGACACACTTTTGCAGGTTTGTTTGAATTTCAAACGGTTATATTTTTGTGTCTAACGGATCTATTGCTTGTAGGACTATAAAAAGGAGCCTTTAAGTGCCTTTAAACATCTTCTCACCAACCAAACACAAGATCATTCAAGAGAGAAGAAAGAGAAAGAGGTTCAAGGGAGTTAGTGCTTTCAAGAGGAGAAATCAAGTGCATTCAAGTTTTCCTCATCTGATTTCGTGCTCATCTACTCACTCCCACTCGGCAATCAAAGCTCGCATTCAAGCCAACGTGATCCACATCGGAAGAACCACCATCATCCACGCTTTCAACGGCAAAAAGGGTTCTTCCGGTTTTGTTGTTCTTCATTGTTCTATTTGCTTTCATAAGAGCTTTTAAATCCTTGTAAAACATTTGAATATTGTGCTTGTTCCAGTCAAGGGACTTGGAACAAGGGATAGGCGTCCCAAGCCTAGGTTAAATTGGGGGATTGTAGGGTTCGTTGTTAGCCCGGGGTAAAACAACGAGTTGGGTAGTTCACTCGAAAAACTACCGGACTGTAATCGCTGATTATAGTGGAAATTCCCAAAGGTGTTTGGGGAGTGGATGTAGGAGCAGTGGAAGCTCCGAACCACTATAAACCTTTGCGTTTGCGATTGACTGTGCTTACTACTTTATTTTTACTTTAGCACATACACTTGTGTGTTTTCTTTTAATTAGACAAAAAGTTTTTAAAACACCCAATTCACCCCCCTCTTGGGTGACCATCTCTGGGCAACAGGTAAGAACTCGATCCTCTCTTAGAAATTTAAATGATTATCTTGCTTTTGTTTCATAGTTAGAACCTAAGACTTATGAAGAAGCTGAAAAAGATACCAATTGGATAAATGCCATGCAAGAAGAATTAAATCAATTCAAAAGAAGTAATGTATGGACATTAACTGAAAGACCAAAGCATAACTCTGTAATTGGAACAAAATGGATCTTTAGAAATAAATTAGATGAAAATGGGTTAGTTATAAGAAATAAAGCTAGACTTGTAGCTAAGGGATACAATCAAGAAGAAGGGATAGATTTTGATGAAACATTTGCTCCTGTAGCTAGATTAGAGGCTATTAGATTACTTCTAGCTTTTGCATGTTTCATGAATTTCAAATTGTATCAAATGGATGTAAAAAGTGCATTCTTAAATGGTTTTATAGAGAAAGAAGTATATGTAGAGCAACCTCCTGATTTTGAGAATCATGAATTGCCAAATCATGTGTTTAGACTACATAAGGCATTATATGGATTGAAGCAAGCACCTAGGGCTTGGTATGATCGATTAAGCAAATTTCTACTAAATAATGACTTTAGTAGAGAAAATATAGATAAAACACTGTTTCTCAAAAGAAAGGACGAAAATCTATTAGTGGTACAAATATATGTAGATGACATAATCTTTGGTGCCACAAATGATACTCTTTGCAAAGAATTTGCTGATTTAATGCACGGAGAATTCGAAATGAGTTTGATGGAAGAACTAAGTTTCTTTCTAGGATTACAAATCAAACAAACTAAAGAAGGTATCTTCATTCATCAAACTAAGTATACAAAGGAAATACTAAAGAAGTTTGGGAATGAAAATCATAAGGGAGTAGTCACTCCAATGAATCCTACTAGTAAGCTTGACAAAGATGAGAAAGAAAAGAGTATTGATATTAAGCTTTATAGAGGACTAATTGGATCCTTGCTCTACCTTACTGCTAGTAGACCAGACATCGTGTTTAGTGTAGGAATATGTGCTAGATACCAATCAGATCCTAAGGAGTCACATTTAAGTGCTGTTAAAAGAATCCTTAGATATTTAAGAGGAACTACGAACATAGGATTATGGTACTCAAGAGACTTCTGTCTAGATTTGCTTGCATACTCAGATGCTGATTTTGCTGGATGCAAATTAGATAGGAAGAGCACTAGTGGAACATGTCAATTCTTAGGAAACAACTTAATATCATGGTTTAGCAAAAGAATTCAGTGGCACTGTCAACAGCTGAAGCTGAATATATAGCTGCTGGCAGTTGTTGTGCTCAAGTACTATGGCTTAAGCAACAACTAGAGGACTATGGAGTTAAGCTAGATAACATTCCTATTAAGTGTGATAATACTAGTGCCATCAACCTCACTAAAAATCCGGTTCAGCATTCTAAAGCCAAACACATAGAAATAAGATATCATTTTATTAGGGATCATGTGCAAAATGGAAACATATGTATTGAGCATATATGCACTGAAAAACAATTAGCTGACATATTCACAAAACCCTTGAGTGAAGATAGATTCTGCACGCTAAGGAGGGAATTAGGCATATGTGATCCTTTTTATTGAAGAGATATAAAAGGGAGCAAGCAGTCTCATGATACATTCCTCCCATTTCTAAAAACCCATGAAACATGAGTCAAACTTGTCATCTATAGATTCCTTACTCATGTATCATTGTTCCAGAAAGAATTTGTAAGGATTGGAAGCGAGAAAAATTTTTAGAAGCGAAAAGGAAGAGAAAGGAAAAATTTCTGAACTTGGGTCGACCCAACCCAAAATAGGGTCGACCCAAGAAAATTCTTGAGTCGACCCAACGTCGGGATTCCACTGTTAAAAGGGGGACCCGTGAGCTATCTAGGGCACTGTTTACACTTTGTCCTCTTCCGAAAATCCTATTCCCCACTCTCTAATCTCCTCCAATCATCTCCAATCAGTAGATTACTTCACAATCTTGGAGAAATGGGACCCAAAAGAGCCGTAGCCAAGCGATCCGGGAGAGTCTCACGGATCCAACGTGCGGAAAGAGAAGCTACGGAGCCATCTATAGTGTCTCCACAAGGTGAGACACGTGTAGAGCCACCTCCTCCTCCCTCCCCTTCAGTACAACTTGCAAAGTTTGCAGGGAGACCGGTTACAACGGGGAGAAGGATCCATTCCGAGTTCTTGGATCAAGAAGGGTTCCGTTTGGGGGAATGGATCCGAAGGCAAGGATGGGAGTATCTCTGCTCCCTAGATGTGGTGATATACCCGGGACTAGTCCGGGAGTTCTATGCCTTCCTCAAAACTGGGATGGGAGGGCTCATATCGGAAGTTCGAGGAGTTAGGGTTCGAGTTTCCGAAGAGAGTTTGAGTGAGTTGCTTCATCTCCCCTGCGAAGGAGCAACTCCAGAAAAGCCAGAAAACAAGTTGAGAGCCCTGCATTTAATTTTTGAGAATGAAGACTTCGACTTCTCGGAGCAGGTTATAGCGAGCTCTCTTTCTGCAGAGATGAGGTTGTTGCACAACATCATTGATAGGATTCTATTTCCGAAGAGCGGGAGATTTGATCTCATTTCAGAGCGAGATCTAGTTGTGATGGAGCATATTATTCAGGGTATTCCCCTGAATCTCCCGGCCATGATACTGAGGCAGATGAGGAAGGTGATCTGCAACTCCAGAGTATCCATGCCTTATGGTATGATACTCACCTTGATCTTTCGACAGCACGACATATCTGTCGAGGGGGAGATCTCCAGGCATCTGCTTTTTACTGATACATACACTGCACGATCACTTATTCGCATCGGCTATGAGAAAGTGAACGGGCAGTGGGTTCGTGCTGGAGCAGGGATTCAGGGTGATGCACCAGAGGGTGATGCACCAGATATTGGAGACCCTATCCCTGAGGATGAGGAGCATATGGATCATCCTGCTGCATCTTCAGAGGCTGGACCATCGTCATCTGTTCCTGCGGGAGACACAGATGAGTTCTGGAGTAGGATGGCTGAGCTTATGTCAGCTCAGGCGAGGACTATCACTGATGGGCTGACGAGCAGACTAGATATCATGTCTGCTGAGATCAGTGATCTCAGAGAGCAGATAGGAGCTCTACGGCGAGAGAGAGAGACTCATGGACCATCTGTGCCACAGGCAGCTGAGTCAGAGATTTCGGCACAGAGTCATCCAGCTCACCGTGCTCCACGCCAGACTCAGTCTCATCAGGCTCGACCTCCCCTCGCCACTTATACTAGGAGGATGAGGACTAGATCACAGCCATTAGATACTCCCTAGGCTGATATTAGTATTTCTGTTTATAGCTTAGGATATGTATCTAGTTCTCATATGTATTTTGTGTTGATCATGTATTTTAAACTTTGATTGAGGAACATTGTATTTGTTTTTGTTTTTGGCATTAATTGTACTAAAATGTTCCTATTTTGATCAATGAAGTTTAAATGTTTGTTAATTATTGTGTATATTCCCATGCACCTATTTGATGATAACAAAAAGGGGAATAAGGAAAGACAAATAAGTTGTGTAAGAAAGAGAAATAAGTTGTCAAACAAGTTGAAAATTATAATAGGAAAGCATATACATTTAAGGGGGAGCAATTTGTAACAATGAAAATGATCAAATCTAAAATTTCTATTGAATTTCAGAATTTGGCACATAAAATTTCAGAATTTGGCACATACCTTTCACACCTCGATACATAATCTGAAACTCATGCTTTATCTCAAATTTTTGAAGTTTCATCTTTAATGAAATATAAATGAAAGGGGGAGCAATTCAAAAAGTCAAATTGGAAACATTTGGATGAAATAGGGGGAGACTTCACTCTCATATTTGAAAAGCTGAAATTCAGCAACTTGAGCCCTTTTAAAACTGATTTTAAGATAAGTATCAATAGGCTCATACTCCATATTTTGTAATCATCAAAAAGGGGGAGATTGAGGATGATAGTGTTATTTTGATGATTAACAAGCAATAATCAAGAGTATGTTACAAGTTAATTCGATACTTCATTTATAAGTCTGTTACTCTCATTATATTCGTATAATAAGATAAAGATGTATTTCATTATTTATATGGATGAATCTAACCTTGAGTTGCAGCAAAGTGTGGATTGAGTCGACCCCAAGGTTGATTAGGTCGACCCCGGCACATAAAGAAAGCATCTGGCACACTTCTGCAAAAATGGCACGGATGAACAGTAGTTGGGTCGACCCAAGGAAAGCATGAGTCGACCCAAACCTCAAGCCTCTCAAGCCTCAAGAAAACAGTTCTCTAGAAACACTGAGAAGGTCGACCCAAGAGGAAGTTGAGTCGACCCAAGCTTGAGTCGACCCAAACACTGAGAGGGTCGACCCAAAGGCAGTGACAGAATACATTAACAGAATAGGTTCTCTGGAAACCCTGAGAGGGTCGACCCAAGTGAAAATCGACCCAACTGAACCTTGAGTCGACCCAAAGAAATGTTGAGTCGACCCAAGTGAAGGAAGGCTGAATTACAAGTTTCTGTGGTTCTGAGAGGGTCGACCCAAGGAAAGGTTGAGTCGACCCAAGTGAAAGTTGGGTCGACCCAAGGAAAGGTTGAGTCGACCCAAGCACGGGCAGAAGCATAACGGCTAGTTCTGCAGAAGTACTTTTTGTCCTTCCAACAGTGAGTAACGGCTAGTTTTTGAATTCTAACCATTGGAGCTTGTCCAATGGATGAAGGAAACTATTTAAAGTGGCACTATTCATCAGAGAAAACATCCTTTTTGCAAAATATCAAAGAATACACAAGAAAGACAAAGTGCCCTAATCTTCTTCATCCAAGTGCTTCATTCAAGAGTCAAAAGAAAGTGGTTGAGCAGATTCCAAGAGTCATTAAGAGCTCCATCCACCCTTGAAGAGTGAAGCATCCTTGACAAAGAAGAGACAAGTCACATCAAGCGATAACTATTCTCTAAACTCTTCTTTGTAGATTATATTGTTATATTTGCTCATCTAGGAGCTTAAATCTTCTTACTTTGTTTATTAAACTCCTTGTAAAGGTTAGTTGGTTAGCCCGCAAAACCAACGGTATAGGTTGATTGGTGAACCCGTAAAACCAATTGTAAAGGTTCGTTGGTGAGCCCGGAAAACCAACATAGGTTCGTTGGTGAGCCCGTAAAACCAACATAGGTTTTTGGTGAACCCGGAAAACCAAAGTGTAAAGGTTTTTGGATTGTGAGCTCGGAAAACAATCCAACTGTAATCCGCGGGATTATAGTGAATTTCCAAGGGGTCGCTTGGGGAGTGGACGTAGGTGCTTAGGAGAGCACCGAACCACTATACTTCTTGTTGTTTGTATTGTGATTTGTTTTAATTCCACTAACTCATCAATTAACATAAGTAAGATAGTTAAAATTAAGAGAAACCAATTC
Source organism: Phoenix dactylifera (assembly GCF_051530095.1). Classification (NCBI taxonomy): domain Eukaryota; kingdom Viridiplantae; phylum Streptophyta; class Magnoliopsida; order Arecales; family Arecaceae; genus Phoenix; species Phoenix dactylifera. The sequence goes on along the minus strand of NC_143194.1, from coordinate 13,871,977 downwards.
ACCCCCCCCCTCTTGGCTTGTCACCTTGGGCAACATTCCACCTACCAAAGGCTCTCAAGGGTAAATACAAGAGAAAGAAGGAAAAAGCGCATTGAACTCCATCCAACAAACGTTTCCTTCGCATTCAAGGCTCTCCTCTGACATCAGATCATCAGTGCATTCAAAGAGGAGACTCAGAGTTCGAGAAGCCCCTTCTTCCTCTTCCAAAATCTGTTGAGGGCTTCTAACTCTACATTATTTATATTGTTCATATTTGCTTTTTAAGAAGCTTTTCCTGTACTCTTTACAAATTGTTTTCTTGTTACTTGATTCAATCAGGGGATTGAATCAAGGTTGTTGAGGTTTGTTGGTGAGCCGAAGTTAAAACCAACGGTGTAAGGGTTCGATTATGATCCCGGAAAAACAATCGGGTGGTTCTAGTCGGTGAGCCTGTGAAAACCGACCGAGTTCGTTGTGATCTCGTGAAAACAACAAGTTGGGTTGTGAACTTGTAAAACAACCGGCTGTAATCCTAGGGATTATAGTGAACTCCCAAGTGAAGCTTGGAGAGTGGACGTAGGAGCAAGGGTTAGCTCCGAACCACTATAAAACCTCTTGTGTTTGTAATTGGTTCATTGTCTCTTTCATCCTCTCCACTCACTACAACTAGTAATCTAATTAATCAGCCTGCAATAATATTAATTAGTTACTCATTAAGTTTTAATTTGCAATTATTACTTAAAACCCAATTCACCCCCCCTCTTGGGTTGTCTTCTTGGGCAACACACCAATAGGCCTCCATTCTTCAATGGAACCAACTACACCTATTGGAAGGCTTGGATGAGGATATTTATCCAAGCCCAAGACTATGATGTTTGGAGCATCATAGTTAATGGACCATATATTCCTTCTATCTATGTAGATAACATTACTATACCCAAGCTTGAAAAAGATTGGGATGACAATGATAGAAGGAAGGCACAACTAAATGCCAAAGCAATGAATATACTTTATTGTGCCTTAGACCATAATGAATTCAATAGAATCTCTACTTGCAATTCTGCAAAAGAGATATGGGACAGACTTGAGGTGACCCACGAGGGCACGAATCAAGTAAAGGAGTCTAAAATAAACATACTAGTTCATAAGTATGAACTATTTAAAATGGATTCTAATGAAACTATCACTTGCATGTTTACTAGATTTACTAATATTGTCAATGGTCTAAAAAGCCTTGGCAAAAGTTATGCTAACAATGACCTTGTCAGGAAAATTCTTCGATCTTTGCCAAGGTCATGGAAAGCCAAGGTAACGGCAATCCAAGAAGCCAAGGACTTGAACAAGTTGCCACTCGAGGAGCTTCTTGGATCCCTGATGACGCATGAGCTCACGATGAAACAACACAGCGAAGAAAAATCCTCTCATAAGAAAAAAGTAATAGCCCTCAAATCTACTTCTTCTAACAAAGATCCATCCTGCAGTAGCAGCAGCGAAGAAGAAGACAATGAGGGAGATGATGATGAGGCTCTTCTCGTGCGAAAGTTCAGAAAATTCATCAACCGGAAGAAGTCCTTTCATCAGAGGAGAGGTCCCTCAAGTTCCTACAACAAGGACAAAGGAAAGGAAAGGGAAAGTGAGGGAATCGGTTGCTATGAATGCAAGAAACCGGGATATTTCAGAATCGACTGTCCCTTGCTGAAGAAGGGCAGCAAATACAAGAATAAGAAAGCTCTTGTCACCACCTTGACAGACTCCGATCAATCATCATCATCATCGGATGAGGAACAAGAGGAAAAAGCAAATTTTTGCTTCATGGCAAATGATAATGAGGTAATATCTGAAACACATTTAGATTTTACCTTTGATGAATTGTATGATGCTTTTAATGAACTAATGGATGAATATAAGACAATAAACCTTAAAAATAAAGATTTGAAACTAACTAATCAATCCTACACTCATAAGTACGATAAATTAATTAAGGACAAGGACTCTATCATCAAAGAAAACTTAGAACTTAAAACAAGTAACCAATTGCTAACTCAAAAAACTAATACTTTAAATAAAGATAACGAAAGACTAACTAAGGAAGTTTCAGAACTTAAAAACAGTAACCGAATTCTAAAAGATAACTTTACAAAAGATATAAATTTACTAAAAACAAAAAAACTAAACTTAACAAAAGAACTTGAAAAATATAAACCTATAGTTGAGAAGTTTACCTTTAGTTCTGAAAAACTAGACATGATACTTAATGTGGAGTGATTGATAATACCCCAATTTGATTTTGATGAGACCAAAGCATTTGAGTATATTTTATGTTATACTAATGAATTCAATCCAGTATATCAGGCAAAATTTGTAAGAATCCTCTTTTGAGTGCATATGAAAATCAGCTTAAGTCAAAGGCTGAAACTCGAGTCGACTCCGGAGGATTTCGAGTCGACTCCAAGTGTTTCAGACGTTCTGGCATAGGCTCGAGTCGACTCCGGCACACTGCGAGTCGACTCCGGCACACTGCGAGTCGACTCCGACTGAGAACAGACAGCAGGACAGAAAGATGAATCTCAGACCCTGTCACCGAGTCGACTCCTGAAGAATTCGAGTCGACTCCGATGATTGCCGAGTCGACCCCCGATAGTTCCGAGTCGACTCCAAGGAGTAACAGACAGAAAGACAGAGAAGTGGTTTCTGGACCCTGTTACCGAGTCGACTCCAGAAGAGTCGAGTCGACTCCAACGGTTGGCGAGTCGACTCCTAAACAAGCAAGAGCCGACTCTCAGAGGAATGCAAGACTAAAAGACAGTAAACCAACTTCGGGCTCTGAGAGCCGAGTCGATTCCAAGACGATCCGAGTCGACTCCGAGGCAGTTCAACTCCAAAGACAGAAGACCAGTTTTTCGGTCTCTGAGAGCCGAGTCGACTCCAAGAGAATTCGAGTCGACTCGAGGGAGTAAACCTGGAAGAAAGATCTCTGGAATCCTGAGAACGAGTCGTCTCCAAAGGGCCGAGTCATCTACGGATACTGGCGAGTCGACTCCAAGTTTGACCGAGTCGACTCCAGAACGGGACAGCACTTTAATTCAAATCCTGAACAGTGGGCGAGTCGTCTCCAGTAAAGCATGAGTCGACTCCCGCAACAGCCGAGTCGACTTCAGATCGAGCGAGTCGACTCCGATCCCAACGGACACTTTGTCAGGAGTTGCAGATTGTGCAGAACGGCTCTAAAGTTGTGTCTAACGGCTAGTTTTCAAAGGGGACTGTTTAAATAGCTAGAGTAAACAATAATAGACAACAAGAGAGAGATTCCATTCAAAGCAAAAGTGATTTCTACCTACCAAAGCCTCTCAAGAGTAAATACAAGAGAAAGAAGGAAGAAGAGCATTCAACTCCATCCTACGAACTCTTCCCTCGCATTCAAGGCCTCCCATCTGACAGCAAATCTTCAGCACACTCCAAGAGGAGTCTCAGAGTTCGAGAAGCCCCTTCTTCCCTTTCCAAAAACTGTTTGAGGGCTTCTAACTCTATTGTATTCATATTTGTCATATTTGCTTTTTAAGAAGCAATCCTTGTACTCTTTCCAAACTGTTTCTCTTACTTGATTCAATCAGGGGATTGAATCAAGCGTGTTAAGGTTAGTTCGTGAGCCGAGGGTAAAACCAACGGTGTAAGGGTTCGATTGTGATCCCGGGAAAACAATCGGGTGGTTTTAGTCGGTGAGCCTGGAAAAACCGATCGAGTTCGTTGTGATCTCGTAAAACAACAAGTTGGGTTGTGAACTTGTAAAACAACCGGCTGTAATCCGAGGGATTATAGTGAACTCCCAAGTGAAGCTTGGGGAGTGGACGTAGGAGCAAGGGTTAGCTCCAAACCACTATAAAAACACTTGTGTTTGTGATTGATTCATTGTCTCTCCCATCCCCTTCATTCACTACATCTAGTAAACTAATTAATCCGCTTGCAATAAAGTTTAATTAGTTACTCATTAAGTTTTTATTTGTAATAATTACTTAAAACCCAATTCACCCCCCCTCTTGGGTTGTCTTCTTGGGCAACAAGTGGTATCAGAGCCGGAACTCTTAGATTAAAAGAGTAAAAGTCAAAATGACAACCCCATTTGGATCTTCTCTTATTGAGGGGCAATCCACCCATAGACCTCCATTTTTCAATGGAACCGACTACACCTATTGGAAGGCTAGGATGAGGATATTTATCCAAGCTCAAGATTATGAGATTTGGAGCACCATAGTTAATGGACCATACATTTCTTCTATTTTTGTAGATGGTATTACTATTTCCAAACTTGAAAAAAATTGGGATGACAATGATATAAGGAAGGCACAACTAAATGCCAAAGCAATGAATGTGCTTTATTGTGCCTTAGACCGCAATGAATTCAACAGAGTCTCTACTTGCAATTCTGCAAAAGAGATATGGGACAGACTTGAAGTGACCCACGAAGGCACGAATCAAGTCAAGGAATCTAAAATAAACATGCTTGTTCATAAGTATGAACTATTTAAAATGGATTCTAATGAAACTATCACTTGCATGTTTACTAGATTTACTGATATCGTCAATGGTCTAAAAAGCCAAGGCAAAAGTTATGCTAACAGTGACCTTGTCAGGAAAATACTTCGATCTTTGCCAAGGTCATGGAAAGCCAAGGTAACGGCAATCCAAGAAGCCAAGGACTTGAACAAGCTGCCACTTGAGGAGCTTCTTGGATCCCTCATGACGCATGAGCTCACGATGAAACAACACAGCGAAGAAGAATCCACTCATAAGAAAAAGGTAATAGCCCTCAAATCTACTTCTTCTAACAAAGATCTATCTTGCAGTAGCAGCAGCGAAGAAGAAGATAATGAGGGAGACGATGATGAGGCTCTTCTCGTGCGAAAGTTCAAAAAATTCATCAACCGGAAGAAGTCCTTTCATCAGAGGAGAGGTCCCTCAAGTTCCTACTACAAGGATAAAGGTAAGGAAAGGAAAAATGAAGGAATCGGATGCTATGAATGCAAGAAGCTGGGACATTTCAGAGTTGATTGTCCCTTGCTGAAGAAGGCCAGCAAATTTAAGAAAAAGAAAGTCCTCGTCTCCACTTTGACGGACTCCGATTCATCATCATCATCATCGGATGAGGAACAAGAGGAAAAGGCCAACTTTTGTTTTATGGCAAATGAAAATGAGGTAACATCTGAAACGAATTTAGATTTTACCTTTGATGAATTGTATGATGCTTTTAATGAACTAATGGATGAATATAAGACAATAAATCTTAAGAATAAAGAACTAAAACTAACTAATCAATCTCACTCCCATAAATACGATAAACTAATTAAGGATAAGGATTTTACCATTAAAGAAAATTTGAAACTTAAAACAAACAACCAAATGTTAATTCAAAAAAGTAATACCTTACTTAAATATAACGAAAAACTAACCAAGAAAATTTCAGAACTTAAAAATGGTAAACAAACTATAAAAGATAATCTCACAAACAACTTAAACAAACTGAAAACAGAAAAACAAAACCTAATAAAAGAACTTGAAAAATACAAACCTATTGTTGAAAAGTTTACATATAGCTCTAAAAAATTGAAAATGATACTTAATAATCAACGAGCTGTGTTTAATAGAGCTGGTTTAGGGTATAAACCTAAGAATAAGCAAAAGCTCCTTAAAAATTTCTTTGTGAAAGCAGGGGAAAGTAAAACTAAGAATATAACCTGTTTTTGCTGTGGAAAAATAGGGCATAAAGCTAATGTGTGTGACCATAGGAAAGAAAAAGCTAAAAGAAAAATTAAAAAGGTTTGGGTTCCAAAAGAAACCAACATTACTAACCATGAAGGACCCAAGAAAACTTGGGTACCTAAAATTGTATGATTTTCTTGTGTAGGAGTGTATTGCAGCCAAAGTCGACAAAAACTGTTAGTACTTGGATAGTGGCTGCTCAAGGCACATGACGGGTGACAAGGAGCAATTCTTCACCCTAGAGCCTAAAAAGGGAGGTGCTGTGACATTTGGAGACAACAACCAAGGTCACATCATTGGTATAGGTAAAGTACAAATCACCTCTTCAACCTTTATTGATAATATACGATTTGTTGATGGTATTAAGCATAATTTACTTAGCATAAGTCAACTATGTGATAGAGGGTTTGATGTTCTGTTTAAGCCAACTCTTTGCATCATAACCAACTCAAGTGACAATAGCTTAGTATTCAAAGAAATAAGACGTGGTAATGTGTACGTAGTAGATCTTGAAGATCTTGACAAAAATAATCCTTGCTTAGTAGCTAGTGATACTAAGCTTAATGATGCAAGTTGGTTATGGCACCGTAAGTTAGGTCATGCAAGTATGGATACAATCACAAAACTAGTTAAAAGAGATTCCGTAATAGGTTTGCCAAAACTAAAATTTGAGAAAAATAAAATTTGTGAAGCTTGTCAATATGGCAAACAATCTAGGAGCTCTTTTAAATCCATAAATTGTGTCACTACTACTAGACCCCTTGAACTACTACACATGGATCTATTTGGACCAACTAGAACCACAAATCTTGGTGGAAGTAAGTATGGCCTTGTCATTGTAGATGATTTTTCTAGATACACATGGGTCATGTTCTTAGCTCATAAAGATGAAGCATTTTCAGTATTTAAGAAATTTCATAAGGAAGTTACTAATTCAAGAAATGCTTCAGTTATAGCTATTAGGAGTGATCATGGAACGGAATTTGAAAATCATCTATTTGATGAATTCTGTAGTAAAAAGGGAATAACTCATAATTTCTCTGCACCTAGGACACCACAACAAAATGGAGTTGTAGAAAGAAAGAATAGAACCCTAGAGAAAATGGCTAGAACCATGTTGTGTGAAAGTAACCTCCCTAAGTATTTTTGGGGAGAAGCCATTAATACATCATGTCATATATTAAATAGAGTCTTATTGAGACCAATTATAAAGAAAACACCCTATAAACTTTGGAGAGATAGAAAGCCCAAAGTAAACTATTTTCATGTTTTTGGATGTAGGTGTTTCATACATAATAATGGCAAAGATAACTTAGGTAAATTTGATTCTAAATCAGATGAAGGTATCTTTTTGGGATATTCCACATTAAGTAAAGCTTATAGAGTCTTTAACAAAAGAACCCTTGTTATTGAAGAGTCTATACATGTTGTTTTTGATGATACTAATGATATCTCTTCTAGCAAGAAAGTAGCTCTTGATGATGATGCAGAAATTCTTGAAGAAAGGATAGATGAGATGACACTACAAGAGGATGAACCAAAACAAATTGGAGAAGCTTCAACAAGCCAAGAGGTAATTGTTGATCATGGGCTGACTAAGGCTTGGAGGTATGCTCATGGTCATCCTAAGGAATTAATTTTAGATGATCCATCTCAACCTGTTAGAACTAGAGCATCTCTTAGGAACTTAAATAATCATCTAGCATTTGTCTCACACTTTGAACCTAAAAACATAGAAGAAGCTAAAAATGATGCAAATTGGATAAATGCGATGCAAGAAAAGCTAAACCAATTTACTAGAAACAAAGTATGGAATCTAGTTGAACGACCCACTGAATACTCAATAATAGAAACTAAATGGATATATAAAAATAAACTTGATGAAAATGGAATCGTGATTAGGAACAAGGCTAGGCTAGTAGCAAAGGGATATAATCAAGAAGAAGGTATAGACTTTGATGAAACTTTTGCTCCTGTAGCCAGACTTGAAGCAATTAGATTGTTACTAGCATTTGCATGCTCTAAAGACTTCAAACTATTTCAAATGGATGTAAAAAAGTGCCTTTTTGAATGGGTATATTAATGAGGAGGTGTATGTAGAACAACCTCCTGGTTTTGAAAATCATCAATACCCCAATCATGTTTATAAACTAAACAAAGCACTTTATGGTCTGAAACAAGCTCCTAGAGCATGGTATGAAAGACTTAGCAAATTTCTATTAGACCATGACTTCTCTAGAGGGAACGTTGATACAACACTGTTTTTAAAGAAGAAAAACAAAGATATGTTAGCTGTTCAGATTTATGTTGATGATATTATTTTCGGTGCTACTAACAATCGCCTCTGCGAAGAATTTGCTGACTTAATGCAGAGTGAATTTGAAATGAGCATGATAGGAGAGCTGAACTATTTCCTCGGACTCCAAATCAAACAATCTAAAGAAGGCATCTTCATCTGTCAAAATACATCAAGGAGATGCTTAAGAAGTTTGATATGGAAGGAAACAAGTCAATCAGCACACCCATGAGTTCATCATGCAAACTAGACAAAGATGAATCAGGTAAATCAGTAGATCAAAAGATGTATAGAGGTATGATAGGATCTTTATTATATCTCACTGCAAGTAGACCTGATATCATGTTTAGTGTATGCATGTGTGCTAGATATCAATCTAATCCTAAGGAATCACACTTAATTGCTGTTAAGAGAATCTTTAAATACCTAATAGGAACAAAAAACCTAGGTTTATGGTACTCTAAAGAATCTAGCATAAACTTAATAGGGTATACTGATTCAGACTTCGCTGGTTGTGAACTTGATAGAAAAAGCACCAGCGGGTCATGTCAATTCTTAGGAGAAAACTTAATCTCTTGGTTTAGCAAGAAACAAAACTCGGTTGCACTATGATGAGAATGCAAAATGTCATATTTTTCCTTCTTAATGTTTAGTCTTGTATACTTATTTTGTGCCTAAATGTACTCATTATTCTTATATTTTGATTTAGGATGCAAATGGAAGCGTTAAGTACAAAATGAAGCTAATTGGATGATTTTGGACAGTTTCGACATTACTTCGTAATTTAAGCATAACTTTCTCATCCGAGCTCTGATTGAGATGATTCATGTAGAATGCCAAGAAAACGCTCTACAACTTTCATGTTTTGAGTTTTGATAGATACTGACTTTATCAAGGTCAAAATTGATCTCGAAGTTGCTGCACGTCCTTAGCCTGCAATACGTGGATTTGACTCGGTCAATTTTCAGAAGTTTCCAGATTTGATGCATGAAAATCCTAGCTGGAAACACCACTTTTCCAGTTATATTAGGACTTTATTTTATTTTTCGTAATTAGTCAGATTTGAATATTTGTTAGGAGATTTTTTTTGGAAGGGATAAAGGTGAAAGAAAGGGGGCTGAAAAGGGGGCTCTTTCTCTTTTCTCTTGGAGGACTCCTCTTTCTCTTTTCTCCTTGGAAGTTTGCATCCATGGCTCTGCGTGGCTAAAGCTTTTATTGGTTTAAGGAAACAGAAGCCTCGGAATCAATAAAACTGTGAGATCTGAATTTGTTTTCATTGTTCAATTCATGCTTTGATGTCGAATGTCCTTCTGTGCATATTTTCATGATTGTTTTCGTTTAATTACTAGGAGGCCTACTAGTTTATTATTCGTTGCAATCTATTGCTAGGTTAGATATCAAATCCGTAATTGTTTGATCCCTCTAATCTGTGAAGCAACTAAGATCTAATAATTTGCTGCGTCAGAAATTTTCAGATCTTAGGAAGAATACTCGGCTAAATCAAATGCAACCGCTTGTGTTTGTGTTGTTTAGTTTCATCGATCTCTCTAATTCTTAAGGCTGCTACTAGATTAAACCTTTAGCGCTTGTCTTGGGTTGTTTAGTAGTTAGGGTTAATTAGATCGCTTGTTTTTAATTAACTACAACTAAGAAGAGATAGAAAAATATTTCTATCGGTGGACATTCAAAGTGCAAATTGATATCTTTGCATCAATGATCAGTTGTAAAATTCCGATGGTGGATGTTGACTTAGACCAAGATTTGTTCTTTTGATTGATTTCAATACTTAAATCTGAATTCTTCTTTAGTTGTTTTATTATTTTCGTTATACTCAAAATCCCCCCTCCGTCCTTGTTCAAGTTGCATAAAACTAGGCTAGATACTCTCCGTGGGAACGATCCTTACTCGCACTACTATATATATATTTTTAGGAGTATAGGTTTTATTTTTGGTTGCCTACGACAGCACACCAAATTTTGGCGCCGTTGCCGGGGAGTGATTCTAGTTGATTTTTGTGCTTCTTGTGATCTTTATTTCGTGCTTGAAATTTTTGAAAAAAAAAAAATCGTTAGTTTTCAATAGTTACAGTTTCAGCAGAATTCTGATTTTTGGTGGAACTAGGCCTTGTTACTATAGTTTTCTGAAGGTAAACGACGTTCTGAGCAAGACTAGTTAATCCTTTGGATTACTAGCCCCACCCTCTCGAGGCCAAATTCCACCGTTTTCTAGGTTTTTTTAGGCATTTTAGTGTTTTAGCGTAGAATTTTTATTTATTTTCATCACTCTATTTTTTTTTTTTTCTGATTTGTTTTTCATGGTTTATTAGAGTTTCCTTGATTGTTTATGACTGTAACTCGCTCTTCTAATCAAGGTGATTTGCAGTGTGATCCAGAAATAGAGAGAACTTTGTGCAGGTTAAGGAGGGAAGCTCGAAGAAATTCTGAAGTGAACGATCTAGCTCTTGATTCCCTATTTGCTAGCAATTCTGATTTAGAAGAAGAGGAAGTCATGGCTGAAAATCGAACTTTGAAAGAGCTTGCTGCCCCTGATTTGAATCAACAACCATTATGCATAACATTCCCTACTCTAGATGCTACTACTTTTGAATTAAAATCTGGACTAATACATCTCTTGCCCACTTTCCATGGTCTTGCAGGTGAAGATCCTCACAAGCATCTAAAGGAGTTTCATGTGGTATGCACGAGTATGAAACCCACGGGGGTGACCGAAGAGCAAATTAAATTAAGAGCCTTTCCGTTTTCTTTGAAGGATTCGGCTAAGGATTGGCTCTATTATCTACCATCTGGAAGTATTACCATATGGAACGAGATGAAGAGATTGTTTTTAGAGAAATATTTCCCAGCTTCAAGGGCGGCCAACATTCGAAAAGAAATTTGTGGTGTAAGGCAGCAAAACGGAGAGTCCCTACACGAATACTGGGAACGTTTCAAGAAATTATGTGCAAGCTGCCCCCATCATCAAATTAGTGAGCAGCTACTTATCCAGTATTTTTATGAGGGCCTTCTACCCACTGAAACGAGCATGATTGATGCTGCTAGTGGAGGAGCTTTGGTGGATAAAACTCCAGAAACCGCGAGAAACTTTGATGACCCAAAGATTGATTCATAGATTGATTTTGATGATCACAAAACCTTGAAGTATAGATACTAATGTTTATGTTGCAAAGAGAAAGATATTCATTTTGCAAGGAACATAGCAAGTTGGAAGAACACAAGAAGGCCTCCAAAGCTCTCAAGAAAAGTTGGAAGAAAGCTACAATTTATTGGCCCAAGTCTCAAGTTCAAAGGATTCAAATTGGAGGAGCAAATTCAGAGGAAAAGTCAAAAGAATAATCTTCGAGTCGACTCCTGAGGAATTCGAGTCGACTCCGATGCTTGTCGAGTCAGCTCCAGAGTAGAACGAGTCGACTCTAGGGAGTAACAAGACAAAAAGACAGAAAAGATATTTTGGACCCTGAGAGGCGAGTCGACTCCTGAGGAACTCGAGTCGACTCCAATAGCTGGCAAGTTAATTCCTAAGGAAAACAAGGCAAAAGTCAGAGAGCGATTTTCGACCCTGAGATTCGAGTCGACTCCTGTGGAACGCGAGTCGACTCCGATGGTTGGCTGGTCGACTCCAAAGAAAGCGCGAGCCGACTCTCAGTGGTACACAAAGAAAAAGTCAGAGAGCTGTTTTCGGACTCTGAGATTCGAGTCGACTCCCAGACAGCTCGAGTCGACTCCAAGGCAGCGCTACACCAAGATGACAGAAGGCTGAGTTTCGGAAACTGAGAGCCGAGTCGACTCCGAGGAAGTTCGAGTCGACTCCAAGACTGGACGAGCCAAAAGACAGAGGATCGGGAGTTCGGGCTCTGAGATTCGAGTCGACTCCCAGGACAGTCGAGTCGACTCGAGTGGACAAAATTCAAAATTGGATCCACGGACTTCAGTGGAAGAGCCGACTCCAGAATTGCCAAGTCAGCTCCAGAAGTTGGCGAGTCGACTCCGGGTTAAGTCGAGTCGACTCCCAGTCGAGGCAAGCACATTAATTCAAATTTGGAACAGTGGCCGAGTCGTCTCCGGTAAAACACGAGCCGACTCCTGCAACAGGCGAGTCGACTCCTGATCGCGCGAGTCGACTCCGATCCCAACGGTCATATTGTCAGGAGGTGCAGACTGGTTCCAACGGCTCTATTTTTGTCTCTAACGGCTATATTCTTGTTTTCACGTTATCAAAAGCTATAAAAACAAGAAGAGAGTTAGGGGAGAACTTATGGAAGTGGGAGAGATCATTTAGGAAAGAGATTCCAAAGAGATTACAAGGAAAATCTCCCATAAGCACAAAAGGGCCATCAAAAGTGAAATAGAGAGAAGAAGAGCATCCAAGTGTATCCCGAAGCTTCTTCTCCATCTGTGTGCTGCCTCGGTGATCCTCTACTTCAAGCAAAATCAGAAGAGGGTCAAGTAAAGAAGAAGCCGAGCTCCTTCATCTTCAAAACGCGATTAAGGGCTTCTCTTTACTCTATTTGTCTATATTGTTATATTTGCTTGTTTAAGAAGCTTTGATTTGTTTTTATTCTTTGTTTTAATATCTTGTAACTTGATTCAATCAAGGGATTGAATCAAGGGGTTAAAGGTTTGTTGGTGAGCCAAAGGGAAAACCAACGGTGTAAGGTTTGTTGGTGAGCCAAAGGGAAAACCAACGGGGTTTAGGTTTGTTGGTGAGCCAAAGGGAAAATCAACGGAGTTTAGGTTTGTTGGTGAGCCGAGGGTAAAACCAACGTGTAAGGGTTTGATTGTGATCCCAGAAAAATAATCGGAGTGGTTCTAGTCGGTGAGCCTGGGAAAACCGACCGAGTTCGTTGTGACCTCGTAAAACAACAAGTTGGGTTGTGAGCTTGTAAAACAACCGACTGTAATCTGTAGGATTATAGTGAAATTCCCAAGAAGTCTTGGGGAGTGGATGTAGGTGCTGTGGTGCACCGAACCACTATATGTTTGTTGTGTTTGTAATGCCTCTTGTCATTGTCTAACTAACACACTTACCCACTTAGATAAATTGCTTGCTTTACTGTTATCCGCACATCCTTTAGTTGCAAGCATACATCAAACCGTTGCTAAGTTTGACTTTCACCGTGCATCCATACAACTTAGCATAATTAATCAAAAACTTTCAGAAGTAGGTTAAAAGTTTTAAAAGACCCAATTCACCCCCCCTCTTGGGTTGTATCTACTGGGCAACAAGTGGTATCAGAGCAGGTGCTCAAATATTATTTGTAGTCTTAACCGACTAGAGCCAAAGATCATGACAACTCAAATAGATAGTTTTCTAGGAGAAGGACAATCAATTGATACACCTCCACTGTTTAATGGTATAAACTACCCACATTGGAAAATACGCATGCGCATTTTCATTCAATCACAAAACTATTATCTATGGAAAATCATAATAAATGACCTTCACACACTCTCTCATATTAATGAGAAGGACTTAGCACAACTAAATGCTAATGCTATGAACATATTATATTGTGCTATTCAAGAAACAAAGTTTAATGAAACTTCTGCATGCTTATCTGCTAAGGAGATCTGGGATACTTTAGAAAATATTTATGATAAATCTCAGATTAGCTCTCATATGCTTCAATTATATACTAACAATGAGACTGCAGAAAAGGGTGATGAATCTCCCTCAGTCGAGTCGACTCCAAGTAGCTCAGAGTCGACTCTCAAGTTCACCGAGTCGACTCCAATAAGGTCCGAGTCGACTCCGAGGCAAATCAGCTTCCTAAAGACAAAGAAGAAGAGGAAGCAAGAAGAAAGGAAGAAAGAGATAAAAAGAAAGAAAGCCTTGACCAAGAAAGAGTCTAGCAAGAAAATAAAAGTTAGGAGCAACAATGATGATATTAGCTCCAAGGAACTACAAGAGGTAACTAACTTGTGCTTTATGGCACAAGAAGACAAGGTAAAAACTGAATCTACTCTTACATCAAATAATTTTCAAGAAAAATTTTCTTATGATGAATTATTAAATGCTTTCCATGATTTATATGGTGAATGTAGAAAATTAGCTGTTAAGAATAAAAATCTTAAGAAACTAAATCTGAAAATTTCAAAAGAAAGAAATTCTAATGATGACATACAAGAGAAACTAAATTCTGAAAATAAAAGCTTAAGGTCATTTTCAGAAGAATTGATTCAGAAAAATCATAGCTTAATTAGAGAAAATCAAAACTTAAGCGAAGAAATTAACCAATTAAGATCTTTTATTAACAAATTCACCGTAAGTTCAGAAAGATTAAAGATGATGTTTGAAAGCCAACATGCTGATTTTGATAAATCAAAACTTAGCTTGACTCCTTCACTTAGCCATAAATCTTTAGAGAAAAAGGTTATCAACTCACCAAGCAAACCATTAAATAAGATAACATATTTCAAACATGAAAAGAATGGATATAACAACTTTACCTATCGTTCTAACACAATTAAATCAAGTGGTAAAGTTATTAAAATTAAACAAATTTGGGTTCCAAATGGAACCATATGTCCTAACTCTCAAGGACCCAAGCAAGCTTGGGTACCCAAAATGAGAAAATGAGGATGAACAAAAGAAACTTAAAATATACTTATGAAAAGCTATTAACAAAAATCAGTAATCCTTGCATCTTATCATTATTTTTGCTTAGTATTTGATATAAATTGCTAGTAGTGATCAATTTTGTGATATAGAAAATACTTTTGGAAATATAATCAAATCATTTCATTTATAGTATACTTTACTCACTATTGGATAAGTTGCTAAATGATTAATCAATTTATTAAGAATAACTCTATGAATTCTCTATATGCTTGATTGATAGTTATTATCCATGGCATTATTGTTTATTGATCATAGATATGATAATGTGTACTTGGTATGCTTTTGAATATATGCACTATGAATACCAAGATTAAAGAAACCATCCTTGGCATATAAAATCAACTCATGCTAGTATGTACTTAATCTCAAAAGACCTTGCCATTGGCCTACTTAGATTATCTTCTGAAAGGTCAAAGTTTGCTATGCATGTTAACTAAGGAAACAAACGAGAATCAATTTCTAAATCTAAAGATGTTGTTTCCAACACTAAGTTTTCAAAAGCTTACATTAGCATTGTTCTTGGCACTCAAATTGAAATATTTTCTGCATTGGCACAAACTCACAAAAAGCGATCAAATGATAAAGGTTTGCAAACTGTGAAAGTAAAGTATCATGGCATAGTTTTGAAAACCAATTTTATGTTAAGTTGTGCACAGAAAATAATATTGAATACAATTGTGTCTGCACCAAGAACACCTTAAGTAAAATAGGGTTAATAGAATTCTTGAAGAAATGAAAAAGACAATTGTGTATGTTAGTCATCCTTAAAAGCTATCATCACTGTTTGTCTTACATATGATTTCTATTAGATCTATTTTTGATGAAAATTCCTTTTGATCTTCTGAAAAATTGGAAATGAACCATTGCATATCTTTCATATTTTTCAGTCATACACGATATGCTTGATATGATCTTATGAAAATAATGCCAAATCTGATAAAGATACTTCTATCCTTGGATATCATTCATCAAGCAATGCATATAGAACAGTCAATGAAAAGATTCGAGTTGTAGAAATATCAATTCATTCTATTCCTTATGAGACTAATGATTTATTATGAAGATACTAAAATTAAATTATATATGTATACCGTTAATCTTTTACATATAACAATCTGAAAACTTGTTAATAATTAGAACCAACTTGGATTTTTCAGATATGCTCTTAATGAAGAAAAAGTGATGACTATTAAAAGACTAAATCAAGAAAAGATGAAATAGATCTTGATAAGATTCTTGCATAATTAAAAGTAAAAATCACCATTATCATTTGTTTACTTCATGAGCTTTATTTTCTATCAAATGAATGTGTAGAATGCACTCCTATGTGGTTATTTCATTAAAAAGTAGATCTATGTTAAATAACCACCATATTTGAAATCACTCATTACAAATATGATAAAGCAATATATGGTTTGATACAAGCATCAAGAGCATGATATAAAAGCTTAAATAACCTTTTTGATAGAAGGTAATAATGATAAATCTATGTATCAAAAGGAAGAATTTGTGACATCATTTTTGGTTCAGCTAATGAAGATTTATATGTAGATTTTTACTAAAGCTCATACAAAGTAAGTTTGAAATATGTATGATGAATGAATTAACATCTTCTCTCAAACTCCAAATTAAGACAAACAGGAAAGGGGATCTTCATTGACCAACGTTAGACCACAAGAAAAACTCTTATAGAAAATTGGCATGAAGAAAGTATATCTATGACCCCATCTTGTAGAATTTGAAAAGGGATGAGCAAAGTAGATCTATTGTTTAAAGCTGTATTGAAGCATAATCATTTTATCATACAGCTAGTAGACCAGAATGTATGCTTACTATGTGCCCTTATGCAAAACTTCAATCCAACTTTAATGAATCATATTGATAACAAATAAATCATAATCTGAAGTTTGATAGAAACAACCGCTTAAGATAAGTTGATTAAAACTTAGACAACATATCTTATTGATAATTATCTTAAGCAAGTAGAATCTAAACTAAATTGATCTTGAAAATAAGAAATTGATTTGACCTTGATAAATCTTCCTATTGCCTCACATGCTTGTCCTTGAACCATCTGATTTAATGAATCTATCTCTTTAGTTCAAATGATATGTGCTTGCTTATATTTAGGCAATCTCTTGAGTAAAGTGACTCAACATGCAACTATTGTCATATCTCATATTGAGTCATCTAATTAAAAATATATATATGTTGGATGAATGCTTTGTATCTTAAAGAAACTAATGACTCTTCTTCAAGAAAGAAAAATGAGAGATTTTAGCTTGAAGGACACCTCCACATAAGATACAATAAACTTTCACATGCAAACAAGAGAAAGGATCTTCTTCAGCCAAAAGTTCACACATAAGAAATCTAGTTTGGCTTGAAGAACATATAATGAATAGGTAATTTTAGATACCTTTCTCACAAATTAATTGAGCAAAGTCAATAACTTAAATCCTATTATGGCATGATTAAATTCTTTAATTATTAATTTTTGATATCATGTCTATACGTGTATTGACTGACTTATACTTTTAGAAATTATTTCATGGTTTGCCCAAACTAAAATATATCTTTGCCTATGTCATAACCATGAAATACACAAGTATATGCTTAAAATTTTGATGTAAAATAACTTGTGAGAAGTTATGAATCCTTGAGCACAATGAAAATGTTGTTTGCATGATATACATCTATATGATACATAAGATTATTTCTTTATTCTGCTCTTTCATGTAAATTACTTGAGAATAACAAAAAGAGAGAGAGATAAAGAAAAGAAAATGGATATTATTCAAGAGATGAAAAATCTAAGCAAAGGCAAGTACTCCAATCTTAAGGAAAAGCAAAACAAGCATAATATATTCGGCACATTTGGAAGGGATAAAATTCATAATTAATTACACTTAAACAGGGAGAGTTTGAAGTAAACATTTTAACCTTTCTATATTGCTCATTATAGGGATGGTGCCAATGGGGAGGCTAGTGGTAGTACTCGGCACTATTTGACCCAACTATTCGGTGTAGGGCATATTAGGGACGGCACAAGAGGGAGGCTAGTGGTAGTACCTCGTGCCCCTTCCCAACTCCACCGGAAGGGAGCAAATAGAGTATAGAGCATAAGAAAGTTATAAATGAAAAACAAAGTAAATGAAAGTAGAATTAAGTCAAATTTTTAATCACTTGAAAACACAATTTAAGGATGAAATCAATGCAAGATTATATTTAATTAGGGGGAGTTTATTTGAAAAGAATTGATTTTGATCCTTGACATGCTTGTTCTTATTATGTTAATGCATGATTTAACACATGAGATGTTTTTGCATATGGTATGATGTCTTGATTTATGGGTTCTCAATATTTTGTAATGCTTCATACTTGGACAATTTGATTGAATGTTTGAATTGCTGCATAACATCTTTTGTTTGACCCTATTGAAAAGAAATTTCAGATTTGTCATTCACAATCATTGTTAAAATCTGAAAGCTAAATAGAATTGTAGAAAGGAGAAGAGAAGAATATCTCTATTTAGGGAAAATAAATTGATCTTGATCTATCTTTCTACTCGCCTAACTTTGATACATAATGTCCTAATACTTGTTAAAATATCCTTTATTTTGTATCAAAACTCAAAATTAAACACAAAGATTCTGAAAGTGCTTTAATGTTATTGAAATATGTATTTTTCAATCGTAATAATTTAAGATGAGCTACAATGTGAAAGATACATATCTCAAATTATGACTTAAAAGGGCTCTATTGAAAATCTTTATGAAATTCAGAATTGGATTTTGTATAAAAGCTTAAACTCCATATGATTACTAAATAAAATGTTAATGTAAGAAAAACAGAATTTATTTTGATTGCTCCGATACGCATCCGAAACATATCATTTCTTATCTTCAAAGTATACTAATATTGATCCAAATGATGTGTCTTACGATGATCTTAAATGCAAGTAAATATTTTTAAATATATGACTTCATTTTAATATTTAAAAATTTATTGAGCATCATGTATACATTGCTGGTATCAGTACGATGAAAAACTGAGATTAAGAAATTGAGTTCTATAAATATATATACCTCAATGGTCATCTATAGGTTTTTCTCTCCTATATTATTAAAGACTTCCATCAATAGAGTGAATGATCTTAAAGCTAGAAATATTTCATCTCACTCAAATGATTCTAAAAGAAAGAAAATGTAAATGCTTTTGAAAGAAATTGAGCTTCAATTGAATCATTTTCTGATTAATACTTTTATACATTTTCTCTAAGATTAGGAGAAAGCATAACTTGTTCTTAAAGGATTAGAAAGAGTGATTACTATAAATTCTGAATAATTCTAGATCACTCTACATTCTTGATATTACAGAATTTCAGTGTTATTCACGTTTATCACCAAAAATCTGAAATTCAACAATTAAAATGATTAAAGAAGAATGCATCTTTTGAGGGGGAGCTTTAGATATTCAGTATCCTATCCCAAAGACACTTTATTTTGATGCATACCTTGAATTTTATGGATTGATTTTGATGAACCTCCTTATATTGCAAGACATGCTTTAATTTCCTTGAGATGAGTTCTATAAAGGTTGTCTTATCTCAAACCTTGAGTCTTATGAAAATAAGCTGAAATATATTTTTGAGATTGACAATCTTGTTGAACATTATCTTAGGATTCTAAACTCTTAAATGGAATGATCAATTGAGAGGGAGAAAGAAAATTTGAAAATTTCAGAAGGAGAGGTCTTATGGAACTTAATTACATAAATCTATAGGAGAGGGAAAGAAATATTTGAGTG